>NC_091980.1:150780916-151387229 GCF_044704955.1 Pristiophorus japonicus | reverse complement strand
CTAACACTCTCCCCATGTGAGAGCTTCAATCGTTGTTTCACTCTCTAACACTCTCCCCATGTGAGAGCTTCAATCGTTGTTTCACTCTCTAACACTCTCCCCATGTGAGACCCCCCAATCGTTGTTTCACTCTCTAACACTCTCCCCATGTGAGAGCTTCAATCGTTGTTTCACTCTCTAACACTCTCCCCATGTGAGAGTCTCAATTGTTGTTTCACTCTCTAACACTCTCCCCATGTGAGAGCTTCAATCGTTGTTTCACTCTCTAACACTCTCCCCATGTGAGAGTCTCAATTATTGTTTCACTCTCTAACACTCTCCCCATGTGAGAGACTCAATTGTTGTTTCACTCTCTAACACTCTCCCCATGTGAGAGACTCAATCGTTGTTTCACTCTCTAACACTCTCCCCATGTGAGAGCTTCAATCGTTGTTTCACTCACTCTCTAACACTCTCCCCATGTGAGAGCTTCAATCGTTGTTTCACTCTCTAACACTCTCCCCATGTGAGAGACTCAATCGTTGTTTCACTCTCTAACACTCTCCCCATGTGAGAGCCCAATCATTGTTTCACTCTCTAACACTCTCCCCATGTGAGAGCTTCAATCGTTGTTTCACTCTCTAACACTCTCCCCATGTGAGAGTCTCAATTGTTGTTTCACTCTCTAACACTCTCCCCATGTGAGAGACTCAATTGTTGTTTCACTCTCTAACACTCTCCCCATGTGAGAGACTCAATCGTTGTTTCACTCTCTAACACTCTCCCCATGTGAGAGACTCAATCGTTGTTTCACTCTCTAACACTCTCCCCATGTGAGAGCCTCAATCGTTGTTTCACTCTCTAACACTCTCCCCATGTGAGAGCTTCAATCGTTGTTTCACTCACTCTCTAACACTCTCCCCATGTGAGAGCTTCAATCGTTGTTTCACTCACTCTCTAACACTCTCCCCATGTGAGAGACTCAATTGTTGTTTCACTCTCTAACACTCTCCCCATGTGAGAGACTCAATCGTTGTTTCACTCTCTAACACTCTCCCCATGTGAGAGCCCAATCATTGTTTCACTCTCTAACACTCTCCCCATGTGAGAGACTCAATCGTTGTTTCACTCTCTAACACTCTCCCCATGTGAGAGACTCAATCGTTGTTTCACTCTCTTACACTCTCCCCATGTGAGAGCCTCAATCGTTGTTTCACTCTCTAACACTCTCCCCATGTGAGAGACTCAATCGTTGTTTCACTCTCTAACACTCTCCCCATGTGAGAGCTTCAATCGTTGTTTCACTCTCTAACACTCTCCCCATGTGAGAGACTCAATCGTTGTTTCACTCTCTAACACTCTCCCCATGTGAGAGCCTCAATCGTTGTTTCACTCTCTAACACTCTCCCCATGTGAGAGACTCAATCGTTGTTTCACTCTCTAACACTCTCCCCATGTGAGAGCTTCAATCGTTGTTTCACTCACTCTCTAACACTCTCCCCATGTGAGAGCTTCAATCGTTGTTTCACTCACTCTCTAACACTCTCCCCATGTGAGAGACTCAATTGTTGTTTCACTCTCTAACACTCTCCCCATGTGAGAGACTCAATCGTTGTTTCACTCTCTAACACTCTCCCCATGTGAGAGACTCAATTGTTGTTTCACTCTCTAACACTCTCCCCATGTGAGAGACTCAATCGTTGTTTCACTCTCTAACACTCTCCCCATGTGAGAGCCCAATCATTGTTTCACTCTCTAACACTCTCCCCATGTGAGCGACTCAATCGTTGTTTCACTCTCTAACACTCTCCCCATGTGAGAGACTCAATCGTTGTTTCACTCTCTAACACTCTCCCCATGTGAGAGACTCAATCGTTGTTTCACTCTCTAACACTCTCCCCATGTGAGAGCTTCAATCGTTGTTTCACTCTCTAACACTCTCCCCATGTGAGAGACTCAATCGTTGTTTCACTCTCTAACACTCTCCCCATGTGAGAGCCTCAATCGTTGTTTCACTCTCTAACACTCTCCCCATGTGAGAGACTCAATCGTTGTTTCACTCTCTAACACTCTCCCCATGTGAGAGACTCAATCGTTGTTTCACTCTCTAACACTCTCCCCATGTGAGAGACTCAATCGTTGTTTCACTCTCTAACACTCTCCCCATGTGAGAGACTCAATCGTTGTTTCACTCTCTAACACTCTCCCCATGTGAGAGCTTCAATCGTTGTTTCACTCTCTAACACTCTCCCCATGTGAGAGTCTCAATTGTTGTTTCACTCTCTAACACTCTCCCCATGTGAGAGACTCAATTGTTGTTTCACTCTCTAACACTCTCCCCATGTGAGAGACTCAATCGTTGTTTCACTCTCTAACACTCTCCCCATGTGAGACCTTCAATCGTTGTTTCACTCACTCTCTAACACTCTCCCCATGTGAGAGCTTCAATCATTATTTCACTCACTCTCTAACACTCTCCCCATGTGAGAGCTTCAATCGTTGTTTCACTCACTCTCTAACACTCTCCCCATGTGAGAGCTTCAATCGTTGTTTCACTCTCTAACGCTCTCCCCATGTGAGAGCTTCAATCGTTGTTTCACTCACTAACACTCTCCCCATGTGAGAGACTCAATTGTTGTTTCACTCTCTAACACTCTCCCCATGTGAGAGCCCAATCATTGTTTCACTCTCGAACACTCTCCCCATGTGAGAGCCTCAATCGTTGTTTCACTCTCTAACGCTCTCCCCATGTGAGAGCTTCAATCGTTGTTTCACTCACTAACACTCTCCCCATGTGAGAGCTTCAATCGTTGTTTCACTCTCTAACACTCTCCCCATGTGAGAGTCTCAATTGTTGTTTCACTCTCTAACACTCTCCCCATGTGAGAGACTCAATTGTTGTTTCACTCTCTAACACTCTCCCCATGTGAGAGACTCAATCGTTGTTTCACTCTCTAACACTCTCCCCATGTGAGAGCTTCAATCGTTGTTTCACTCTCTAACACTCTCCCCATGTGAGAGCCTCAATCGTTGTTTCACTCTCTAACACTCTCCCCATGTGAGAGCTTCAATCGTTGTTTCACTCACTCTCTAACACTCTCCCCATGTGAGAGCTTCAATCGTTGTTTCACTCACTCTCTAACACTCTCCCCATGTGAGAGACTCAATTGTTGTTTCACTCTCTAACACTCTCCCCATGTGAGAGACTCAATCGTTGTTTCACTCTCTAACACTCTCCCCATGTGAGAGCCCAATCATTGTTTCACTCTCTAACACTCTCCCCATGTGAGAGACTCAATCGTTGTTTCACTCTCTAACACTCTCCCCATGTGAGAGACTCAATCGTTGTTTCACTCTCTAACACTCTCCCCATGTGAGAGCCTCAATCGTTGTTTCACTCTCTAACACTCTCCCCATGTGAGAGACTCAATCGTTGTTTCACTCTCTAACACTCTCCCCATGTGAGAGCTTCAATCGTTGTTTCACTCTCTAACACTCTCCCCATGTGAGAGACTCAATCGTTGTTTCACTCTCTAACACTCTCCCCATGTGAGAGCCTCAATCGTTGTTTCACTCTCTAACACTCTCCCCATGTGAGAGACTCAATCGTTGTTTCACTCTCTAACACTCTCCCCATGTGAGAGCTTCAATCGTTGTTTCACTCACTCTCTAACACTCTCCCCATGTGAGAGCTTCAATCGTTGTTTCACTCACTCTCTAACACTCTCCCCATGTGAGAGACTCAATTGTTGTTTCACTCTCTAACACTCTCCCCATGTGAGAGACTCAATCGTTGTTTCACTCTCTAACACTCTCCCCATGTGAGAGACTCAATTGTTGTTTCACTCTCTAACACTCTCCCCATGTGAGAGACTCAATCGTTGTTTCACTCTCTAACACTCTCCCCATGTGAGAGCCCAATCATTGTTTCACTCTCTAACACTCTCCCCATGTGAGCGACTCAATCGTTGTTTCACTCTCTAACACTCTCCCCATGTGAGAGACTCAATCGTTGTTTCACTCTCTAACACTCTCCCCATGTGAGAGACTCAATCGTTGTTTCACTCTCTAACACTCTCCCCATGTGAGAGACTCAATCGTTGTTTCACTCTCTAACACTCTCCCCATGTGAGAGACTCAATCGTTGTTTCACTCTCTAACACTCTCCCCATGTGAGAGCCTCAATCGTTGTTTCACTCTCTAACACTCTCCCCATGTGAGAGACTCAATCGTTGTTTCACTCTCTAACACTCTCCCCATGTGAGAGCCTCAATCGTTGTTTCACTCTCTAACACTCTCCCCATGTGAGAGACTCAATCGTTGTTTCACTCTCTAACACTCTCCCCATGTGAGAGACTCAATCGTTGTTTCACTCTCTAACACTCTCCCCATGTGAGAGACTCAATCGTTGTTTCACTCTCGAACACTCTCCCCATGTGAGAGACTCAATCGTTGTTTCACTCTCTAACACTCTCCCCATGTGAGAGCTTCAATCGTTGTTTCACTCTCTAACACTCTCCCCATGTGAGAGTCTCAATTGTTGTTTCACTCTCTAACACTCTCCCCATGTGAGAGACTCAATTGTTGTTTCACTCTCTAACACTCTCCCCATGTGAGAGACTCAATCGTTGTTTCACTCTCTAACACTCTCCCCATGTGAGACCTTCAATCGTTGTTTCACTCACTCTCTAACACTCTCCCCATGTGAGAGCTTCAATCATTGTTTCACTCACTCTCTAACACTCTCCCCATGTGAGAGCTTCAATCGTTGTTTCACTCACTCTCTAACACTCTCCCCATGTGAGAGCTTCAATCGTTGTTTCACTCTCTAACGCTCTCCCCATGTGAGAGCTTCAATCGTTGTTTCACTCACTAACACTCTCCCCATGTGAGAGACTCAATCGTTGTTTCACTCTCTAACACTCTCCCCATGTGAGAGCCCAATCATTGTTTCACTCTCTAACACTCTCCCCATGTGAGAGCTTCAATCATTGTTTCACTCTCGAACACTCTCCCCATGTGAGAGCCTCAATCGTTGTTTCACTCTCTAACGCTCTCCCCATGTGAGAGCTTCAATCGTTGTTTCACTCACTAACACTCTCCCCATGTGAGAGCTTCAATCGTTGTTTCACTCTCTAACACTCTCCCCATGTGAGAGCCTCAATCGTTGTTTCACTCACTCTCTAACACTCTCCCCATGTGAGAGCCTCAATCGTTGTTTCACTCACTCTCTAACACTCTCCCCATGTGAGAGCTTCAATCGTTGTTTCACTCACTCTCTAACACTCTCCCCATGTGAGAGACTCAATTGTTGTTTCACTCTCTAACACTCTCCCCATGTGAGAGACTCAATCGTTGTTTCACTCTCTAACACTCTCCCCATGTGAGAGCCCAATCATTGTTTCACTCTCTAACACTCTCCCCATGTGAGAGACTCAATCGTTGTTTCACTCTCTAACACTCTCCCCATGTGAGAGCTTCAATCGTTGTTTCACTCACTCTCTAACACTCTCCCCATGTGAGAGCCTCAATCGTTGTTTCACTCTCTAACACTCTCCCCATGTGAGACCCCCCAATCGTTGTTTCACTCTCTAACACTCTCCCCATGTGAGAGCTTCAATCGTTGTTTCACTCACTCTCTAACACTCTCCCCATGTGAGAGACTCAATCGTTGTTTCACTCACTCTCTAACACTCTCCCCATGTGAGAGCTTCAATCGTTGTTTCACTCTCTAACACTCTCCCCATGTGAGAGACTCAATTGTTGTTTCACTCACTCTCTAACACTCTCCCCATGTGAGAGTCTCAATCGTTGTTTCACTCTCTAACACTCTCCCCATGTGAGAGACTCAATTGTTGTTTCACTCTCTAACACTCTCCCCATGTGAGAGCCTCAATCGTTGTTTCACTCTCTAACACTCTCCCCATGTGAGAGACTCAATTGTTGTTTCACTCTCTAACACTCTCCCCATGTGAGAGCCTCAATCGTTGTTTCACTCTCTAACACTCTCCCCATGTGAGAGCTTCAATCGTTGTTTCACTCACTCTCTAACACTCTCCCCATGTGAGAGCTTCAATCGCTGTCTCACTCTCTAACACTCTCCCCATGTGAGAGACTCAATCGTTGTTTCACTCTCTAACACTCTCCCCATGTGAGAGCTTCAATCGTTGTTTCACTCACTCTCTAACACTCTCCCCATGTGAGAGCTTCAATCGTTGTTTCACTCACTCTCTAACACTCTCCCCATGTGAGAGCTTCAATCGTTGTCTCACTCTCTAACACTCTCCCCATGTGAGAGACTCAATCGTTGTTTCACTCACTCTCTAACACTCTCCCCATGTGAGAGCTTCAATCGTTGTTTCACTCTCTAACACTCTCCCCATGTGAGAGCTTCAATCGTTGTTTCACTCACTCTCTAACACTCTCCGCATGTGAGAGACTCAATCGTTGTTTCACTCTCTAACACTCTCCCCATGTGAGAGCTTCAATCGTTGTTTCACTCTCTAACACTCTCCCCATGTGAGAGCTTCAATCGTTGTTTCACTCTCTAACACTCTCCCCATGTGAGAGCCTCAATCGTTGTTTCACTCACTCTCTAACACTCTCCCCATGTGAGAGCTTCAATCGTTGTTTCACTCACTCTCTAACACTCTCCCCATGTGAGAGACTCAATCGTTGTTTCACTCTCTAACACTCTCCCCATGTGAGAGACTCAATCGTTGTTTCACTCTCTAACACTCTCCCCATGTGAGAGCCTCAATCGTTGTTTCACTCTCTAACACTCTCCCCATGTGAGAGACTCAATTGTTGTTTCACTCTCTAACACTCTCCCCATGTGAGAGCTTCAATCGTTGTTTCACTCTCTAACACTCTCCCCATGTGAGAGCTTCAATCGTTGTTTCACTCTCTTACACTCTCCCCATGTGAGAGTCTCAATCGTTGTTTCACTCTCTAACACTCTCCCCATGTGAGAGACTCAATTGTTGTTTCACTCTCTAACACTCTCCCCATGTGAGAGTCTCAATCGTTGTTTCACTCTCTAACACTCTCACCATGTGAGAGACTCAATTGTTGTTTCACTCTCTAACACTCTCCCCATGTGAGAGCCTCAATCGTTGTTTCACTCTCTAACACTCTCCCCATGTGAGAGACTCAATTGTTGTTTCACTCTCTAACACTCTCCCCATGTGAGAGTCTCAATCGTTGTTTCACTCTCTAACACTCTCCCCATGTGAGAGCCTCAATCGTTGTTTCACTCTCTAACACTCTCCCCATGTGAGAGACTCAATTGTTGTTTCACTCTCTAACACTCTCCCCATGTGAGAGCCTCAATCGTTGTTTCACTCTCTAACACTCTCCCCATGTGAGAGACTCAATTGTTGTTTCACTCACTCTCTAACACTCTCCCCATGTGAGAGCTTCAATCGTTGTTTCACTCACTCTCTAACACTCTCCCCATGTGAGAGCCTCAATCGTTGTTTCACTCACTCTCTAACACTCTCCCCATGTGAGAGACTCAATCGTTGTTTCACTCACTCTCTAACACTCTCCCCATGTGAGACCCCCCAATCGTTGTTTCACTCTCTAACACTCTCCCCATGTGAGAGCTTCAATCGTTGTTTCACTCTCTAACACTCTCCCCATGTGAGACCCCCCAATCGTTGTTTCACTCTCTAACACTCTCCCCATGTGAGAGCTTCAATCGTTGTTCCACTCACTCTCTAACACTCTCCCCATGTGAGAGCCTCAATCGTTGTTTCACTCTCTAACACTCTCCCCATGTGAGAGACTCAATTGTTGTTTCACTCTCTAACACTCTCCCCATGTGAGAGCTTCAATCGTTGTTTCACTCACTCTCTAACACTCTCCCCATGTGAGAGCTTCAATCGTTGTTTCACTCACTCTCTAACACTCTCCCCATGTGCGAGCCTCAATCGTTGTTTCACTCTCTAACACTCTCCCCATGTGAGAGTCTCAATTGTTGTTTCACTCTCTAACACTCTCCCCATGTGAGAGCTTCAATCGTTGTTTCACTCACTCTCTAACACTCTCCCCATGTGAGAGCTTCAATCGTTGTTTCACTCACTCTCTAACACTCTCCCCATGTGAGAGACTCAATCGTTGTTTCACTCTCTAGCACTCTCCCCATGTGAGAGCTTCAATCGTTGTTTCACTCTCTAACACTCTCCCCATGTGAGAGCTTCAATCGTTGTTTCACTCTCTAACACTCTCCCCATGTGAGAGACTCAATCGTTGTTTCACTCTCTAACACTCTCCCCATGTGAGAGCTTCAATCGTTGTTTCACTCTCTCACACTCTCCCCATGTGAGAGCTTCAATCGTTGTTTCACTCACTCTCTAACACTCTCCCCATGTGAGAGACTCAATCGTTGTTTCACTCTCTAACACTCTCCCCATGTGAGACCCCCCAATCATTGTGTCACTCTCCAACACTCTCCCCATGTGAGAGCTTCAATCGTTGTTTCACTCTCTAACACTCTCCCCATGTGAGAGCTTCAATCGTTGTTTCACTCTCTAACACTCTCCCCATGTGAGAGACTCAATCGTTGTTTCACTCTCTAACACTCTCCCCATGTGAGACCCCCCAATCGTTGTGTCACTCTCTAACACTCTCCCCATGTGAGAGACTCAATCGTTGTTTCACTCTCTAACACTCTCCCCATGTGAGACCCCCCAATCGATGTGTCACTCTCTAACACTCTCCCCATGTGAGAGACTCAATCGTTGTCTCACTCTCTAACACTCTCCCCATGTGAGAGCTTCAATCGTTGTTTCACTCTCTAACACTCTCCCCATGTGAGAGCCTCAATCGTTGTTTCACTCTCTAACACTCTCCCCATGTGAGAGCTTCAATCGTTGTTTCACTCACTCTCTAACACTCTCCCCACGTGAGAGCTTCAATCGCTGTCTCACTCTCTAACACTCTCCCCATGTGAGAGACTCAATCGTTGTTTCACTCTCTAACACTCTCCCCATGTGAGAGCTTCAATCGTTGTTTCACTCACTCTCTAACACTCTCCCCATGTGAGAGCTTCAATCGTTGTTTCACTCACTCTCTAACACTCTCCCCATGTGAGAGCTTCAATCGTTGTCTCACTCTCTAACACTCTCCCCATGTGAGAGACTCAATCGTTGTTTCACTCACTCTCTAACACTCTCCCCATGTGAGAGCTTCAATCGTTGTTTCACTCTCTAACACTCTCCCCATGTGAGAGCTTCAATCGTTGTTTCACTCACTCTCTAACACTCTCCGCATGTGAGAGACTCAATCGTTGTTTCACTCTCTAACACTCTCCCCATGTGAGAGCTTCAATCGTTGTTTCACTCTCTAACACTCTCCCCATGTGAGAGCTTCAATCGTTGTTTCACTCTCTAACACTCTCCCCATGTGAGAGCCTCAATCGTTGTTTCACTCACTCTCTAACACTCTCCCCATGTGAGAGCTTCAATCGTTGTTTCACTCACTCTCTAACACTCTCCCCATGTGACTAACTCAATCGTTGTTTCACTCTCTAACACTCTCCCCATGTGAGAGACTCAATCGTTGTTTCACTCTCTAACACTCTCCCCATGTGAGAGCCTCAATCGTTGTTTCACTCTCTAACACTCTCCCCATGTGAGAGACTCAATTGTTGTTTCACTCTCTAACACTCTCCCCATGTGAGAGCTTCAATCGTTGTTTCACTCTCTAACACTCTCCCCATGTGAGAGCTTCAATCGTTGTTTCACTCTCTAACACTCTCCCCATGTGAGAGTCTCAATCGTTGTTTCACACTCTAACACTCTCCCCATGTGAGAGACTCAATTGTTGTTTCACTCTCTAACACTCTCCCCATGTGAGAGTCTCAATCGTTGTTTCACTCTCTAACACTCTCCCCATGTGAGAGACTCAATTGTTGTTTCACTCTCTAACACTCTCCCCATGTGAGAGCCTCAATCGTTGTTTCACTCTCTAACACTCTCCCCATGTGAGAGACTCAATTGTTGTTTCACTCTCTAACACTCTCCCCATGTGAGAGCCTCAATCGTTGTTTCACTCTCTAACACTCTCCCCATGTGAGAGACTCAATTGTTGTTTCACTCACTCTCTAACACTCTCCCCATGTGAGAGCTTCAATCGTTGTTTCACTCACTCTCTAACACTCTCCCCATGTGAGAGCCTCAATCGTTGTTTCACTCACTCTCTAACACTCTCCCCATGTGAGAGACTCAATCGTTGTTTCACTCACTCTCTAACACTCTTCCCATGTGAGACCCCCCAATCGTTGTTTCACTCTCTAACACTCTCCCCATGTGAGAGCTTCAATCGTTGTTTCACTCTCTAACACTCTCCCCATGTGAGAGACTCAATCGTTGTTTCACTCTCTAACACTCTCCCCATGTGAGAGACTCAATCGTTGTTTCACTCACTCTCTAACACTCTCCCCATGTGAGAGACTCAATCGTTGTTTCACTCTCTAACACTCTCCCCATGTGAGAGCTTCAATCGTTGTTTCACTCTCTAACACTCTCCCCATGTGAGAGACTCAATCGTTGTTTCACTCACTCTCTAACACTCTCCCCATGTGAGAGCTTCAATCGTTGTTTCACTCACTCTCCAACACTCTCCCCATGTGAGAGCTTCAATCGTTGTTTCACTCTCTAACACTCTCCCCATGTGAGAGACTCAATCGTTGTTTCACTCTCTAACACTCTCCCCATGTGAGAGACTCAATCGTTGTTTCACTCACTCTCTAACACTCTCCCCATGTGAGAGACTCAATCGTTGTTTCACTCTCTAACACTCTCCCCATGTGAGAGCTTCAATCGTTGTTTCACTCTCTAACACTCTCCCCATGTGAGAGACTCAATCGTTGTTTCACTCACTCTCTAACACTCTCCCCATGTGAGAGCTTCAATCGTTGTTTCACTCACTCTCTAACACTCTCCCCATGTGAGAGACTCAATCGTTGTTTCACTCTCTAACACTCTCCCCATGTGAGACCCCCCAATCGTTGTTTCACTCTCTAACACTCTCCCCATGTGAGACCCCCCAATCGTTGTTTCACTCTCTAACACTCTCCCCATGTGAGAGCTTCAATCGTTGTTCCACTCACTCTCTAACACTCTCCCCATGTGAGAGCCTCAATCGTTGTTTCACTCTCTAACACTCTCCCCATGTGAGAGACTCAATTGTTGTTTCACTCTCTAACACTCTCCCCATGTGAGAGCTTCAATCGTTGTTTCACTCACTCTCTAACACTCTCCCCATGTGAGAGCTTCAATCGTTGTTTCACTCTCTAACGCTCTCCCCATGTGAGAGCTTCAATCGTTGTTTCACTCACTCTCTAACACTCTCCCCATGTGAGAGACTCAATCGTTGTTTCACTCTCTAACACTCTCCCCATGTGAGAGACTCAATCGTTGTTTCACTCTCTAACACTCTCCCCATGTGAGAGCCTCAATCGTTGTTTCACTCTCTAACACTCTCCCCATGTGAGAGACTCAATTGTTGTTTCACTCTCTAACACTCTCCCCATGTGAGAGCTTCAATCGTTGTTTCACTCTCTAACACTCTCCCCATGTGAGAGCTTCAATCGTTGTTTCACTCTCTAACACTCTCCCCATGTGAGAGTCTCAATCGTTGTTTCACTCTCTAACACTCTCCCCATGTGAGAGACTCAATTGTTGTTTCACTCTCTAACACTCTCCCCATGTGAGAGTCTCAATCGTTGTTTCACTCTCTAACACTCTCCCCATGTGAGAGACTCAATTGTTGTTTCACTCTCTAACACTCTCCCCATGTGAGAGCCTCAATCGTTGTTTCACTCTCTAACACTCTCCCCATGTGAGAGACTCAATTGTTGTTTCACTCTCTAACACTCTCCCCATGTGAGAGCCTCAATCGTTGTTTCACTCTCTAACACTCTCCCCATGTGAGAGACTCAATTGTTGTTTCACTCACTCTCTAACACTCTCCCCATGTGAGAGCTTCAATCGTTGTTTCACTCACTCTCTAACACTCTCCCCATGTGAGAGCCTCAATCGTTGTTTCACTCACTCTCTAACACTCTCCCCATGTGAGAGACTCAATCGTTGTTTCACTCACTCTCTAACACTCTCCCCATGTGAGACCCCCCAATCGTTGTTTCACTCTCTAACACTCTCCCCATGTGAGAGCTTCAATCGTTGTTTCACTCTCTAACACTCTCCCCATGTGAGAGACTCAATCGTTGTTTCACTCTCTAACACTCTCCCCATGTGAGAGACTCAATCGTTGTTTCACTCACTCTCTAACACTCTCCCCATGTGAGAGACTCAATCGTTGTTTCACTCTCTAACACTCTCCCCATGTGAGAGCTTCAATCGTTGTTTCACTCTCTCACACTCTCCCCATGTGAGAGACTCAATCGTTGTTTCACTCACTCTCTAACACTCTCCCCATGTGAGAGCTTCAATCGTTGTTTCACTCACTCTCCAACACTCTCCCCATGTGAGAGCTTCAATCGTTGTTTCACTCTCTAACACTCTCCCCATGTGAGAGACTCAATCGTTGTTTCACTCTCTAACACTCTCCCCATGTGAGAGACTCAATCGTTGTTTCGCTCTCTAACACTCTCCCCATGTGAGAGCTTCAATCGTTGTTTCACTCTCTAACACTCTCCCCATGTGAGAGACTCAATCGTTGTTTCACTCACTCTCTAACACTCTCCCCATGTGAGAGCTTCAATCGTTGTTTCACTCACTCTCTAACACTCTCCCCATGTGAGAGACTCAATCGTTGTTTCACTCTCTAACACTCTCCCCATGTGAGACCCCCCAATCGTTGTTTCACTCTCTAACACTCTCCCCATGTGAGACCCCCCAATCGTTGTTTCACTCTCTAACACTCTCCCCATGTGAGAGCTTCAATCGTTGTTCCACTCACTCTCTAACACTCTCCCCATGTGAGAGCCTCAATCGTTGTTTCACTCTCTAACACTCTCCCCATGTGAGAGACTCAATTGTTGTTTCACTCTCTAACACTCTCCCCATGTGAGAGCTTCAATTGTTGTTTCACTCACTCTCTAACACTCTCCCCATGTGAGAGCTTCAATCGTTGTTTCACTCACTCTCTAACACTCTCCCCATGTGCGAGCCTCAATCGTTGTTTCACTCTCTAACACTCTCCCCATGTGAGAGTCTCAATTGTTGTTTCACTCTCTAACACTCTCCCCATGTGAGAGCTTCAATCGTTGTTTCACTCACTCTCTAACACTCTCCCCATGTGAGAGCTTCAATCGTTGTTTCAATCACTCTCTAACACTCTCCCCATGTGAGAGACTCAATCGTTGTTTCACTCTCTAGCACTCTCCCCATGTGAGAGCTTCAATCGTTGTTTCACTCTCTAACACTCTCCCCATGTGAGAGCTTCAATCGTTGTTTCACTCTCGAACACTCTCCTCATGTGAGAGACTCAATCGTTGTTTCACTCTCTAACACTCTCCCCATGTGAGAGACTCAATCGTTGTTTCACTCACTCTCTAACACTCTCCCCATGTGAGAGCTTCAATCGTTGTTTCACTCTCTAACACTCTCCCCATTTGAGAGACTCAATCGTTGTTTCACTCACTCTCTAACACTCTCCCCATGTGAGAGCTTCAATCGTTGTTTCACTCACTCTCTAACACTCTCCCCATGTGAGAGCTTCAATCGTTGTTTCACTCTCTAACACTCTCCCCATGTGAGAGCTTCAATCGTTGTTTCACTCTCTAACAATCTCCCCATGTGAGAGCTTCAATCGTTGTTTCACTCACTCTCTAACACTCTCCCCATGTGAGAGCCTCAATCGTTGTTTCACTCTCTAACACTCTCCCCATGTGAGACCCCCCAATCGTTGTTTCACTCTCTAACACTCTCCCCATGTGAGAGCTTCAATCGTTGTTTCACTCACTCTCTAACACTCTCCCCATGTGAGAGACTCAATCGTTGTTTCACTCACTCTCTAACACTCTCCCTATGTGAGAGCTTCAATCATTGTTTCACTCTCTAACACTCTCCCCATGTGAGAGACTCAATCGTTGTTTCACTCACTCTCTAACACTCTCCCCATGTGAGAGATTCAATCGTTGTTTCACTCACTCTCTAACACTCTCCCCATGTGAGAGCTTCAATCGTTGTTTCACTCTCTAACACTCTCCCCATGTGAGACCCCCCAATCGTTGTTTCACTCTCTAACACTCTCCCCATGTGAGAGCTTCAATCGTTGTTTCACTCTCTAACACTCTCCCCATGTGAGAGTCTCAATTGTTGTTTCACTCTCTAACACTCTCCCCATGTGAGAGCTTCAATCGTTGTTTCACTCTCTAACACTCTCCCCATGTGAGAGTCTCAATTGTTGTTTCACTCTCTAACACTCTCCCCATGTGAGAGACTCAATTGTTGTTTCACTCTCTAACACTCTCCCCATGTGAGAGACTCAATCGTTGTTTCACTCTCTAACACTCTCCCCATGTGAGAGCTTCAATCGTTGTTTCACTCTCTAACACTCTCCCCATGTGAGAGACTCAATCGTTGTTTCACTCTCTAACACTCTCCCCATGTGAGAGCCTCAATCGTTGTTTCACTCTCTAACACTCTCCCCATGTGAGAGACTCAATTGTTGTTTCACTCTCTAACACTCTCCCCATGTGAGAGCTTCAATCGTTGTTTCACTCTCTAACACTCTCCCCATGTGAGAGCTTCAATCGTTGTTTCACTCTCTAACACTCTCCCCATGTGAGAGGCTCAATCGTTGTTTCACTCTCTAACACTCTCCCCATGTGAGAGACTCAATTGTTGTTTCACTCTCTAACACTCTCCCCATGTGAGAGTCTCAATCGTTGTTTCACTCTCGAACACTCTCCCCATGTGAGAGACTCAATTGTTGTTTCACTCTCTAACACTCTCCCCATGTGAGAGCCTCAATCGTTGTTTCACTCTCTAACACTCTCCCCATGTGAGAGACTCAATTGTTGTTTCACTCTCTAACACTCTCCCCATGTGAGAGTCTCAATCGTTGTTTCACTCTCTAACACTCTCCCCATGTGAGAGCCTCAATCGTTGTTTCACTCTCTAACACTCTCCCCATGTGAGAGACTCAATTGTTGTTTCACTCTCTAACAATCTCCCCATGTGAGAGCCTCAATCGTTGTTTCACTCTCTAACACTCTCCCCATGTGAGAGACTCAATTGTTGTTTCACTCTCTAACACTCTCCCCATGTGAGAGACTCAATTGTTGTTTCACTCTCTAACACTCTCCCCATGTGAGAGACTCAATTGTTGTTTCACTCTCTAACGCTCTCCCCATGTGAGAGCCTCAATCGTTGTTTCACTCTCTAACACTCTCCCCATGTGAGAGACTCAATTGTTGTTTCACTCTCTAACACTCTCCCCATGTGAGAGACTCAATTGTTGTTTCACTCTCTAACACTCTCCCCATGTGAGAGCTTCAATCGTTGTTTCACTCACTCTCTAACACTCTCCCCATGTGAGAGCCTCAATCGTTGTTTCACTCACTCTCTAACACTCTCCCCATGTGAGAGACTCAATCGTTGTTTCACTCACTCTCTAACACTCTCCCCATGTGAGACCCCCCAATCGTTGTTTCACTCTCTAACACTCTCCCCATGTGAGAGCTTCAATCGTTGTTTCACTCTCTAACACTCTCCCCATGTGAGAGACTCAATCGTTGTTTCACTCTCTAACACTCTCCCCATGTGAGAGACTCAATCGTTGTTTCACTCACTCTCTAACACTCTCCCCATGTGAGAGACTCAATCGTTGTTTCACTCTCTAACACTCTCCCCATGTGAGAGCTTCAATCGTTGTTTCACTCTCTAACACTCTCCCCATGTGAGAGACTCAATCGTTGTTTCACTCACTCTCTAACACTCTCCCCATGTGAGAGCTTCAATCGTTGTTTCACTCACTCTCCAACACTCTCCCCATGTGAGAGCTTCAATCGTTGTTTCACTCTCTAACACTCTCCCCATGTGAGAGACTCAATCGTTGTTTCACTCTCTAACACTCTCCCCATGTGAGAGACTCAATCGTTGTTTCACTCACTCTCTAACACTCTCCCCATGTGAGAGACTCAATCGTTGTTTCACTCTCTAACACTCTCCCCATGTGAGAGACTCAATCGTTGTTTCACTCACTCTCCAACACTCTCCCCATGTGAGAGACTCAATCGTTGTTTCATTCACTCTCTAACACTCTCCCCATGTGAGAGACTCAATCGTTGTTTCACTCACTCTCTAACACTCTCCCCATGTGAGAGACTCAATCGTTGTTTCACTCACTCTCTAACACTCTCCCCATGTGAGAGCTTCAATCGTTGTTTCACTCTCTAACACTCTCCCCATGTGAGAGCCTCAATCGTTGTTTCACTCTCTAACACTCTCCCCATGTGAGACCCCCCAATCGTTGTTTCACTCTCTAACACTCTCCCCATGTGAGAGCTTCAATCGTTGTTCCACTCACTCTCTAACACTCTCCCCATGTGAGAGCCTCAATCGTTGTTTCACTCTCTAACACTCTCCCCATGTGAGAGACTCAATTGTTGTTTCACTCTCTAACACTCTCCCCATGTGAGAGCTTCAATCGTTGTTTCACTCACTCTCTAACACTCTCCCCATGTGAGAGCTTCAATCGTTGTTTCACTCACTCTCTAACACTCTCCCCATGTGCGAGCCTCAATCGTTGTTTCACTCTCTAACACTCTCCCCATGTGAGAGTCTCAATTGTTGTTTCACTCTCTAACACTCTCCCCATGTGAGAGCTTCAATCGTTGTTTCACTCACTCTCTAACACTCTCCCCATGTGAGAGCTTCAATCGTTGTTTCACTCACTCTCTAACACTCTCCCCATGTGAGAGACTCAATCGTTGTTTCACTCTCTAACACTCTCCCCATGTGAGAGACTCAATCGTTGTTTCACTCACTCTCTAACACTCTCCCCATGTGAGAGCTTCAATCGTTGTTTCACTCTCTAACACTCTCCCCATTTGAGAGACTCAATCGTTGTTTCACTCACTCTCTAACACTCTCCCCATGTGAGAGCTTCAATCGTTGTTTCACTCACTCTCTAACACTCTCCCCATGTGAGAGCTTCAATCGTTGTTTCACTCTCTAACACTCTCCCCATGTGAGAGCTTCAATCGTTGTTTCACTCACTCTCTAACACTCTCCCCATGTGAGAGCCTCAATCGTTGTTTCACTCTCTAACACTCTCCCCATGTGAGACCCCCCAATCGTTGTTTCACTCTCTAACACTCTCCCCATGTGAGAGCTTCAATCGTTGTTTCACTCACTCTCTAACACTCTCCCCATGTGAGAGACTCAATCGTTGTTTCACTCACTCTCTAACACTCTCCCTATGTGAGAGCTTCAATCGTTGTTTCACTCTCTAACACTCTCCCCATGTGAGAGACTCAATCGTTGTTTCACTCACTCTCTAACACTCTCCCCATGTGAGAGCTTCAATCGTTGTTTCACTCACTCTCTAACACTCTCCCCATGTGAGAGCTTCAATCGTTGTTTCACTCTCTAACACTCTCCCCATGTGAGAGCTTCAATCGTGGTTTCACTCTCTAACACTCTCCCCATGTGAGAGCTTCAATCGTTGTTTCACTCTCTAACACTCTCCCCATGTGAGACCCCCCAATCGTTGTTTCACTCTCTAACACTCTCCCCATGTGAGAGCTTCAATCGTTGTTTCACTCTCTAACACTCGCCCCATGTGAGAGTCTCAATTGTTGTTTCACTCTCTAACACTCTCCCCATGTGAGAGCTTCAATCGTTGTTTCACTCTCTAACACTCTCCCCATGTGAGAGTCTCAATTGTTGTTTCACTCTCTAACACTCTCCCCATGTGAGAGACTCAATCGTTGTTTCACTCTCTAACACTCTCCCCATGTGAGAGCTTCAATCGTTGTTTCACTCTCTAACACTCTCCCCATGTGAGAGCCTCAATCGTTGTTTCACTCTCTAACACTCTCCCCATGTGAGAGCTTCAATCGTTGTTTCACTCACTCTCTAACACTCTCCCCATGTGAGAGCTTCAATCGTTGTTTCACTCTCTAACACTCTCCCCATGTGAGAGACTCAATCGTTGTTTCACTCTCTAACACTCTCCCCATGTGAGAGCCTCAATCGTTGTTTCACTCTCTAACACTCTCCCCATGTGAGAGACTCAATCGTTGTTTCACTCTCTAACACTCTCCCCATGTGAGAGCCCAATCATTGTTTCACTCTCTAACACTCTCCCCATGTGAGAGACTCAATCGTTGTTTCACTCTCTAACACTCTCCCCATGTGAGAGACTCAATCGTTGTTTCACTCTCTAACACTCTCCCCATGTGAGAGACTCAATCGTTGTTTCACTCTCTAACACTCTCCCCATGTGAGAGCTTCAATCGTTGTTTCACTCTCTAACACTCTCCCCATGTGAGAGACTCAATCGTTGTTTCACTCTCTAACACTCTCCCCATGTGAGAGCCTCAATCGTTGTTTCACTCTCTAACACTCTCCCCATGTGAGAGCCTCAATCGTTGTTTCACTCTCTAACACTCTCCCCATGTGAGAGACTCAATCGTTGTTTCACTCTCTAACACTCTCCCCATGTGAGAGACTCAATCGTTGTTTCACTCTCTAACACTCTCCCCATGTGAGAGACTCAATCGTTGTTTCACTCTCTAACACTCTCCCCATGTGAGAGCTTCAATCGTTGTTTCACTCTCTAACACTCTCCCCATGTGAGAGCCTCAATCGTTGTTTCACTCACTCTCTAACACTCTCCCCATGTGAGAGCCTCAATCGTTGTTTCACTCACTCTCTAACACTCTCCCCATGTGAGAGCTTCAATCGTTGTTTCACTCACTCTCTAACACTCTCCCCATGTGAGAGACTCAATTGTTGTTTCACTCTCTAACACTCTCCCCATGTGAGAGACTCAATCGTTGTTTCACTCTCTAACACTCTCCCCATGTGAGAGCCCAATCATTGTTTCACTCTCTAACACTCTCCCCATGTGAGAGACTCAATCGTTGTTTCACTCTCTAACACTCTCCCCATGTGAGAGCTTCAATCGTTGTTTCACTCACTCTCTAACACTCTCCCCATGTGAGAGCCTCAATCGTTGTTTCACTCTCTAACACTCTCCCCATGTGAGACCCCCCAATCGTTGTTTCACTCACTCTCTAACACTCTCCCCATGTGAGAGCTTCAATCGTTGTTTCACTCACTCTCTAACACTCTCCCCATGTGAGAGACTCAATCGTTGTTTCACTCACTCTCTAACACTCTCCCCATGTGAGAGCTTCAATCGTTGTTTCACTCTCGAACACTCTCCCCATGTGAGAGACTCAATCGTTGTTTCACTCTCTAACACTCTCCCCATGTGAGAGCTTCAATCGTTGTTTCACTCTCTAACACTCTCCCCATGTGAGAGCTTCAATCGTTGTTTCACTCTCTAACACTCTCCCCATGTGAGACCCCCCAATCGTTGTTTCACTCTCTAACACTCTCCCAATGTGAGAGCTTCAATCGTTGTTTCACTCTCTAACACTCTCCCCATGTGAGAGACTCAATTGTTGTTTCACTCTCTAACACTCTCCCCATGTGAGAGACTCAATCGTTGTTTCACTCTCTTACACTCTCCCCATGTGAGAGCTTCAATCGTTGTTTCACTCACTCTCTAACACTCTCCCCATGTGAGAGCTTCAATCGTTGTTTCACTCTCTAACACTCTCCCCATGTGAGAGACTCAATCGTTGTTTCACTCTCTAACACTCTCCCCATGTGAGAGCCCAATCATTGTTTCACTCTCTAACACTCTCCCCATGTGAGAGCTTCAATCGTTGTTTCACTCTCTAACACTCTCCCCATGTGAGAGTCTCAATTGTTGTTTCACTCTCTAACACTCTCCCCATGTGAGAGACTCAATTGTTGTTTCACTCTCTAACACTCTCCCCATGTGAGAGACTCAATCGTTGTTTCACTCTCTAACACTCTCCCCATGTGAGAGCTTCAATCGTTGTTTCACTCTCTAACACTCTCCCCATGTGAGAGCCTCAATCGTTGTTTCACTCTCTAACACTCTCCCCATGTGAGAGCTTCAATCGTTGTTTCACTCACTCTCCAACACTCTCCCCATGTGAGAGCTTCAATCGTTGTTTCACTCACTCTCTAACACTCTCCCCATGTGAGAGACTCAATTGTTGTTTCACTCTCTAACACTCTCCCCATGTGAGAGACTCAATCGTTGTTTCACTCTCTAACACTCTCCCCATGTGAGAGCCTCAATCGTTGTTTCACTCTCTAACACTCTCCCCATGTGAGAGACTCAATCGTTGTTTCACTCTCTAACACTCTCCCCATGTGAGAGCTTCAATCGTTGTTTCACTCTCTAACACTCTCCCCATGTGAGAGACTCAATCGTTGTTTCACTCTCTAACACTCTCCCCATGTGAGAGACTCAATTGTTGTTTCACTCACTCTCTAACACTCTCCCCATGTGAGAGCTTCAATCATTGTTTCACTCTCTAACACTCTCCCCATGTGAGAGCCTCAATCGTTGTTTCACTCTCTAACACTCTCCCCATGTGAGAGACTCAATCGTTGTTTCACTCTCTAACACTCTCCCCATGTGAGAGCCCAATCATTATTTCACTCTCTAACACTCTCCCCATGTGAGAGACTCAATCGTTGTTTCACTCTCTAACACTCTCCCCATGTGAGAGACTCAATCGTTGTTTCACTCTCTAACACTCTCCCCATGTGAGAGACTCAATCGTTGTTTCACTCTCTAACACTCTCCCCATGTGAGACCTTCAATCGTTGTTTCACTCACTCTCTAACACTCTCCCCATGTGAGAGCTTCAATCATTGTTTCACTCACTCTCTAACACTCTCCCCATGTGAGAGCTTCAATCGTTGTTTCACTCTCTAACGCTCTCCCCATGTGAGAGCTTCAATCGTTGTTTCACTCACTAACACTCTCCCCATGTGAGAGACTCAATTGTTGTTTCACTCTCTAACACTCTCCCCATGTGAGAGCCCAATCATTGTTTCACTCTCTAACACTCTCCCCATGTGAGAGCCTCAATCGTTGTTTCACTCTCTAACGCTCTCCCCATGTGAGAGCTTCAATCGTTGTTTCACTCACTAACACTCTCCCCATGTGAGAGCTTCATTCGTTGTTTCACTCTCTAACACTCTCCCCATGTGAGAGCCTCAATCGTTGTTTCACTCACTCTCTAACACTCTCCCCATGTGAGAGCCTCAATCGTTGTTTCACTCACTCTCTAACACTCTCCCCATGTGAGAGCTTCAATCGTTGTTTCACTCACTCTCTAACACTCTCCCCATGTGAGAGACTCAATTGTTGTTTCACTCTCTAACACTCTCGCCATGTGAGAGACTCAATCGTTGTTTCACTCTCTAACACTCTCCCCATGTGAGAGCCCAATCATTGTTTCACTCTCTAACACTCTCCCCATGTGAGAGACTCAATCGTTGTTTCACTCTCGAACACTCTCCCCATATGAGAGCTTCAATCGTTGTTTCACTCACTCTCTAACACTCTCCCCATGTGAGAGCCTCAATCGTTGTTTCACTCTCTAACACTCTCCCCATGTGAGACCCCCCAATCGTTGTTTCACTCACTCTCTAACACTCTCCCCATGTGAGAGCTTCAATCGTTGTTTCACTCACTCTCTAACACTCTCCCCATGTGAGAGACTCAATCGTTGTTTCACTCACTCTCTAACACTCTCCCCATGTGAGAGCTTCAATCGTTGTTTCACTCTCTAACACTCTCCCCATGTGAGAGACTCAATCGTTGTTTCACTCACTCTCTAACACTCTCCCCATGTGAGAGCTTCAATCGTTGTTTCACTCACTCTCTAACACTCTCCCCATGTGAGAGCTTCAATCGTTGTTTCACTCTCTAACACTCTCCCCATGTGAGAGCTTGAATCGTTGTTTCACTCTCTAACACTCTCCCCATGTGAGAGCTTCAATCGTTGTTTCACTCTCTAACACTCTCCCCATGTGAGACCCCCCAATCGTTGTTTCACTCTCTAACACTCTCCCCATGTGAGAGCTTCAATCGTTGTTTCACTCTCTAACACTCTCCCCATGTGAGAGTCTCAATTGTTGTTTCACTCTCTAACACTCTCCCCATGTGAGAGCTTCAATCGTTGTTTCACTCTCTAACACTCTCCCCATGTGAGAGTCTCAATTGTTGTTTCACTCTCTAACACTCTCCCCATGTGAGAGACTCAATTGTTGTTTCACTCTCTAACACTCTCCCCATGTGAGAGACTCAATCGTTGTTTCACTCTCTAACACTCTCCCCATGTGAGAGACTCAATCGTTGTTTCACTCTCTAACACTCTCCCCATGTGAGAGCTTCAATCGTTGTTTCACTCACTCTCTAACACTCTCCCCATGTGAGAGCCTCAATCGTTGTTTCACTCTCTAACACTCTCCCCATGTGAGACCCCCCAATCGTTGTTTCACTCACTCTCTAACACTCTCCCCATGTGAGAGCTTCAATCGTTGTTTCACTCACTCTCTAACACTCTCCCCATGTGAGAGACTCAATCGTTGTTTCACTCACTCTCTAACACTCTCCCCATGTGAGAGCTTCAATCGTTGTTTCACTCTCTAACACTCTCCCCATGTGAGAGACTCAATCGTTGTTTCACTCACTCTCTAACACTCTCCCCATGTGAGAGCTTCAATCGTTGTTTCACTCACTCTCTAACACTCTCCCCATGTGAGAGCTTCAATCGTTGTTTCACTCTCTAACACTCTCCCCATGTGAGAGCTTCAATCGTTGTTTCACTCTCTAACACTCTCCCCATGTGAGAGCTTCAATCGTTGTTTCACTCTCTAACACTCTCCCCATGTGAGACCCCCCAATCGTTGTTTCACTCTCTAACACTCTCCCCATGTGAGAGCTTCAATCGTTGTTTCACTCTCTAACACTCTCCCCATGTGAGAGTCTCAATTGTTGTTTCACTCTCTAACACTCTCCCCATGTGAGAGACTCAATTGTTGTTTCACTCTCTAACACTCTCCCCATGTGAGAGACTCAATCGTTGTTTCACTCTCTAACACTCTCCCCATGTGAGAGCTTCAATCGTTGTTTCACTCACTCTCTAACACTCTCCCCATGTGAGAGCTTCAATCGTTGTTTCACTCTCTAACACTCTCCCCATGTGAGAGACTCAATCGTTGTTTCACTCTCTAACACTCTCCCCATGTGAGAGCCCAATCATTGTTTCACTCTCTAACACTCTCCCCATGTGAGAGCTTCAATCGTTGTTTCACTCTCTAACACTCTCCCCATGTGAGAGTCTCAATTGTTGTTTCACTCTCTAACACTCTCCCCATGTGAGAGACTCAATTGTTGTTTCACTCTCTAACACTCTCCCCATGTGAGAGACTCAATCGTTGTTTCACTCTCTAACACTCTCCCCATGTGAGAGCTTCAATCGTTGTTTCACTCTCTAACACTCTCCCCATGTGAAAGCTTCAATCGTTGTTTCACTCACTCTCTAACACTCTCCCCATGTGAGAGCTTCAATCGTTGTTTCACTCTCTAACACTCTCCCCATGTGAGAGCTTCAATCGTTGTTTCACTCTCTAACACTCTCCCCATGTGAGAGCTTCAATCGTTGTTTCACTCTCTAACACTCTCCCCATGTGAGACCCCCCAATCGTTGTTTCACTCTCTAACACTCTCCCCATGTGAGAGCTTCAATCGTTGTTTCACTCTCTAACACTCTCCCCATGTGAGAGTCTCAATTGTTGTTTCACTCTCTAACACTCTCCCCATGTGAGAGCTTCAATCGTTGTTTCACTCTCTAACACTCTCCCCATGTGAGAGTCTCAATTATTGTTTCACTCTCTAACACTCTCCCCATGTGAGAGACTCAATTGTTGTTTCACTCTCTAACACTCTCCCCATGTGAGAGACTCAATCGTTGTTTCACTCTCTAACACTCTCCCCATGTGAGAGCTTCAATCGTTGTTTCACTCACTCTCTAACACTCTCCCCATGTGAGAGCTTCAATCGTTGTTTCACTCTCTAACACTCTCCCCATGTGAGAGACTCAATCGTTGTTTCACTCTCTAACACTCTCCCCATGTGAGAGCCCAATCATTGTTTCACTCTCTAACACTCTCCCCATGTGAGAGCTTCAATCGTTGTTTCACTCTCTAACACTCTCCCCATGTGAGAGTCTCAATTGTTGTTTCACTCTCTAACACTCTCCCCATGTGAGAGACTCAATTGTTGTTTCATTCTCTAACACTCGCCCCATGTGAGAGACTCAATCGTTGTTTCACTCTCTAACACTCTCCCCATGTGAGAGACTCAATCGTTGTTTCACTCTCTAACACTCTCCCCATGTGAGAGCCTCAATCGTTGTTTCACTCTCTAACACTCTCCCCATGTGAGAGCTTCAATCGTTGTTTCACTCACTCTCTAACACTCTCCCCATGTGAGAGCTTCAATCGTTGTTTCACTCACTCTCTAACACTCTCCCCATGTGAGAGACTCAATTGTTGTTTCACTCTCTAACACTCTCCCCATGTGAGAGACTCAATCGTTGTTTCACTCTCTAACACTCTCCCCATGTGAGAGCCCAATCATTGTTTCACTCTCTAACACTCTCCCCATGTGAGAGACTCAATCGTTGTTTCACTCTCTAACACTCTCCCCATGTGAGAGACTCAATCGTTGTTTCACTCTCTTACACTCTCCCCATGTGAGAGCCTCAATCGTTGTTTCACTCTCTAACACTCTCCCCATGTGAGAGACTCAATCGTTGTTTCACTCTCTAACACTCTCCCCATGTGAGAGCTTCAATCGTTGTTTCACTCTCTAACACTCTCCCCATGTGAGAGACTCAATCGTTGTTTCACTCTCTAACACTCTCCCCATGTGAGAGCCTCAATCGTTGTTTCACTCTCTAACACTCTCCCCATGTGAGAGACTCAATCGTTGTTTCACTCTCTAACACTCTCCCCATGTGAGAGCTTCAATCGTTGTTTCACTCACTCTCTAACACTCTCCCCATGTGAGAGCTTCAATCGTTGTTTCACTCACTCTCTAACACTCTCCCCATGTGAGAGACTCAATTGTTGTTTCACTCTGTAACACTCTCCCCATGTGAGAGACTCAATCGTTGTTTCACTCTCTAACACTCTCCCCATGTGAGAGACTCAATTGTTGTTTCACTCTCTAACACTCTCCCCATGTGAGAGACTCAATCGTTGTTTCACTCTCTAACACTCTCCCCATGTGAGAGCCCAATCATTGTTTCACTCTCTAACACTCTCCCCATGTGAGCGACTCAATCGTTGTTTCACTCTCTAACACTCTCCCCATGTGAGAGACTCAATCGTTGTTTCACTCTCTAACACTCTCCCCATGTGAGAGACTCAATCGTTGTTTCACTCTCTAACACTCTCCCCATGTGAGAGCTTCAATCGTTGTTTCACTCTCTAACACTCTCCCCATGTGAGAGACTCAATCGTTGTTTCACTCTCTAACACTCTCCCCATGTGAGAGCCTCAATCGTTGTTTCACTCTCTAACACTCTCCCCATGTGAGAGACTCAATCGTTGTTTCACTCTCTAACACTCTCCCCATGTGAGAGACTCAATCGTTGTTTCACTCTCTAACACTCTCCCCATGTGAGAGACTCAATCGTTGTTTCACTCTCTAACACTCTCCCCATGTGAGAGACTCAATCGTTGTTTCACTCTCTAACACTCTCCCCATGTGAGAGCTTCAATCGTTGTTTCACTCTCTAACACTCTCCCCATGTGAGAGTCTCAATTGTTGTTTCACTCTCTAACACTCTCCCCATGTGAGAGACTCAATTGTTGTTTCACTCTCTAACACTCTCCCCATGTGAGAGACTCAATCGTTGTTTCACTCTCTAACACTCTCCCCATGTGAGACCTTCAATCGTTGTTTCACTCACTCTCTAACACTCTCCCCATGTGAGAGCTTCAATCATTATTTCACTCACTCTCTAACACTCTCCCCATGTGAGAGCTTCAATCGTTGTTTCACTCACTCTCTAACACTCTCCCCATGTGAGAGCTTCAATCGTTGTTTCACTCTCTAACGCTCTCCCCATGTGAGAGCTTCAATCGTTGTTTCACTCACTAACACTCTCCCCATGTGAGAGACTCAATTGTTGTTTCACTCTCTAACACTCTCCCCATGTGAGAGCCCAATCATTGTTTCACTCTCGAACACTCTCCCCATGTGAGAGCCTCAATCGTTGTTTCACTCTCTAACGCTCTCCCCATGTGAGAGCTTCAATCGTTGTTTCACTCACTAACACTCTCCCCATGTGAGAGCTTCAATCGTTGTTTCACTCTCTAACACTCTCCCCATGTGAGAGTCTCAATTGTTGTTTCACTCTCTAACACTCTCCCCATGTGAGAGACTCAATTGTTGTTTCACTCTCTAACACTCTCCCCATGTGAGAGACTCAATCGTTGTTTCACTCTCTAACACTCTCCCCATGTGAGAGCTTCAATCGTTGTTTCACTCTCTAACACTCTCCCCATGTGAGAGCCTCAATCGTTGTTTCACTCTCTAACACTCTCCCCATGTGAGAGCTTCAATCGTTGTTTCACTCACTCTCTAACACTCTCCCCATGTGAGAGCTTCAATCGTTGTTTCACTCACTCTCTAACACTCTCCCCATGTGAGAGACTCAATTGTTGTTTCACTCTCTAACACTCTCCCCATGTGAGAGACTCAATCGTTGTTTCACTCTCTAACACTCTCCCCATGTGAGAGCCCAATCATTGTTTCACTCTCTAACACTCTCCCCATGTGAGAGACTCAATCGTTGTTTCACTCTCTAACACTCTCCCCATGTGAGAGACTCAATCGTTGTTTCACTCTCTAACACTCTCCCCATGTGAGAGCCTCAATCGTTGTTTCACTCTCTAACACTCTCCCCATGTGAGAGACTCAATCGTTGTTTCACTCTCTAACACTCTCCCCATGTGAGAGCTTCAATCGTTGTTTCACTCTCTAACACTCTCCCCATGTGAGAGACTCAATCGTTGTTTCACTCTCTAACACTCTCCCCATGTGAGAGCCTCAATCGTTGTTTCACTCTCTAACACTCTCCCCATGTGAGAGACTCAATCGTTGTTTCACTCTCTAACACTCTCCCCATGTGAGAGCTTCAATCGTTGTTTCACTCACTCTCTAACACTCTCCCCATGTGAGAGCTTCAATCGTTGTTTCACTCACTCTCTAACACTCTCCCCATGTGAGAGACTCAATTGTTGTTTCACTCTCTAACACTCTCCCCATGTGAGAGACTCAATCGTTGTTTCACTCTCTAACACTCTCCCCATGTGAGAGACTCAATTGTTGTTTCACTCTCTAACACTCTCCCCATGTGAGAGACTCAATCGTTGTTTCACTCTCTAACACTCTCCCCATGTGAGAGCCCAATCATTGTTTCACTCTCTAACACTCTCCCCATGTGAGCGACTCAATCGTTGTTTCACTCTCTAACACTCTCCCCATGTGAGAGACTCAATCGTTGTTTCACTCTCTAACACTCTCCCCATGTGAGAGACTCAATCGTTGTTTCACTCTCTAACACTCTCCCCATGTGAGAGCTTCAATCGTTGTTTCACTCTCTAACACTCTCCCCATGTGAGAGACTCAATCGTTGTTTCACTCTCTAACACTCTCCCCATGTGAGAGCCTCAATCGTTGTTTCACTCTCTAACACTCTCCCCATGTGAGAGACTCAATCGTTGTTTCACTCTCTAACACTCTCCCCATGTGAGAGACTCAATCGTTGTTTCACTCTCTAACACTCTCCCCATGTGAGAGACTCAATCGTTGTTTCACTCTCGAACACTCTCCCCATGTGAGAGACTCAATCGTTGTTTCACTCTCTAACACTCTCCCCATGTGAGAGCTTCAATCGTTGTTTCACTCTCTAACACTCTCCCCATGTGAGAGTCTCAATTGTTGTTTCACTCTCTAACACTCTCCCCATGTGAGAGACTCAATTGTTGTTTCACTCTCTAACACTCTCCCCATGTGAGAGACTCAATCGTTGTTTCACTCTCTAACACTCTCCCCATGTGAGACCTTCAATCGTTGTTTCACTCACTCTCTAACACTCTCCCCATGTGAGAGCTTCAATCATTGTTTCACTCTCTAACACTCTCCCCATGTGAGAGCCTCAATCGTTGTTTCACTCACTCTCTAACACTCTCCCCATGTGAGAGCTTCAATCGTTGTTTCACTCACTCTCTAACACTCTCCCCATGTGAGAGCTTCAATCGTTGTTTCACTCTCTAACGCTCTCCCCATGTGAGAGCTTCAATCGTTGTTTCACTCACTAACACTCTCCCCATGTGAGAGACTCAATTGTTGTTTCACTCTCTAACACTCTCCCCATGTGAGAGCCCAATCATTGTTTCACTCTCTAACACTCTCCCCATGTGAGAGCTTCAATCATTGTTTCACTCTCGAACACTCTCCCCATGTGAGAGCCTCAATCGTTGTTTCACTCTCTAACGCTCTCCCCATGTGAGAGCTTCAATCGTTGTTTCACTCACTAACACTCTCCCCATGTGAGAGCTTCAATCGTTGTTTCACTCTCTAACACTCTCCCCATGTGAGAGTCTCAATTGTTGTTTCACTCACTCTCTAACACTCTCCCCATGTGAGAGCCTCAATCGTTGTTTCACTCACTCTCTAACACTCTCCCCATGTGAGAGCCTCAATCGTTGTTTCACTCACTCTCTAACACTCTCCCCATGTGAGAGCTTCAATCGTTGTTTCACTCACTCTCTAACACTCTCCCCATGTGAGAGACTCAATTGTTGTTTCACTCTCTAACACTCTCCCCATGTGAGAGACTCAATCGTTGTTTCACTCTCTAACACTCTCCCCATGTGAGAGCCCAATCATTGTTTCACTCTCTAAC
This sequence comes from Pristiophorus japonicus, assembly GCF_044704955.1. NCBI lineage: Eukaryota > Metazoa > Chordata > Chondrichthyes > Pristiophoridae > Pristiophorus > Pristiophorus japonicus. The sequence continues at coordinate 151,358,221 of NC_091980.1, read as the reverse complement.
ACTCTCCCCATGTGAGAGACTCAATCGTTGTTTCACTCTCTAACACTCTCCCCATGTGAGAGCTTCAATCGTTGTTTCACTCACTCTCTAACACTCTCCCCATGTGAGAGCCTCAATCGTTGTTTCACTCTCTAACACTCTCCCCATGTGAGACCCCCCAATCGTTGTTTCACTCTCTAACACTCTCCCCATGTGAGAGCTTCAATCGTTGTTTCACTCACTCTCTAACACTCTCCCCATGTGAGAGACTCAATCGTTGTTTCACTCACTCTCTAACACTCTCCCCATGTGAGAGCTTCAATCGTTGTTTCACTCTCTAACACTCTCCCCATGTGAGAGACTCAATTGTTGTTTCACTCACTCTCTAACACTCTCCCCATGTGAGAGTCTCAATCGTTGTTTCACTCTCTAACACTCTCCCCATGTGAGAGACTCAATTGTTGTTTCACTCTCTAACACTCTCCCCATGTGAGAGCCTCAATCGTTGTTTCACTCTCTAACACTCTCCCCATGTGAGACACTCAATTGTTGTTTCACTCTCTAACACTCTCCCCATGTGAGAGCCTCAATCGTTGTTTCACTCTCTAACACTCTCCCCATGTGAGAGCTTCAATCGTTGTTTCACTCACTCTCTAACACTCTCCCCATGTGAGAGCTTCAATCGCTGTCTCACTCTCTAACACTCTCCCCATGTGAGAGACTCAATCGTTGTTTCACTCTCTAACACTCTCCCCATGTGAGAGCTTCAATCGTTGTTTCACTCACTCTCTAACACTCTCCACATGTGAGAGCTTCAATCGTTGTCTCACTCTCTAACACTCTCCCCATGTGAGAGACTCAATCGTTGTTTCACTCACTCTCTAACACTCTCCCCATGTGAGAGCTTCAATCGTTGTTTCACTCTCTAACACTCTCCCCATGTGAGAGCTTCAATCGTTGTTTCACTCACTCTCTAACACTCTCCGCATGTGAGAGACTCAATCGTTGTTTCACTCTCTAACACTCTCCCCATGTGAGAGCTTCAATCGTTGTTTCACTCTCTAACACTCTCCCCATGTGAGAGCTTCAATCGTTGTTTCACTCTCTAACACTCTCCCCATGTGAGAGCCTCAATCGTTGTTTCACTCACTCTCTAACACTCTCCCCATGTGAGAGCTTCAATCGTTGTTTCACTCACTCTCTAACACTCTCCCCATGTGAGAGACTCAATCGTTGTTTCACTCTCTAACACTCTCCCCATGTGAGAGACTCAATCGTTGTTTCACTCTCTAACACTCTCCCCATGTGAGAGCCTCAATCGTTGTTTCACTCTCTAACACTCTCCCCATGTGAGAGACTCAATTGTTGTTTCACTCTCTAACACTCTCCCCATGTGAGAGCTTCAATCGTTGTTTCACTCTCTAACACTCTCCCCATGTGAGAGCTTCAATCGTTGTTTCACTCTCTTACACTCTCCCCATGTGAGAGTCTCAATCGTTGTTTCACTCTCTAACACTCTCCCCATGTGAGAGACTCAATTGTTGTTTCACTCTCTAACACTCTCCCCATGTGAGAGTCTCAATCGTTGTTTCACTCTCTAACACTCTCACCATGTGAGAGACTCAATTGTTGTTTCACTCTCTAACACTCTCCCCATGTGAGAGCCTCAATCGTTGTTTCACTCTCTAACACTCTCCCCATGTGAGAGACTCAATTGTTGTTTCACTCTCTAACACTCTCCCCATGTGAGAGTCTCAATCGTTGTTTCACTCTCTAACACTCTCCCCATGTGAGAGCCTCAATCGTTGTTTCACTCTCTAACACTCTCCCCATGTGAGAGACTCAATTGTTGTTTCACTCTCTAACACTCTCCCCATGTGAGAGCCTCAATCGTTGTTTCACTCTCTAACACTCTCCCCATGTGAGAGACTCAATTGTTGTTTCACTCACTCTCTAACACTCTCCCCATGTGAGAGCTTCAATCGTTGTTTCACTCACTCTCTAACACTCTCCCCATGTGAGAGCCTCAATCGTTGTTTCACTCACTCTCTAACACTCTCCCCATGTGAGAGACTCAATCGTTGTTTCACTCACTCTCTAACACTCTCCCCATGTGAGACCCCCCAATCGTTGTTTCACTCTCTAACACTCTCCCCATGTGAGAGCTTCAATCGTTGTTTCACTCTCTAACACTCTCCCCATGTGAGACCCCCCAATCGTTGTTTCACTCTCTAACACTCTCCCCATGTGAGAGCTTCAATCGTTGTTCCACTCACTCTCTAACACTCTCCCCATGTGAGAGCCTCAATCGTTGTTTCACTCTCTAACACTCTCCCCATGTGAGAGACTCAATTGTTGTTTCACTCTCTAACACTCTCCCCATGTGAGAGCTTCAATCGTTGTTTCACTCACTCTCTAACACTCTCCCCATGTGAGAGCTTCAATCGTTGTTTCACTCACTCTCTAACACTCTCCCCATGTGCGAGCCTCAATCGTTGTTTCACTCTCTAACACTCTCCCCATGTGAGAGTCTCAATTGTTGTTTCACTCTCTAACACTCTCCCCATGTGAGAGCTTCAATCGTTGTTTCACTCACTCTCTAACACTCTCCCCATGTGAGAGCTTCAATCGTTGTTTCACTCACTCTCTAACACTCTCCCCATGTGAGAGACTCAATCGTTGTTTCACTCTCTAGCACTCTCCCCATGTGAGAGCTTCAATCGTTGTTTCACTCTCTAACACTCTCCCCATGTGAGAGCTTCAATCGTTGTTTCACTCTCTAACACTCTCCCCATGTGAGAGACTCAATCGTTGTTTCACTCTCTAACACTCTCCCCATGTGAGAGCTTCAATCGTTGTTTCACTCTCTCACACTCTCCCCATGTGAGAGCTTCAATCGTTGTTTCACTCACTCTCTAACACTCTCCCCATGTGAGAGACTCAATCGTTGTTTCACTCTCTAACACTCTCCCCATGTGAGACCCCCCAATCATTGTGTCACTCTCCAACACTCTCCCCATGTGAGAGCTTCAATCGTTGTTTCACTCTCTAACACTCTCCCCATGTGAGAGCTTCAATCGTTGTTTCACTCTCTAACACTCTCCCCATGTGAGAGACTCAATCGTTGTTTCACTCTCTAACACTCTCCCCATGTGAGACCCCCCAATCGTTGTGTCACTCTCTAACACTCTCCCCATGTGAGAGACTCAATCGTTGTTTCACTCTCTAACACTCTCCCCATGTGAGACCCCCCAATCGATGTGTCACTCTCTAACACTCTCCCCATGTGAGAGACTCAATCGTTGTCTCACTCTCTAACACTCTCCCCATGTGAGAGCTTCAATCGTTGTTTCACTCTCTAACACTCTCCCCATGTGAGAGCCTCAATCGTTGTTTCACTCTCTAACACTCTCCCCATGTGAGAGCTTCAATCGTTGTTTCACTCACTCTCTAACACTCTCCCCACGTGAGAGCTTCAATCGCTGTCTCACTCTCTAACACTCTCCCCATGTGAGAGACTCAATCGTTGTTTCACTCTCTAACACTCTCCCCATGTGAGAGCTTCAATCGTTGTTTCACTCACTCTCTAACACTCTCCCCATGTGAGAGCTTCAATCGTTGTTTCACTCACTCTCTAACACTCTCCCCATGTGAGAGCTTCAATCGTTGTCTCACTCTCTAACACTCTCCCCATGTGAGAGACTCAATCGTTGTTTCACTCACTCTCTAACACTCTCCCCATGTGAGAGCTTCAATCGTTGTTTCACTCTCTAACACTCTCCCCATGTGAGAGCTTCAATCGTTGTTTCACTCACTCTCTAACACTCTCCGCATGTGAGAGACTCAATCGTTGTTTCACTCTCTAACACTCTCCCCATGTGAGAGCTTCAATCGTTGTTTCACTCTCTAACACTCTCCCCATGTGAGAGCTTCAATCGTTGTTTCACTCTCTAACACTCTCCCCATGTGAGAGCCTCAATCGTTGTTTCACTCACTCTCTAACACTCTCCCCATGTGAGAGCTTCAATCGTTGTTTCACTCACTCTCTAACACTCTCCCCATGTGACTAACTCAATCGTTGTTTCACTCTCTAACACTCTCCCCATGTGAGAGACTCAATCGTTGTTTCACTCTCTAACACTCTCCCCATGTGAGAGCCTCAATCGTTGTTTCACTCTCTAACACTCTCCCCATGTGAGAGACTCAATTGTTGTTTCACTCTCTAACACTCTCCCCATGTGAGAGCTTCAATCGTTGTTTCACTCTCTAACACTCTCCCCATGTGAGAGCTTCAATCGTTGTTTCACTCTCTAACACTCTCCCCATGTGAGAGTCTCAATCGTTGTTTCACACTCTAACACTCTCCCCATGTGAGAGACTCAATTGTTGTTTCACTCTCTAACACTCTCCCCATGTGAGAGTCTCAATCGTTGTTTCACTCTCTAACACTCTCCCCATGTGAGAGACTCAATTGTTGTTTCACTCTCTAACACTCTCCCCATGTGAGAGCCTCAATCGTTGTTTCACTCTCTAACACTCTCCCCATGTGAGAGACTCAATTGTTGTTTCACTCTCTAACACTCTCCCCATGTGAGAGCCTCAATCGTTGTTTCACTCTCTAACACTCTCCCCATGTGAGAGACTCAATTGTTGTTTCACTCACTCTCTAACACTCTCCCCATGTGAGAGCTTCAATCGTTGTTTCACTCACTCTCTAACACTCTCCCCATGTGAGAGCCTCAATCGTTGTTTCACTCACTCTCTAACACTCTCCCCATGTGAGAGACTCAATCGTTGTTTCACTCACTCTCTAACACTCTTCCCATGTGAGACCCCCCAATCGTTGTTTCACTCTCTAACACTCTCCCCATGTGAGAGCTTCAATCGTTGTTTCACTCTCTAACACTCTCCCCATGTGAGAGACTCAATCGTTGTTTCACTCTCTAACACTCTCCCCATGTGAGAGACTCAATCGTTGTTTCACTCACTCTCTAACACTCTCCCCATGTGAGAGACTCAATCGTTGTTTCACTCTCTAACACTCTCCCCATGTGAGAGCTTCAATCGTTGTTTCACTCTCTAACACTCTCCCCATGTGAGAGACTCAATCGTTGTTTCACTCACTCTCTAACACTCTCCCCATGTGAGAGCTTCAATCGTTGTTTCACTCACTCTCCAACACTCTCCCCATGTGAGAGCTTCAATCGTTGTTTCACTCTCTAACACTCTCCCCATGTGAGAGACTCAATCGTTGTTTCACTCTCTAACACTCTCCCCATGTGAGAGACTCAATCGTTGTTTCACTCACTCTCTAACACTCTCCCCATGTGAGAGACTCAATCGTTGTTTCACTCTCTAACACTCTCCCCATGTGAGAGCTTCAATCGTTGTTTCACTCTCTAACACTCTCCCCATGTGAGAGACTCAATCGTTGTTTCACTCACTCTCTAACACTCTCCCCATGTGAGAGCTTCAATCGTTGTTTCACTCACTCTCTAACACTCTCCCCATGTGAGAGACTCAATCGTTGTTTCACTCTCTAACACTCTCCCCATGTGAGACCCCCCAATCGTTGTTTCACTCTCTAACACTCTCCCCATGTGAGACCCCCCAATCGTTGTTTCACTCTCTAACACTCTCCCCATGTGAGAGCTTCAATCGTTGTTCCACTCACTCTCTAACACTCTCCCCATGTGAGAGCCTCAATCGTTGTTTCACTCTCTAACACTCTCCCCATGTGAGAGACTCAATTGTTGTTTCACTCTCTAACACTCTCCCCATGTGAGAGCTTCAATCGTTGTTTCACTCACTCTCTAACACTCTCCCCATGTGAGAGCTTCAATCGTTGTTTCACTCTCTAACGCTCTCCCCATGTGAGAGCTTCAATCGTTGTTTCACTCACTAACACTCTCCCCATGTGAGAGACTCAATTGTTGTTTCACTCTCTAACACTCTCCCCATGTGAGAGCCCAATCATTGTTTCACTCTCGAACACTCTCCCCATGTGAGAGCCTCAATCGTTGTTTCACTCTCTAACGCTCTCCCCATGTGAGAGCTTCAATCGTTGTTTCACTCACTAACACTCTCCCCATGTGAGAGCTTCAATCGTTGTTTCACTCTCTAACACTCTCCCCATGTGAGAGTCTCAATTGTTGTTTCACTCTCTAACACTCTCCCCATGTGAGAGACTCAATTGTTGTTTCACTCTCTAACACTCTCCCCATGTGAGAGACTCAATCGTTGTTTCACTCTCTAACACTCTCCCCATGTGAGAGCTTCAATCGTTGTTTCACTCTCTAACACTCTCCCCATGTGAGAGCCTCAATCGTTGTTTCACTCTCTAACACTCTCCCCATGTGAGAGCTTCAATCGTTGTTTCACTCACTCTCTAACACTCTCCCCATGTGAGAGCTTCAATCGTTGTTTCACTCACTCTCTAACACTCTCCCCATGTGAGAGACTCAATTGTTGTTTCACTCTCTAACACTCTCCCCATGTGAGAGACTCAATCGTTGTTTCACTCTCTAACACTCTCCCCATGTGAGAGCCCAATCATTGTTTCACTCTCTAACACTCTCCCCATGTGAGAGACTCAATCGTTGTTTCACTCTCTAACACTCTCCCCATGTGAGAGACTCAATCGTTGTTTCACTCTCTAACACTCTCCCCATGTGAGAGCCTCAATCGTTGTTTCACTCTCTAACACTCTCCCCATGTGAGAGACTCAATCGTTGTTTCACTCTCTAACACTCTCCCCATGTGAGAGCTTCAATCGTTGTTTCACTCTCTAACACTCTCCCCATGTGAGAGACTCAATCGTTGTTTCACTCTCTAACACTCTCCCCATGTGAGAGCCTCAATCGTTGTTTCACTCTCTAACACTCTCCCCATGTGAGAGACTCAATCGTTGTTTCACTCTCTAACACTCTCCCCATGTGAGAGCTTCAATCGTTGTTTCACTCACTCTCTAACACTCTCCCCATGTGAGAGCTTCAATCGTTGTTTCACTCACTCTCTAACACTCTCCCCATGTGAGAGACTCAATTGTTGTTTCACTCTCTAACACTCTCCCCATGTGAGAGACTCAATCGTTGTTTCACTCTCTAACACTCTCCCCATGTGAGAGACTCAATTGTTGTTTCACTCTCTAACACTCTCCCCATGTGAGAGACTCAATCGTTGTTTCACTCTCTAACACTCTCCCCATGTGAGAGCCCAATCATTGTTTCACTCTCTAACACTCTCCCCATGTGAGCGACTCAATCGTTGTTTCACTCTCTAACACTCTCCCCATGTGAGAGCCTCAATCGTTGTTTCACTCTCTAACACTCTCCCCATGTGAGAGACTCAATCGTTGTTTCACTCTCTAACACTCTCCCCATGTGAGAGACTCAATCGTTGTTTCACTCTCTAACACTCTCCCCATGTGAGAGACTCAATCGTTGTTTCACTCTCGAACACTCTCCCCATGTGAGAGACTCAATCGTTGTTTCACTCTCTAACACTCTCCCCATGTGAGAGCTTCAATCGTTGTTTCACTCTCTAACACTCTCCCCATGTGAGAGTCTCAATTGTTGTTTCACTCTCTAACACTCTCCCCATGTGAGAGACTCAATTGTTGTTTCACTCTCTAACACTCTCCCCATGTGAGAGACTCAATCGTTGTTTCACTCTCTAACACTCTCCCCATGTGAGACCTTCAATCGTTGTTTCACTCACTCTCTAACACTCTCCCCATGTGAGAGCTTCAATCATTGTTTCACTCACTCTCTAACACTCTCCCCATGTGAGAGCTTCAATCGTTGTTTCACTCACTCTCTAACACTCTCCCCATGTGAGAGCTTCAATCGTTGTTTCACTCTCTAACGCTCTCCCCATGTGAGAGCTTCAATCGTTGTTTCACTCACTAACACTCTCCCCATGTGAGAGACTCAATTGTTGTTTCACTCTCTAACACTCTCCCCATGTGAGAGCCCAATCATTGTTTCACTCTCGAACACTCTCCCCATGTGAGAGCCTCAATCGTTGTTTCACTCTCTAACGCTCTCCCCATGTGAGAGCTTCAATCGTTGTTTCACTCACTAACACTCTCCCCATGTGAGAGCTTCAATCGTTGTTTCACTCTCTAACACTCTCCCCATGTGAGAGCCTCAATCGTTGTTTCACTCACTCTCTAACACTCTCCCCATGTGAGAGCCTCAATCGTTGTTTCACTCACTCTCTAACACTCTCCCCATGTGAGAGCTTCAATCGTTGTTTCACTCACTCTCTAACACTCTCCCCATGTGAGAGACTCAATTGTTGTTTCACTCTCTAACACTCTCCCCATGTGAGAGACTCAATCGTTGTTTCACTCTCTAACACTCTCCCCATGTGAGAGCCCAATCATTGTTTCACTCTCTAACACTCTCCCCATGTGAGAGACTCAATCGTTGTTTCACTCTCTAACACTCTCCCCATGTGAGAGCTTCAATCGTTGTTTCACTCACTCTCTAACACTCTCCCCATGTGAGAGCCTCAATCGTTGTTTCACTCTCTAACACTCTCCCCATGTGAGACCCCCCAATCGTTGTTTCACTCTCTAACACTCTCCCCATGTGAGAGCTTCAATCGTTGTTTCACTCACTCTCTAACACTCTCCCCATGTGAGAGACTCAATCGTTGTTTCACTCACTCTCTAACACTCTCCCCATGTGAGAGCTTCAATCGTTGTTTCACTCTCTAACACTCTCCCCATGTGAGAGACTCAATTGTTGTTTCACTCACTCTCTAACACTCTCCCCATGTGAGAGTCTCAATCGTTGTTTCACTCTCTAACACTCTCCCCATGTGAGAGACTCAATTGTTGTTTCACTCTCTAACACTCTCCCCATGTGAGAGCCTCAATCGTTGTTTCACTCTCTAACACTCTCCCCATGTGAGAGACTCAATTGTTGTTTCACTCTCTAACACTCTCCCCATGTGAGAGCCTCAATCGTTGTTTCACTCTCTAACACTCTCCCCATGTGAGAGCTTCAATCGTTGTTTCACTCACTCTCTAACACTCTCCCCATGTGAGAGCTTCAATCGCTGTCTCACTCTCTAACACTCTCCCCATGTGAGAGACTCAATCGTTGTTTCACTCTCTAACACTCTCCCCATGTGAGAGCTTCAATCGTTGTTTCACTCACTCTCTAACACTCTCCCCATGTGAGAGCTTCAATCGTTGTTTCACTCACTCTCTAACACTCTCCCCATGTGAGAGCTTCAATCGTTGTCTCACTCTCTAACACTCTCCCCATGTGAGAGACTCAATCGTTGTTTCACTCACTCTCTAACACTCTCCCCATGTGAGAGCTTCAATCGTTGTTTCACTCTCTAACACTCTCCCCATGTGAGAGCTTCAATCGTTGTTTCACTCACTCTCTAACACTCTCCGCATGTGAGAGACTCAATCGTTGTTTCACTCTCTAACACTCTCCCCATGTGAGAGCTTCAATCGTTGTTTCACTCTCTAACACTCTCCCCATGTGAGAGCTTCAATCGTTGTTTCACTCTCTAACACTCTCCCCATGTGAGAGCCTCAATCGTTGTTTCACTCACTCTCTAACACTCTCCCCATGTGAGAGCTTCAATCGTTGTTTCACTCACTCTCTAACACTCTCCCCATGTGAGAGACTCAATCGTTGTTTCACTCTCTAACACTCTCCCCATGTGAGAGACTCAATCGTTGTTTCACTCTCTAACACTCTCCCCATGTGAGAGCCTCAATCGTTGTTTCACTCTCTAACACTCTCCCCATGTGAGAGACTCAATTGTTGTTTCACTCTCTAACACTCTCCCCATGTGAGAGCTTCAATCGTTGTTTCACTCTCTAACACTCTCCCCATGTGAGAGCTTCAATCGTTGTTTCACTCTCTTACACTCTCCCCATGTGAGAGTCTCAATCGTTGTTTCACTCTCTAACACTCTCCCCATGTGAGAGACTCAATTGTTGTTTCACTCTCTAACACTCTCCCCATGTGAGAGTCTCAATCGTTGTTTCACTCTCTAACACTCTCACCATGTGAGAGACTCAATTGTTGTTTCACTCTCTAACACTCTCCCCATGTGAGAGCCTCAATCGTTGTTTCACTCTCTAACACTCTCCCCATGTGAGAGACTCAATTGTTGTTTCACTCTCTAACACTCTCCCCATGTGAGAGTCTCAATCGTTGTTTCACTCTCTAACACTCTCCCCATGTGAGAGCCTCAATCGTTGTTTCACTCTCTAACACTCTCCCCATGTGAGAGACTCAATTGTTGTTTCACTCTCTAACACTCTCCCCATGTGAGAGCCTCAATCGTTGTTTCACTCTCTAACACTCTCCCCATGTGAGAGACTCAATTGTTGTTTCACTCACTCTCTAACACTCTCCCCATGTGAGAGCTTCAATCGTTGTTTCACTCACTCTCTAACACTCTCCCCATGTGAGAGCCTCAATCGTTGTTTCACTCACTCTCTAACACTCTCCCCATGTGAGAGACTCAATCGTTGTTTCACTCACTCTCTAACACTCTCCCCATGTGAGACCCCCCAATCGTTGTTTCACTCTCTAACACTCTCCCCATGTGAGAGCTTCAATCGTTGTTTCACTCTCTAACACTCTCCCCATGTGAGACCCCCCAATCGTTGTTTCACTCTCTAACACTCTCCCCATGTGAGAGCTTCAATCGTTGTTCCACTCACTCTCTAACACTCTCCCCATGTGAGAGCCTCAATCGTTGTTTCACTCTCTAACACTCTCCCCATGTGAGAGACTCAATTGTTGTTTCACTCTCTAACACTCTCCCCATGTGAGAGCTTCAATCGTTGTTTCACTCACTCTCTAACACTCTCCCCATGTGAGAGCTTCAATCGTTGTTTCACTCACTCTCTAACACTCTCCCCATGTGCGAGCCTCAATCGTTGTTTCACTCTCTAACACTCTCCCCATGTGAGAGTCTCAATTGTTGTTTCACTCTCTAACACTCTCCCCATGTGAGAGCTTCAATCGTTGTTTCACTCACTCTCTAACACTCTCCCCATGTGAGAGCTTCAATCGTTGTTTCACTCACTCTCTAACACTCTCCCCATGTGAGAGACTCAATCGTTGTTTCACTCTCTAGCACTCTCCCCATGTGAGAGCTTCAATCGTTGTTTCACTCTCTAACACTCTCCCCATGTGAGAGCTTCAATCGTTGTTTCACTCTCTAACACTCTCCCCATGTGAGAGCTTCAATCGTTGTTTCACTCTCTCACACTCTCCCCATGTGAGAGCTTCAATCGTTGTTTCACTCACTCTCTAACACTCTCCCCATGTGAGAGACTCAATCGTTGTTTCACTCTCTAACACTCTCCCCATGTGAGACCCCCCAATCATTGTGTCACTCTCCAACACTCTCCCCATGTGAGAGCTTCAATCGTTGTTTCACTCTCTAACACTCTCCCCATGTGAGAGCTTCAATCGTTGTTTCACTCTCTAACACTCTCCCCATGTGAGAGACTCAATCGTTGTTTCACTCTCTAACACTCTCCCCATGTGAGACCCCCCAATCGTTGTGTCACTCTCTAACACTCTCCCCATGTGAGAGACTCAATCGTTGTTTCACTCTCTAACACTCTCCCCATGTGAGACCCCCCAATCGATGTGTCACTCTCTAACACTCTCCCCATGTGAGAGACTCAATCGTTGTCTCACTCTCTAACACTCTCCCCATGTGAGAGCTTCAATCGTTGTTTCACTCTCTAACACTCTCCCCATGTGAGAGCCTCAATCGTTGTTTCACTCTCTAACACTCTCCCCATGTGAGAGCTTCAATCGTTGTTTCACTCACTCTCTAACACTCTCCCCACGTGAGAGCTTCAATCGCTGTCTCACTCTCTAACACTCTCCCCATGTGAGAGACTCAATCGTTGTTTCACTCTCTAACACTCTCCCCATGTGAGAGCTTCAATCGTTGTTTCACTCACTCTCTAACACTCTCCCCATGTGAGAGCTTCAATCGTTGTTTCACTCACTCTCTAACACTCTCCCCATGTGAGAGCTTCAATCGTTGTCTCACTCTCTAACACTCTCCCCATGTGAGAGACTCAATCGTTGTTTCACTCACTCTCTAACACTCTCCCCATGTGAGAGCTTCAATCGTTGTTTCACTCTCTAACACTCTCCCCATGTGAGAGCTTCAATCGTTGTTTCACTCACTCTCTAACACTCTCCGCATGTGAGAGACTCAATCGTTGTTTCACTCTCTAACACTCTCCCCATGTGAGAGCTTCAATCGTTGTTTCACTCTCTAACACTCTCCCCATGTGAGAGCTTCAATCGTTGTTTCACTCTCTAACACTCTCCCCATGTGAGAGCCTCAATCGTTGTTTCACTCACTCTCTAACACTCTCCCCATGTGAGAGCTTCAATCGTTGTTTCACTCACTCTCTAACACTCTCCCCATGTGACTAACTCAATCGTTGTTTCACTCTCTAACACTCTCCCCATGTGAGAGACTCAATCGTTGTTTCACTCTCTAACACTCTCCCCATGTGAGAGCCTCAATCGTTGTTTCACTCTCTAACACTCTCCCCATGTGAGAGACTCAATTGTTGTTTCACTCTCTAACACTCTCCCCATGTGAGAGCTTCAATCGTTGTTTCACTCTCTAACACTCTCCCCATGTGAGAGCTTCAATCGTTGTTTCACTCTCTAACACTCTCCCCATGTGAGAGTCTCAATCGTTGTTTCACACTCTAACACTCTCCCCATGTGAGAGACTCAATTGTTGTTTCACTCTCTAACACTCTCCCCATGTGAGAGTCTCAATCGTTGTTTCACTCTCTAACACTCTCCCCATGTGAGAGACTCAATTGTTGTTTCACTCTCTAACACTCTCCCCATGTGAGAGCCTCAATCGTTGTTTCACTCTCTAACACTCTCCCCATGTGAGAGACTCAATTGTTGTTTCACTCTCTAACACTCTCCCCATGTGAGAGCCTCAATCGTTGTTTCACTCTCTAACACTCTCCCCATGTGAGAGACTCAATTGTTGTTTCACTCACTCTCTAACACTCTCCCCATGTGAGAGCTTCAATCGTTGTTTCACTCACTCTCTAACACTCTCCCCATGTGAGAGCCTCAATCGTTGTTTCACTCACTCTCTAACACTCTCCCCATGTGAGAGACTCAATCGTTGTTTCACTCACTCTCTAACACTCTTCCCATGTGAGACCCCCCAATCGTTGTTTCACTCTCTAACACTCTCCCCATGTGAGAGCTTCAATCGTTGTTTCACTCTCTAACACTCTCCCCATGTGAGAGACTCAATCGTTGTTTCACTCTCTAACACTCTCCCCATGTGAGAGACTCAATCGTTGTTTCACTCACTCTCTAACACTCTCCCCATGTGAGAGACTCAATCGTTGTTTCACTCTCTAACACTCTCCCCATGTGAGAGCTTCAATCGTTGTTTCACTCTCTAACACTCTCCCCATGTGAGAGACTCAATCGTTGTTTCACTCACTCTCTAACACTCTCCCCATGTGAGAGCTTCAATCGTTGTTTCACTCACTCTCCAACACTCTCCCCATGTGAGAGCTTCAATCGTTGTTTCACTCTCTAACACTCTCCCCATGTGAGAGACTCAATCGTTGTTTCACTCTCTAACACTCTCCCCATGTGAGAGACTCAATCGTTGTTTCACTCACTCTCTAACACTCTCCCCATGTGAGAGACTCAATCGTTGTTTCACTCTCTAACACTCTCCCCATGTGAGAGCTTCAATCGTTGTTTCACTCTCTAACACTCTCCCCATGTGAGAGACTCAATCGTTGTTTCACTCACTCTCTAACACTCTCCCCATGTGAGAGCTTCAATCGTTGTTTCACTCACTCTCTAACACTCTCCCCATGTGAGAGACTCAATCGTTGTTTCACTCTCTAACACTCTCCCCATGTGAGACCCCCCAATTGTTGTTTCACTCTCTAACACTCTCCCCATGTGAGACCCCCCAATCGTTGTTTCACTCTCTAACACTCTCCCCATGTGAGAGCTTCAATCGTTGTTCCACTCACTCTCTAACACTCTCCCCATGTGAGAGCCTCAATCGTTGTTTCACTCTCTAACACTCTCCCCATGTGAGAGACTCAATTGTTGTTTCACTCTCTAACACTCTCCCCATGTGAGAGCTTCAATCGTTGTTTCACTCACTCTCTAACACTCTCCCCATGTGAGAGCTTCAATCGTTGTTTCACTCACTCTCTAACACTCTCCCCATGTGCGAGCCTCAATCGTTGTTTCACTCTCTAACACTCTCCCCATGTGAGAGTCTCAATTGTTGTTTCACTCTCTAACACTCTCCCCATGTGAGAGCTTCAATCGTTGTTTCACTCACTCTCTAACACTCTCCCCATGTGAGAGCTTCAATCGTTGTTTCAATCACTCTCTAACACTCTCCCCATGTGAGAGACTCAATCGTTGTTTCACTCTCTAGCACTCTCCCCATGTGAGAGCTTCAATCGTTGTTTCACTCTCTAACACTCTCCCCATGTGAGAGCTTCAATCGTTGTTTCACTCTCTAACACTCTCCCCATGTGAGAGACTCAATCGTTGTTTCACTCTCTAACACTCTCCCCATGTGAGAGACTCAATCGTTGTTTCACTCACTCTCTAACACTCTCCCCATGTGAGAGCTTCAATCGTTGTTTCACTCTCTAACACTCTCCCCATTTGAGAGACTCAATCGTTGTTTCACTCACTCTCTAACACTCTCCCCATGTGAGAGCTTCAATCGTTGTTTCACTCACTCTCTAACACTCTCCCCATGTGAGAGCTTCAATCGTTGTTTCACTCTCTAACACTCTCCCCATGTGAGAGCTTCAATCGTTGTTTCACTCTCTAACACTCTCCCCATGTGAGAGCTTCAATCGTTGTTTCACTCACTCTCTAACACTCTCCCCATGTGAGAGCCTCAATCGTTGTTTCACTCTCTAACACTCTCCCCATGTGAGACCCCCCAATCGTTGTTTCACTCTCTAACACTCTCCCCATGTGAGAGCTTCAATCGTTGTTTCACTCACTCTCTAACACTCTCCCCATGTGAGAGACTCAATCGTTGTTTCACTCACTCTCTAACACTCTCCCTATGTGAGAGCTTCAATCATTGTTTCACTCTCTAACACTCTCCCCATGTGAGAGACTCAATCGTTGTTTCACTCACTCTCTAACACTCTCCCCATGTGAGAGATTCAATCGTTGTTTCACTCACTCTCTAACACTCTCCCCATGTGAGAGCTTCAATCGTTGTTTCACTCTCTAACACTCTCCCCATGTGAGAGCTTCAATCGTTGTTTCACTCTCTAACACTCTCCCCATGTGAGAGCTTCAATCGTTGTTTCACTCTCTAACACTCTCCCCATGTGAGACCCCCCAATCGTTGTTTCACTCTCTAACACTCTCCCCATGTGAGAGCTTCAATCGTTGTTTCACTCTCTAACACTCTCCCCATGTGAGAGTCTCAATTGTTGTTTCACTCTCTAACACTCTCCCCATGTGAGAGCTTCAATCGTTGTTTCACTCTCTAACACTCTCCCCATGTGAGAGTCTCAATTGTTGTTTCACTCTCTAACACTCTCCCCATGTGAGAGACTCAATTGTTGTTTCACTCTCTAACACTCTCCCCATGTGAGAGACTCAATCGTTGTTTCACTCTCTAACACTCTCCCCATGTGAGAGCTTCAATCGTTGTTTCACTCTCTAACACTCTCCCCATGTGAGAGACTCAATCGTTGTTTCACTCTCTAACACTCTCCCCATGTGAGAGCCTCAATCGTTGTTTCACTCTCTAACACTCTCCCCATGTGAGAGACTCAATTGTTGTTTCACTCTCTAACACTCTCCCCATGTGAGAGCTTCAATCGTTGTTTCATTCTCTAACACTCTCCCCATGTGAGAGCTTCAATCGTTGTTTCACTCTCTAACACTCTCCCCATGTGAGAGGCTCAATCGTTGTTTCACTCTCTAACACTCTCCCCATGTGAGAGACTCAATTGTTGTTTCACTCTCTAACACTCTCCCCATGTGAGAGTCTCAATCGTTGTTTCACTCTCGAACACTCTCCCCATGTGAGAGACTCAATTGTTGTTTCACTCTCTAACACTCTCCCCATGTGAGAGCCTCAATCGTTGTTTCACTCTCTAACACTCTCCCCATGTGAGAGACTCAATTGTTGTTTCACTCTCTAACACTCTCCCCATGTGAGAGTCTCAATCGTTGTTTCACTCTCTAACACTCTCCCCATGTGAGAGCCTCAATCGTTGTTTCACTCTCTAACACTCTCCCCATGTGAGAGACTCAATTGTTGTTTCACTCTCTAACAATCTCCCCATGTGAGAGCCTCAATCGTTGTTTCACTCTCTAACACTCTCCCCATGTGAGAGACTCAATTGTTGTTTCACTCTCTAACACTCTCCCCATGTGAGAGACTCAATTGTTGTTTCACTCTCTAACACTCTCCCCATGTGAGAGACTCAATTGTTGTTTCACTCTCTAACGCTCTCCCCATGTGAGAGCCTCAATCGTTGTTTCACTCTCTAACACTCTCCCCATGTGAGAGACTCAATTGTTGTTTCACTCTCTAACACTCTCCCCATGTGAGAGACTCAATTGTTGTTTCACTCTCTAACACTCTCCCCATGTGAGAGCTTCAATCGTTGTTTCACTCACTCTCTAACACTCTCCCCATGTGAGAGCCTTAATCGTTGTTTCACTCACTCTCTAACACTCTCCCCATGTGAGAGACTCAATCGTTGTTTCACTCACTCTCTAACACTCTCCCCATGTGAGACCCCCCAATCGTTGTTTCACTCTCTAACACTCTCCCCATGTGAGAGCTTCAATCGTTGTTTCACTCTCTAACACTCTCCCCATGTGAGAGACTCAATCGTTGTTTCACTCTCTAACACTCTCCCCATGTGAGAGACTCAATCGTTGTTTCACTCACTCTCTAACACTCTCCCCATGTGAGAGACTCAATCGTTGTTTCACTCTCTAACACTCTCCCCATGTGAGAGCTTCAATCGTTGTTTCACTCTCTAACACTCTCCCCATGTGAGAGACTCAATCGTTGTTTCACTCTCTAACACTCTCCCCATGTGAGAGACTCAATCGTTGTTTCACTCACTCTCCAACACTCTCCCCATGTGAGAGACTCAATCGTTGTTTCATTCACTCTCTAACACTCTCCCCATGTGAGAGACTCAATCGTTGTTTCACTCACTCTCTAACACTCTCCCCATGTGAGAGACTCAATCGTTCTTTCACTCACTCTCTAACACTCTCCCCATGTGAGAGCTTCAATCGTTGTTTCACTCTCTAACACTCTCCCCATGTGAGAGCCTCAATCGTTGTTTCACTCTCTAACACTCTCCCCATGTGAGACCCCCCAATCGTTGTTTCACTCTCTAACACTCTCCCCATGTGAGACCCCCCAATCGTTGTTTCACTCTCTAACACTCTCCCCATGTGAGAGCTTCAATCGTTGTTCCACTCACTCTCTAACACTCTCCCCATGTGAGAGCCTCAATCGTTGTTTCACTCTCTAACACTCTCCCCATGTGAGAGACTCAATTGTTGTTTCACTCTCTAACACTCTCCCCATGTGAGAGCTTCAATCGTTGTTTCACTCACTCTCTAACACTCTCCCCATGTGAGAGCTTCAATCGTTGTTTCACTCACTCTCTAACACTCTCCCCATGTGCGAGCCTCAATCGTTGTTTCACTCTCTAACACTCTCCCCATGTGAGAGTCTCAATTGTTGTTTCACTCTCTAACACTCTCCCCATGTGAGAGCTTCAATCGTTGTTTCACTCACTCTCTAACACTCTCCCCATGTGAGAGCTTCAATCGTTGTTTCACTCACTCTCTAACACTCTCCCCATGTGAGAGACTCAATCGTTGTTTCACTCTCTAGCACTCTCCCCATGTGAGAGCTTCAATCGTTGTTTCACTCTCTAACACTCTCCCCATGTGAGATCTTCAATCGTTGTTTCACTCTCTAACACTCTCCCCATGTGAGAGACTCAATCGTTGTTTCACTCTCTAACACTCTCCCCATGTGAGAGACTCAATCGTTGTTTCACTCACTCTCTAACACTCTCCCCATGTGAGAGCTTCAATCGTTGTTTCACTCTCTAACACTCTCCCCATTTGAGAGACTCAATCGTTGTTTCACTCACTCTCTAACACTCTCCCCATGTGAGAGCTTCAATCGTTGTTTCACTCACTCTCTAACACTCTCCCCATGTGAGAGCTTCAATCGCTGTTTCACTCTCTAACACTCTCCCCATGTGAGAGCTTCAATCGTTGTTTCACTCACTCTCTAACACTCTCCCCATGTGAGAGCCTCAATCGTTGTTTCACTCTCTAACACTCTCCCCATGTGAGACCCCCCAATCGTTGTTTCACTCTCTAACACTCTCCCCATGTGAGAGCTTCAATCGTTGTTTCACTCACTCTCTAACACTCTCCCCATGTGAGAGACTCAATCGTTGTTTCACTCACTCTCTAACACTCTCCCTATGTGAGAGCTTCAATCGTTGTTTCACTCTCTAACACTCTCCCCATGTGAGAGACTCAATCGTTGTTTCACTCACTCTCTAACACTCTCCCCATGTGAGAGCTTCAATCGTTGTTTCACTCACTCTCTAACACTCTCCCCATGTGAGAGCTTCAATCGTTGTTTCACTCTCTAACACTCTCCCCATGTGAGAGCTTCAATCGTTGTTTCACTCTCTAACACTCTCCCCATGTGAGAGCTTCAATCGTTGTTTCACTCTCTAACACTCTCCCCATGTGAGACCCCCCAATCGTTGTTTCACTCTCTAACACTCTCCCCATGTGAGAGCTTCAATCGTTGTTTCACTCTCTAACACTCTCCCCATGTGAGAGTCTCAATTGTTGTTTCACTCTCTAACACTCTCCCCATGTGAGAGCTTCAATCGTTGTTTCACTCTCTAACACTCTCCCCATGTGAGAGTCTCAATTGTTGTTTCACTCTCTCACACTCTCCCCATGTGAGAGACTCAATCGTTGTTTCACTCCCTAACACTCTCCCCATGTGAGAGCCCAATCATTGTTTCACACTCTAACACTCTCCCCATGTGAGAGCTTCAATCGTTGTTTCACTCTCTAACACTCTCCCCATGTGAGAGTCTCAATTGTTGTTTCACTCTCTAACACTCTCCCCATGTGAGAGACTCAATTGTTGTTTCACTCTCTAACACTCTCTCCATGTGAGAGACTCAATCGTTGTTTCACTCTCTAACACTCTCCCCATGTGAGAGCTTCAATCGTTGTTTCACTCTCTAACGCTCTCCCCATGTGAGAGCTTCAATCGTTGTTTCACTCACTAACACTCTCCCCATGTGAGAGCTTCAATCGTTGTTTCACTCACTCTCTAACACTCTCCCCATGTGAGAGCTTCAATCGTTGTTTCACTCTCTAACACTCTCCCCATGTGAGAGCTTCAATCGTTGTTTCACTCTCTAACGCTCTCCCCATGTGAGAGCTTCAATCGTTGTTTCACTCACTAACACTCTCCCCATGTGAGAGACTCAATTGTTGTTTCACTCTCTAACACTCTCCCCATGTGAGAGCCCAATCATTGTTTCACTCTCTAACACTCTCCCCATGTGAGAGCCTCAATCGTTGTTTCACTCTCTAACGCTCTCCCCATGTGAGAGCTTCAATCGTTGTTTCACTCACTAACACTCTCCCCATGTGAGAGCTTCAATCGTTGTTTCACTCTCTAACACTCTCCCCATGTGAGAGCCTCAATCGTTGTTTCACTCACTCTCTAACACTCTCCCCATGTGAGAGCCTCAATCGTTGTTTCACTCACTCTCTAACACTCTCCCCATGTGAGAGCTTCAATCGTTGTTTCACTCACTCTCTAACACTCTCCCCATGTGAGAGACTCAATCGTTGTTTCACTCTCTAACACTCTCCCCATGTGAGAGCCCAATCATTGTTTCACTCTCTAACACTCTCCCCATGTGAGAGACTCAATCGTTGTTTCACTCTCTAACACTCTCCCCATGTGAGAGCTTCAATCGTTGTTTCACTCACTCTCTAACACTCTCCCCATGTGAGAGCCTCAATCGTTGTTTCACTCTCTAACACTCTCCCCATGTGAGACCCCCCAATCGTTGTTTCACTCACTCTCTAACACTCTCCCCATGTGAGAGCTTCAATCGTTGTTTCACTCACTCTCTAACACTCTCCCCATGTGAGAGACTCAATCGTTGTTTCACTCACTCTCTAACACTCTCCCCATGTGAGAGCTTCAATCGTTGTTTCACTCTCGAACACTCTCCCCATGTGAGAGACTCAATCGTTGTTTCACTCACTCTCTAACACTCTCCCCATGTGAGAGCTTCAATCGTTGTTTCACTCACTCTCTAACACTCTCCCCATGTGAGAGCTTCAATCGTTGTTTCACTCTCTAACACTCTCCCCATGTGAGAGCTTCAATCGTTGTTTCACTCTCTAACACTCTCCCCATGTGAGAGCTTCAATCGTTGTTTCACTCTCTAACACTCTCCCCATGTGAGACCCCCCAATCGTTGTTTCACTCTCTAACACTCTCCCAATGTGAGAGCTTCAATCGTTGTTTCACTCTCTAACACTCTCCCCATGTGAGAGTCTCAATTGTTGTTTCACTCTCTAACACTCTCCCCATGTGAGAGCTTCAATCGTTGTTTCACTCTCTAACACTCTCCCCATGTGAGAGTCTCAATTGTTGTTTCACTCTCTAACACTCTCCCCATGTGAGAGACTCAATTGTTGTTTCACTCTCTAACACTCTCCCCATGTGAGAGACTCAATCGTTGTTTCACTCTCTTACACTCTCCCCATGTGAGAGCTTCAATCGTTGTTTCACTCACTCTCTAACACTCTCCCCATGTGAGAGCTTCAATCGTTGTTTCACTCTCTAACACTCTCCCCATGTGAGAGACTCAATCGTTGTTTCACTCTCTAACACTCTCCCCATGTGAGAGCCCAATCATTGTTTCACTCTCTAACACTCTCCCCATGTGAGAGCTTCAATCGTTGTTTCACTCTCTAACACTCTCCCCATGTGAGAGTCTCAATTGTTGTTTCACTCTCTAACACTCTCCCCATGTGAGAGACTCAATTGTTGTTTCACTCTCTAACACTCTCCCCATGTGAGAGACTCAATCGTTGTTTCACTCTCTAACACTCTCCCCATGTGAGAGCTTCAATCGTTGTTTCACTCTCTAACACTCTCCCCATGTGAGAGCCTCAATCGTTGTTTCACTCTCTAGCACTCTCCCCATGTGAGAGCTTCAATCGTTGTTTCACTCACTCTCTAACACTCTCCCCATGTGAGAGCTTCAATCGTTGTTTCACTCACTCTCTAACACTCTCCCCATGTGAGAGACTCAATTGTTGTTTCACTCTCTAACACTCTCCCCATGTGAGAGACTCAATCGTTGTTTCACTCTCGAACACTCTCCCCATGTGAGAGCCTCAATCGTTGTTTCACTCTCTAACACTCTCCCCATGTGAGAGACTCAATTGTTGTTTCACTCTCTAACACTCTCCCCATGTGAGAGCTTCAATCGTTGTTTCACTCTCTAACACTCTCCCCATGTGAGAGACTCAATCGTTGTTTCACTCTCTAACACTCTCCCCATGTGAGAGCCTCAATCGTTGTTTCACTCTCTAACACTCTCCCCATGTGAGAGACTCAATCGTTGTTTCACTCTCTAACACTCTCCCCATGTGAGAGCCCAATCATTATTTCACTCTCTAACACTCTCCCCATGTGAGAGACTCAATCGTTGTTTCACTCTCTAACACTCTCCCCATGTGAGAGACTCAATCGTTGTTTCACTCTCTAACACTCTCCCCATGTGAGAGACTCAATCGTTGTTTCACTCTCTAACACTCTCCCCATGTGAGAGCTTCAATCGTTGTTTCACTCTCTAACACTCTCCCCATGTGAGAGACTCAATCGTTGTTTCACTCACTCTCTAACACTCTCCCCATGTGAGAGCTTCAATCGTTGTTTCACTCTCTAACACTCTCCCCATGTGAGAGCCTCAATCGTTGTTTCACTCTCTAACACTCTCCCCATGTGAGACCCCCCAATCGTTGTTTCACTCTCTAACACTCTCCCCATGTGAGACCCCCCAATCGTTGTTTCACTCTCTAACACTCTCCCCATGTGAGAGCTTCAATCGTTGTTCCACTCACTCTCTAACACTCTCCCCATGTGAGAGCCTCAATCGTTGTTTCACTCTCTAACACTCTCCCCATGTGAGAGACTCAATTGTTGTTTCACTCTCTAACACTCTCCCCATGTGAGAGTCTCAATTGTTGTTTCACTCTCTAACACTCTCCCCATGTGAGAGCTTCAATCGTTGTTTCACTCACTCTCTAACACTCTCCCCATGTGAGAGCTTCAATCGTTGTTTCACTCACTCTCTAACACTCTCCCCATGTGAGAGACTCAATCGTTGTTTCACTCTCTAGCACTCTCCCCATGTGAGAGCTTCAATCGTTGTTTCACTCTCTAACACTCTCCCCATGTGAGATCTTCAATCGTTGTTTCACTCTCTAACACTCTCCCCATGTGAGAGACTCAATCGTTGTTTCACTCTCTAACACTCTCCCCATGTGAGAGACTCAATCGTTGTTTCACTCACTCTCTAACACTCTCCCCATGTGAGAGCTTCAATCGTTGTTTCACTCTCTAACACTCTCCCCATGTGAGAGCTTCAATCGTTGTTTCACTCTCTAACACTCTCCCCATGTGAGAGACTCAATCGTTGTTTCACTCACTCTCTAACACTCTCCCCATGTGAGAGCTTCAATCGTTGTTTCACTCACTCTCTAACACTCTCCCCATGTGAGAGCTTCAATCGTTGTTTCACTCTCTAACACTCTCCCCATGTGAGAGCTTCAATCGTTGTTTCACTCTCTAACACTCTCCCCATGTGAGACCCCCCAATCGCTGTTTCACTCTCTAACACTCTCCCCATGTGAGAGCTTCAATCGTTGTTTCACTCTCTAACACTCTCCCCATGTGAGAGTCTCAATTGTTGTTTCACTCTCTAACACTCTCCCCATGTGAGAGCTTCAATCGTTGTTTCACTCTCTAACACTCTCCCCATGTGAGAGTCTCAATTGTTGTTTCACTCTCTAACACTCTCCCCATGTGAGAGACTCAATCGTTGTTTCACTCTCTAACACTCTCCCCATGTGAGAGCCCAATCATTGTTTCACTCTCTAACACTCTCCCCATGTGAGAGCTTCAATCGTTGTTTCACTCTCTAACACTCTCCCCATGTGAGAGTCTCAATTGTTGTTTCACTCTCTTACACTCTCCCCATGTGAGAGACTCAATTGTTGTTTCACTCTCTAACACTCTCCCCATGTGAGAGACTCAATCGTTGTTTCACTCTCTAACACTCTCCCCATGTGAGAGCTTCAATCGTTGTTTCACTCTCTAACACTCTCCCCATGTGAGAGCCTCAATCGTTGTTTCACTCTCTAACACTCTCCCCATGTGAGAGCTTCAATCGTTGTTTCACTCACTCTCTAACACTCTCCCCATGTGAGAGCTTCAATCGTTGTTTCACTCTCTAACACTCTCCCCATGTGAGAGCTTCAATCGTTGTTTCACTCTCTAACGCTCTCCCCATGTGAGAGCTTCAATCGTTGTTTCACTCACTAACACTCTCCCCATGTGAGAGACTCAATTGTTGTTTCACTCTCTAACACTCTCCCCATGTGAGAGCCCAATCATTGTTTCACTCTCTAACACTCTCCCCATGTGAGAGCCTCAATCGTTGTTTCACTCTCTAACGCTCTCCCCATGTGAGAGCTTCAATCGTTGTTTCACTCACTAACACTCTCCCCATGTGAGAGCTTCAATCGTTGTTTCACTCTCTAACACTCTCCCCATGTGAGAGCCTCAATCGTTGTTTCACTCACTCTCTAACACTCTCCCCATGTGAGAGCCTCAATCGTTGTTTCACTCACTCTCTAACACTCTCCCCATGTGAGAGCTTCAATCGTTGTTTCACTCACTCTCTAACACTCTCCCCATGTGAGAGACTCAATTGTTGTTTCACTCTCTAACACTCTCCCCATGTGAGAGACTCAATCGTTGTTTCACTCTCTAACACTCTCCCCATGTGAGAGCCCAATCATTGTTTCACTCTCTAACACTCTCCCCATGTGAGAGACTCAATCGTTGTTTCACTCTCTAACACTCTCCCCATGTGAGAGCTTCAATCGTTGTTTCACTCACTCTCTAACACTCTCCCCATGTGAGAGCCTCAATCGTTGTTTCACTCTCTAACACTCTCCCCATGTGAGACCCCCCAATCGTTGTTTCACTCACTCTCTAACACTCTCCCCATGTGAGAGCTTCAATCGTTGTTTCACTCACTCTCTAACACTCTCCCCATGTGAGAGACTCAATCGTTGTTTCACTCACTCTCTAACACTCTCCCCATGTGAGAGCTTCAATCGTTGTTTCACTCTCGAACACTCTCCCCATGTGAGAGACTCAATCGTTGTTTCACTCACTCTCTAACACTCTCCCCATGTGAGAGCTTCAATCGTTTTTTCACTCACTCTAACACTCTCCCCATGTGAGAGCTTCAATCGTTGTTTCACTCTCTAACACTCTCCCCATGTGAGAGCTTCAATCGTTGTTTCACTCTCTAACACTCTCCCCATGTGAGAGCTTCAATCGTTGTTTCACTCTCTAACACTCTCCCCATGTGAGACCCCCCAATCGTTGTTTCACTCTCTAACACTCTCCCAATGTGAGAGCTTCAATCGTTGTTTCACTCTCTAACACTCTCCCCATGTGAGAGTCTCAATTGTTGTTTCACTCTCTAACACTCTCCCCATGTGAGAGCTTCAATCGTTGTTTCACTCTCTAACACTCTCCCCATGTGAGAGTCTCAATTGTTGTTTCACTCTCTAACACTCTCCCCATGTGAGAGACTCAATTGTTGTTTCACTCTCTAACACTCTCCCCATGTGAGAGCCCAATCATTGTTTCACTCTCTAACACTCTCCCCATGTGAGAGCTTCAATCGTTGTTTCACTCTCTAACACTCTCCCCATGTGAGAGTCTCAATTGTTGTTTCACTCTCTAACACTCTCCCCATGTGAGAGACTCAATTGTTGTTTCACTCTCTAACACTCTCCCCATGTGAGAGACTCAATCGTTGTTTCACTCTCTAACACTCTCCCCATGTGAGAGCTTCAATCGTTGTTTCACTCTCTAACACTCTCCCCATGTGAGAGCCTCAATCGTTGTTTCACTCTCTAACACTCTCCCCATGTGAGAGCTTCAATCGTTGTTTCACTCACTCTCTAACACTCTCCCCATGTGAGAGCTTCAATCGTTGTTTCACTCACTCTCTAACACTCTCCCCATGTGAGAGACTCAATTGTTGTTTCACTCTCTAACACTCTCCCCATGTGAGAGACTCAATCGTTGTTTCACTCTCTAACACTCTCCCCATGTGAGAGCCTCAATCGTTGTTTCACTCTCTAACACTCTCCCCATGTGAGAGACTCAATCGTTGTTTCACTCTCTAACACTCTCCCCATGTGAGAGCTTCAATCGTTGTTTCACTCTCTAACACTCTCCCCATGTGAGAGACTCAATCGTTGTTTCACTCTCTAACACTCTCCCCATGTGAGAGCCTCAATCGTTGTTTCACTCTCTAACACTCTCCCCATGTGAGAGACTCAATCGTTGTTTCACTCTCTAACACTCTCCCCATGTGAGAGCCCAATCATTATTTCACTCTCTAACACTCTCCCCATGTGAGAGACTCAATCGTTGTTTCACTCTCTAACACTCTCCCCATGTGAGAGACTCAATCGTTGTTTCACTCTCTAACACTCTCCCCATGTGAGAGACTCAATCGTTGTTTCACTCTCTAACACTCTCCCCATGTGAGAGCTTCAATCGTTGTTTCACTCTCTAACACTCTCCCCATGTGAGAGACTCAATCGTTGTTTCACTCTCTAACACTCTCCCCATGTGAGAGCCTCAATTGTTGTTTCACTCTCTAACACTCTCCCCATGTGAGAGCCTCAATCGTTGTTTCACTCTCTAACACTCTCCCCATGTGAGAGACTCAATCGTTGTTTCACTCTCTAACACTCTCCCCATGTGAGAGACTCAATCGTTGTTTCACTCTCTAACACTCTCCCCATGTGAGAGACTCAATCGTTGTTTCACTCTCTAACACTCTCCCCATGTGAGAGCTTCAATCGTTGTTTCACTCTCTAACACTCTCCCCATGTGAGAGCTTCAATCATTGTTTCACTCACTCTCTAACACTCTCCCCATGTGAGAGCTTCAATCGTTGTTTCACTCTCTAACGCTCTCCCCATGTGAGAGCTTCAATCGTTGTTTCACTCACTAACACTCTCCCCATGTGAGAGACTCAATTGTTGTTTCACTCTCTAACACTCTCCCCATGTGAGAGCCCAATCATTGTTTCACTCTCTAACACTCTCCCCATGTGAGAGCCTCAATCGTTGTTTCACTCTCTAACGCTCTCCCCATGTGAGAGCTTCAATCGTTGTTTCACTCACTAACACTCTCCCCATGTGAGAGCTTCAATCGTTGTTTCACTCTCTAACACTCTCCCCATGTGAGAGCCTCAATCGTTGTTTCACTCACTCTCTAACACTCTCCCCATGTGAGAGCCTCAATCGTTGTTTCACTCACTCTCTAACACTCTCCCCATGTGAGAGCTTCAATCGTTGTTTCACTCACTCTCTAACACTCTCCCCATGTGAGAGACTCAATTGTTGTTTCACTCTCTAACACTCTCCCCATGTGAGAGACTCAATCGTTGTTTCACTCTCTAACACTCTCCCCATGTGAGAGCCCAATCATTGTTTCACTCTCTAACACTCTCCCCATGTGAGAGACTCAATCGTTGTTTCACTCTCTAACACTCTCCCCATGTGAGAGCTTCAATCGTTGTTTCACTCACTCTCTAACACTCTCCCCATGTGAGAGCCTCAATCGTTGTTTCACTCTCTAACACTCTCCCCATGTGAGACCCCCCAATCGTTGCTTCACTCACTCTCTAACACTCTCCCCATGTGAGAGCTTCAATCGTTGTTTCACTCACTCTCTAACACTCTCCCCATGTGAGAGACTCAATCGTTGTTTCACTCACTCTCTAACACTCTCCCCATGTGAGAGCTTCAATCGTTGTTTCACTCTCTAACACTCTCCCCATGTGAGAGACTCAATCGTTGTTTCACTCACTCTCTAACACTCTCCCCATGTGAGAGCTTCAATCGTTGTTTCACTCACTCTCTAACACTCTCCCCATGTGAGAGCTTCAATCGTTGTTTCACTCTCTAACACTCTCCCCATGTGAGAGCTTCAATCGTTGTTTCACTCTCTAACACTCTCCCCATGTGAGAGCTTCAATCGTTGTTTCACTCTCTAACACTCTCCCCATGTGAGACCCCCCAATCGTTGTTTCACTCTCTAACACTCTCCCCATGTGAGAGCTTCAATCGTTGTTTCACTCTCTAACACTCTCCCCATGTGAGAGTCTCAATTGTTGTTTCACTCTCTAACACTCTCCCCATGTGAGAGCTTCAATCGTTGTTTCACTCTCTAACACTCTCCCCATGTGAGAGTCTCAATTGTTGTTTCACTCTCTAACACTCTCCCCATGTGAGAGACTCAATTGTTGTTTCACTCTCTAACACTCTCCCCATGTGAGAGACTCAATCGTTGTTTCACTCTCTAACACTCTCCCCATGTGAGAGACTCAATCGTTGTTTCACTCTCTAACACTCTCCCCATGTGAGAGCTTCAATCGTTGTTTCACTCACTCTCTAACACTCTCCCCATGTGAGAGCCTCAATCGTTGTTTCACTCTCTAACACTCTCCCCATGTTAGACCCCCCAATCGTTGTTTCACTCACTCTCTAACACTCTCCCCATGTGAGAGCTTCAATCGTTGTTTCACTCACTCTCTAACACTCTCCCCATGTGAGAGACTCAATCGTTGTTTCACTCACTCTCTAACACTCTCCCCATGTGAGAGCTTCAATCGTTGTTTCACTCTCTAACACTCTCCCCATGTGAGAGACTCAATCGTTGTTTCACTCACTCTCTAACACTCTCCCCATGTGAGAGCTTCAATCGTTGTTTCACTCACTCTCTAACACTCTCCCCATGTGAGAGCTTCAATCGTTGTTTCACTCTCTAACACTCTCCCCATGTGAGAGCCCAATCATTGTTTCACACTCTAACACTCTCCCCATGTGAGAGACTCAATTGTTGTTTCACTCTCTAACACTCTCTCCATGTGAGAGACTCAATCGTTGTTTCACTCTCTAACACTCTCCCCATGTGAGAGCTTCAATCGTTGTTTCACTCTCTAACGCTCTCCCCATGTGAGAGCTTCAATCGTTGTTTCACTCACTAACACTCTCCCCATGTGAGAGCTTCAATCGTTGTTTCACTCACTCTCTAACACTCTCCCCATGTGAGAGCTTCAATCGTTGTTTCACTCTCTAACACTCTCCCCATGTGAGAGCTTCAATCGTTGTTTCACTCTCTAACGCTCTCCCCATGTGAGAGCTTCAATCGTTGTTTCACTCACTAACACTCTCCCCATGTGAGAGACTCAATTGTTGTTTCACTCTCTAACACTCTCCCCATGTGAGAGCCCAATCATTGTTTCACTCTCTAACACTCTCCCCATGTGAGAGCCTCAATCGTTGTTTCACTCTCTAACGCTCTCCCCATGTGAGAGCTTCAATCGTTGTTTCACTCACTAACACTCTCCCCATGTGAGAGCTTCAATCGTTGTTTCACTCTCTAACACTCTCCCCATGTGAGAGCCTCAATCGTTGTTTCACTCACTCTCTAACACTCTCCCCATGTGAGAGCCTCAATCGTTGTTTCACTCACTCTCTAACACTCTCCCCATGTGAGAGCTTCAATCGTTGTTTCACTCACTCTCTAACACTCTCCCCATGTGAGAGACTCAATTGTTGTTTCACTCTCTAACACTCTCCCCATGTGAGAGACTCAATCGTTGTTTCACTCTCTAACACTCTCCCCATGTGAGAGCCCAATCATTGTTTCACTCTCTAACACTCTCCCCATGTGAGAGACTCAATCGTTGTTTCACTCTCTAACACTCTCCCCATGTGAGAGCTTCAATCGTTGTTTCACTCACTCTCTAACACTCTCCCCATGTGAGAGCCTCAATCGTTGTTTCACTCTCTAACACTCTCCCCATGTGAGACCCCCCAATCGTTGTTTCACTCTCTCTCTAACACTCTCCCCATGTGAGAGCTTCAATCGTTGTTTCACTCACTCTCTAACACTCTCCCCATGTGAGAGACTCAATCGTTGTTTCACTCACTCTCTAACACTCTCCCCATGTGAGAGCTTCAATCGTTGTTTCACTCTCGAACACTCTCCCCATGTGAGAGACTCAATCGTTGTTTCACTCACTCTCTAACACTCTCCCCATGTGAGAGCTTCAATCGTTGTTTCACTCACTCTCTAACACTCTCCCCATGTGAGAGCTTCAATCGTTGTTTCACTCTCTAACACTCTCCCCATGTGAGAGCTTCAATCGTTGTTTCACTCTCTAACACTCTCCCCATGTGAGAGCTTCAATCGTTGTTTCACTCTCTAACACTCTCCCCATGTGAGACCCCCCAATCGTTGTTTCACTCTCTAACACTCTCCCAATGTGAGAGCTTCAATCGTTGTTTCACTCTCTAACACTCTCCCCATGTGAGAGTCTCAATTGTTGTTTCACTCTCTAACACTCTCCCCATGTGAGAGCTTCAATCGTTGTTTCACTCTCTAACACTCTCCCCATGTGAGAGTCTCAATTGTTGTTTCACTCTCTAACACTCTCCCCATGTGAGAGACTCAATTGTTGTTTCACTCTCTAACACTCTCCCCATGTGAGAGACTCAATCGTTGTTTCACTCTCTTACACTCTCCCCATGTTAGAGCTTCAATCGTTGTTTCACTCACTCTCTAACACTCTCCCCATGTGAGAGCTTCAATCGTTGTTTCACTCTCTAACACTCTCCCCATGTGAGAGACTCAATCGTTGTTTCACTCTCTAACACTCTCCCCATGTGAGAGCCTCAATCATTGTTTCACTCTCTAGCACTCTCCCCATGTGAGAGCTTCAATCGTTGTTTCACTCACTCTCTAACACTCTCCCCATGTGAGAGCTTCAATCGTTGTTTCACTCACTCTCTAACACTCTCCCCATGTGAGAGACTCAATTGTTGTTTCACTCTCTAACACTCTCCCCATGTGAGAGACTCAATCGTTGTTTCACTCTCGAACACTCTCCCCATGTGAGAGCCTCAATCGTTGTTTCACTCTCTAACACTCTCCCCATGTGAGAGACTCAATTGTTGTTTCACTCTCTAACACTCTCCCCATGTGAGAGCTTCAATCGTTGTTTCACTCTCTAACACTCTCCCCATGTGAGAGACTCAATCGTTGTTTCACTCTCTAACACTCTCCCCATGTGAGAGCCTCAATCGTTGTTTCACTCTCTAACACTCTCCCCATGTGAGAGACTCAATCGTTGTTTCACTCTCTAACACTCTCCCCATGTGAGAGCCCAATCATTATTTCACTCTCTAACACTCTCCCCATGTGAGAGACTCAATCGTTGTTTCACTCTCTAACACTCTCCCCATGTGAGAGACTCAATCGTTGTTTCACTCTCTAACACTCTCCCCATGTGAGAGACTCAATCGTTGTTTCACTCTCTAACACTCTCCCCATGTGAGAGCTTCAATCGTTGTTTCACTCTCTAACACTCTCCCCATGTGAGAGACTCAATCGTTGTTTCACTCACTCTCTAACACTCTCCCCATGTGAGAGCTTCAATCGTTGTTTCACTCTCTAACACTCTCCCCATGTGAGAGCCTCAATCGTTGTTTCACTCTCTAACACTCTCCCCATGTGAGACCCCCCAATCGTTGTTTCACTCTCTAACACTCTCCCCATGTGAGACCCCCCAATCGTTGTTTCACTCTCTAACACTCTCCCCATGTGAGAGCTTCAATCGTTGTTCCACTCACTCTCTAACACTCTCCCCATGTGAGAGCCTCAATCGTTGTTTCACTCTCTAACACTCTCCCCATGTGAGAGACTCAATTGTTGTTTCACTCTCTAACACTCTCCCCATGTGAGAGCTTCAATCGTTGTTTCACTCACTCTCTAACACTCTCCCCATGTGAGAGCTTCAATCGTTGTTTCACTCACTCTCTAACACTCTCCCCATGTGCGAGCCTCAATCGTTGTTTCACTCTCTAACACTCTCCCCATGTGAGAGTCTCAATTGTTGTTTCACTCTCTAACACTCTCCCCATGTGAGAGCTTCAATCGTTGTTTCACTCACTCTCTAACACTCTCCCCATGTGAGAGCTTCAATCGTTGTTTCACTCACTCTCTAACACTCTCCCCATGTGAGAGACTCAATCGTTGTTTCACTCTCTAGCACTCTCCCCATGTGAGAGCTTCAATCGTTGTTTCACTCTCTAACACTCTCCCCATGTGAGATCTTCAATCGTTGTTTCACTCTCTAACACTCTCCCCATGTGAGAGACTCAATCGTTGTTTCACTCTCTAACACTCTCCCCATGTGAGAGACTCAATCGTTGTTTCACTCACTCTCTAACACTCTCCCCATGTGAGAGCTTCAATCGTTGTTTCACTCTCTAACACTCTCCCCATTTGAGAGACTCAATCGTTGTTTCACTCACACTCTAACACTCTCCCCATGTGAGAGCTTCAATCGTTGTTTCACTCACTCTCTAACACTCTCCCCATGTGAGAGCTTCAATCGTTGTTTCACTCTCTAACACTCTCCCCATGTGAGAGCTTCAATCGTTGTTTCACTCACTCTCTAACACTCTCCCCATGTGAGAGCCTCAATCGTTGTTTCACTCTCTAACACTCTCCCCATGTGAGACCCCCCAATCATTGTTTCACTCTCTAACACTCTCCCCATGTGAGAGCTTCAATCGTTGTTTCACTCACTCTCTAACACTCTCCCCATGTGAGAGACTCAATCGTTGTTTCACTCACTCTCTAACACTCTCCCTATGTGAGAGCTTCAATCGTTGTTTCACTCTCTAACACTCTCCCCATGTGAGAGACTCAATCGTTGTTTCACTCACTCTCTAACACTCTCCCCATGTGAGAGCTTCAATCGTTGTTTCACTCACTCTCTAACACTCTCCCCATGTGAGAGCTTCAATCGTTGTTTCACTCTCTAACACTCTCCCCATGTGAGAGCTTCAATCGTTGTTTCACTCTCTAACACTCTCCCCATGTGAGAGCTTCAATCGTTGTTTCACTCTCTAACACTCTCCCCATGTGAGACCCCCCAATCGCTGTTTCACTCTCTAACACTCTCCCCATGTGAGAGCTTCAATCGTTGTTTCACTCTCTAACACTCTCCCCATGTGAGAGTCTCAATTGTTGTTTCACTCTCTAACACTCTCCCCATGTGAGAGCTTCAATCGTTGTTTCACTCTCTAACACTCTCCCCATGTGAGAGTCTCAATTGTTGTTTCACTCTCTAACACTCTCCCCATGTGAGAGACTCAATCGTTGTTTCACTCTCTAACACTCTCCCCATGTGAGAGCCCAATCATTGTTTCACTCTCTAACACTCTCCCCATGTGAGAGCTTCAATCGTTGTTTCACTCTCTAACACTCTCCCCATGTGAGAGTCTCAATTGTTGTTTCACTCTCTTACACTCTCCCCATGTGAGAGACTCAATTGTTGTTTCACTCTCTAACACTCTCCCCATGTGAGAGACTCAATCGTTGTTTCACTCTCTAACACTCTCCCCATGTGAGAGCTTCAATCGTTGTTTCACTCTCTAACACTCTCCCCATGTGAGAGCCTCAATCGTTGTTTCACTCTCTAACACTCTCCCCATGTGAGAGCTTCAATCGTTGTTTCACTCACTCTCTAACACTCTCCCCATGTGAGAGCTTCAATCGTTGTTTCACTCTCTAACACTCTCCCCATGTGAGAGCTTCAATCGTTGTTTCACTCTCTAACGCTCTCCCCATGTGAGAGCTTCAATCGTTGTTTCACTCACTAACACTCTCCCCATGTGAGAGACTCAATTGTTGTTTCACTCTCTAACACTCTCCCCATGTGAGAGCCCAATCATTGTTTCACTCTCTAACACTCTCCCCATGTGAGAGCCTCAATCGTTGTTTCACTCTCTAACGCTCTCCCCATGTGAGAGCTTCAATCGTTGTTTCACTCACTAACACTCTCCCCATGTGAGAGCTTCAATCGTTGTTTCACTCTCTAACACTCTCCCCATGTGAGAGCCTCAATCGTTGTTTCACTCACTCTCTAACACTCTCCCCATGTGAGAGCCTCAATCGTTGTTTCACTCACTCTCTAACACTCTCCCCATGTGAGAGCTTCAATCGTTGTTTCACTCACTCTCTAACACTCTCCCCATGTGAGAGACTCAATTGTTGTTTCACTCTCTAACACTCTCCCCATGTGAGAGACTCAATCGTTGTTTCACTCTCTAACACTCTCCCCATGTGAGAGCCCAATCATTGTTTCACTCTCTAACACTCTCCCCATGTGAGAGACTCAATCGTTGTTTCACTCTCTAACACTCTCCCCATGTGAGAGCTTCAATCGTTGTTTCACTCACTCTCTAACACTCTCCCCATGTGAGAGCCTCAATCGTTGTTTCACTCTCTAACACTCTCCCCATGTGAGACCCCCCAATCGTTGTTTCACTCACTCTCTAACACTCTCCCCATGTGAGAGCTTCAATCGTTGTTTCACTCACTCTCTAACACTCTCCCCATGTGAGAGACTCAATCGTTGTTTCACTCACTCTCTAACACTCTCCCCATGTGAGAGCTTCAATCGTTGTTTCACTCTCGAACACTCTCCCCATGTGAGAGACTCAATCGTTGTTTCACTCACTCTCTAACACTCTCCCCATGTGAGAGCTTCAATCGTTTTTTCACTCACTCTAACACTCTCCCCATGTGAGAGCTTCAATCGTTGTTTCACTCTCTAACACTCTCCCCATGTGAGAGCTTCAATCGTTGTTTCACTCTCTAACACTCTCCCCATGTGAGAGCTTCAATCGTTGTTTCACTCTCTAACACTCTCCCCATGTGAGACCCCCCAATCGTTGTTTCACTCTCTAACACTCTCCCAATGTGAGAGCTTCAATCGTTGTTTCACTCTCTAACACTCTCCCCATGTGAGAGTCTCAATTGTTGTTTCACTCTCTAACACTCTCCCCATGTGAGAGCTTCAATCGTTGTTTCACTCTCTAACACTCTCCCCATGTGAGAGTCTCAATTGTTGTTTCACTCTCTAACACTCTCCCCATGTGAGAGACTCAATTGTTGTTTCACTCTCTAACACTCTCCCCATGTGAGAGCCCAATCATTGTTTCACTCTCTAACACTCTCCCCATGTGAGAGCTTCAATCGTTGTTTCACTCTCTAACACTCTCCCCATGTGAGAGTCTCAATTGTTGTTTCACTCTCTAACACTCTCCCCATGTGAGAGACTCAATTGTTGTTTCACTCTCTAACACTCTCCCCATGTGAGAGACTCAATCGTTGTTTCACTCTCTAACACTCTCCCCATGTGAGAGCTTCAATCGTTGTTTCACTCTCTAACACTCTCCCCATGTGAGAGCCTCAATCGTTGTTTCACTCTCTAACACTCTCCCCATGTGAGAGCTTCAATCGTTGTTTCACTCACTCTCTAACACTCTCCCCATGTGAGAGCTTCAATCGTTGTTTCACTCACTCTCTAACACTCTCCCCATGTGAGAGACTCAATTGTTGTTTCACTCTCTAACACTCTCCCCATGTGAGAGACTCAATCGTTGTTTCACTCTCTAACACTCTCCCCATGTGAGAGCCTCAATCGTTGTTTCACTCTCTAACACTCTCCCCATGTGAGAGACTCAATCGTTGTTTCACTCTCTAACACTCTCCCCATGTGAGAGCTTCAATCGTTGTTTCACTCTCTAACACTCTCCCCATGTGAGAGACTCAATCGTTGTTTCACTCTCTAACACTCTCCCCATGTGAGAGCCTCAATCGTTGTTTCACTCTCTAACACTCTCCCCATGTGAGAGACTCAATCGTTGTTTCACTCTCTAACACTCTCCCCATGTGAGAGCCCAATCATTATTTCACTCTCTAACACTCTCCCCATGTGAGAGACTCAATCGTTGTTTCACTCTCTAACACTCTCCCCATGTGAGAGACTCAATCGTTGTTTCACTCTCTAACACTCTCCCCATGTGAGAGACTCAATCGTTGTTTCACTCTCTAACACTCTCCCCATGTGAGAGCTTCAATCGTTGTTTCACTCTCTAACACTCTCCCCATGTGAGAGACTCAATCGTTGTTTCACTCTCTAACACTCTCCCCATGTGAGAGCCTCAATTGTTGTTTCACTCTCTAACACTCTCCCCATGTGAGAGCCTCAATCGTTGTTTCACTCTCTAACACTCTCCCCATGTGAGAGACTCAATCGTTGTTTCACTCTCTAACACTCTCCCCATGTGAGAGACTCAATCGTTGTTTCACTCTCTAACACTCTCCCCATGTGAGAGACTCAATCGTTGTTTCACTCTCTAACACTCTCCCCATGTGAGAGCTTCAATCGTTGTTTCACTCTCTAACACTCTCCCCATGTGAGAGTCTCAATTGTTGTTTCACTCTCTAACACTCTCCCCATGTGAGAGACTCAATCGTTGTTTCACTCTCTAACACTCTCCCCATGTGAGACCTTCAATCGTTGTTTCACTCACTCTCTAACACTCTCCCCATGTGAGAGCTTCAATCATTGTTTCACTCACTCTCTAACACTCTCCCCATGTGAGAGCTTCAATCGTTGTTTCACTCTCTAACGCTCTCCCCATGTGAGAGCTTCAATCGTTGTTTCACTCACTAACACTCTCCCCATGTGAGAGACTCAATTGTTGTTTCACTCTCTAACACTCTCCCCATGTGAGAGCCCAATCATTGTTTCACTCTCTAACACTCTCCCCATGTGAGAGCCTCAATCGTTGTTTCACTCTCTAACGCTCTCCCCATGTGAGAGCTTCAATCGTTGTTTCACTCACTAACACTCTCCCCATGTGAGAGCTTCAATCGTTGTTTCACTCTCTAACACTCTCCCCATGTGAGAGCCTCAATCGTTGTTTCACTCACTCTCTAACACTCTCCCCATGTGAGAGCCTCAATCGTTGTTTCACTCACTCTCTAACACTCTCCCCATGTGAGAGCTTCAATCGTTGTTTCACTCACTCTCTAACACTCTCCCCATGTGAGAGACTCAATTGTTGTTTCACTCTCTAACACTCTCCCCATGTGAGAGACTCAATCGTTGTTTCACTCTCTAACACTCTCCCCATGTGAGAGCCCAATCATTGTTTCACTCTCTAACACTCTCCCCATGTGAGAGACTCAATCGTTGTTTCACTCTCTAACACTCTCCCCATGTGAGAGCTTCAATCGTTGTTTCACTCACTCTCTAACACTCTCCCCATGTGAGAGCCTCAATCGTTGTTTCACTCTCTAACACTCTCCCCATGTGAGACCCCCCAATCGTTGCTTCACTCACTCTCTAACACTCTCCCCATGTGAGAGCTTCAATCGTTGTTTCACTCACTCTCTAACACTCTCCCCATGTGAGAGACTCAATCGTTGTTTCACTCACTCTCTAACACTCTCCCCATGTGAGAGCTTCAATCGTTGTTTCACTCTCTAACACTCTCCCCATGTGAGAGACTCAATCGTTGTTTCACTCACTCTCTAACACTCTCCCCATGTGAGAGCTTCAATCGTTGTTTCACTCACTCTCTAACACTCTCCCCATGTGAGAGCTTCAATCGTTGTTTCACTCTCTAACACTCTCCCCATGTGAGAGCTTCAATCGTTGTTTCACTCTCTAACACTCTCCCCATGTGAGAGCTTCAATCGTTGTTTCACTCTCTAACACTCTCCCCATGTGAGACCCCCCAATCGTTGTTTCACTCTCTAACACTCTCCCCATGTGAGAGCTTCAATCGTTGTTTCACTCTCTAACACTCTCCCCATGTGAGAGTCTCAATTGTTGTTTCACTCTCTAACACTCTCCCCATGTGAGAGCTTCAATCGTTGTTTCACTCTCTAACACTCTCCCCATGTGAGAGTCTCAATTGTTGTTTCACTCTCTAACACTCTCCCCATGTGAGAGACTCAATTGTTGTTTCACTCTCTAACACTTTCCCCATGTGAGAGACTCAATCGTTGTTTCACTCTCTAACACTCTCCCCATGTGAGAGACTCAATCGTTGTTTCACTCTCTAACACTCTCCCCATGTGAGAGCTTCAATCGTTGTTTCACTCACTCTCTAACACTCTCCCCATGTGAGAGCCTCAATCGTTGTTTCACTCTCTAACACTCTCCCCATGTGAGACCCCCCAATCGTTGTTTCACTCACTCTCTAACACTCTCCCCATGTGAGAGCTTCAATCGTTGTTTCACTCACTCTCTAACACTCTCCCCATGTGAGAGACTCAATCGTTGTTTCACTCACTCTCTAACACTCTCCCCATGTGAGAGCTTCAATCGTTGTTTCACTCTCTAACACTCTCCCCATGTGAGAGACTCAATCGTTGTTTCACTCACTCTCTAACACTCTCCCCATGTGAGAGCTTCAATCGTTGTTTCACTCACTCTCTAACACTCTCCCCATGTGAGAGCTTCAATCGTTGTTTCACTCTCTAACACTCTCCCCATGTGAGAGCTTCAATCGTTGTTTCACTCTCTAACACTCTCCCCATGTGAGAGCTTCAATCGTTGTTTCACTCTCTAACACTCTCCCCATGTGAGACCCCCCAATCGTTGTTTCACTCTCTAACACTCTCCCCATGTGAGAGCTTCAATCGTTGTTTCACTCTCTAACACTCTCCCCATGTGAGAGTCTCAATTGTTGTTTCACTCTCTAACACTCTCCCCATGTGAGAGCTTCAATCGTTGTTTCACTCTCTAACACACTCCCCATGTGAGAGTCTCAATTGTTATTTCACTCTCTAACACTCTCCCCATGTGAGAGACTCAATTGTTGTTTCACTCTCTAACACTCTCCCCATGTGAGAGACTCAATCGTTGTTTCACTCTCTAACACTCTCCCCATGTGAGAGCTTCAATCGTTGTTTCACTCACTCTCTAACACTCTCCCCATGTGAGATCTTCAATCGTTGTTTCACTCTCTAACACTCTCCCCATGTGAGAGACTCAATCGTTGTTTCACTCTCTAACACTCTCCCCATGTGAGAGCCCAATCATTGTTTCACTCTCTAACACTCTCCCCATGTGAGAGCTTCAATCGTTGTTTCACTCTCTAACACTCTCCCCATGTGAGAGTCTCAATTGTTGTTTCACTCTCTAACACTCTCCCCATGTGAGAGACTCAATCGTTGTTTCACTCTCTAACACTCTCCCCATGTGAGAGACTCAATCGTTGTTTCACTCTCTAACACTCTCCCCATGTGAGAGCTTCAATCGTTGTTTCACTCTCTAACACTCTCCCCATGTGAGAGCTTCAATCGTTGTTTCACTCACTCTCTAACACTCTCCCCATGTGAGAGCTTCAATCGTTGTTTCACTCTCGAACACTCTCCCCATGTGAGAGCTTCAATCGTTGTTTCACTCTCTAACACTCTCCCCATGTGAGAGCTTCAATCGTTGTTTCACTCTCTCACACTCTCCCCATGTGAGACCCCCCAATCGTTGTTTCACTCTCTAACACTCTCCCCATGTGAGAGCTTCAATCGTTGTTTCACTCTCTAACACTCTCCCCATGTGAGAGTCTCAATTGTTGTTTCACTCTCTAACACTCTCCCCATGTGAGAGCTTCAATCGTTGTTTCACTCTCTAACACTCTCCCCATGTGAGAGTCTCAATTATTGTTTCACTCTCTAACACTCTCCCCATGTGAGAGACTCAATTGTTGTTTCACTCTCTAACACTCTCCCCATGTGAGAGACTCAATCGTTGTTTCACTCTCGAACACTCTCCCCATGTGAGAGCTTCAATCGTTGTTTCACTCACTCTCTAACACTCTCCCCATGTGAGAGCTTCAATCGTTGTTTCACTCTCTAACACTCTCCCCATGTGAGAGACTCAATCGTTGTTTCACTCTCTAACACTCTCCCCATGTGAGAGCCCAATCATTGTTTCACTCTCGAACACTCTCCTCATGTGAGAGCTTCAATCGTTGTTTCACTCTCTAACACTCTCCCCATGTGAGAGTCTCAATTGTTGTTTCACTCTCTAACACTCTCCCCATGTGAGAGACTCAATTGTTGTTTCACTCTCTAACACTCTCCCCATGTGAGAGACTCAATCGTTGTTTCACTCTCTAACACTCTCCCCATGTGAGAGCTTCAATCGTTGTTTCACTCTCTAACACTCTCCCCATGTGAGAGCCTCAATCGTTGTTTCACTCTCTAACACTCTCCCCATGTGAGAGCTTCAATCGTTGTTTCACTCACTCTCTAACACTCTCCCCATGTGAGAGCTTCAATCGTTGTTTCACTCACTCTCTAACACTCTCCCCATGTGAGAGACTCAATTGTTGTTTCACTCTCTAACACTCTCCCCATGTGAGAGACTCAATCGTTGTTTCACTCTCTAACACTCTCCCCATGTGAGAGCCCAATCATTGTTTCACTCTCTAACACTCTCCCCATGTGAGAGACTCAATCGTTGTTTCACTCTCTAACACTCTCCCCATGTGAGAGACTCAATCGTTGTTTCACTCTCTAACACTCTCCCCATGTGAGAGCCTCAATCGTTGTTTCACTCTCTAACACTCTCCCCATGTGAGAGACTCAATCGTTGTTTCACTCTCTAACACTCTCCCCATGTGAGAGCTTCAATCGTTGTTTCACTCTCTAACACTCTCCCCATGTGAGAGACTCAATCGTTGTTTCACTCTCTAACACTCTCCCCATGTGAGAGCCTCAATCGTTGTTTCACTCTCTAACACTCTCCCCATGTGAGAGACTCAATCGTTGTTTCACTCTCTAACACTCTCCCCATGTGAGAG
The DNA here is from genome assembly GCF_044704955.1 of Pristiophorus japonicus. Taxonomy (NCBI): domain Eukaryota; kingdom Metazoa; phylum Chordata; class Chondrichthyes; family Pristiophoridae; genus Pristiophorus; species Pristiophorus japonicus. Next base: position 151,318,022 of record NC_091980.1, on the reverse strand, counting down.
CTTCAATCGTTGTTTCACTCACTCTCTAACACTCTCCCCATGTGAGAGCTTCAATCGTTGTTTCACTCACTCTCTAACACTCTCCCCATGTGAGAGACTCAATTGTTGTTTCACTCTCTAACACTCTCCCCATGTGAGAGACTCAATCGTTGTTTCACTCTCTAACACTCTCCCCATGTGAGAGACTCAATTGTTGTTTCACTCTCTAACACTCTCCCCATGTGAGAGACTCAATCGTTGTTTCACTCTCTAACACTCTCCCCATGTGAGAGCCCAATGATTGTTTCACTCTCTAACACTCTCCCCATGTGAGAGACTCAATCGTTGTTTCACTCTCTAACACTCTCCCCATGTGAGAGACTCAATCGTTGTTTCACTCTCTAACACTCTCCCCATGTGAGAGACTCAATCGTTGTTTCACTCTCTAACACTCTCCCCATGTGAGAGCTTCAATCGTTGTTTCACTCTCTAACACTCTCCCCATGTGAGAGACTCAATCGTTGTTTCACTCTCTAACACTCACCCATGTGAGAGCCTCAATCGTTGTTTCACTCTCTAACACTCTCCCCATGTGAGAGACTCAATCGTTGTTTCACTCTCTAACACTCTCCCCATGTGAGAGACTCAATCGTTGTTTCACTCTCTAACACTCTCCCCATGTGAGAGACTCAATCGTTGTTTCACTCTCTAACACTCTCCCCATGTGAGAGACTCAATCGTTGTTTCACTCTCTAACACTCTCCCCATGTGAGAGCTTCAATCGTTGTTTCACTCTCTAACACTCTCCCCATGTGAGAGTCTCAATTGTTGTTTCACTCTCTAACACTCTCCCCATGTGAGAGACTCAATTGTTGTTTCACTCTCTAACACTCTCCCCATGTGAGAGACTCAATCGTTGTTTCACTCTCTCACACTCTCCCCATGTGAGAGCTTCAATCATTGTTTCACTCACTCTCTAACACTCTCCCCATGTGAGAGCTTCAATCGTTGTTTCACTCACTCTCTAACACTCTCCCCATGTGAGAGCTTCAATCGTTGTTTCACTCTCTAACGCTCTCCCCATGTGAGAGCTTCAATCGTTGTTTCACTCACTAACACTCTCCCCATGTGAGAGACTCAATTGTTGTTTCACTCTCTAACACTCTCCCCATGTGAGAGCCCAATCATTGTTTCACTCTCTAACACTCTCCCCATGTGAGAGCCTCAATCGTTGTTTCACTCTCTAACGCTCTCCCCATGTGAGAGCTTCAATCGTTGTTTCACTCACTAACACTCTCCCCATGTGAGAGCTTCAATCGTTGTTTCACTCTCTAACACTCTCCCCATGTGAGAGCCTCAATCGTTGTTTCACTCACTCTCTAACACTCTCCCCATGTGAGAGCCTCAATCGTTGTTTCACTCACTCTCTAACACTCTCCCCATGTGAGAGCTTCAATCGTTGTTTCACTCACTCTCTAACACTCTCCCCATGTGAGAGACTCAATTGTTGTTTCACTCTCTAACACTCTCCCCATGTGAGAGACTCAATCGTTGTTTCACTCTCTAACACTCTCCCCATGTGAGAGACTCAATCGTTGTTTCACTCTCTAACACTCTCCCCATGTGAGAGCTTCAATCGTTGTTTCACTCACTCTCTAACACTCTCCCCATGTGAGAGCCTCAATCGTTGTTTCACTCTCTAACACTCTCCCCATGTGAGACCCCCCAATCGTTGTTTCACTCTCTAACACTCTCCCCATGTGAGAGCTTCAATCGTTGTTTCACTCACTCTCTAACACTCTCCCCATGTGAGAGACTCAATCGTTGTTTCACTCACTCTCTAACACTCTCCCCATGTGAGAGCTTCAATCGTTGTTTCACTCTCTAACACTCTCCCCATGTGAGAGACTCAATCGTTGTTTCACTCACTCTCTAACACTCTCCCCATGTGAGAGCTTCAATCGTTGTTTCACTCACTCTCTAACACTCTCCCCATGTGAGAGCTTCAATCGTTGTTTCACTCTCTAACACTCTCCCCATGTGAGAGCTTCAATCGTTGTTTCACTCTCTAACACTCTCCCCATGTGAGAGCTTCAATCGTTGTTTCACTCTCTAACACTCTCCCCATGTGAGACCCCCCAATCGTTGTTTCACTCTCTAACACTCTCCCCATGTGAGAGCTTCAATCGTTGTTTCACTCTCTAACACTCTCCCCATGTGAGAGTCTCAATTGTTGTTTCACTCTCTAACACTCTCCCCATGTGAGAGCTTCAATCGTTGTTTCACTCTCTAACACTCTCCCCATGTGAGAGTCTCAATTGTTGTTTCACTCTCTAACACTCTCCCCATGTGAGAGACTCAATTGTTGTTTCACTCTCTAACACTCTCCCCATGTGAGAGACTCAATCGTTGTTTCACTCTCTAACACTCTCCCCATGTGAGAGCTTCAATCGTTGTTTCACTCACTCTCTAACACTCTCCCCATGTGAGAGCTTCAATCGTTGTTTCACTCTCTAACACTCTCCCCATGTGAGAGCCCAATCATTGTTTCACTCTCTAACACTCTCCCCATGTGAGAGCTTCAATCGTTGTTTCACTCTCTAACACTCTCCCCATGTGAGAGTCTCAATTGTTGTTTCACTCTCTAACACTCTCCCCATGTGAGAGACTCAATTGTTGTTTCACTCTCTAACACTCTCCCCATGTGAGAGCCTCAATCGTTGTTTCACTCTCTAACACTCTCCCCATGTGAGAGCTTCAATCGTTGTTTCACTCACTCTCTAACACTCTCCCCATGTGAGAGCTTCAATCGTTGTTTCACTCACTCTCTAACACTCTCCCCATGTGAGAGACTCAATTGTTGTTTCACTCTCTAACACTCTCCCCATGTGAGAGCACAATCATTGTTTCACTCTCTAACACTCTCCCCATGTGAGAGACTCAATCGTTGTTTCACTCACTCTCTAACACTCTCCCCATGTGAGAGACTCAATTGTTGTTTCACTCTCTAACACTCTCCCCATGTGAGAGCACAATCATTGTTTCACTCTCTAACACTCTCCCCATGTGAGAGACTCAATCGTTGTTTCACTCTCTAACACTCTCCCCATGTGAGAGACTCAATCGTTGTTTCACTCTCTAACACTCTCCCCATGTGAGAGCCTCAATCGTTGTTTCACTCTCTAACACTCTCCCCATGTGAGAGACTCAATCGTTGTTTCACTCTCTAACACTCTCCCCATGTGAGAGCTTCAATCGTTGTTTCACTCTCCAACACTCTCCCCATGTGAGAGACTCAATCGTTGTTTCACTCTCTAACACTCTCGCCATGTGAGAGCCTCAATCGTTGTTTCACTCTCTAACACTCTCCCCATGTGAGAGACTCAATCATTGTTTCACTCTCTAACACTCTCCCCATGTGAGAGCTTCAATCGTTGTTTCACTCACTCTCTAACACTCTCCCCATGTGAGAGCTTCAATCGTTGTTTCACTCACTCTCTAACACTCTCCCCATGTGAGAGACTCAATTGTTGTTTCACTCTCTAACACTCTCCCCATGTGAGAGACTCAATCGTTGTTTCACTCTCTAACACTCTCCCCATGTGAGAGCCCAATCATTGTTTCACTCTCTAACACTCTCCCCATGTGAGAGACTCAATCGTTGTTTCACTCTCTAGCACTCTCCCCATGTGAGAGACTCAATCGTTGTTTCACTCTCTAACACTCTCCCCATGTGAGAGACTCAATCGTTGTTTCACTCTCTAACACTCTCCCCATGTGAGAGCTTCAATCGTTGTTTCACTCTCTAACACTCTCCCCATGTGAGAGACTCAATCGTTGTTTCACTCTCTAACACTCTCCCCATGTGAGACCTTCAATCGTTGTTTCACTCACTAACACTCTCCCCATGTGAGAGCCTCAATCGTTGTTTCACTCACTCTCTAACACTCTCCCCATGTGAGAGCCTCAATCGTTGTTTCACTCACTCTCTAACACTCTCCCCATGTGAGAGACTCAATTGTTGTTTCACTCTCTAACACTCTCCCCATGTGAGAGACTCAATCGTTGTTTCACTCTCTAACACTCTCCCCATGTGAGAGCCCAATCATTGTTTCACTCTCTAACACTCTCCCCATGTGAGAGACTCAATCGTTGTTTCACTCTCTAACACTCTCCCCATGTGAGAGCTTCAATCGTTGTTTCACTCACTCTCTAACACTCTCCCCATGTGAGAGCCTCAATCGTTGTTTCACTCTCTAAAACTCTCCCCATGTGAGACCCCCCAATCGTTGTTTCACTCTCTAACACTCTCCCCATGTGAGAGCTTCAATCGTTGTTTCACTCACTCTCTAACACTCTCCCCATGTGAGAGACTCAATCGTTGTTTCACTCACTCTCTAACACTCTCCCCATGTGAAAGCTTCAATCGTTGTTTCACTCTCTAACACTCTCCCCATGTGAGAGACTCAATCGTTGTTTCACTCACTCTCTAACACTCTCCCCATGTGAGAGCTTCAATCGTTGTTTCACTCACTCTCTAACACTCTCCCCATGTGAGAGCTTCAATCGTTGTTTCACTCTCTAACACTCTCCCCATGTGAGAGCTTCAATCGTTGTTTCACTCTCTAACACTCTCCCCATGTGAGAGCTTCAATCGTTGTTTCACTCTCTAACACTCTCCCCATGTGAGACCCCCCAATCGTTGTTTCACTCTCTAACACTCTCCCCATGTGAGAGCTTCAATCGTTGTTTCACTCTCTAACACTCTCCCCATGTGAGAGTCTCAATTGTTGTTTCACTCTCTAACACTCTCCCCATGTGAGAGCTTCAATCGTTGTTTCACTCTCTAACACTCTCCCCATGTGAGAGTCTCAATTGTTGTTTCACTCTCTAACACTCTCCCCATGTGAGAGACTCAATTGTTGTTTCACTCTCTAACACTCTCCCCATGTGAGAGACTCAATCGTTGTTTCACTCTCTAACACTCTCCCCATGTGAGAGACTCAATCGTTGTTTCACTCTCTAACACTCTCCCCATGTGAGAGCTTCAATCGTTGTTTCACTCACTCTCTAACACTCTCCCCATGTGAGAGCTTCAATCGTTGTTTCACTCTCTAACACTCTCCCCATGTGAGAGACTCAATCGTTGTTTCACTCTCTAACACTCTCCCCATGTGAGAGCCCAATCATTGTTTCACTCTCTAACACTCTCCCCATGTGAGAGCTTCAATCGTTGTTTCACTCTCTAACACTCTCCCCATGTGAGAGTCTCAATTGTTGTTTCACTCTCTAACACTCTCCCCATGTGAGAGACTCAATTGTTGTTTCACTCTCTAACACTCTCCCCATGTGAGAGACTCAATCGTTGTTTCACTCTCTAACACTCTCCCCATGTGAGAGCTTCAATCGTTGTTTCACTCTCTAACACTCTCCCCATGTGAGAGCCTCAATCGTTGTTTCACTCTCTAACACTCTCCCCATGTGAGAGCTTCAATCGTTGTTTCACTCACTCTCTAACACTCTCCCCATGTGAGAGCTTCAATCGTTGTTTCACTCACTCTCTAACACTCTCCCCATGTGAGAGACTCAATTGTTGTTTCACTCTCTAACACTCTCCCCATGTGAGAGACTCAATCGTTGTTTCACTCTCTAACACTCTCCCCATGTGAGAGCCCAATCATTGTTTCACTCTCTAACACTCTCCCCATGTGAGAGACTCAATCGTTGTTTCACTCTCTAACACTCTCCCCATGTGAGAGACTCAATCGTTGTTTCACTCTCTAACACTCTCCCCATGTGAGAGACTCAATCGTTGTTTCACTCTCTAACACTCTCCCCATGTGAGAGACTCAATTGTTGTTTCACTCTCTAACACTCTCCCCATGTGAGAGACTCAATCGTTGTTTCACTCTCTAACACTCTCCCCATGTGAGAGCCCAATCATTGTTTCACTCTCTAACACTCTCCCCATGTGAGAGACTCAATCGTTGTTTCACTCTCTAACACTCTCCCCATGTGAGAGACTCAATCGTTGTTTCACTCTCTAACACTCTCCCCATGTGAGAGACTCAATCGTTGTTTCACTCTCTAACACTCTCCCCATGTGAGAGCTTCAATCGTTGTTTCACTCTCTAACACTCTCCCCATGTGAGAGACTCAATCGTTGTTTCACTCTCTAACACTCTCCCCATGTGAGAGCCTCAATCGTTGTTTCACTCTCTAACACTCTCCCCATGTGAGAGACTCAATCGTTGTTTCACTCTCTAACACTCTCCCCATGTGAGAGACTCAATCGTTGTTTCACTCTCTAACACTCTCCCCATGTGAGAGACTCAATCGTTGTTTCACTCTCTAACACTCTCCCCATGTGAGAGCTTCAATCGTTGTTTCACTCTCTAACACTCTCCCCATGTGAGAGTCTCAATTGTTGTTTCACTCTCTAACACTCTCCCCATGTGAGAGACTCAATTGTTGTTTCACTCTCCAACACTCTCTCCATGTGAGAGACTCAATCGTTGTTTCACTCTCTCACACTCTCCCCATGTGAGACCTTCAATCGTTGTTTCACTCACTCTCTAACACTCTCCCCATGTGAGAGCTTCAATCATTGTTTCACTCACTCTCTAACTCTCTCCCCATGTGAGAGCTTCAATCGTTGTTTCACTCACTCTCTAACACTCTCCCCATGTGAGAGCCTCAATCGTTGTTTCACTCACTCACTAACACTCTCCCCATGTGAGAGACTCAATCGTTGTTTCACTCTCTAACACTCTCCCCATGTGAGAGACTCAATCGTTGTTTCACTCACTCTCTAACACTCTCCCCATGTGAGAGACTCAATCGTTGTTTCACTCTCTAACACTCTCCCCATGTGAGAGACCAATCGATGTTCCACTCTCTCTCTAACACTCTCCCCATGTGAGAGACCAATCATTGTTTCACTCACTCTCTAACACTCTCCCCATGTGAGAGACCAATCATTGTTTCACTCACTCTCTAACACTCTCCCCATGTGAGAGACCAATCATTGTTTCACTCACTCTCGAACACTCTCCCTATGTGAGAGCACCAATCGATGTTTCACTCACTCTCTAACACTCTCCCTATGTGAGAGCACCAATCGTCGTTTCACTCACTCTCTTATACTCTCCCCATTTGAGGGCCCCAATCGTTGTTTCACTCTCTAACACTGTCCCCATATGAGAGCCCCAATTGTTGTTTCACTTACTCTCTCGCACTTTCCTCATGTGAGGGCTCCAATCATTGTTATTGTGTTCCTAACACAGATGAGACTGCACACAGAGAGGTTAAAGTAACAGTGACCTCAGTCTTTAATAAGACACTCCAGAGTGAGGAACAGGCCTTCGGGGCCGGCTCATATACAGTGCTCCCAAGGGATGCTGGGATCCCTTGGGACTTCAGGGGGTGCACTTCCTGGTGGTGGAACATGGGAGTGCATGCTTTACAGATACACAAAATCACTCACCCCCCCCAAAGTCAAAGCGAAAACTATTTACAAGGTGAGGTGGTCGTGAGCCTTTCTTTCCCTGGTGGACCGCCTCGGTACAAATGTCTGTTCTGGTATGTTGGCTGTGCCCTCGCTGGGCTGGCGTGTTGTTGGCTCTGCAGGGCTGCTTGGTGAGCCTGACTTTGCTGGACTGTTGGGCATGATGGGTTCGATTTCCTGGTCCGGGGTGGTGTCGTTGATCCTTTGGGTGTGTGTTGTGGGCTCGAAAAATGTGATATCTGCTGTGAGTCGATACCAGGACACCACACGTGGGATCTGGCTGTCGCTTTCAACATTACTATACCCGGGTGTGTGCTGTGGAGATCCGAGATGAACGTCTCCCTGCCTTTTTTGGTTGCACTACGCGGTTACCCCACAACAGTCTGCCTGAATGAACAGCTCGTCCTTTTGCCGCTGGAACAGCTTGATTAGCACTTGCATTTCAACAGGGATGCTGGCCCAGCTCCCATGCAGTACACAATTTTTTACTAGGGACAGCAGGTCCAAGTCCTAATCTGGCGGGCCATGACAGGTGATTTAGCATTTTCAAATGCTTCCATGACCATCAACAATTCTGCGGGCTGCGCCACCATCAACAAGTTTGCAGGCTGCGCCATTTCCACCCCCGTGGTGGGCAATGGTAGCCGACTGAGAGCATCCGCACAGTTCTCGGTGCCTGTCCTGTGGCGGTTGGTATAGTTATACGCTGATAGCGTGAGTGCCCACCTTTGTATGCGGGCTGAGGCATTAGTATTTATCCCCTTGTTTTCAGCGAACAGGGATATGAGGGGCTTGTGATCGGTTTCCAGCTCAAATTTGAGGCCAAACAGGTACTGACGCATTTTCTTTACCCCGAACAGGCCCTCTCGGCCTTAGACAAGCTCCTGGAGGCATAGGCGACAGGTTGCAACTTCCCCGCAACATTAGCTCGTTGTAATATACTCCCGAATCCGTACGACGATGTATCACATGCTAGCACAAGTCTTTTACACGGGTTATACAATACAAGCAGCTTGTTGGAGCATAAAATGTTTCTGGCTTTCTCAAAAGCAATTACTTGTTTTTTTCCCCACACCCAGTTCTCACCTTTCCGCAATAACACATGTAGGGGCTCTAAGAGGGTAGGAAGTTTCCAAAATAATTGAGGAGTCCCAGGAACGACCACAGCTCCATGACGTTCTGTGGCTGGGGCGCGTTCCTGATAGCCTCTGTCTTGGCGTCTGTGGGCCGAATGCCGTCCGCCGCGATCTTTCTCCCCAAAAATTCCACTTCTGTTGCCATGAAGTCGCATTTCGACCTCTTCAGCCGCAGCCCTATGTGATCCAGTCAGTGGAGGACCTCCTCCAGGTTTTGTAGGTGCTCGGCGGTGCCCCGATCCGTGACCAATATGTCGCCCTGAAAAACCACCGTGCATCTTACTGACTTGAGTAGGCTCTCCATGTTTCTCTGGATGATCGCTGCAGCCGACCGAATTCCAAACGGGCATCTGTTGTAGATGAACAGTCCCTTGTGCATGTTGAGGCCCTTCGAAGACTCCTCCAGCTCCTGCGTCATGTAGGCTGAAGTCAGGTCGAGCTTGGTGAACATTTTGCCTCCTGCCAGCGTCGCAAATAGGTCATCTGCCTTAGGTAGCGGGTATTGGTCCTGTAGTGAGAAACGATTCATAGTTACTTTATAATCGCCGCAAATCCTGACCGTGCCATCACTTTTGAGTACTGGAACAATCGGGCTGGCCCACTCGCTGAATTCCACTGGGGAGATGATGCCCTCGCGTTGCAGCCTGTCCAACTCGATTTCCACTCTCTCCCTCATCATGTGAGGTACCGCTCTGTGGTGGATGGGTCGTGCCTCTGGGACCAAGTGGACATGCACCTTCGCCCCGGAAAAGTTTCCAATGCCTGGCTCAAAAAGGGAAGGAAATTTGTAAAGAACCTGGGTACATGAGGTCTCATCGACATGTGATAGCGCTCAGATGTCATCCCAGTTCCAGCGGATTTTGCCCAGCCAGCTCCATCCAAGCAGTGTGGGGCCATCGCCCGGGACAATCCAGAGTGGCAGTTTGTGCACCGTGCCCTCGTAGGTGACCTTGACCATGGCGCTGCCCAGGACAGTGATAAGCTCTTTGGTGTACGTTATCAGTTTCGTGTGGATGGGGTTCAGGGCTGGTCTGAGTGACTTGTTGCACCACAGTCTCTCAAACATCTTTTTATTCATGATGGATTGGCTAGCGCCAGTCTCCAGTTTCATGGCTATGGGTAAGCCATTCAATTTTACATTTCGCATTATAGTTGGACATTTCATCGAAAATGTGTGCACACCGTGTACTTCAGCATCTGCCTTCTCTCGCTGAGGCACGAAATTGCTTTGATCCAGTGTGGACCGATCTTCCTCTGCCACGTGGTGGTTAGCAGGTTTTACAGAGCTTGCAGCTCATCTGCAAGCTCGATGGAGGTGCCCCATTGTTCCACAGCTCTTGCAAACATTACTTTTGAAGCGGCATGAATAGGCTGAATGGAAGCCTCCACAACGCCAACAAGGTGTGCATTGCCTTGCATTCATCCTTTGTTGTCGGACTCTGAGTCACCTGGGTCACCTGAGGCCTGCTGGCAGTTGCAGACTCGTGGGTTCTGCCCTGTACATTTCTGCTTGCAAACACAGTTCCAGTTAATTTATGAACATTGCTAGCACTTGTGTGCTGAAAGATTTGTTTGGTGTTATCACTAGTGGACATAAACGCCTGTGCTATCGCAATGGCCTTGCTGAGGGTCGGTATCTCTACAGTCAAAAGTTTTCGTAGGATGGTCTCGTGGCCAATGCCCAGTACAAAAACGTCTCTGAGCATCTGCTCCAGGTAGCCATCAAACTCATATTGTCCTGCAAGTCGCCTTAGCTCGGCGACGTAGCTCACCACTTCCTGACCTTCAGATCATTGGCACATGTAGAACCGATACCTCGCCATCAGCACGCTCTCCCACGGGTCGACAGCTCCTCATACGACTTATCAGTGGGTTTCAGCAGAGTCAGAAGATTCTTCATGAGGCAGTAAGTCGGTGCCCCACAGATTGTGAGGAGGACCACTCTCCTTTTTGCAGCGCTTCCTTCTCCGTCCAGCACGTTGGCGACAAAGTACTGGTCTAGCCGTTCGACATAGGCTTCCCAGTCCTCACCCTCCAAGAACTTCTCCAGGATGCCTACAGTTTGCTGCATCTTTGCGTTGGATTCGAATACTCGTCGCCAGTTATTGTGTTCCTAACACAGATGAGATTGCACACAGGGAGGTTAAAGTAACAGTGACATTAGTCATTATTAAGACACTCCAGAGTGAGGAACATGCCTTTGGAGCCAGCTTATATACAGTGCTCCCAAGGGATGCTGGGATCCATTGGGACTTCAGGGGATGCGCGTCTAGTGGCGGAACATGGGAGTGCATGCTTCACAGAAACACAACAGTTGTTTCACTCACTTTCCTCATGTGCGAGCCCCAATCATTGTTTCACTCACTCTCTGACACTTTCCCCATGTGAGGGCCCCAATCATTGTTTCACTCACTCTCTGACACTTTCCCATGTGAGAGCCCCAATCGTCATTTCACTCACTCTCTGACACTTTCCCCATGTGAGGGCCCCAATCATTGTTTCACTCACTCTCTGACACTTTCCCCATGTGAGGGCCCCAATCATTGTTTCACTCACTCTCTGACACTTTCCCCATGTGAGGGCCCCAATCATTGTTTCACTCACTCTCTGACACTTTCCCATGTGAGAGCCCCAATCGTCATTTCACTCACTCTCTGACACTTTCCCCATGTGAGAGCCCCAATCGTTGTTTCACTCACTCTCTGACACTTTCCCCATGTGAGGGCCCCAATCATTGTTTCACTCACTCTCTGACACTTTCCCCATGTGAGAGCCCCAATCGTTGTTTCACTCACTCTCTGACACTTTCCCCATGTGAGGGCCCCAATCGTTGTTTCACTCACTCTCTGACACTTTCCCCATGTGAGGGCCCCAATCGTTGTTTCACTCACTCTCTGACACTTTCCCCATGTGAGGGCCCCAATCGTTGTTTCACTCACTCTCTGACACTTTCCCCATGTGAGAGCCCCAATCAATGTTTCACTCACTTACACTCTCCCCATGTGAGGGCCCCAATCAATGTTTCACTCACTTTCTCACACTTTCCCCATGTGAGAGCCCATATCGTTGTTTCATAAGAAGATAGGAACATAAGAAATAGGAGCAGGAGTAGGCCATACGGCCCCTCGGGCCTGCTCCACCATTTAGTATGCTCATGGCTGATCTGATCATGGACTCAGGTTCACTTCCCCGCCCGCCCTCCATAACCTCTTATTCCCTTATTGTTTCAGAAACTGTCTATTTTTGTCTTAAATTTATTCAATATCCCAGCTTCCACAGCTTTCTAAGGCAGCGAATTCCAGAATTCCACAGATTTACAACCCTCTGAGAGAAGAAATTTCTCCTCATCTCAGTTTTAAATGGGCGGACCCTTATTCTAAGATTTTGCCCTCTAGTTCTAGTCCCCCCATCAGTGGAAATATCCTCTCTGCATCCACTTCTGAAGCCCCCTCATAATCTTATATGTTTCGAAAAGATCACCTCTCATTCTTCTGAATTCCAATGAGTAGAGGCCCAACCTGCTCAACCTTTCCTCATAAGTCAACCCCCTCATCCCCAGAATCAACCGAGTAACCTTCTCTGAACTGTCTCCAAAGCAAGTATATCCTTTTGTAAATATAGAAACCAAAACTGCACGCAGTATTCCCCAGGTGTGGCCTCACCAATACCCTGTATGACTGTAGCAAGACTTCCCTGCTTTTATACTCCATCCCCTTTGCAATAAAGGCCAAGATTCCATTAGCCTTTCTGATCACTTGCTGTACCTGCATACTATCCTTTTGTGTTTCATGCACAAGTACCCCCAGGTCCCACTGTACTATAGCATTTTGCAATCTCTCTCCATTTAAATAATAACTTGTTCTTTGATTTTTTTCTGCCAAAATGCATGACCTCACACTTTCCAACATTATATTCCATCTGCCAAATTTTTGCCCACTCACTTAGCCTGTCTATATCTTTTTGCAGATTTTTTGTGTCCTTCTCACACATTGTTTTTTCTCCTATCTTTGTATCGTCAGCAAACTTGGCTACGTTACACTCGGTCCCTTCTTCCAAGTCATTAATATAGATTGTAAATAGTTGGGGTCTCAGCACTGATCCCTGCGGCACCCCACTAGTTACTGGTTGCCAATCAGAGGATGAACCATTTATCCCGACTCTCTGTTTCTGTTAGGTAGCCAATCCTCTATCCATGCTAATATATTACCCCCCAACCCCTGAACTTTTATCTTGTGCAGTAACCGTTTATGTGGCACCTTGTCAAATTGACCACATCCACTGGAAGTCCAAATACACCACATCCATTGGCTCTCCTTTATCCACCCTGTTCGTTACATCCTCAAAGAATTCCAGCAAATTTGTCAAACATGGCTTCCCCTTCATAAATCCAAGCTGACTCTGCCTGACCAAATTGTGCTTTTCCAAATGTCCTGCTACTGCTTCTTTAATAATGGACTCTAACATTTTCCCAACCATAGATGTTAGGCTAACTGGTCTATAGTTTCCTGCTGTTTGTCTGCCTCCTTTTTTAAATGGGGGTGTTACATTTGCAGTTTTCCAATCTGCTGGAACCGCCCCAGAATCCAGGGAATTTTGGTAAATTACAACCAATGCATCCACTATCCCTGCTGCTACTTCTCTTAAGACCCTAGGATGCAAGCCATCAGGTCGAGAGGATTTATCTGCCTTTAGTCCCATCATCTTACTGAGTACCACCTCCTTAGTGATTGTGATTGTGTTAAGTTCCTCCCCCCCTATAGCCCCTTGACTATCCACTGTTGGGATATTGTTAGTGTCCTCTTCCGTAAAGACTGATACAAAATATTTGTTCAGAGTTTCTGCCATCTCCATGTTCCCCATTACTAATTCCCCGGTCTGATCCTCTAAGGGACCAACATTTACTCGAGCTGTTCTTTGCCTTTTTATATACCTATACATAGAAACATAGAAACAGAGAAAATAGGTGCAGGAGTAGGCCATTCAGCCCTTCGAGCCTGCACCACCATTCAATAGGATCATGGCTGATCATTCCCTCAGCACCCCTTTCCTGCTTTCTCTCCATACCACTTGATCCCTTTAGCCGTAAGGGCCAGATCTAACTCCCTCTTGAATATATCCAATGAACTGGCATCAACAACTCTCTGTGGTAGGGAATTCCACAGGTTAACAAATCTCTGAGTGAAGAAGTTTCTCCTCATCTCAGTCCTAAATGGCCTACCCGTTATCCTTAGACTGTGTCTCCTGGTTCTGGACTTACCCGTCATTGGGAACATTCTTCCCACATCTAAACTGTCCAGTGCTGTCAGAATCTTATAAGTTTCTATGAGATCCCCTCTCATCCTTCTAAACTCCAGTGTATAAAGGCCCAGTTGATCCAGTCCCTTTTCATATGTCACTCCCGCCATCCCGGGAATCAGTCTGGTGAACCTTCGCTGCACTCCCTCAATAGCAAGAACGCCCTTCCTCAGATTAGGAGACCAAAACTGAACACAATATTCCAGGTGAGGCCTCACCAAGGCCCTGTACAACTGCAGTAAGACCTCCCTGCTCCTATACTCAAATCCCCTAGCTATGAAGGCCAACATGCCATTTGCCTTCTTCACCGCCTGCTGTACCTGCATGCCAACTTTTAATGACTGATGTACCATGACACCCAGGTCTCGTTGCACCTCCCCTTTTCCAAATCTGTCACCATTCAGATAATATTCTGTTTTTCTGTTTTTGCCCCCAAAGTGGATAACCTCACATTTATCCACATTATACTGCATCTGCCATGCATTTGTCCACTCACCTAACCTGTCCAAGTCACCCTGCAGCCTTTTAGCATCCTCCTCACAGCTCACACCACCACCCAGCTTAGTGTCATCTGCAAACTTGGAGATATTACACTCAATTCCTTCATCCAAATCATTAATGTATATTGTAAATAGCTGGGGTCCCAGCACTGAGCCCTGCGGCACTCCACTAGTCACTGCCTGCCATTCTGAAAAGGACACATTTATCCTGACTCTCTGCTTCCTGTCTGCCAACCAGTTCCCCTATCCACGTCAGTACATTACCCCCAATACCATGTGCTTTAATTTTCCACACTAATCTCTTGTGCGGGACCTTGTCAAAAGCCTTTTGAAAGTCCAAAAACACCACATCCACTGGTTCTCCCTTGTTCACTCTACTAGTTACATCCTCATAAAATTCCAGAAGATTTGTCAAGCATAATTTCCCTTTCATAAATCCATGCTGACTTGGACTGATCCTGTCACTGCTTTCCAAATATGCTGCTATTACATCTTTAATAATTGATTCCAGCATTTTCCCCACTACCAATGTCAGGCTAACCACTCTATAATTCCCTGTTTTCTCTCCCTCCTTTTTTAAAAAGTGGTGTTACATTAGCTACCCTCCAATCCATAGGAACTGATCCAGAGTCTATAGAATGTTGGAAAATGACCACCAATGCATCCACTATTTCTAGGGCTACTTTCTTAAGTACTCTGGGATGCAGACTATCAGGCGCTGATGATTTATCAGCCTTCAATCCCATCAAATTTCCTAACACAATTTCCTGACTAATAATCTTAAAAATGTCCCATTCAGGCCCAGTACAGATGCAGAGCAGAATAGCACGGTGGGAAGGAGAATTAGCTGGATTCTCACATATGGTCACTATACATTAACTCCCCCCTCCCGACTGCAAGTGACGGTGAAGAAAGGAATGAGCTGTGCCACCGTCCACAGTAGGATAGCTGCCAGTGCGCAATGTCAAAGCTAACTTTGAATAATGGCCAGTTGGACGAAGCAATCACTGGCAGTGGGACAATACCCCAGTGAGGGAGTCACCATCTACAGGAGCGGGCTGGAAAGGACAGTGAAACGATGCTGCAGCACTGATTCATACCACTAGGTGTCTCCAGCATACATCGTAGACAGGAGCAAATACAATATGTGCCATCTGCAGCAATCGGGCCACTCCATCTGACTGATGATGGCTGCAGGGTCAACACTGCAGTGGCCATTTGGGACACAATCTATCACTAGGTCGGATTCCCAACATACATGACTGAGTGCTAACTGTTGGGAATATTCAAGAAGATGCAGGAAGAATGTTCCCGATGTTGGGGAAGTCCAAAACCAGGGGGTCACAGTCTAAGGATAAGGGGTTAGCCATTTAGGACCGAAATGAGGAGAAACTTCTTCACTCAGAGAATTATGAACCTGTGGAATTCTCTACCACTGAAAGTTGTTGAGGCCAGTTCGTTAGATATATTCAAAAGGAAGTTAGATGTGGCCCTTACGGCTAAAGGGATCAAGGGGTTTGGAGAGAAAGCGGGAAAGGGGTACATGATCAGCCATGAATACATTGAATGGTGGTGCAGGCTCGAAGGGCCAAATGGCCTACTCCTGCTCCTATTTTCTATGTTTCTATGTTTGCATTCCCTTTTCCACGAGGCTGTGCCTCATTTTAATGACAGCGAATGAATAATTAAGCAAATAAAAGTGAAGGCATGCTTGAGTGGGATAGGGTAGATAGCGCAGTGAATAATGCAAGCCATGGATTCTATGAGTTCCCAGTGGCGGTGTATTATATTCCATAGCTGTGCTTGTCTCCAGAAGGGGGCTTGATATTGTAAGTGGGTCTCGGCACTTTAGTGCGAGTAACTGGTGATGTCATTGTGCTGCGGACGCAGTGAAATGGTGAGACATTATTGAGCAGAGTTTTTTGGTCAGCAGTTGGTGTTGTGCAGCCTGCCAGTTTCAGCACAGTATTTGCTGGATCACATCGCCCTCAGATAATCAATGCTGGGTTAGACGTTGGCCATTTTGCTTGCCTCGTCAGCAAGGCTTACAAGGCTAATATGATCCAGTTCCGATTAACGTCCACCTGAGTTTTTTAAATGTATTTATTGAAGAGTATTTAACCAGATTGTTGAGACAGTATGCGTGTCCTAAAGCGGGGAGAGGGAAGTATTGAGAGCGGTCACTGTGAAGAATATTGGCCAGGAATCTGGGCTGCCGCACTGCTCTGTTGCTGAGGCTCCATCATTGCCCTAGATTTCGAATGTCTCATCTGAAGGGCCAGCCTCCAGTAGATGTGATCGCAGGATGTCAGTCAGATCCTTACGGCTAGTTTACAGCGTGATTTATATAGCACCTTTAATGTTGTAAACCATCCCAAGGTGCTTCACAGCAGCATAATCAGACAAACTGACAGTGAGCCAAAGAGGGAGACACTGGGACAGGTGACCAAAAGCTTGATCAAAGAAATAGGTTTTAAGAAGCGGCTTAAAGGAGGAGAGTGAGTGAGAGAGGCGGAGAGGGTTAGGGAGGGATTCCAGAGCTCAGGGCCCAGGCAGCTGAAGTCACGGCTGCCAATGGTGGGGTGATGGAAATCAGGGGTGGGCAAGAGGCCAGAAATTGGAGGAATGCAGATATCTCGGAGGGTTGTAGGGCTGGAGAAGGTTACAGAGATAGGGAGGGGTGAGGCCACGGACGAGGTTACAGAGATAGGGAGGGGTGTAAGGGTTGAAGAGATTACAGAGATAGGGAGGGGTGTAAGGGCTCCTTCTGTGCTGTAAATTTCTATGATCCTATGATTCCATGAAAAGCCATTTATCTGATCATTAATCTCATTATGTTTGGGGATCATGCTGCGTACAAATTGGCTGCTGCGTTTCATTACAATAGTGACTACAGGTGTGACCGGGCTCAGGGATAGGTCTTCTCAGGGTCACCGGCATCAACTGGCTGGGCCAAATGGCCTGTTTCTGTGTCCTATGTAAGTACAGGTGAGGGGGAAGGTCCTGTCAGGGTATAAATACAGGTGAACGGGCAGGTCCTGTCAGGGTGTAAGTACAGGTGAGGGGGCAGGTCCTGTCAGGGTGTAAATACAGGTGAACGGGCAGGTCCTGTCAGGGTGTAAGTGCAGGTGAACGGGGCAGGACCTGTCAGGGTGTAAGTACAGGTGAACGGGGCAGGTCCTGTCAGGGTGTAAGTACAGGTGAGGGGGCAGGTCCTGTCAGGGTGTAAGTACAGGTGAGGGGGCAGGTCCTGTCAGGGTGTAAGTACAGGTGAGAGGGCAGGTCCTGTCAGGGTGTAAGTACAGGTGAACGGGGCAGGACCTGTCAGGGTGTAAGTACAGGTGAACGGGGCAGGTCCTGTCAGGGTGTAAGTACAGGTGAGGGGACAGGTCCTGTCAGGGTGTAAGTACAGGTGAATGGGGCAGGTCCTGTCAGGGTGTAAGTACAGGTGTGTGGGCCAGGTCCTGTCAGGGTTGAAGTACAGGTGTGGTGGGGTTACAACAGCTTCGCACCAAAGCATTTGTAAGGGGTGGTCCCGGGGGTCAGGTTCACTGCTGACCTACTTGAGCAGTTCGAATCACTCCCACTCCCTAGGGTTCTAGACTCTGGATTTATTTGGAGGATGTGACAAAGTACAAAGGACACTGGTTTGGTGCAAAAGAACTTTGATTTTATTACAGGCAAGAAAATACAATGTCAAACTTATAATCATTCCAATAAAGAACAATACATTACTCATTCAAAGGGGGTTACAGTAAAAATTACACCTCCCACCTCCCAATACCTAATTCTAGCTAGGTTAGACTCCAGGGCGGGCAGGGACTATACTTACCAATCCTTTCTGGTCAGTTAGCGATAGTTCGCGATTTCGGGGTTCGTTGAATTCTGTAGGGTCTGCTTGCCTTACCCCGAATGTTGGAGAAGACTTCTTACTGCACAATCTTCAGTTGGGTTGAGTCCGCTGATGCAGTAAGGCGCATTTTGGATCTATGAGGTAAAAACCCGGTTTTCTTCGTTGGAAATAGGTTCAAAGTCTCTTTAGGTAATGTTTTCACCTGTTGGTAGTCAGGGCTTAGATTGTCGAGTGGAAACTTTCGATTCTTCGGTTTCTTTCTGTTGGAGTTTTGTTTCGAGTTTGGTCGATCACGGTGGTTTTTTGGTGGTACCACGTTGGCTGTGGTCAGTTGGTGCCACGATGGTGATGTTCTTCCTTCCTTCAGGACTTCAGGACTTCGAGGCTGGAGAAGTTAGTTTACAACTGTCGCGTTGGTTTCTCTCCCTTCTTGATGACATCAGCGTAGTATGGTACTAGGCGTAGTATGGCATAGTGTGTCATACCCTCTGTTAAAACAGGGGGCCGGTTATATTGTTTGAGTTGTCTTAATCTTCACACCAAATCAGTCCAGAATTCTTTGTTTAAATTTGGCGGGCTTGACTTCTCTTTGTAATGTTTTGGCGGGCTCGTTAAAAGTTAGTGTCTTGGGTGGGTTGCATTTCTAAATCTGTTTCCTGAAGGAAATATTAGCTTGGTAATCACAATGTCCTTTTGTGCTTGGTTTTTCGCATACAGGCTGTAGTGGGCTCTTTGTTCTTATTCATGTTGAAGATGGCTTTTCTCGGTTTAGTTTGATGGCTGGCCATCTCTGAGTTATTGTTGTAATGTAGTTGTCTCTTATGGAGAAGGGTTTTCGAATATCCATTCCTCCAGGCAATTTACCTTAGTCCCAACACCCAGACAGTTCAAATAATCAAGTGGGCTTCTTTCGTTCTTTAGGCCCGCCCCCAGACTTGAATTTGTCTTTTAAAAGTCCAAAATTCGATTAAAGTTCGTAGTTTCTTCCAGAAGCACTTTAGGATTTCAAACTTTCCGGTAGATATTCCCAAATTAAATTTCCTTTCCAATGAGCCCAAACACTGGGGGGGTTCTCGTGAATTTTGACCTTTCACGTTGATTTTGATTTAATTTGTGTTATGAAGTCTCCACTCCTCTGAACCTGGCCACTACTGAAGGTTGGTGGCATGTATGCACACAGGTTTGTAGAGCTTTGAACATTCGCTCCAGGGTGTCCCTGGAGATGGAGCACGTGGTGTCCACCGGTACGCTGGCAGCCTTCCATGAGAGATGGGCACCGGAGGGACATCACCCCGCAACCAAATTTTAATTTGACCGTTTAAATTTCCGTTAAAGTTTTATTTGTTAATTTGTGGGTTATAGTGCCTTTGCCACAAGGGGGCACTTTAGTTTACATTCTACCAAAATAGTTGTAGAGATATTGAGTTGTGAGTGGCTTAGCCAGTCACATGATGTTCAGTAAAACCCCAGCCAGTTGGGTTCGGGGGATCCACGATAAGGCAGGTGGTTGTGAGCCTGGTGGATGAACTGGTAATGCGTCGCGTGATTGTTAAGCCTTTGCTAATCAAACAACTAGTTCTTAATCGCAATGTGTTGCTATGAATTCTTAAGCAAAGAACCCATGAAGCAAATACATTCCAGTTGGATTCAGTCAGCACTTGGGGCATGGACATGGTTTTCTCTAGAACCTTGCAATCGGCTTGATTTTCCCAGCTGATTTTCCCAGCCTATACACCTCTGCCTCTTTTCTGCACCGCACTGTAATGTCAGGACATTGCGGGGGGAGGGGTGGCCAATTATCTCCAATTTTTAAAAGATGGATTTTCATGAAACATGGCTCCATGTTTTTGGGCTATATTGGATTATTCATTCACGGGATGTGGGCGTCACTGATAACGCCAGCATTTATTGCCCATCCCTAATCGCCCTTGAGAAGGTGGTGGTGAGCCGTCTTCTTGAACCGCTGCAGTCCGAGTGGTGAAGGTGCTCCCACAGTGCTGTTAAAGAGGGAGTTCCAGGATTGTGACCCAGCGACGATGAAGGAACACAATTGAAGGAGAAATTGGAGGTGCTGGTGTTCCCAGGATATTGCTGCTCTTGCCTTGGGACATTGTGGGTTATCTGTGGTTAAAGGACATTGGGGAAGAGGCTGTCTGTATGTATTGCTCTAATTTACACAGATCATCAGACTCTCTCCTGGCCAGCGTCGTATCTTCCACCCTCTTTAAATTCGAGTTCATTCGATACTCTGCTACCCGTATTCTAATGCGCACCAAGTGCCGCGATCCCTGCCCTCTGACCTGCCTTGCCCAACAATGCATCCATTTTTAAATTCTGATCCTCGTGTTCAAATCCCTTGCCCCTCCCTAACTCTGTAATTTCTTCCAGCCCTACAACCCTCCAAAAGCACTGCGCTCCTCCAATTCTGACCTCTTGTACATCCCCACTTCCTTCAATCCACCACTGGCAGCCATGCCTTCAGCTGTCCAGGCCCTAAGCTTTAGAATTCCCTCTGTATACCTCTCCGCCTCTCTTACCTCCATTTAGATGCTCCTTATTGACCTACCCCATTGACAAAGCTTTTAGTCATCTGTCCTAATGTCTCCTCTTTGGTTCATTATCATTTATTGTCGGATTAAGCTCCTGTCAATCTCCTCATGAGAATGTTTTTCTTCAACTCATTCACGGTATGTGGCTGGCATTTATTGCCCATCCCAGTCGCCCTTGAGAAGATAGTGGTGAGCCACCTGCTTGAACTGCCATGATGCTTCTTAGGAGCAGTTTGTGACAATTGAGTGGCTCGCTGGGCCATTTCAAAGGGCAGTGAGTGAGTCACATTGCTGTGGGTCTGGAGTCACATACAGACCAGGGCACATAGTGCACAATGTGGACTCCTTCCCATACCTTGGGAACCTACTATCAGTAAGGGCAGACATCGATGACGAAGTCCAACACCGCCTTCAGTGTGCCAGTGCAGCCTTCGTCCACCTGAGTAAAAGAGTGTTCGAAGAGCAGGATCTCAAACCCGGCACCAAGCTCATGGTCTACAGGGCAGTAGTGATATCCGCCCTCCAAATGGCTCAGAGACATGGACTATGTACAGTAGGCACCTCAAAGCACTGGAGAACTACTACCAACGCTGCCTCTGCAACATCCTGCAAATCCATTGGCAGGATAGGTGCACCGTCAGTGTTCTCACTCAGGCCAACATCCCCAGCATCGAGGCACTGACCACGCTTGATCAGCTCCGATGGGCGGGCCACATCGTCCACATGCCTGATCGGAGACTCCAGAAATAAGCACCCCACCCACCCGTCCCTCCAACCACTGTCTGCCCCACCTGTGACAGACTGGAGGTCCCACATTGGTCTCATCAGCCACCTGAGAACTCGTGTGGTGTGGAAGCAAGTTATCCTCGACTCCGAGGGACTGCCTATGAAGCAAGACCAGGTAAGGACGGCGGATTTCATTCCAGAAAGGACTTGAGTTTTTCCAGTCACCATTACTGACACTATAATGTAATTAACATCTCCAGATCATTAGTCCAGGCCCTGAATTACTCCTTCAGTAACAAACCACTGTGCTACCGTGCCCCTGTTGGTAACACGTTAGCATCGATTGTGGCTTGGTTAATGGATAGAAAACAGAGAATAAGAATAAAGGAGTCATTTTGGGGTTGGCAGGCTGTAACTAGTGGGATAATGCAAGGATCAGTGCTGGGGCCCCACTATTTACAATCAATATCAATGACTTGCATGAGGGGACTGAGTGCAATGTATCCCAGTTTGCTGACAATACAAAGCGAGGTGGGAATTAAACTGTGAGGAGAACACAAAGTGTCTGCAAAGGGATTGGGCAAGAAAGTGGCAGATGGAGTATAATGTGTAAAATTATCCACTTTGGTTGGAATAATATTTAAAAGGTGACAGACTGGAATATGTTGGTTTTCAGAGCGATTTGTGTGTCCCTGTGCACAAACCACACAGTTAGCATGCAGGTACAAAAAGTGATTCAGAAGGCAAATGGCTTGTCGGCTTTTATTGCCAGGGGTTGGAGTACAAGACAAAGGAAGTCTCAGTACAATTGTACAGGGTTCGGTGAGACCACACCTGGAGTACTGCGCACTCGTCAAGAGGAGGTCAGGAGCTCGGGGGGTGGGCGGGCAGGAGTTCAGGGATTGGAGGTCGGGGGGAGAAGGTCGGGGGAAGGAGGTCGGGGGGAGGAGGTGGGGGGGAGGAGGTCAGAGGGGAGGAGGTCGGGGGGAGGAGGTGGGGGGGAGGAGGTCAGAGGGGAGGAGGTCGGGGGGAGGAGGTCGGGGGAAGGAGGTCGGGGGGAGGAGGTCAGAGGGGAGGAGGTCGGGGGGAGGAGGTCGGGGGGGAGGAGGTCGGGGGGAGGAGGTCAGGGGGAGGAGGTCAGAGGGGAGGAGGTCGGGGGGAGGAAGTCGGCGGGGAGCAGGTTGGGGGAAGAAGGACGGGGGGGGGGAGGTCGGGGGGAGGAGGTCGGGGGGGAGAAGGTCGGGGAGAGGAGGTCGGGAGGAGGAAGTGGGGGAGAGGAGGTCGGCGGGGGTGGAGGTCAGGGGAGGAGGTCAGGAGGTCAGGAGATTGGGGGAGGAGGTAGGGGGAGGTGGTCGGGGGAGGAGGTCGGGGGGAGGAGGTCGGGGGGAGGAGGTCGGGGGAGGAGGTCGGGGGGAGGAAGTCGGGGGAGGAGGTCGGGGGGAGGAGGTCGGGGGAGGAGGTCGGGGGGAGGAGGTCGGGGGAGGAGGTCGGGGGGAGGATGTCGGGGGGAGGAGGTCGGGGGAGGAGGTCGGGGGGAGGATGTCGGGGGGAGGAGGTCGGGGGGAGGATGTCGGGGGGAGGAGGTCGGGGGAGGAGGTCGGGGGGAGGAGGTCGGGGGAGGAGGTCGGGGGAGGATGTCGGGGGGAGGAGGTCGGGGGGAGGAGGTCGGGGGAGGAGGTCGGGGGGAGGAGGTCGGGGGGAGGATGTCGGGGGGAGGATGTCGGGGGAGGAGGTCGGGGGGAGGATGTCGGGGGGAGGGGGGAGGATGTCGGGGGGAGGAGGTCGGGGGGAGGATGTCGGGGGAGGATGACGGGGGAGGAGGTCGGGGGGAGGATGTCGGGGGGAGGATGTCGGGGGGAGGATGTCGGGGGAGGATGACGGGGGGAGGAGGTCGGGGGGAGGAGGTCGGGGGGAGGAGGTCGGGGGGAGGAGGTCGGGGGGAGGAGGTCGGGGGGAGGATGTCGGGGGGAGGATGTCGGGGGAGGATGACGGGGGGAGGAGGTCGGGGGGAGGAGGTCGGGGGGAGGAGGTCGGGGGGAGGAGGTCGGGGGGAGGATGTCGGGGGAGGATGACGGGGGGAGGAGGTCGGGGGGAGGAGGTCGGGGGGAGGAGGTCGGGGGGAGGATGTCGGGGGAGGAGGTCGGGGGGAGGATGTCGGGGGAGGATGTCGGGGGAGGAGGTCGGGGGGAGGAGGTCGGGGGGAGGAGGTCGCAGGGGAGGAGGTCGGGGGGAGGATGTCGGGGGAGGATGTCGGGGGAGGATGTCGGGGGGAGGAGGTCGGGGGGAGGAGGTCGGGGGAGGAGGTCGGGGGGAGGAGGTCGGGGGAGGATGACGGGGGGAGGATGTCGGGGGGAGGATGTCGGGGGGAGGATGTCGGGGGAGGAGGTCGGGGGGAGGATGTCGGGGGAGGAGGTCGGGGGAGGATGTCGGGGGAGGATGACGGGGGGAGGTGGTCGGGGGAGGAGGTCGGGGGAGGAGGTCGGGGGAGGTGGTCGGGGGAGGAGGTCGGGGGAGGAGGTCGGGGGGAGGATGTCGGGGGGGACGAGGTCGGGTGGAGGAGGTCGTGGGGAGGAGGTCGGGGGAGGAGGTCGGGGGGAGGAGGTCGGGGGGAGGATGTCGGGGGAGGAGGTCGGGGGAGGAGGTCGGGGGGAGGATGTCGGGGGGAGGATGTCGGGGGAGGAGGTCGGGGGGAGGAGGTCGGGGGAGGAGGTCGGGGGGAGGATGTCGGGGGAGGAGGTCGGGGGGAGGATGTCGGGGGGAGGATGTCGGGGGAGGAGGTCGGGGGAGGTGGTCGGGGGAGGAGGTCGGGGGGAGGAGGTCGGGGGGAGGATGACGGGGGGAGGATGACGGGGGGAGGATGTCGGGGGAGGAGGTCGGGGGAGGATGTCGGGGGGAGGAGGTCGGGGGAGGTGGTCGGGGGAGGAGGTCGGGGGGAGGAGGTCGGGGGAGGATGTCGGGGGAGGAGGTCGGGGGGAGGAGGTCGGGTGGAGGAGGTCGGGGGGGACGAGGTCGGGTGGAGGAGGTCGGGGGAGGATGTCGGGGGAGGAGGTCGGGGGGAGGAGGTCGGGTGGAGGAGGTCGGGGGGGACGAGGTCGGGTGGAGGAGGTCGTGGGGAGGAGGTCGTGGGGGGACGAGGTCGGGGGGGAAGAGGTCGGGGGGAGGAAGTGGGGGAGAGGAGGTCGGGGGAGGAGGTCGGGGGGGACGAGGTCGGGGGGAGGAGGTCGAGGGGGGAGGAGGTCGGGGTGGAGGAGGTCAGGGAGAGGAGGACAGGAGGTCAGGAGGTCAGAAGGTCGGGGAGGAGGTCGGGGGGAGGATGTCGGCGGGAGGAGGTCGGGGGGAGGAGGTCGGGGGGGACGAGGTCGGGTGGAGGAGGTCGTGGGGAGGAGGTCGTGGGGGGACGAGGTCGGGGGGAAGAGGTCGGGGGGAGGAAGTGGGGGAGAGGAGGTCGGGGGAGGAGGTCGGGGGGGACGAGGTTGGGTGGAGGAGGTCGTGTGGGGAGGAGGTCAGAAGTCGGAGGTCGGAGGGAGGAGGTCGGGGGGGACAAGATTGGGGGGGAGGAGGTCGGGGGGGACGAGGTCGGGGGGAGGAGGTCGGTGGGGGACGAGGTCGAGGGGAGGAGGTCGGGGAGAGGAGGTCGGGGGGAGGAGGTCGGGAGGAGGAAGTGGGGGAGAGGAGGTCGGGGGGGAGGAGGTCGGGGGAGGATGTCGGGGGAGGAGGTCGGGGGGAGGAGGTCGGGGGGAGGAGGTCGGGGGGAGGAGGTCGGGGGGAGGAGGTCGGGGGGAAGAGGTCGGGGGGAGGATGTCGGGGGGAGGAGGTCGGGGGGGAGGAGGTCGGGGGGAGGAGGTCGGGGGAGGTGGTCGGGGGGAGGAGGTCGGGGGAGGATGTCGGGGGAGGAGGTCGGGGGGAGGAGGTCGGGGGGGAGGAGGTCGGGGGAGGATGTCGGGGGAGGATGTCGGGGGGAGGAGGTCGGGGGAGAGGAGGTCGGGGGGGAGGAGGTCGGGGGAGGATGTCGGGGGAGGAGGTCGGGGGGAGGAGGTCGGGGGGAGGAGGTCGGGGGGAGGAGGTCGGGGGGAAGAGGTCGGGGGGAGGATGTCGGGGGGAGGAGGTCGGGGGACGAGGTCGGGGGGAGGATGTCGGGGGAGGTGGTCGGGGGAGGAGGTCGGGGGGAGGATGTCGGGGGAGGTGGTCGGGGGAGGAGGTCGGGGGGAGGATGTCGGGGGGAGGAGGTCGGGGGAGGAGGTCGGGGGAGGAGGTCGGGGGGAGGATGTCGGGGGAGGTGGTCGGGGGGGACGAGGTCGGGGGGAGGAGGTCGGGGGAGGATGTCGGGGGGAGGATGTCGGGGGAGGTGGTCGGGGGAGGAGGTCGGGGGGAGGTGGTCGGGGGAGGATGTCGGGGGAGGTGGTCGGGGGAGGAGGTCGGGGGGAGGATGTCGGGGGGAGGAGGTCGGGGGGAGGAGGTCGGGGGAGGATGTCGGGGGGGAGGATGTCGGGGGGAGGATGTCGGGGGAGGTGGTCGGGGGAGGAGGTCGGGGGGAGGAGGTCGGGGGGAGGAGGTCGGGGGAGGAGGTCGGGGGAGGATGACGGGGGGGAGGATGTCGGGGGGAGGATGTCGGGGGAGGTGGTCGGGGGGAGGAGGTCGGGGGGAGGAGGTCGGGGGGAGGAGGTCGGGGGAGGATGACGGGGGGGAGGAGGTCGGGGGAGGAGGTCGGGGGAGGATGACGGGGGGAGGAGGTCGGGGGGAGGATGTCGGGGGAGGAGGTCGGGGGGAGGAGGTCGGGGGAGGAGGTCGGGGGGAGGAGGTCGGGGGGAGGAGGTCGGGGGGAGGAGGTCGGGGGAGGAGGTCGGGGGGAGGAGGTCGGGGGAGGAGGTCGGGGGGAGGAGGTCGGGGGAGGAGGTCGGGGGAGGAGGTCGGGGGAGGAGGTCGGGGGAGGAGGTCGGGGGGAGGAGGTCGGGGGGAGGAGGTCGGGTGGAGGAGGTCGTGGGGACGAGGTCGGGTGGAGGAGGTCGTGGGAGGAGGTCGGGGGGAGGAGGTCGGGGGGAGGAGGTCGGGGGGAAGAGGTCGGGTGGAGGAGGTCGTGGGGACGAGGTCGGGGGGAAGAGGTCGGGGGGAGGAAGTGGGGGAGAGGAGGTCGGGGGAGGATGTCGGGGGGAGGAGGTCGGGGGAGGAGGTCGGGGGGAGGAGGTCGGGGGAGGAGGTCGGGGGAGGATGACGGGGGGAGGAGGTCGGGGGGAGGATGTCGGGGGAGGAGGTCGGGGAGGAGGTCGGGGGAGGAGGTCGGGGGGAGGAGGTCGGGGGGAGGAGGTCGGGGGAGGATGACGGGGGGAGGATGTCGGGGGAGGAGGTCGGGGGGAGGAGGTCGGGGGAGGAGGTCGGGGGAGGATGTCGGGGGAGGAGGTCGGGGGGAGGAGGTCGGGGGAGGATGACGGGGGGAGGATGTCGGGGGAGGAGGTCGGGGGGAGGAGGTCGGGGGAGGAGGTCGGGGGGAGGAGGTCGGGGGAGGAGGTCGGGGGAGGAGGTCGGGGGGAGGGGGGAGGATGTCGGGGGGAGGATGACGGGGGGAGGAGGTCGGGGGGAGGATGACGGGGGAGGAGGTCGGGGGGAGGAGGTCGGGGGAGGAGGTCGGGGGGAGGGGGGAGGATGTCGGGGGGAGGATGACGGGGGAGGAGGTCGGGGGGAGGATGACGGGGGAGGAGGTCGGGGGAGGAGGTCGGGGGGAGGAGGTCGGGGGGAGGAGGTCGGGGGAGGAGGTCGGGGGAGGATGTCGGGGGGAGGATGACGGGGGAGGAGGTCGGGGGGAGGATGACGGGGGAGGAGGTCGGGGGGAGGATGACGGGGGAGGAGGTCGGGGGAGGATGTCGGGGGGAGGATGACGGGGGAGGAGGTCGGGGGAGGATGTCGGGGGGAGGATGACGGGGGAGGAGGTCGGGGGGAGGATGACGGGGGGAGGAGGTCGGGGGAGGATGTCGGGGGGAGGATGACGGGGGAGGAGGTCGGGGGAGGATGTCGGGGGGAGGATGACGGGGGGAGGATGTCGGGGGGAGGAGGTCGGGGGAGGAGGTCGGGGGGAGGATGTCGGGGGGAGGATGACGGGGGAGGAGGTCGGGGGAGGATGTCGGGGGGAGGATGACGGGGGGAGGATGTCGGGGGGAGGAGGTCGGGGGGAGGAGGTCGGGGGAGGAGGTCGGGGGGAGGATGTCGGGGGGGGGAGGTCGGGGGGAGGAGGTCGGGGGGAGGATGACGGGGGAGGAGGTCGGGGGAGGATGTCGGGGGGAGGATGACGGGGGGAGGATGTCGGGGGGAGGAGGTCGGGGGGAGGATGACGGGGGGAGGATGTCGGGGGGAGGAGGTCGGGGGAGGAGGTCGGGGGGAGGATGTCGGGGGGGGGAGGTCGGGGGAGGAGGTCGGGGGGAGGATGTCGGGGGGAGGAGGTCGGGGGGAGGAGGTCGGGGGGAGGAGGTCGGGGGGGACGAGGTCGGGGGGAGGAGGTCGGGGGGAGGATGACGGGGGAGGAGGTCGGGGGGAGGAGGTCGGGGGAGGATGTCGGGGGGAGGAGGTCGGGGGGAGGAGGTCGGGGGGGACGAGGTCGGGGGGGACGAGGTCGGGTGGAGGAGGTCGTGGGGAGGATGTCGGGGGGAGGAGGTCGGGGGGAGGAGGTCGGGGGGAGGAGGTCGGGGGGGACGAGGTCGGGTGGAGGAGGTCGTGGGGAGGAGGTCGTGGGGGGACAGGGTCGGGGGGGAAGAGGTCGGGGGGAGGAAGTGGGGGAGAGGAGGTCGGGGGAGGAGGTCGGGGGGGACGAGGTTGGGTGGAGGAGGTCGGTGGGGGACGAGGTCGAGGGGAGGAGGTCGGGGAGAGGAGGTCGGGGGGAGGAGGTCGGGAGGAGGAAGTGGGGGAGAGGAGGTCGGGGAGAGGAGGACAGGAGGTCAGGAGGTCAGAAGGTCGGGGAGGAGGTCGGGGGGAGGAGGTCGGGGGGAGGAGGTCGGTGGGGGACGAGGTCGAGGGGAGGAGGTCGGGGAGAGGAGGTCGGGGGGAGGAGGTCGGGAGGAGGAAGTGGGGGAGAGGAGGTCGGGGGGGAGGAGGTCAGGAGGTCAGGAGGTCGGAGGTCGGGGGGAGGAGGTCGGGTGGAGGAGGTAGGGGGGAGGAGGTCGGGGGGAGGCTGTCGGGGCGGAGGAGGTCAGGAAGTCGGAGGTCAGGGGTGGAGGTCGGGGGGGACGAGGTCGGGGGAGGAGGTCGAGGGGGGAGGAGGTCGGGGTGGAGGAGGTCAGGGAGAGGAGGACAGGAGGTCAGGAGGTCAGAAGGTCGGGGAGGAGGTCGGGTGGAGGAGGTCGGGGGGAGGAGGTCGGGGGGAGGATGTCGGGGGGGAGGAGGTCAGAAGTCGGAGGTCGGAGGGAGGAGGTCGGGGCGGACGAGATTGCGGGGGAGGAGGTCGGAGGGAAGAGGTCGGGGGACGAGGTCGGGGGGAGGAGGTCGGTGGGGGACGAGGTCGGGGAGAGGAGGTCGGGAGGAGGAGGTCGGGAGGAGGAAGTGGGGGAGAGGAGGTCGGGGGTGAGGAGGTCAGGAGGTCAGGAGGTCGGAGGTCGGGGGGAGGAGGTCGGGTGGAGGAGGTAGGGGGGAGGAGGTCGGGGGGAGGCTGTCGGGGCGGAGGAGGTCAGGAAGTCGGAGGTTGGGGGTGGAGGTCGGGGGGGACGAGGTCGGGGGGAGGAGGTCGGGAGGAGGAAGTCGGGGAGAGGAGGTCAGGATGGAGGAGGTCAGGGAGATGAGGTCAGGAGGTCAGGAGGTGAGGAGGTCGGGGGGAGGAGGTCGGGGGGAGGAGGTCGGGGGGAGGAGGTCAGGAATTGGATGTCGGGGGGAGGAGGTCGGGGGGAAGAGGTCGGGGGGGACGAGGTCGGGGGGAGGAGGTCGGGGGGAGGAGGTCAGGAATTGGATGTCGGGGGGAGGAGGTCGGGGGGAAGAGGTCGGGGGGGACGAGGTCGGGGGGAGGAGGTCGGGGGGGACAAGGTCGGGGGGAGGAGGTCGGGGGGAGGAGGTCGGGGGGAAGAGGTCGGGGGGAGGAGGTCGGGGGGGAGGAGGTCGGGGGGGACGAGGTCGGGGGGAGGAGGTCGGGGGGGACAAGGTCGGGGGGAGGAGGTCGGGGGGAAGAGGTCGGGGGGACGAGGTCGGGGGGGACGAGGTCGGGGGGAGGAGGTCGGGGGAGCGGGTGGGGGGAGGAGGTCGGGGGAGGAGGTCGGGGGACGAGGTCGGGGGGAGGAGGTCGGGGAGGAGGTCGGGGGAGGAGGTCGGGGGAGGAGGTCGGGGGAGGAGGTCGGGGGAGGATGTCGGGGGAGGTCGGGGGGAGGATGTCGGGGGAGGTCGGGGGAGGTCGGGGGGAGGATGTCGGGGGGAGGATGTCGGGGGGAGGAGGTCGGGGGGAGGAGGTCAGGAAGTCGGAGGTCGGGGGGAGGAGGTCGGGGGGAGTAGGTCGGGGGGGACGAGGTCGGGTGGAGGAGGTCGTGGGGGGACGAGGTCGGGGGGGACGAGGTCGGGGGGTCGGGGGTCTGGGGGAGGAGGTCGAGGGGACGATGTCGGGGGGAGGAGGTCGGGGGAGGGGGTCATGAGGTCAGGAGGTCGGAGGTCTGGGGGAGGAGGTCGGGGGAGGGTGTCATGAGGTCAGGAGGTCGGAGGTCAGGGAGGAGGTCGGGGAGAGGAGGTCGGTGGGCAGGAGGTCGGGGGGAGGGGGTCATGAGGTCATGAGGTCAGGAGGTCAGAGGTCGGGGGAGGAGGTCGGGGGAGGAGGTCGGGGGGAGGAGGTCGGGGGAGGATGTCGGGGGGAGGAGGTCGGGGGGAGGATGTCGGGGGGAGGAGGTCGGGGGGGAGGAGGTCGGGGGGAGGAGGTCGGGGGGGAGGAGGTCGGGGGAGGAGGTCGGGGGGAGGATGTCGGGGGAAGAGGTCGGGGGGAGGAGGTCGGGGGAGGAGGTCGGGGGAGGATGTCGGGGGAAGAGGTCGGGGGGAGGAGGTCGGGGGAGGAGGTCGGGGGAGGATGACAGGGGGAGGAGGTCGGGGGGAGGAGGTCGGGGGAGGATGACGGGGGGAGGATGTCGGGGGAGGAGGTCGGGGAGGAGGTCGGGGGGAGGAGGTCGGGGGGAGGAGGTCGGGGAGGAGGTCGGGGGAGGATGTCGGGGGGGAGGAGGTCAGAAGTCGGAGGTCGGGGAGCAGGTCGGGGGAGGATGTCGGCGGGAGGATGTCGGGGGGAGGAGGTCGGGGGGAGGAGGTCGGGGGGAGGAGGTCGGGGGGGACGAGGTCGGGTGGAGGAGGTCGTGGGGAGGAGGTCGGGGGGAGGAGGTCAGGGGAGGAGGTCGGGGAGGAGGTCGGGGGGGAGATCGGGGAGGAGGTCGGGGGAGGATGTCGGGGGGAGGAGGTCGGGGGGAGGAGGTCGGGGGGGACGAGGTCGGGGGGGACGAGGTCGGGGAGGAGGTCGGGGGAGGAGGTCGGGGGAGGAGGTCGGGGAGGAGGTCGGGGAGGAGGTCGGGGGAGGATGTCGGGGGAGGTCGGGGGAGGTCGGGGGGAGGATGTCGGGGGAGGTCGGGGGAGGTCGGGGGGAGGATGTCGGGGGGAGGATGTCGGGGGGAGGAGGTCGGGGGGAGGAGGTCAGGAAGTCGGAGGTCGGGGGGAGGAGGTCGGGGGGAGTAGGTCGGGGGGGACGAGGTCGGGTGGAGGAGGTCGTGGGGGGACGAGGTCGGGGGGGACGAGGTCGGGGGGTCGGGGGTCTGGGGGAGGAGGTCGAGGGGACGATGTCGGGGGGAGGAGGTCGGGGGAGGGGGTCATGAGGTCAGGAGGTCGGAGGTCTGGGGGAGGAGGTCGGGGGAGGGTGTCATGAGGTCAGGAGGTCGGAGGTCAGGGAGGAGGTCGGGGAGAGGAGGTCGGTGGGCAGGAGGTCGGGGGGAGGGGGTCATGAGGTCATGAGGTCAGGAGGTCAGAGGTCGGGGGAGGAGGTCGGGGGAGGAGGTCGGGGGGAGGAGGTCGGGGGAGGATGTCGGGGGGAGGAGGTCGGGGGGAGGATGTCGGGGGGAGGAGGTCGGGGGGGAGGAGGTCAGGGGGAGGAGGTCGGGGGGGAGGAGGTCGGGGGAGGAGGTCGGGGGGAGGATGTCGGGGGAAGAGGTCGGGGGGAGGAGGTCGGGGGAGGAGGTCGGGGGAGGATGTCGGGGGAAGAGGTCGGGGGGAGGAGGTCGGGGGAGGAGGTCGGGGGAGGATGACAGGGGGAGGAGGTCGGGGGGAGGATGACGGGGGGAGGATGTCGGGGGAGGAGGTCGATGAGGAGGTCGGGGGGAGGAGGTCGGGGGGAGGAGGTCGGGGAGGAGGTCGGGGGAGGATGTCGGGGGGGAGGAGGTCAGAAGTCGGAGGTCGGGGAGCAGGTCGGGGGAGGATGTCGGCGGGAGGATGTCGGGGGGAGGAGGTCGGGGGGAGGAGGTCGGGGGGAGGAGGTCGGGGGGGACGAGGTCGGGTGGAGGAGGTCGTGGGGAGGAGGTCGGGGGGAGGAGGTCAGGGGAGGAGGTCGGGGAGGAGGTCGGGGGGGAGGTCGGGGAGGATGTCGGGGGGAGGAGGTCGGGGGGAGGAGGTCGGGGGGACGAGGTCGGGGGGGACGAGGTCGGGTGGAGGAGGTCGTGGGGAGGAGGTCGTGGGGGGACGAGGTCGGGGGGGAAGAGGTCGGGGGGAGGAAGTGGGGGAGAGGAGGTCGGGGGAGGAGGTCGGGGGGGACGAGGTTGGGTGGAGGAGGTCGTGTGGGGAGGAGGTCAGAAGTCGGAGGTCGGAGGGAGGAGGTCGGGGGGGACAAGATTGGGGGGGAGGAGGTCGGGGGGGACGAGGTCGGGGGGAGGAGGTCGGTGGGGGACGAGGTCGAGGGGAGGAGGTCGGGGAGAGGAGGTCGGGGGGAGGAGGTCGGGAGGAGGAAGTGGGGGAGAGGAGGTCGGGGGGGAGGAGGTCAGGAGGTCAGGAGGTCGGAGGTCGGGGGGAGGAGGTCGGGTGGAGGAGGTAGGGGGGAGGAGGTCGGGGGGAGGCTGTCGGGGCGGAGGAGGTCAGGAAGTCGGAGGTCAGGGGTGGAGGTCGGGGGGGACGAGGTCGGGGGGAGGAGGTCGAGGGGGGAGGAGGTCGGGGTGGAGGAGGTCAGGGAGAGGAGGACAGGAGGTCAGGAGGTCAGAAGGTCGGGGAGGAGGTCGGGGGGAGGATGTCGAGGGGGAGGAGGTCGGGTGGAGGAGGTCGTGGGGAGGAGGTCGTGGGGGGACGAGGTCGGGGGGGAAGAGGTCGGGGGGAGGAAGTGAGGGAGAGGAGGTCGGGGGAGGAGGTCGGGGGGGACGAGGTTGGGTGGAGGAGGTCGTGTGGGGAGGAGGTCAGAAGTCGGAGGTCGGAGGGAGGAGGTCGGGGGGGACAAGATTGGGGGGGAGGAGGTCGGGGGGGACGAGGTCGGGGGGAGGAGGTCGGTGGGGGACGAGGTCGAGGGGAGGAGGTCGGGGAGAGGAGGTCGGGGGGAGGAGGTCGGGAGGAGGAAGTGGGGGAGAGGAGGTCGGGGGGGAGGAGGTCAGGAGGTCAGGAGGTCGGAGGTCGGGGGGAGGAGGTCGGGTGGAGGAGGTAGGGGGGAGGAGGTCGGGGGGAGGCTGTCGGGGCGGAGGAGGTCAGGAAGTCGGAGGTCAGGGGTGGAGGTCGGGGGGGACGAGGTCGGGGGGAGGAGGTCGAGGGGGGAGGAGGTCGGGGTGGAGGAGGTCAGGGAGAGGAGGACAGGAGGTCAGGAGGTCAGGAGGTCAGAAGGTCGGGGAGGATGTCGGGGGAGGATGTCGAGGGGGAGGAGGTCAGAAGTCGGAGGTCGGAGGGAGGAGGTCAGAAGTCGGAGGTCGGAGGGAGGAGGTCGGGGCGGACGAGATTGGGGGGGAGGAGGTCGGGGGGAAGAGGTCGGGGGACGAGGTCGGGGGGAGGAGGTCGGGGGACGAGGTCGGGGGACGAGGTCGGGGGGAGGAGGTCGGGGGTCGAGGTCGGGGGGGACGAGGTCGGGAGGAGGAGGTCGGTGGGGGACGAGGTCGGGGAGAGGAGGTCGGGAGGAGGAGGTCGGGAGGAGGAAGTGGGGGAGAGGAGGTCGGGGGTGAGGAGGTCAGGAGGTCAGGAGGTCGGAGGTCGGGGGGAGGAGGTCGGGTGGAGGAGGTAGGGGGGAGGAGGTTGGGGGGAGGCTGTCGGGGCGGAGGAGGTCAGGAAGTCGGAGGTTGGGGGTGGAGGTCGGGGGGGACGAGGTCGGGGGGAGGAGGTCGGGAGGAGGAAGTCGGGGAGAGGAGGTCAGGATGGAGGAGGTCAGGGAGATGAGGTCAGGAGGTCAGGAGGTGAGGAGGTCGGGGGGAGGAGGTCGGGGGGAGGAGGTCGGGGGGAAGAGGTCGGGGGGGACGAGGTCAGGAATTGGATGTCGGGGGGAGGAGGTCGGGGGGAAGAGGTCGGGGGGACGAGGTCGGGGGGAGGAGGTCGGGGGGAAGAGGTCGGGGGGGACGAGGTCGGGGGAGGAGGTCGGGGGGGACGAGGTCGGGGGGAGGAGGTCGGGGGAAGAGGTCGGGGGGACGAGGTCGGGGGAGGAGGTCGGGGGGGACGAGGTCGGGGGGAGGAGGTCGGGGGGAAGAGGTCGGGGGGGACGAGGTCGGGGGGAGGAGGTCGGGGGGGACGAGGTCGGGGGGAGGAGGTCGGGGGGAAGAGGTCGGGGGGAGGAGGTCGGGGGGGACCAGGTCGGGGGGAGGAGGTCGGGGGGGACGAGGTCGGGGGGAGGAGGTCGGGGGGGAGGAGGTCTGGGGGGACCAGGTCGGGGGGAGGAGGTCGGGGGACGAGGTCGGGGGAGGAGGTCGGGGGAGGAAGTCGGGGGGAGGATGTCGGGGGGAGGAGGTCGGGGGACGAGGTCGCAGGGGAGGAGGTCGGGGGAGGAGGTCGGGGGAGGAGGTCGGGGGGAGGAGGTCGGGGGACGAGGTCGCAGGGGAGGAGGTCGGGGGAGGATGTCGGGGGGAGGAGGTCGGGGGAGGAGGTCGGGGGACGAGGTCGCAGGGAGGAGGTCGGGGGAGGATGTCGGGGGAGGAGGTCGGGGGAGGATGACGGGGGGAGGAGGTCGGGGGGAGGAGGTCGGGGGAGGAGGTCGGGGGAGGAGGTCGGGGGAGGAGGTCGGGGGAGGATGTCGGGGGGAGGAGGTCGGGGAGGATGACGGGGGGAGGAGGTCGGGGGGAGGAGGTCGGGGGAGGAGGTCGGGGGAGGATGTCGGGGGACGAGGTCGCAGGGGAGGAGGTCGGGGGGAGGAGGTCGGGGGAGGAGGTCGGGGGGATGAGGTCGGGGGAGGAGGTCGGGGGAGGAGGTCGGGGGGAGGTCGGGGGGAGGAGGTCGGGGAAGAGGTCGGGGGAGGTCGGGGGGAGGAGGTCGGGGAAGAGGTCGGGGGGAGGAGGTCGGGGGGAGGAGGTCGGGGGAGGAGGTCGGGGGAGGAGGTCGGGGGAAGAGGTCGGGGGGAGGAGGTCGGGGGAAGAGGTCGGGGGGAGGAGGTCGGGGGGAGGAGGTCGGGGGAGGAGGTCGGGGGAGGAGGTCGGGGGAAGAGGTCGGGGGAGGAGGTCGGGGGGAGGAGGTCGGGGGAAGAGGTCGGGGGGAGGAGGTCGGGGGAGGAGGTCGGGGGGAGGAGGTCGGGGGAGGAGGTCGGGGGAAGAGGTCGGGGGAGGAGGTCGGGGGGAAGAGGTCGGGGGAGGTCGGGGGAGGTCGGGGGGAGGATGTCGGGGGGAGGAGGTCGGGGGGTGGAGGTCGGGGGAAGGAGTCAGGAAGTCGGAGGTCGGGGGGAGGATGTCGGGGGGGAGGAGGTCGGGGGAGGATGTCGGGGGAGGAGGTCGGGGGAGGTCGGGGGATGTCGGGGGGAGGATGTCGGGGGGAGGAGGTCGGGGGGAGGAGGTCAGGAAGTCGGAGGTCGGGGGGAGGAGGTCGGGGGGAGTAGGTCGGGGGGACGAGGTCGGGTGGAGGAGGTCGTGGGGGGACGAGGTCGGGGGGGACGAGGTCGGGGGGTCGGGGGTCTGGGGGAGGAGGTCGAGGGGACGATGTCGGGGGGAGGAGGTCGGGGGAGGGGGTCATGAGGTCAGGAGGTCGGAGGTCTGGGGGAGGAGGTCGGGGGAGGGTGTCATGAGGTCAGGAGGTCGGAGGTCAGGGAGGAGGTCGGGGGAGGAGGTCGGGGGAAGAGGTCGGGGGGAGGAGGTCGGGGGGAGGAGGCCGTGGGGAGGATGTCGGGGGACGAGGTCGGGGGAGGAGGTCGGGGGAAGAGGTCGGGGGGAGGAGGTCGGGGGGAGGAGGTCGGGGGAGGAGTTCGGGGGAGGAGGTCGGGGGAGGAGTTCGGGGGGAGGCGGTCGGGGGAGGAGGTCGTGGGAGGTCGGGGGGAGGATGTCGGGGGGAGGAGGTCGGGGGAGGTCGGGGGGAGGAGGTCAGGAAGTCGGAGGTCGGGGGGAGGATGTCGGGGGGAGGAGGTCGGGGGGAGGAGGTCAGGAAGTCGGAGGTCGGGGGGAGGAGGTCGGGGGAGGGGGTCATGAGGTCAGGAGGTCGGAGGTCTGGGGAGGAGGTCGGGGGAGGGTGTCATGAGGTCAGGAGGTCGGAGGTCAGGGAGGAGGTCGGGGGAGGGTGTCATGAGGTCAGGAGGTCGGAGGTCAGGGAGGAGGTCGGGGAGAGGAGGTCGGTGGGCAGGAGGTCGGGGGGAGGGGGTCATGAGGTCATGAGGTCAGGAGGTCAGAGGTCGGGGGAGGAGGTCGGGGGAGGAGGTCGGGGGGAGGAGGTCGGGGGAGGATGTCGGGGGAGGAGGTCGGGGGAAGAGGTCGGGGGGAGGAGGTCGGGGGGAGGATGTCGGGGGGAGGATGTCGGGGGGAGGAGGTCAGGGGGAGGAGGTCGGGGGACAAGGTCGCAGGGGAGGAGGTCGGGGGGAGGAGGTCGGGGGAGGAGGTCGGGGGACGAGGTCGCAGGGAGGAGGTCGGGGGGAGGAGGTCGGGGGAGGAGGTCGGGGGGAGGATGTCGGGGGAGGAGGTCGGGGGGAGGAGGTCGGGGGGAGGAGGTCGGGGGGAGGAGGTCGGGGGAGGAGGTCGGGGGGAGGAGGTCGGGGGGAGGAGGTCGGGGGAGGAGGTCGGGGGGAGGAGGTCGGGGGGAGGAGGTCGGGGGGAGGATGACGGGGGAGGAGGTCGGGGGGAGGAGGTCGGGGGGAGGATGACGGGGGAGGAGGTCGGGGGGAGGAGGTCGGGGGAGGATGTCGGGGGAGGAGGTCGGGGGGAGGAGGTCGGGGGGAGGATGTCGGGGGGAGGAGGTCGGGGGAGGATGTCGGGGGAGGAGGTCGGGGGGAGGAGGTCGGGGGAGGATGTCGGGGGGAGGAGGTCGGGGGGAGGAGGTCGGGGAGGATGTCGGGGGGGAGGAGGTCAGAAGTCGGAGGTCGGGGAGGAGGTCGGGGGGGACGAGGTCGGGTGGAGGAGGTCGTGGGGAGGAGGTCGGGGGGAGGAGGTCAGGGGAGGAGGTCGGGGAGGAGGTCGTGGGGGAGGTCGGGGAGGAGGTCGGGGGAGGATGTCGGGGGGAGGAGGTCGGGGGGAGGAGGTCGGGGGGGACGAGGTCGGGGGGGACGAGGTCGGGTGGAGGAGGTCGTGGGGAGGAGGTCGTGGGGGGACGAGGTCGGGGGGGAAGAGGTCGGGGGGAGGAAGTGGGGGAGAGGAGGTCGGGGGAGGAGGTCGGGGGGGACGAGGTTGGGTGGAGGAGGTCGTGTGGGGAGGAGGTCAGAAGTCGGAGGTCGGAGGGAGGAGGTCGGGGGGGACAAGATTGGGGGGGAGGAGGTCGGGGGGGACGAGGTCGGGGGGAGGAGGTCGGTGGGGGACGAGGTCGAGGGGAGGAGGTCGGGGAGAGGAGGTCGGGGGGAGGAGGTCGGGAGGAGGAAGTGGGGGAGAGGAGGTCGGGGGGGAGGAGGTCAGGAGGTCAGGAGGTCGGAGGTCGGGGGGAGGAGGTCGGGTGGAGGAGGTAGGGGGGAGGAGGTCGGGGGGAGGCTGTCGGGGCGGAGGAGGTCAGGAAGTCGGAGGTCAGGGGTGGAGGTCGGGGGGGACGAGGTCGGGGGGAGGAGATCGAGGGGGGAGGAGGTCGGGGTGGAGGAGGTCAGGGAGAGGAGGACAGCAGGTCAGGAGGTCAGAAGGTCGGGGAGGAGGTCAGGTGGAGGAGGTCTGGGGGAGGAGGTCGGGGGGAGGATGTCGAGGGGGAGGAGGTCAGAAGTCGGAGGTCGGAGGGAGGAGGTCGGGGCGGACGAGATTGGGGGGGAGGAGGTCGGGGGGAAGAGGTCGGGGGACGAGGTCGGGGGGAGGAGGTCGGGGGGAGGAGGTCGGGGGACGAGGTCGGGGGACGAGGTCGGGGGGAGGAGGTCGGGGGTCGAGTTCGGGGGGGACGAGGTCGGGGGGAGGAGGTCGGTGGGGGACGAGGTCGGGGAGAGGAGGTCGGGAGGAGGAGGTCGGGAGGAGGAAGTGGGGGAGAGGAGGTCGGGGGTGAGGAGGTCAGGAGGTCAGGAGGTCGGAGGTCGGGGGGAGGAGGTCGGGTGGAGGAGGTAGGGGGGAGGAGGTCGGGGGGAGGCTGTCGGGGCGGAGGAGGTCAGGAAGTTGGAGGTTGGGGGTGGAGGTCGGGGGGGACGAGGTCGGGGGGAGGAGGTCGGGAGGAGGAAGTCGGGGAGAGGAGGTCAGGATGGAGGAGGTCAGGGAGATGAGGTCAGGAGGTCAGGAGGTGAGGAGGTCGGGGGGAGGAGGTCGGGGGGAGGAGGTCGGGGGGAGGAGGTCAGGAATTGGATGTCGGGGGGAGGAGGTCGGGGGGAAGAGGTCGGGGGGGACGAGGTCGGGGGGAGGAGGTCGGGGGGAAGAGGTCGGGGGGGACGAGGTCGGGGGGAGGAGGTCGGGGGGGACAAGGTCGGGGGGAGGAGGTCGGGGGGGACAAGGTCGGGGGGAGGAGGTCGGGGGGACGAGGTCGGGGGGAGGAGGTCGGGGGGGACAAGGTCGGGGGGAAGAGGTCGGGGGGAGGAGGTCGGGGGGGACGAGGTCGGGAGGAGGAGGTCGGGGGGGACCAGGTCGGGGGACGAGGTCGGGGGGGACGAGGTCGGGGGGGAGGAGGTCGGGGGGGACCAGGTCGGGGGGAGGAGGTCGGGGGACGAGGTCGGGGGAGGATGTCGGGGGGAGGATGTCGGGGGGAGGAGGGGGGGGAGGAGGTCGGGGGGACGAGGTCGGGGGGGACGAGGTCGGGTGGAGGAGGTCGTGGGGAGGAGGTCGTGGGGGGACGAGGTCGAGGGGGAAGAGGTCGGGGGGAGGAAGTGGGGGAGAGGAGGTCGGGGGAGGAGGTCGGGGGGGACGAGGTTGGGTGGAGGAGGTCGTGTGGGGAGGAGGTCAGAAGTCGGAGGTCGGAGGGAGGAGGTCGGGGGGGACAAGATTGGGGGGGAGGAGGTCGGGGGGGACGAGGTCGGGGGGAGGAGGTCGGTGGGGGACGAGGTCGAGGGGAGGAGGTCGGGGAGAGGAGGTCGGGGGGAGTAGGTCGGGAGGAGGAAGTGGGGGAGAGGAGGTCGGGGGGGAGGAGGTCAGGAGGTCAGGAGGTCGGAGGTCGGGGGGAGGAGGTCGGGTGGAGGAGGTAGGGGGGAGGAGGTTGGGGGGAATCTGTCGGGGCGGAGGAGGTCAGGAAGTCGGAGGTCGGGGTGGAGGTCGGGGGGGACGAGGTCGGGGGGAGGAGGTCGAGGGGGGAGGAGGTCGGGGTGGAGGAGGTCAGGGAGAGGAGGACAGGAGGTCAGGAGGTCAGAAGGTCGGGGAGGAGGTCGGGGGGAGGAGGTCGGGGGGAGGATGTCGAGGGGGAGGATGTCAGAAGTCGGAGGTCGGAGGGAGGAGGTCGGGGTGGACGAGATTGGGGGGGAGGAGGTCGGGGGGTAGAGGTCGGGGGACGAGGTCGGGGGGAGGAGGTCGGGGGGAGGAGGTCGGGGGGAGGAGGTCGGGGGACGAGGTCGGGGGACGAGGTCGGGGGGAGGAGGTCGGGGGTCGAGGTCGGGGGGGACGAGGTCGGGGGGAGGAGGTCGGTGGGGGACGAGGTCGGGGAGAGGAGGTCGGGAGGAGGAGGTCGGGAGGAGGAAGTGGGGGAGAGGAGGTCGGGGGTGAGGAGGTCAGAGGTCAGGAGGTCAGGAGGTCGGAGGTCGGGGGGAGGAGGTCGGGTGGAGGAGGTAGGGGGGAGGAGGTCGGGGGGAGGCTGTCGGGGCGGAGGAGGTCAGGAAGTCGGAGGTTGGGGGTGGAGGTCGGGGGGGACGAGGTCGGGGGGAGGAGGTCGGGAGGAGGAAGTCGGGGAGAGGAGGTCAGGATGGAGGAGGTCAGGGAGATGAGGTCAGGAGGTCAGGAGGTGAGGAGGTCGGGGGGAGGAGGTCGGGGGGAGGAGGTCAGGAATTGGATGTCGGGGGGAGGAGGTCGGGGGGAAGAGGTCGGGGGGGACGAGGTCGGGGGGAGGAGGTCGGGGGGAGGAGGTCGGGGGGGACAAGGTCGGTGGGAGGAGGTCGGGGGGAAGAGGTCGGGGGGACGAGGTCGGGGGGAGGAGGTCGGGGGGGACGAG
Source organism: Pristiophorus japonicus (assembly GCF_044704955.1). Taxonomy (NCBI): domain Eukaryota; kingdom Metazoa; phylum Chordata; class Chondrichthyes; family Pristiophoridae; genus Pristiophorus; species Pristiophorus japonicus. The sequence continues at coordinate 151,277,901 of NC_091980.1, read as the reverse complement.
GTCGGGGGGAGGAGGTCGGGGGGGACGAGGTCGGGGGGGAGGAGGTCGGGGGGGACAAGGTCGGGGGGAAGAGGTCGGGGGGGACGAGGTCGGGGGGAGGAGGTCGGGGGGGACGAGGTCGGGGGGGAGGAGGTCGGGGGGAGGAGGTCGGGGGGGACCAGGTCGGGGGGAGGAGGTCGGGGGACGAGGTCGGGGGGGACGAGGTCGGGGGGAGGAGGTCGGGGGGGACCAGGTCGGGGGAGGAAGTCGGGGGGAGGATGTCGGGGGGAGGAGGTCGGGGGGAGGAGGTCGGGGGGGACCAGGTCGGGGGGAGGAGGTCGGGGGACGAGGTCGGGGGGGACGAGGTCGGGGGGAGGAGGTCGGGGGGGAGGAGGTCGGGGGGGACCAGGTCGGGGGGAGGAGGTCGGGGGAGGAAGTCGGGGGGAGGATGTCGGGGGGAGGAGGTCGGGGGGAGGAGGTCGGGGGACGAGGTCGGGGGGGACGAGGTCGGGGGGAGGAGGTCAGGGGAGGATGTCGGGGGGAGGATGTCGGGGGGAGGAGGTCGGGGGAGGAGGTCGGGGGGAGGAGGTCGGGGGAGGAGGTCGGGGGACGAGGTCGGGGGACGAGGTCGGGGGGAGGAGGTCGGGGGTCGAGTTCGGGGGGGACGAGGTCGGGGGGAGGAGGTCGGTGGGGGACGAGGTCGGGGAGAGGAGGTCGGGAGGAGGAGGTCGGGAGGAGGAAGTGGGGGAGAGGAGGTCGGGGGTGAGGAGGTCAGGAGGTCAGGAGGTCGGAGGTCGGGGGGAGGAGGTCGGGTGGAGGAGGTAGGGGGGAGGAGGTCGGGGGGAGGCTGTCGGGGCGGAGGAGGTCAGGAAGTTGGAGGTTGGGGGTGGAGGTCGGGGGGGACGAGGTCGGGGGGAGGAGGTCGGGAGGAGGAAGTCGGGGAGAGGAGGTCAGGATGGAGGAGGTCAGGGAGATGAGGTCAGGAGGTCAGGAGGTGAGGAGGTCGGGGGGAGGAGGTCGGGGGGAGGAGGTCGGGGGGAGGAGGTCAGGAATTGGATGTCGGGGGGAGGAGGTCGGGGGGAAGAGGTCGGGGGGGACGAGGTCGGGGGGAGGAGGTCGGGGGGAAGAGGTCGGGGGGGACGAGGTCGGGGGGAGGAGGTCGGGGGGGACAAGGTCGGGGGGAGGAGGTCGGGGGGGACAAGGTCGGGGGGAGGAGGTCGGGGGGACGAGGTCGGGGGGAGGAGGTCGGGGGGGACAAGGTCGGGGGGAAGAGGTCGGGGGGAGGAGGTCGGGGGGGACGAGGTCGGGAGGAGGAGGTCGGGGGGGACCAGGTCGGGGGACGAGGTCGGGGGGGACGAGGTCGGGGGGGAGGAGGTCGGGGGGGACCAGGTCGGGGGGAGGAGGTCGGGGGACGAGGTCGGGGGAGGATGTCGGGGGGAGGATGTCGGGGGGAGGAGGGGGGGGAGGAGGTCGGGGGGACGAGGTCGGGGGGGACGAGGTCGGGTGGAGGAGGTCGTGGGGAGGAGGTCGTGGGGGGACGAGGTCGAGGGGGAAGAGGTCGGGGGGAGGAAGTGGGGGAGAGGAGGTCGGGGGAGGAGGTCGGGGGGGACGAGGTTGGGTGGAGGAGGTCGTGTGGGGAGGAGGTCAGAAGTCGGAGGTCGGAGGGAGGAGGTCGGGGGGGACAAGATTGGGGGGGAGGAGGTCGGGGGGGACGAGGTCGGGGGGAGGAGGTCGGTGGGGGACGAGGTCGAGGGGAGGAGGTCGGGGAGAGGAGGTCGGGGGGAGTAGGTCGGGAGGAGGAAGTGGGGGAGAGGAGGTCGGGGGGGAGGAGGTCAGGAGGTCAGGAGGTCGGAGGTCGGGGGGAGGAGGTCGGGTGGAGGAGGTAGGGGGGAGGAGGTTGGGGGGAATCTGTCGGGGCGGAGGAGGTCAGGAAGTCGGAGGTCGGGGTGGAGGTCGGGGGGGACGAGGTCGGGGGGAGGAGGTCGGGGGGAGGAGGTCGGGGGGGACAAGGTCGGTGGGAGGAGGTCGGGGGGAAGAGGTCGGGGGGACGAGGTCGGGGGGAGGAGGTCGGGGGGGACGAGGTCGGGGGGAGGAGGTCGGGGGGGACGAGGTCGGGGGGGAGGAGGTCGGGGGGGACAAGGTCGGGGGGAAGAGGTCGGGGGGGACGAGGTCGGGGGGAGGAGGTCGGGGGGGACGAGGTCGGGGGGAGGAGGTCGGGGGGAGGAGGTCGGGGGGGACCAGGTCGGGGGGAGGAGGTCGGGGGACGAGGTCGGGGGGGACGAGGTCGGGGGGAGGAGGTCGGGGGGGACCAGGTCGGGGGAGGAAGTCGGGGGGAGGATGTCGGGGGGAGGAGGTCGGGGGGAGGAGGTCGGGGGGAGGAGGTCGGGGGACGAGGTCGGGGGGGACGAGGTCGGGGGGAGGAGGTCGGGGGGGAGGAGGTCGGGGGGGACCAGGTCGGGGGGAGGAGGTCGGGGGAGGAAGTCGGGGGGAGGATGTCGGGGGGAGGAGGTCGGGGGGAGGAGGTCGGGGGACGAGGTCGGGGGGGACGAGGTCGGGGGGAGGAGGTCGGGGGAGGATGTCGGGGGGAGGATGTCGGGGGGAGGAGGTCGGGGGAGGAGGTCGGGGGGAGGAGGTCGGGGGGAGGAGGTCGGGGGACGAGGTCGGGGGACGAGGTCGGGGGGAGGAGGTCGGGGGTCGAGTTCGGGGGGGACGAGGTCGGGGGGAGGAGGTCGGTGGGGGACGAGGTCGGGGAGAGGAGGTCGGGAGGAGGAGGTCGGGAGGAGGAAGTGGGGGAGAGGAGGTCGGGGGTGAGGAGGTCAGGAGGTCAGGAGGTCGGAGGTCGGGGGGAGGAGGTCGGGTGGAGGAGGTAGGGGGGAGGAGGTCGGGGGGAGGCTGTCGGGGCGGAGGAGGTCAGGAAGTTGGAGGTTGGGGGTGGAGGTCGGGGGGGACGAGGTCGGGGGGAGGAGGTCGGGAGGAGGAAGTCGGGGAGAGGAGGTCAGGATGGAGGAGGTCAGGGAGATGAGGTCAGGAGGTCAGGAGGTGAGGAGGTCGGGGGGAGGAGGTCGGGGGGAGGAGGTCGGGGGGAGGAGGTCAGGAATTGGATGTCGGGGGGAGGAGGTCGGGGGGAAGAGGTCGGGGGGGACGAGGTCGGGGGGAGGAGGTCGGGGGGAAGAGGTCGGGGGGGACGAGGTCGGGGGGAGGAGGTCGGGGGGGACAAGGTCGGGGGGAGGAGGTCGGGGGGGACAAGGTCGGGGGGAGGAGGTCGGGGGGACGAGGTCGGGGGGAGGAGGTCGGGGGGGACAAGGTCGGGGGGAAGAGGTCGGGGGGAGGAGGTCGGGGGGGACGAGGTCGGGAGGAGGAGGTCGGGGGGGACCAGGTCGGGGGACGAGGTCGGGGGGGACGAGGTCGGGGGGGAGGAGGTCGGGGGGGACCAGGTCGGGGGGAGGAGGTCGGGGGACGAGGTCGGGGGAGGATGTCGGGGGGAGGATGTCGGGGGGAGGAGGGGGGGGAGGAGGTCGGGGGGACGAGGTCGGGGGGGACGAGGTCGGGTGGAGGAGGTCGTGGGGAGGAGGTCGTGGGGGGACGAGGTCGAGGGGGAAGAGGTCGGGGGGAGGAAGTGGGGGAGAGGAGGTCGGGGGAGGAGGTCGGGGGGGACGAGGTTGGGTGGAGGAGGTCGTGTGGGGAGGAGGTCAGAAGTCGGAGGTCGGAGGGAGGAGGTCGGGGGGGACAAGATTGGGGGGGAGGAGGTCGGGGGGGACGAGGTCGGGGGGAGGAGGTCGGTGGGGGACGAGGTCGAGGGGAGGAGGTCGGGGAGAGGAGGTCGGGGGGAGTAGGTCGGGAGGAGGAAGTGGGGGAGAGGAGGTCGGGGGGGAGGAGGTCAGGAGGTCAGGAGGTCGGAGGTCGGGGGGAGGAGGTCGGGTGGAGGAGGTAGGGGGGAGGAGGTTGGGGGGAATCTGTCGGGGCGGAGGAGGTCAGGAAGTCGGAGGTCGGGGTGGAGGTCGGGGGGGACGAGGTCGGGGGGAGGAGGTCGAGGGGGGAGGAGGTCGGGGTGGAGGAGGTCAGGGAGAGGAGGACAGGAGGTCAGGAGGTCAGAAGGTCGGGGAGGAGGTCGGGGGGAGGAGGTCGGGGGGAGGATGTCGAGGGGGAGGATGTCAGAAGTCGGAGGTCGGAGGGAGGAGGTCGGGGTGGACGAGATTGGGGGGGAGGAGGTCGGGGGGTAGAGGTCGGGGGACGAGGTCGGGGGGAGGAGGTCGGGGGGAGGAGGTCGGGGGGAGGAGGTCGGGGGACGAGGTCGGGGGACGAGGTCGGGGGGAGGAGGTCGGGGGTCGAGGTCGGGGGGGACGAGGTCGGGGGGAGGAGGTCGGTGGGGGACGAGGTCGGGGAGAGGAGGTCGGGAGGAGGAGGTCGGGAGGAGGAAGTGGGGGAGAGGAGGTCGGGGGTGAGGAGGTCAGAGGTCAGGAGGTCAGGAGGTCGGAGGTCGGGGGGAGGAGGTCGGGTGGAGGAGGTAGGGGGGAGGAGGTCGGGGGGAGGCTGTCGGGGCGGAGGAGGTCAGGAAGTCGGAGGTTGGGGGTGGAGGTCGGGGGGGACGAGGTCGGGGGGAGGAGGTCGGGAGGAGGAAGTCGGGGAGAGGAGGTCAGGATGGAGGAGGTCAGGGAGATGAGGTCAGGAGGTCAGGAGGTGAGGAGGTCGGGGGGAGGAGGTCGGGGGGAGGAGGTCAGGAATTGGATGTCGGGGGGAGGAGGTCGGGGGGAAGAGGTCGGGGGGGACGAGGTCGGGGGGAGGAGGTCGGGGGGAGGAGGTCGGGGGGGACAAGGTCGGTGGGAGGAGGTCGGGGGGAAGAGGTCGGGGGGACGAGGTCGGGGGGAGGAGGTCGGGGGGGACGAGGTCGGGGGGAGGAGGTCGGGGGGGACGAGGTCGGGGGGGAGGAGGTCGGGGGGGACAAGGTCGGGGGGAAGAGGTCGGGGGGGACGAGGTCGGGGGGAGGAGGTCGGGGGGGACGAGGTCGGGGGGGAGGAGGTCGGGGGGAGGAGGTCGGGGGGGACCAGGTCGGGGGGAGGAGGTCGGGGGACGAGGTCGGGGGGGACGAGGTCGGGGGGAGGAGGTCGGGGGGGACCAGGTCGGGGGAGGAAGTCGGGGGGAGGATGTCGGGGGGAGGAGGTCGGGGGGAGGAGGTCGGGGGGGACCAGGTCGGGGGGAGGAGGTCGGGGGACGAGGTCGGGGGGGACGAGGTCGGGGGGAGGAGGTCGGGGGGGAGGAGGTCGGGGGGGACCAGGTCGGGGGGAGGAGGTCGGGGGAGGAAGTCGGGGGGAGGATGTCGGGGGGAGGAGGTCGGGGGGAGGAGGTCGGGGGACGAGGTCGGGGGGGACGAGGTCGGGGGGAGGAGGTCGGGGGAGGATGTCGGGGGGAGGATGTCGGGGGGAGGAGGTCGGGGGAGGAGGTCGGGGGGAGGAGGTCGGGGGGAGGATGTCGGGGGAGGAGGTCGGGGGACGAGGTCGGGGGAGGAGGTCGGGGGGAGGTCGGGGGGAGGAGGTCGGGGGGAGGAGGTCGGGGGGAGGAGGTCGGGGGAGGAGGTCGGGGGGAGGAGGTCGGGGGAGGAAGTCGGGGGGAGGATGTCGGGGGGAGGAGGTCGGGGGGAGGATGTCGGGGGAGGGTGTCATGAGGTCAGGAGGTCGGAGGTCAGGGAGGAGGTCGGGGAGAGGAGGTCGGTGGGCAGGAGGTCGGGGGAGGGGGTCATGAGGTCATGAGGTCAGGAGGTCAGAGGTCGGGGAGGAGGTCGGGGGGGAGGAGGTCGGGTGGAGGAGGCCGGCGGAGGGCGTCATGAGGTCAGGAGGTCGGAGGTCTGGGGGAGGAGGTCGAGGGGAGGAGGTCGGGGGGAGGAGGTCAGGGGGGATGAGGTCGGGGGGAGGAGGTCGGGGGGGAGGAGGTCGGGGGGACGAGGTCGGGGGGAGGAGGTCGGGGGAGGGGTCAGGAGGTCAGGAGGTCAGAGGTCGGCGGAAGAGGTCGGGGAGGAGGTCGGCGGAGGGGGTCAGGAGGTCGGAGGTCTGGGGGAGGAGGTCGGGGGAGGGTGTCATGAGGTCAGGAGGTCGGAGGTCAGGGAGGATGTCGGGGGGAGGAGGTCGGTGGGCAGGAGGTCGGGGGGAGGGGGTCATGAGGTCATGAGGTCAGGAGGTCAGAGGTCGGGGAGGAGGTCGGGGGGGGAGGTCGGGTGGAGGAGGCCGGCGGAGGGCGTCATGAGGTCAGGAGGTCGGAGGTCTGGGGGAGGAGGTCGAGGGGAGGAGGTCGGGGGGAGGAGGTCAGGGGGGATGAGGTCGGGGGGAGGAGGTCGGGGGGAGGAGGTCGGGGGGGACAAGGTCGGTGGGAGGAGGTCGGGGGGAAGAGGTCGGGGGGACGAGGTCGGGGGGAGGAGGTCGGGGGGGACGAGGTCGGGGGGAGGAGGTCGGGGGGGACGAGGTCGGGGGGGAGGAGGTCGGGGGGGACAAGGTCGGGGGGAAGAGGTCGGGGGGGACGAGGTCGGGGGGAGGAGGTCTGGGGGGACGAGGTCGGGGGGGAGGAGGTCGGGGGGAGGAGGTCGGGGGGGACCAGGTCGGGGGGAGGAGGTCGGGGGACGAGGTCGGGGGGGACGAGGTCGGGGGGAGGAGGTCGGGGGGGACCAGGTCGGGGGAGGAAGTCGGGGGGAGGATGTCGGGGGGAGGAGGTCGGGGGGAGGAGGTCGGGGGGGACCAGGTCGGGGGGAGGAGGTCGGGGGACGAGGTCGGGGGGGACGAGGTCGGGGGGAGGAGGTCGGGGGGGAGGAGGTCGGGGGGGACCAGGTCGGGGGGAGGAGGTCGGGGGAGGAAGTCGGGGGGAGGATGTCGGGGGGAGGAGGTCGGGGGGACCAGGTCGGGGGGAGGAGGTCGGGGGACGAGGTCGGGGGGGACGAGGTCGGGGGGAGGAGGTCGGGGGAGGATGTCGGGGGGAGGATGTCGGGGGGAGGAGGTCGGGGGAGGAGGTCGGGGGGAGGATGTCGGGGGAGGAGGTCGGGGGACGAGGTCGGGGGAGGAGGTCGGGGGGAGGTCGGGGGGAGGAGGTCGGGGGAGGAGGTCGGGGGGAGGTCGGGGGGAGGAGGTCGGGGGAGGAAGTCGGGGGGAGGATGTCGGGGGGAGGAGGTCGGGGGGAGGATGTCGGGGGAGGGTGTCATGAGGTCAGGAGGTCGGAGGTCAGGGAGGAGGTCGGGGAGAGGAGGTCGGTGGGCAGGAGGTCGGGGGAGGGGGTCATGAGGTCATGAGGTCAGGAGGTCAGAGGTCGGGGAGGAGGTCGGGGGGGAGGAGGTCGGGTGGAGGAGGCCGGCGGAGGGCGTCATGAGGTCAGGAGGTCGGAGGTCTGGGGGAGGAGGTCGAGGGGAGGAGGTCGGGGGGAGGAGGTCAGGGGGGATGAGGTCGGGGGGAGGAGGTCGGGGGGAGGAGGTCGGGGGGACGAGGTCGGGGGGAGGAGGTCGGGGGAGGGGTCATGAGGTCAGGAGGTCAGAGGTCGGCGGAAGAGGTCGGGGAGGAGGTCGGCGGAGGGGGTCAGGAGGTCGGAGGTCTGGGGGAGGAGGTCGGGGGAGGGTGTCATGAGGTCAGGAGGTCGGAGGTCAGGGAGGATGTCGGGGGGAGGAGGTCGGTGGGCAGGAGGTCGGGGGGAGGGGGTCATGAGGTCATGAGGTCAGGAGGTCAGAGGTCGGGGAGGAGGTCGGGGGGGGAGGTCGGGTGGAGGAGGCCGGCGGAGGGCGTCATGAGGTCAGGAGGTCGGAGGTCTGGGGGAGGAGGTCGAGGGGAGGAGGTCGGGGGGAGGAGGTCAGGGGGGATGAGGTCGGGGGGAGGAGGTCGGGGGGGAGGAGGTCGGGGGGACGAGTTCGGGGGAGGAGGTCGTGGGGAGGGGGTCAGGAGGTCAGGAGGTCGGAGGTCGGGGAGGAGGTCGGGGGGAGGAGGTCGGGGAGAGGAGGACGAGGTGGGAGGAGCTCGGGAGGAGGGGTTCGGGGTGAGGACGTCGGAGGAGGTCGATGGGTGGAGTTCGGAGGGTGGTGGTCAGTAGGGAGGAGGTCGGGGTTTGTGGAGGTAGGCGGGAGGAGGTCGGGGGGAGTAGGTCGGGGGAGGAGGTCGGGCGGCGGAGGTCGGGGGGAGGAGGTCGGAGGGAGGAGGTCGGGATTGGAGGAGGTAGGCGGGAGGAGGTCGGGGGGAGTAGGTCGTGGGGTGGAGGTCGGGGGGGAGGAGGTTGGTGAGGAAGAGGTCGGGGGGAGGAGGACGAGGTGGGAGGAGCTCGGGAGGAGGGGTTCGGGGGAGGAGGTCGGAGGAGGTCGATGGGTGGAGTTCGGAGGGTGGTGGTCAGTAGGGAGGAGGTCGGGGTTGGAGGAGTTAGGCGGGAGGAGGTCGGGGGGAGTAGGTTGGGGGAGGAGGTCGGGCGGCGGAGGTCGGAGGGAGGAGGTCGGGATTGGAGGAGGTAGGTGGGAGGAGGTCGGGGGGAGTAGGTCGTGGGGTGGAGGTCGGGGGGAGGAGGTCGGAGGTCGGAGGTCGGGATTGGAGGAGGTAGGTGGGAGGAGGTCGGGGGGAGTAGGTCGTGGGCTGGAGGTCTGGGGGGAGGAGGTCGGTGAGGAGGAGTTCGGGGGGAGGAGGTCCGGGTTGGAGGAGGTCGGCTGGTGAAGGTCGGGCGGCAGTGGGTCCGGATTTCGGAACATTCTGAATTCCGGAACTCCAGATTTGGGACGCGAAACCTTTACTTGTCTCAGAGGCGGTGCAACAAAGGTTCACTAGATTGATCCCTGGGATGAGAGTACAGGCTTTGAGGGTGGATTGAGGATATTGGGCCGATACTCTCTGGAGTTTCGAAGAATGCGAGGTGATCCCTTGAAACATACAAGATTGTGAGGGGGATTGACAGAGTAGATGCTGGGAGGTTGTTTCCCCTGGCCTGGAGAGTCTAGAAATAGGGGGCACAGTCTCAGGATAAGGGGAAGGCCATTGAGCATTGAGGCGAGGAAACATTTCTAAGCAGGGTTGTGAATCATTGGAACTCTCTACCCCAAAGGACCGCGGGTGCTGAGTCGTTGAGTATATTCAAGGCTGAGGTTGCTAATCTTTGCGGGAATAATGGAATCAAGGTCTCTGGGGATCGGGCAGGAAGGGGAAGTTGAGATAGAAGATCAGCCATGATCGTATTTGTAAAGTCCTGTCCCTGCAGTACAGACTCACACAAGGCACATGCTGAAGTCAAGGTCAATCAGGACCTGCACCTTTATTACACAGCTCTCGAATGCCGCACTTGCCTGAGACCTGCCTTTATATACCTGTGTGGAACAGGTATGCAGTGTCTCCTGCAAGTGCACCCCTGGTGGTCAGGTATGCTTGTGGTTACAGGCCATATCTAGTTACAGTCATGTATAGCATAGTAAGATACAGTTATGTACAATAGTGTGAGATACATGACATTACCCTCCCCCAAGGTCTTATTGTCATTATAGATTCAGTCTCTCAGGTGGTCTACGCTCTCGCATGGAGCGTCTTAGTTGTGGTTCAGTTGTTTGCCTTGGTGCCTGTTTTTCTTCCGGTGTGATTGCTGGTATCTCGCCTGGGCTGTCTGTTTCGATCAGTATGATTGTTGGTATCTTGCCTGGGCTGTCTGTTGAGATTGCCCTTTCCTCAGGTTGTTCCCTCTGTCTGTCCACCAGGTGTGGTGTGAGTTCCACATTGTAGTCTGCCTCTGGTTCTGCAGTTGTTGGTGAATCTGCTTTTGATTTGGTCGACATGCCTCCGGCAGGTTTGGCCATTATCCATTTGTAAAACCAGTAGCCTGTTTCCTTCCTTGCCTGTTACTGTCCCTGCAAGCCATTTGGGACCCCTGCCATAGTTTAGCACAAACACTTTGTCCCCTATCTCATTCCACCTCCCCCTTGAATTTCGGTCATGGTACTCAGTTTGCTTCCTGCGCTTTGCCCTAATGTCTGGGAGGATTAATGAGAGCCTTGTCTTCAAGATCCGTTTCATCAATAGTTGCGCAGGGGGAACCCCAGTCAGTGAATGTGGACGAGACCTGTATGCCAGCAGCAGTCGCGACAAGCGATCCTGCAGCGTGGGACCTCGGATTTTAAGCATGCTTTGTTTAATGATTTGCACTGCTCGCTCCACCTGGCCATTGGAGGCTGGCTTGAACGGTGCCGTCTTAACATGATTTATGCCGTGGTCAACTATAAAATCTTGGAATTCTGCGCTGGTGAAGCACGGACCATTATCACTGACCAATATGTCAGGACTGCCGTGCGTTGTGAACATGGTTCCAAGGCTCTCCACAGTGGTGGAGGTGGTGCTCGAGTTTAAAATGGTACATTCGATCCACTTTGAAAATGCATCGACTACTACGATTTAGTGGGCCAGGGCCAGGGGCTCAGGGGGGCCTCCCTGGGGCATTACTGAGTTGGGCACAAATGGTGCACCATCGGACGCAGAGCTCCAAGTCCGCGTCAATGCCAGGCCACCAGACGTGGGATCATGCTATGGCCTTCATGAGAACGATCCCCAGGTACTCGTGGTGGAGCTCCCGGACAAACGCCTCTCTGCCTCGCAAGGGCATAACTACTCGGTTGACCCACATCAGGCAGTCTGCCTGTAGTGATTGTTCATGCATGCGCCTATGGAAATGTTTGATCTCCTCGGGGCAGGCATCGCGAGCCTCTGCCTAGTCACCGGTTAAGACACATCTTTTTACTTAGGATAACGTGGGGTCGCTGGTCGTTCAGGCTCTGATTTGGCGATCCGTCATGGGCGAACCTGTGAACTCAAAGGCATTGATTGCCATGACTATCTCACAGTCCTGTTTGTTAGACCCTTCCGTGGTCGCCATGGATAGCCTGCTAAGCGCGTCGGCACAGTTGTCTGTGCCTGCTCTGTGCCTTATGGTGTAATCGTAAGACGCCAGCATGAGTACCCACCGTTGAATGCGCGCCAAGGCATTGGCGTTAATTGCCTTGCTCTCAGATAGGAGGGACGTGAGGGGCTTGTGGTCGGTTTCTAATGCGAACTTGGCCCTGAAAAGGCATCGGTGCATCTTTTTGACACCGTACATGCACGCGAGCACCTCCTTCTCAACCATACCGTACCTGCGCTCCACCCGCGAAAGTGACCTGGAGGCATAAGCAGTGGGTTGTAATTTACCCACATCATTGACATGCTGTAAAATGCACCCGACCCCGTACGCTGACACATCACATGTAAGAACTAGTTTTTTACCTGGATCAAAAAAAGCCAAAACACTGTTGGAACTTAGAAGGTTGTGTGCCTTATTGAAGGCGCGTTCTTGGGCGTCCCCCCAAAACCAATCGCACCCCTTTCTGAGTAGCATGTGGAGAGGCTCCATCAGCGTGCTCAAGTTCTGCATAAAGTTCCCAAAGTAATTGAGTAGCCTGAGAAAGGCACGCAGTTCCGAGACATTCTGGGGCCTGGGTGCCAGACGAATTGCTCGGTTTTGGATTCTGTTGAGCGGATTCCATCAGCGGAAATCCTTCTGCCCAAAAATTCAACCTCGGGCGCGAGAAACAGACACTTGGATTTCTTAACTCTTAGGCCTACCTGATCCAACCGCTTTAGTACTTCCTCCAAATTGCGAAGATGGGAGTCGGCGTCCCTGCCCGTGATGAGTAGGTCGTCTTGAAACACAACCGTCCCCGGGATGGACTTGAGCAGACTCTCCATGTTGCGCTGGAATATAGCAGCTGCCGACCTGATGCCGAATGGGCATCGATTGTACATAAAAAGGCCTCGATGTGTGTTGATGGTGGTGAGCAGCTTAGACTCTTCGGTCAGTTATTGCATCATATACACAGATGTGAGATCTAGGTTCGAGAGAAGTTTTCCTCCAGCCAATGTGGCAAATAAGTCCATCACTCTGGGCAGCGGGTACTGGTCCTGTAGGGAGACTCTGTTTATGGTAGACTTGTAATCCCCACAGATTCGTACGGATCCATCAGGCTTCATGACTGGGACGATGGGACTTGCCCAGTCGCTAAATTCCACGGATGAGATAATGCCTTCCCGCAGAAGCCTGTCCAGTTCATGTTCAATCTTTTCCTCATCACATAAGGCACAGCTCTAGCCTTGTGATGGACCGGTCTGGCATCCTGTGTGATGTAGATTTTAACTTTAGCCCCTTTGAAGGTGCCCACAGCTGGCTGAAAGAGATGTTCAAATCGACTTAGAACTGTTGAGCAGGAGGTCCGTTCCTCTGATGACATGGCGTGAACATCATCCCATTTCCAATTTGGTTTTGCCAGCCAGCTTCTCCCCAACAGTGCTGGGAGATCTCCGGGGACAATCCACAGGGGAAGTCGGTTTACTGTCCCTTTGTGTGTGACTGAGAGCATGGCGCTGCCAAGGACTGGGACAATTTCTTTGGTATAGGTCCTTAGTTTGGTGTCGATCCTTGTGAGTTTTGGTCTGTTGCTTTTGTGCGGCTACAGCTGTTCAAATTGTTGGACGCTCATGAGAGATTGACTCGCTCCCGTATCCAGTTCCATGTTGACGGGTATCCCGTTGAGTAGGACCCTCATCATTATTGGAGGCGTCTTGTTGTAAGAACAGTGGCCATTGATCGTGTTGATCCGATGTACCTTGGTGTCCCAGGCACTGTCCCCACCATCTTCTGGTCCGCTCTCTGACCCTTCCGATTCGTATACCAGCCGAGCTGCTGTTTTTCTGCACATGCGGGTCAGATGCCCTGTATAGTTGCAGTTTCTGCAAACGGCATGCTGAAATCGACACCCCCTTGATGAGTGCCTTCCCCCACATCTCCAGCACAGACCGCTTCCATTGTTTCTGAAGGATGAGCTGCTTCTGGCTGATCTCTCTTGAGCTTCTCTCAGTTTGTAGTTGACTGCATGCATTGTGGGTTGATGAGGTGTGAACGGCCGTTCATGTGGCCCTTGATGGCTTCTGGCACCACTGCCTGCTGTTGAAGACCTGCTCTCCTGCCTTTGTCTGTGTGTGGGGGTAGCGGCTTGTTTCACGCTGTGAACCCCTTGTTCCGATGTTTCGTTAGTTGTCGTACCCGCAGTAAAGATCAACCTCGTTTCTTCTTCTCCTGCCAAGAATGTCTGTGCGACCAGTGCTGCTGCCTCTAGGGTCAAGTTCTTGGTCTCTATGAATTTTTGGAATATGCCTGCGTGGCCTATTCCTTCAATAAAAAAGTCTCTCAGTTACTTCTCTCCTTAGTTCATCGGAGAACTCACATAAACTAGCCAGCCTCCGAAGTTCCGCCACAAAGTCGGGTATGCTCTGGCCCACACAGCGTCTGCAGTTGTAGAACCTGTGTCTGGCCATGTGTAGGCTGCTCGCTGGCTTCAGGTGGTCTCTTACCAGTATGCTCAACTCTTCAAACGACATGCTTGCTGGTTTCTCGGGTGCCAGCAGGTCCTTCATTAAGGCGTATGTTTTCGAGCCACAGCTGGTCAAGAGATGGGCTCTTCTCTTGTCTGCCTTATCATCGCCCAACCAGTATTTGGCTACAAAGCTTTGCTGGAGCTTTTCTATAAAGTCCTCCAAATTATCTCCAGCATTGTATTTTTCATCTGAGCCGTTGGTCGCCATTCTGTGGATTCTGTGATCCCGTAACTCGTCGCCACTTTAAAGTCCTATCCCTGCAGTACAGATTCACACGAGGCATATGCTGAAGTCAAGGTCACTCAGGACCGGCACCTTTATTACACAGCTCTTCAATGCTGCACTTCCTGAGACCTGCCTTTATATACCTGTGTGGAACGGGTATGCAGTGTCTCCTGCAAGTGCACCCCTGGTGGTAAGGTATGCTTGTAGTTACAGTCATGTATAGCATGGTAAGATACAGTTATATACAGTAGTGTGAGACATATGACAGAACTAAAAGGCGGAGCAGGCTCGAGGGGCCGAATGGCCGCCTCCTGCTCCTATGTCTGATGTTCTTATGTTCCTGCTGCATGAAAGGCACAGCATTATGTTGTTATAATTGCTCTGGCTATAGGATGCGAGGAATTTATTGGAAACATTTTGAGCAGCACACGGGGACTGATTATACAAGCTCTATCGCATTCCCTCCTGGATATTTCCTGGAGGATTAGCACCAGTTTTCATTGGTGTTTAGCAAGGACTCAACAATTGTGTTATTATTTTTATTTAACTCTTGCAAGCTGCCCACAACATTAGCAATTAGATTGGTCTGAAACACCAGCTCTGTCAGTCCCAGCTGACAAATGTGCTTCTATTTAAAACAATATTCAAACACTCCCAGGGCAGGAACAGCACAAGGTTAGATACAGAGTAAAGCTCCCTCTACACTGTCCCATCAAACACTCCTAGGGCAGGTACAGCATGGGGTTAGATACAGAGTAAAGCTCCCTCAACACTCTCCCATCAAACACTCCCAGAGCAGGTACAGCTTGGGGTTAGATACAGAGTAAAGCACCCTCTACACTGTCCCATCAAACATTCCCAGGGCAGGTACAGCACGGATTACATACAGAGTAAAGCTCCCTCTACACTGTCCCATCAAACATTCCCAGGGCAGATACAGCACGGGTTAGATACAGAGTAAAGCTCCCTCTACACTGTCCTATCAAACACACCCAGGGCAGGTACAGGGGATTAGATACAGAATAAAGCTCCCTCTACACTGTCCCATCAAACACTCCCAGGGCAGGTACAGCACGGATTACATACAGAGTAAAGCTCCCTCTACACTGTCCCATCACACACACCCAGGGCAGGTACAGCCCAGGTTAGATACAGAAGAAAGCTCCTTCTACACTGTGCCATCAAACACTCCCAGGGTAGGTACAGGGGAATAGATAGAGAGTAAAGCTCCCTCTACACTGTCCCATCAAACACTCCCAGGGCAGGTACAGCACGGGTTACAGACAAAGTAAAGCTCCCTCTACACTGTTCCATCAAACACTCCCAGCGCAGGTACAGCACGGGGTTAGATAAAGAGTAAAGCTCCCTTGACACTGTCCCATCAAACACTCCCAGCGCGGTACAGCACGGGGTTAGATAAAGAGTAAAGCTCCCTCTACACTGTCCCATCAAACACTCCCAGGGCAGATACAGCACGGGTTAGATACAGAGTAAAGCTCCCTCTACAGTGTACCATTAAGCACTCCCAGGGCAGGTACAGCAAGGGGTTAGATACAGAGTAAAGCTCCCTCGACACTGTCCCATCAAACACTCCCAGGGGAGGTATAGCACGGGTTAGATACAGAGTAAAGCTCCCTCTAAACTGTCCCATCAAACATTCCCAGGGCAGGTACAGCACGGGTTACAGACAGAGTAAAGCTCCTTCTACACTGTCCCATCAAACATTCCCAGGGCAGATACAGCACGGGTTAGATACAGAGTAAAGCTCCCTCTACACTGTCCTATCAAACACACCCAGGGCAGGTACAGGGGATTAGATAGAGTAAAGCTCCCTCTACACTGTCCCATCAAACACTCCCAGGGCAGGTACAGCACGGATTACATACAGAGTAAAGCTCCCTCTACACTGTCCCATCACACACACCCAGGGCAGGTACAGCCCAGGTTAGACACAGAAGAAAGCTCCTTCTACAATGTGCCATCAAACACTCCCAGGGCAGGTACAGGGGATTAGATAGAGAGTAAAGTTCCCTCTACACTGTCCCATCAAACACTCCCAGGGCAGGTACAGCACGGGTTACAGACAAAGTAAAGTTCCCTCTACACTGTCCCATCAAACACTCCCAGGGCAGGTACAGCACGGGTTACAGACAAAGTAAAGTTCCCTCTACACTGTCCCATCAAACACTCCCAGGGCAGATACAGCATGGGTTAGATACAGAGTATAGCTCCCGCGACAGTGTACCATTAAGCACTCCCAGGGCAGATACAGCAAGGGGTTAGATACAGAGTAAAGCTCCCTCGACACTGTCCCATCAAACATTCCCAGGGCAGGTACAGCACGGGTTACAGACAGAGTAAAGCTCCTTCTACACTGTCCCATCAAACAATCCCAGGGCTGGTACAGCACCGGGTTAGATACAGAGTAAAGCTCCTCTACACTGCCCCATCAAATACTGCCAAGGTGGGTACAGCATGGAATAATTCAATTAAAACCGTTCACCAGTGAGAATCAGTGTGTGTGGGACCCATACCCCAGAGAAAGTCAGTGTCTGCGGGATCCGTACCGCAGTGAGAGTCAGTGTGTGTGGGACCCGTACCCCAGTGAGAGTCAGTGTGTGTGGGACCTGTACCCCAGTGAGAGTCAGTACGTGTGGGACCCGTACCCCAGTGAGAGTCAGTACGTGTGGGACCCGTACCCCAGTGAGAGTCAGTGTGTGTGGGACCTGTACCCCAGTGAGAGTCAGTACGTGTGGGACCTGTACCCCAGTGAGAGTCAGTGTGTGTGGGACCAGTACCCCATTGAGAATCATTGTGTGTGGGACCTGCACCCCAGTGAGAGTCAATGTGTGAGGGACTGTACCATGTTGATAGTCAGTTAGTGTGGGACCTGTGCCCTAATGAGAGTCAGTATGTGTGGAACCCATACCCCAGTGAGAGTCAGTGTGTGTGGGACCCGTACCCCAGTGAGAGTTTGTGTGTGTGGGACGGTACCCCAGTGGGAGTCAGTGTGTGTGGGAACCCTAACCCAGTGAGAGTCAGTGTGTGGGATCCGTACCCCAGTGAGAGTTAGTGTGTGTGGGACGGTACCCCAGTGAGAGTCAGTGTGTGTGGGAACCCTAACCCAGTGAGAGTCAGTGTGTGGGATCCGTACCCCAGTGAGAGTTAGTGTGTGTGGGACGGTACCCCAGTGAGAGTCAGTGTGTGTGGGACCCGTACCCCAGTGAGAGACAGTGTGTGTGGGACCCATAACCCCGTGAGAGTCATTCTTTGTGAGACCCGTACCGCAGTGAGAGTCAGTGTGTGTGGTACCCGTACCCTAGTGAGAATCGTTGTGTGTGGGACCCATACCCCAGTGAGAGTCAGTCCGTGTGGGACCCATACCCCAGTGACAATCAGTGTGTGTGGGACCCGTCCCCCAGTGAGAGTCAGATTGTTTGGGACCCGTACCCCAGTGAGAGTCAGTGTGTGTGGGACCCGTACCCCAGTGAGATTCAGTGTGTGTGGGACCCATACCCCAGTGAGAGGCAGTGCGTGTGGGGCCTGTACTTCAGTGAGAGTCAGTGTATGTGGGACCCATAACCCAGTGAGAGTCAGTGCATCTGGAACCAGTACCCCAGTGAGAATCAGTGTGTTTGGGACCCATAATTCAGTGAGAGTCAGTGTGTGTGGGACCCGTAACCCAGTGAGAATCAATGTTTGTGGTATTCGTACCCCAGTGTGAGTTAGTGTGTGTGGGACCCGTCCCCCAGTGAGAGTCAGTGTGTGTGGTCCATCCCCCACTGAGAATCGTTGTGTGTGGGACCCGTACCCCAGCGAGAGTCAGTGTGTGTGGCCCATTCCCCAGTGAGAATCGGTGTGTGTAGGACCTGTACTCCATTGAGAGTCTGTGTGTGTGGGAACCGTACCCCAGTGAGAGTCAGTGTGTGTGGGACCTGTACCCCAATGAGAGTCAGTGTGTGTGGGACCCGTACCATAGTGAGAGTCAGTGTGTGTGGGAACCCTAACTCAGTGAGAGTCAGTGTGTGGGATCCGTACCCCAGTGAGAGTTAGTGTGTGTGGGACGGTACCCCAATGAGAGTCAGTGTGTGTGGGACCCGTACCCCAATGAGATTCAGTGCGTGTGGGACCCATACCCCAGTGAGAATCAGTGTGTGTGGGATCCGTACCCCAGTGAGAGTCAGTGTTTGTGGGACCCATAACCCAGTGAGAGTCATTGTGTGTGGGATCCGTACCCCAGTGAGGGTCAGTGTGTATGGGACCCGTATTCCAGTGAGGGTCAGCATGTGTGGAACCCATACCCCAGTGAGATTCAATGTGTGTGGGACCCGTACTCCAGTAAGATTCAGTGCTTGTGGGACCCGTACCTCCGTGAGACTCAGTGTTTGTGCGACCCATATCACAGTGAGAGTCAGTGCGTTTGGGACCCGTACCCCAGTGAGAGTCAGTGCGTGTGGGACCCATACCCCAGTGAGAGTCAGTGTGTGTGGGACCCGTACCCCAGTGGGACTCAGTGTGTGTGGGACCCGTACCCCAGTGAGAGTCAGTGTCTGTGGGACTGCACCCCAGTGAGAGTCAGTGTCAGTGGGACCCATAAACCAGTGAGAATCAGTGTGTGTGCGACCCGTACCACAGTGAGAGTCGATGAGTGTGGGACCGATAACCCATCGAGAGTCAGTGTGTAAGAGACCAGTACTCCAGTGAGAGTCAGTGTGTGTGTGACCTGGACCCCAGTGAGACTCAGTGTTTGTGGGACCCATACCCCAGTGAGAGTCAGTGCGAGTGGGACCTGTACCCCACTGAGAATCAGTGCGTGTGGGACCCGTACCCCAGTGAGAGTCAGTGCATGTGGGACCCATACCCCAGTGAGAGTCAGTGTGTGTGGGACCCGTACCCCAATGAGAGTCAGTGTGTGTGGGACCCATAACCCAGTGAGAGTCAGTGCATGTGGGATCAGTACCCCTTTGAGAGTCAGTGTGTGTGTGACCCGTACCCCAGTGAGAGTCAGTGCGTGTGGGACCAGTACCCCAGTGAGAATCAATGTTTGTGGTATTCGTACCCCAGTGTGAGATAGTGTGTGTGGGATTCGTACCCCATTGATGGTCAGTGTGTGTGGGATCCGTATCCCAGTGAGAGTCAGTTTGTGTGGGACCCGTACCCCCGTGAGCCTCAGTGTGTGTGGGACCCGTGCTTGAGTGAGAGTCAGTGTGTGTGGGACCCATGCCCCAGCGAGAGTCAGTGTGTGTGGTCCGTCCCCCACTGAGAATCGTTGTGTGTGGGACCCGTACCCCAGCGAGAGTCCGTGTGTGTGGCCCGTTCCCCAGTGACAATCGCTGTGTGTAGTACCCGTACTCCATTGAGAGTCTGTGTGTGTGGGACCCATAACCCAGTGAGAGTCATTGTGTGTGGGATCCGCACCCCAGTGAGAGTCAGTGTGTGTGGGACCCGTACCCCAATGAGATTCAGTGCGTGTGGGACACATACCCCAGTGAGAATCAGTGTGTGTGGGACCCGTACTCCAGTGAGAGTCAGTGTGTGTGGCACCCGTACCAGTGAGAGTCAGTGTGTGTGGGACCCGTACCCCAGCGAGAGTCAGTGTGTGTGGCCCGTTCCCCAGTGAGAATCGGTGTGTGTAGGACCCGTACTCCATTGAGAGTCTGTGTGTCTGGGAACCGTACCCCAGTGAGAGTCAGTGTGTGTGGGACCCATAACCCAGTGAGAGTCATTGTGTGTGGGACCCGTACTCCAGTGAGAGTCAGTGTGTGTGGGACCCGTACCCCAATGAGATTCAGTGTGTGTGGGACCCGTACCCCAGTGAGAGTTTGTGTGTGTGGGACGGTACCCCAGTGGGAGTCAGTGTGTGTGGGAACCCTAACCCAGTGAGAGTCAGTGTGTGGGATCTGTACCCCAGTGAGAGTTAGTGTGTGTGGGACGGTACCCCAGTGAGAGTCAGTGTGTGTGGGACCCGTACCCCAGTGAGAATCGGTGTGTGTAGGACCCGTACTCCACTGAGAGTCTGTGTGTGTGGGAACCGTACCCCAGTGAGAGACAGTGTGTGTGGGACCCATAACCCCGTGAGAGTCATTCTTTGTTAGACCCGTACCGCAGTGAGAGTCAGTGTGTGTGGTACCCGTACCCTAGTGAGAATTGTTGTGTGTGGGACCCATACCCCAGTGAGAGTCAGTCCGTGTGGGACCCATACCCCAGTGACAATCAGTGTGTGTGGGACCCGTCCCCCAGTGAGAGTCAGATTGTTTGGGACCCGTACCCCAGTGAGAGTCAGTGTGTGTGGGACCCGTACCCCAGTGAGATTCAGTGTGTGTGGGACCCATACCCCAGTGAGAGGCAGTGCGTGTGGGGCCTGTACTTCAGTGAGAGTCAGTGTATGTGGGACCCATAACCCAGTGAGAGTCAGTGCATCTGGAACCAGTACCCCAGTGAGAATCAGTGTGTTTGGGACCCATAACCCAGTGAGAGTCAGTGTGTGTGGGACCCGTAACCCAGTGAGAATCAATGTTTGTGGTATTCGTACCCCAGTGTGAGTTAGTGTGTGTGGGATTCGTACCCCAGTGAGAGTCAGTGTGTGTGGGACCCGTACCCCAGTGAGCCTCAGTGTGTGTGGGACCTGTGCTCGAGTGAGAGTCAGTGTGTGTGGGACCCGTACCCCAATGAGTGTCAATGTGTGTGGGACCCGTCCCCCAGTGAGAGTCAGTGTGTGTGGTTCATCCCACACTGAGAATCGTTGTGTGTGGGACCCGTACCCCAGCGAGAGTCAGTGTGTGTGGCCCGTTCCCCAGTGAGAATCGGTGTGTGTAGGACCTGTACTCCATTGAGAGTCTGTGTGTGTGGGAACCGTACCCCAGTGAGAGTCAGTGTGTGTGGGACCTGTACCCCAATGAGAGTCAGTGTGTGTGGGACCCGTACCATAGTGAGAGTCAGTGTGTGTGGGAACCCTAACTCAGTGAGAGTCAGTGTGTGGGATCCGTACCCCAGTGAGAGTTAGTGTGTGTGGGACGGTACCCCAATGAGAGTCAGTGTGTGTGGGATCCGTACCCCAATGAGATTCAGTGCGAGTGGGACCCATACCCCAGTGAGAATCAGTGTGTGTGGGATCCGTACCCCAGTGAGAGTCAGTGTTTGTGGGACCCATAACCCAGTGAGAGTCATTGTGTGTGGGATCCATACCCCAGTGAGGGTCAGTGTGTATGGGACCCGTATTCCAGTGAGAGTCAGCATGTGTGGAACCCATACCCCAGTGAGATTCAATGTGTGTGGGACCCGTACTCCAGTAAGATTCAGTGCTTGTGGGACCCGTACCTCCGTGAGACTCAGTGTTTGTGCGACCCATATCACAGTGAGAGTCAGTGCGTTTGGGACCCGTACCCCAGTGAGAGTCAGTGCGTGTGGGACCCATACCCCAGTGAGAGTCAGTGTGTGTGGGACCCGTACCCCAGTGGGACTCAGTGTGTGTGGGACCCGTACCCCAGTGAGAGTCAGTGTCTGTGGGACTGCACCCCAGTGAGAGTCAGTGTCAGTGGGACCCATAAACCAGTGAGAATCAGTGTGTGTGCGACCCGTACCACAGTGAGAGTCGATGAGTATGGGACCGATAACCCATCGAGAGTCAGTGTGTGAGAGACCAGTACTCCAGTGAGAGTCAGTGTGTGTGTGACCTGGACCCCAGTGAGACTCAGTGTTTGTGGGACCCATACCCCAGTGAGAGTCAGTGCGAGTGGGACCTGTACCCCACTGAGAATCAGTGCGTGTGGGACCCGTACCCCAATGAGAGTCAGTGTGTGTGGGACCCGTACCCCAGTGAGAGTCAGTGTCTGTGGGACACGTACCCCAGTGAGAGTCAATGTGTGTGGAACCTGTACCCCAGTGAGAGTCAGTGTCTGTGGGATCCGTTCCCCAGTGAGAGTCAATGTGTGTGGAACCTGTACCCCAGTGAGAGTCATTATGTGTGGAACCTGTACCCCAGTGAGAGTCAGTATGTGTGGGACCCGTACCCCAGTGAGAGTCAGTGTGTGTGGCACCCGTACCCCAGTGAGAGTCTGTATGCGGGACCCATAGCCCACTGAGAGTCAGTGGGTGTGGGGCCCATAACCCAGTGAGAGTCAGTGCATGTGGGATCAGTACCCCTTTGAGAGTCAGTGTGTGTGTGACCCGTACCCCAGTGAGAGTCAGTGTGTGTGGGACCTGTACCCCAGTGAGAATCAATGTTTGTGGTATTCGTACCCCAGTGTGAGATAGTGTGTGTGGGATTCGTACCCCAGTGATGGTCAGTGTGTGTGGGATCCGTATCCCAGTGAGAGTCAGTTTGTGTGGGACCCGTACCCCCGTGAGCCTCAGTGTGTGTGGGACCCGTGCTCGAGTGAGAGTCAGTGTGTGTGGGACCCATGCCCCAGCGAGAGTCAGTGTGTGTGGTCCGTCCCCCACTGAGAATCGTTGTGTGTGGGACCCGTACCCCAGCGAGAGTCCGTGTGTGTGGCCCGTTCCCCAGTGACAATCGCTGTGTGTAGTACCCGTACTCCATTGAGAGTCTGTGTGTGTGGGACCCATAACCCAGTGAGAGTCATTGTGTGTGGGATCCGCACCCCAGTGAGAGTCAGTGTGTGTGGGACCCGTACCCCAATGAGATTCAGTGCGTGTGGGACACATACCCCAGTGAGAATCAGTGTGTGTGGGACCCGTACTCCAGTGAGAGTCAGTGTGTGTGGCACCCGTACCAGTGAGAGTCAGTGTGTGTGGGACCCGTACCCCAGCGAGAGTCAGTGTGTGTGGCCCGTTCCCCAGTGAGAATCGGTGTGTGTAGGACCCGTACTCCATTGAGAGTCTGTGTGTCTGGGAACCGTACCCCAGTGAGAGTCAGTGTGTGTGGGACCCATAACCCAGTGAGAGTCATTGTGTGTGGGACCCGTACTCCAGTGAGTCAGTGTGTGTGGGACCCGTACCCCAATGAGATTCAGTGTGTGTGGGACCCATACCCCAGTGAGGGTCAGTGTGTATGGGACCCGTATTCCAGTGAGAGTCAGCATGTGTGGAACCCATACCCCAGTGAGATTCAATGTGTGTGGACCCGTACCCCAGTAAGAGTCAGTGCTTGTGGGACCCGTATCTCCGTGAGACTCAGTGTTTGTGGGACCCATATCACAGTGAGAGTCAGTGCGTTTGGGACCCGTACCCCAGTGAGAGTCAGTGCGTATGGGACCCATACCCCAGTGAGAATCAGTGTGTGTGGGACCCGTACCCAAGTGGGAGTCAGTGTGTGTGGGACCCATAACCCAGTGAGAGTCAGTGTGTGTGGGACCCGTAACCCAGTGAGAGTCAGTGTCAGTGGGACCAATAAACCAGTGAGAATCAGTGTGTGTGCGACCCGTACCACAGTGAGAGTCGATGAGTGTGGGACCGATAACCCATCGAGAGTCAGTGTGTGAGAGACCAGTACTCCAGTGAGAGTCAGTGTGTGTGTGACCCGGACCCCAGTGAGACTCAGTGTTTGTGGGACCCATACCCCAGTGAGAGTCAGTGCGAGTGGGACCTGTACCCCACTGAGAGTCAGTGTGTGTGGGACCCGTACCCCAGTGAGAGTCAGTGTCTGTGGGACACGTACCCCAGTGAGAGTCAAAGTGTGTGGAACCTGTACCCCAGTGAGAGTCAGTGTCTGTGGGACCCGTTCCCCAGTGAGAGTCAGTGTGTATGGGACCTGTAACCGAGTGAGAGTCAGTGTGTGTGGCACCCGTACTCCAGTGAGAGTCTGTATGCAGGACCCATAGCCCAGTGAGAGTCAGTGGGTGTGGGGCCCATAACCCAGTGAGAGTCAGTGCATGTGGGACCAGTACCCCTTTGAGAGTCAGTGTCTGTGGGACTGCACCCCAGTGAGCGTCAGTGTCTGTGGGACCCGTACCACAGTGAGAGTCGATGAGTGTGGGACTGATAACGCATCGAGAGTCAGTGTGTGAGAGACCAGTACTCCAGTGAGAGTCAGTGTGTGTGTGACCTGGACCCCAGTGAGAATCAGTGTGTCTGGGACTGTACCGCAGTGAGAGTCAGTGTGTGTGGGACCCGTACCCAGTGAGAGTCAGTGTGTATGGGACCCGTAACCGAGTGAGAGTCAGTGTGTGTGGCACCCGTACTCCAGTGAGAGTCTGTATGCAGGACCCATAGCCCAGTGAGAGTCATGATGTGTGGGACCTGTACCCCAGTGAAAGTCAGTATGTGTGGGACCGGTACCCCAGTGAGAGTCAGTGTGTGTGGCACCCGTACCCCAGTGAGAGTCTGTATGCGGGACCCATAGCCCAGTGAGAGTCAGTGGGTGTGGGACCAATAACCCAGTGAGAGTCAGTGCATGTGGGACCAGGACCCCTTTGAGAGTCAGTGTGTGTGTGACCCGTACTCCAGTGAGAGTCAGTGCGTGTGGGACCCGTACCCCAGTGAGAATCAATGTTTGTGGTATTCGTACCCCAATGTTAGTTAGTGTGTGTGGGATTCGTACCCCAGTGAGAGTTAGTGTGTGTGGGACCCGTACCCCAGTGAGCCTCAGTGTGTGTGGGACCCGTGCTCGAGTGAGAGTCAGTGTGGGTGACCCGTACCCCAATGAGTGTCAATGTGTGTGGGACCCGTACCCCAGCGAGAGTCAGTGTGTGTGGTCCGTCCCCCACTGAGAATCGTTGTGTGTGGGACCCGTACCCCAGCGAGAGTCAGTGTGTGTGGCCCATTCCCCAGTGAGAGTCAGTGTGTGTGGGACCCGTACCCCAATGAGAGTCAGTGTGTGTGGGACCCGTACCATAGTGAGAGTCAGTGTGTGTGGGAACCCTAATTCAGTGAGAGTCCGTGTGTGGGATCCGTACCCCAGTGAGAGTTAGTGTGTGTGGGACGGTACCCCAGTGAGAGTCAGTGTGTGAGGGAGCCGTACCCCAATGAGAGTCAGTGTGTATGGACCCATACCCCAGTGAGAATCGGTGTGTGTGGGAACCGTACCCCAGTGAGAGTCAGTGTGTGTGGGAACCCTAACCCAGTGAGTGTCAGTGTGTGGGACGGTACCCCAGTGAGAGTCAGTGTGTGTGGAACTCGTACTCCAGTGAGAGTCTGTGTGTGTGGAATCTGTATTCCAGTGAGAATCAGTGTGTGTGGGACCCGTACCCCAGTGAGAGACAGTGTGTGTGGGACCCGTACCCCCAGTGAGAGTCAGTGTGTGTGGGACCCGTACCCCAGTGAGATTCAGTGTGTGTGGGAACCCTAACCCAGTGAGTGTCAGTGTGTGGGATCCGTACCCCAGTGAGAGTTAGTGTGTGTGGGACGGTACCCCAGTGAGAGTCAGTGTGTGTGGGACCCGTACCCCAGTGAGAGTCAGTGTGTGTGGGACGGTACCCCAGTGAGAGTCAGTGTGTGTGGGACCCGTACCCCAGTGAGAGTTAGTGTGTGTGGGACGGTACCCCAGTGAGAGTCAGTGTGTGGGACCTGTGCCCTAATGAGAGTCAGTATGTGTGGAATCCATACCCCAGTGAGAATCAGTGTTTGTGGGACCTGTACCCCAGTGAGAGTCAGTGCGTGTGGAACCGTACCTCCGTGAGAGTCAGTGTTTGTGGGACCTGTACACCAGTGAGAGTCAGAATGTGTGGAACCCGTACCCAAGTGAGAGTCAGTGTGTGTGGGACCCATACCTCAGTGAGAGTCAATGAGTGTGGGACTGTACCATATTGATAGTCAGTTAGTGTGGGACCCGTACCCCAATGAGAGTCAGTGTGTGTGGGACCCGTACCCCAGTGAGAGTCAGTGCATGTGGGACCCATACCCCAGTGAGAGTCAGTGTGTGTGGGACCCGTACCCCAATGAGAGTCAGTGTGTGTGGGACCCGTACCCCAGTGAGAGTCAGTGTCTGTGGGATCCGTTCCCCAGTGAGAGTCAGTGTGTATGGGACCCGTAACCGAGTGAGAGTCAGTGTGTGTGGCACCCGTACTCCAGTGAGAGTCTGTATGCAGGACCCATAGCCCAGTGAGAGTCATTATGTGTGGAACCTGTACCCCAGTGAGAGTCAGTATGTATGGGACCCGTACCCCAGTGAGAGTCAGTGTGTGTGGCACCCGTACCCCAGTGAGAGTCTGTATGCGGGACCCATAGCCCACTGAGAGTCAGTGGGTGTGGGGCCCATAACCCAGTGAGAGTCAGTGCATGTGGGACCAGTACCCCTTTGAGAGTCAGTGTGTGTGTGACCCGTACCCCAGTGAGAGTCAGTGCATGTGGGACCAGTACCCCTTTGAGAGTCAGTGTGTGTGTGACCCGTACCCCAGTGAGAGTCAGTGCGTGTGGGACCCGTACCCCAGTGAGAATCAATGTTTGTGGTATTCGTACCCCAGTGTGAGATAGTGTGTGTAGGATTCGTACCCCAGTGATGGTCAGTGTGTGTGGGATCCGTATCCCAGTGAGAGTCAGTTTGTGTGGGACCCGTACCCCCGTGAGCCTCAGTGTGTGTGGGACCCGTGCTCGAGTGAGAGTCAGTGTGTGTGGGACCCATGCCCCAGCGAGAGTCAGTGTGTGTGGTCCGTCCCCCACTGAGAATCGTTGTGTGTGGGACCCGTACCCCAGCGAGAGTCCGTGTGTGTGTCCCGTTCCCCAGTGACAATCGCTGTGTGTAGTACCCGTACTCCATTGAGAGTCTGTGTGTGTGGGACCCATAACCCAGTGAGAGTCATTGTGTGTGGGATCCGCACCCCAGTGAGAGTCAGTGTGTGTGGGACCCGTACCCCAATGAGATTCAGTGCGTGTGGGACACATACCCCAGTGAGAATCAGTGTGTGTGGGACCCGTACTCCAGTGAGAGTCAGTGTGTGTGGCACCCGTACCAGTGAGAGTCAGTGTGTGTGGGACCCGTACCCCAGCGAGAGTCAGTGTGTGTGGCCCGTTCCCCAGTGAGAATCGGTATGTGTAGGACCCGTACTCCATTGAGAGTCTGTGTGTCTGGGAACCGTACCCCAGTGAGAGTCAGTGTGTGTGGGACCCATAACCCAGTGAGAGTCATTGTGTGTGGGACCCGTACTCCAGTGAGTCAGTGTGTGTGGGACCCGTACCCCAATGAGATTCAGTGTGTGTGGGACCCATACCCCAGTGAGGGTCAGTGTGTATGGGACCCGTATTCCAGTGAGAGTCAGCATGTGTGGAACCCATACCCCAGTGAGATTCAATGTGTGTGGACCCGTACCCCAGTAAGAGTCAGTGCTTGTGGGACCCGTACCTCCGTGAGACTCAGTGTTTGTGGGACCCATATCACAGTGAGAGTCAGTGCGTTTGGGACCCGTACCCCAGTGAGAGTCAGTGCGTATGGGACCCATACCCCAGTGAGAGTCAGTGTGTGTGGGACCCGTACCCAAGTGGGAGTCAGTGTGTGTGGGACCCATAACCCAGTGAGAGTCAGTGTGTGTGGGACCCGTAACCCAGTGAGAGTCAGTGTCAGTGGGACCCATACCCCAGTGAGAGTCAGTGCGAGTGGGACCTGTACCCCACTGAGAGTCAGTGTGTGTGGGACCCGTACCCCAGTGAGAGTCAGTGTCTGTGGGACACGTACCCCAGTGAGAGTCAAAGTGTGTGGAACCTGTACCCCAGTGAGAGTCAGTGTCTGTGGGACCCGTTCCCCAGTGAGAGTCAGTGTGTATGGGACCTGTAACCGAGTGAGAGTCAGTGTGTGTGGCACCCGTACTCCAGTGAGAGTCTGTATGCAGGACCCATAGCCCAGTGAGAGTCAGTGGGTGTGGGGCCCATAACCCAGTGAGAGTCAGTGCATGTGGGACCAGTACCCCTTTGAGAGTCAGTGTCTGTGGGACTGCACCTCAGTGAGCGTCAGTGTCTGTGGGACCCGTACCACAGTGAGAGTCGATGAGTGTGGGACTGATAACGCATCGAGAGTCAGTGTGTGAGAGACCAGTACTCCAGTGAGAGTCAGTGTGTGTGTGACCTGGACCCCAGTGAGAATCAGTGTGTCTGGGACTGTACCGCAGTGAGAGTCAGTGTGTGTGGGACCCGTACCCAGTGAGAGTCAGTGTGTATGGGACCCGTAACCGAGTGAGAGTCAGTGTGTGTGGCACCCGTACTCCAGTGAGAGTCTGTATGCAGGACCCATAGCCCAGTGAGAGTCATGATGTGTGGGACCTGTACCCCAGTGAAAGTCAGTATGTGTGGGACCGGTACCCCAGTGAGAGTCAGTGTGTGTGGCACCCGTACCCCAGTGAGAGTCTGTATGCGGGACCCATAGCCCAGTGAGAGTCAGTGGGTGTGGGACCAATAACCCAGTGAGATTCAGTGCATGTGGGACCAGGACCCCTTTGAGAGTCAGTGTGTGTGTGACCCGTACTCCAGTGAGAGTCAGTGCGTGTGGGACCCGTACCCCAGTGAGAATCAATGTTTGTGGTATTCGTACCCCAATGTTAGTTAGTGTGTGTGGGATTCGTACCCCAGTGAGAGTTAGTGTGTGTGGGACCCGTACCCCAGTGAGCCTCAGTGTGTGTGGGACCCGTGCTCGAGTGAGAGTCAGTGTGGGTGACCCGTACCCCAATGAGTGTCAATGTGTGTGGGACCCGTACCCCAGCGAGAGTCAGTGTGTGTGGTCCGTCCCCCACTGAGAATCGTTGTGTGTGGGACCCGTACCCCAGCGAGAGTCAGTGTGTGTGGCCCATTCCCCAGTGAGAGTCAGTGTGTGTGGGACCCGTACCCCAATGAGAGTCAGTGTGTGTGGGACCCGTACCATAGTGAGAGTCAGTGTGTGTGGGAACCCTAATTCAGTGAGAGTCCGTGTGTGGGATCCGTACCCCAGTGAGAGTTAGTGTGTGTGGGAACCGTACCCCAGTGAGAGTCAGTGTGTGTGGGAACCCTAACCCAGTGAGTGTCAGTGTGTGGGATCCGTACCCCAGTGAGAGTTAGTGTGTGTGGGACGGTACCCCAGTGAGAGTCAGTGTGTGTGGAACTCGTACTCCAGTGAGAGTCTGTGTGTGTGGAATCTGTATTCCAGTGAGAATCAGTGTGTGTGGGACCCGTACCCCAGTGAGAGACAGTGTGTGTGGGACCCGTACCCCCAGTGAGAGTCAGTGTGTGTGGGACCCGTACCCCAGTGAGATTCAGTGTGTGTGGGAACCCTAACCCAGTGAGTGTCAGTGTGTGGGATCCGTACCCCAGTGAGAGTCAGTGTGTGTGGGACCTGTGCCCTAATGAGAGTCAGTATGTGTGGAACCCATACCCCAGTGAGAATCAGTGTTTGTGGGACCTGTACCCCAGTGAGAGTCAGTGCGTGTGGAACCGTACCTCCGTGAGAGTCAGTGTTTGTGGGACCTGTACACCAGTGAGAGTTAGAATGTGTGGAACCCGTACCCAAGTGAGAGTCAGTGTGTGTGGGACCCATACCTCAGTGAGAGTCAATGAGTGTGGGACTGTACCATATTGATAGTCAGTTAGTGTGGGACCCGTACCCCAATGAGAGTCAGTGTGTGTGGGACCCGTACCCCAGTGAGAGTCAGTGCATGTGGGACCCATACCCCAGTGAGAGTCAGTGTGTGTGGGACCCGTACCCCAATGAGAGTCAGTGTGTGTGGGACCCGTACCCCAGTGAGAGTCAGTGTCTGTGGGATCCGTTCCCCAGTGAGAGTCAGTGTGTATGGGACCCGTAACCGAGTGAGAGTCAGTGTGTGTGGCACCCGTACTCCAGTGAGAGTCTGTATGCAGGACCCATAGCCCAGTGAGAGTCATTATGTGTGGAACCTGTACCCCAGTGAGAGTCAGTATGTATGGGACCCGTACCCCAGTGAGAGTCAGTGTGTGTGGCACCCGTACCCCAGTGAGAGTCTGTATGCGGGACCCATAGCCCACTGAGAGTCAGTGGGTGTGGGGCCCATAACCCAGTGAGAGTCAGTGCATGTGGGATCAGTACCCCTTTGAGAGTCAGTGTGTGTGTGACCCGTACCCCAGTGAGAGTCAGTGCGTGTGGGACCAGTACCCCAGTGAGAATCAATGTTTGTAGTATTCGTACCCCAGTGTGAGATAGTGTGTGTGGGATTCGTACCCCAGTGATGGTCAGTGTGTGTGGGATCCGTATCCCAGTGAGAGTCAGTTTGTGTGGGACCCGTACCCCCGTGAGCCTCAGTGTGTGTGGGACCCGTGCTCGAGTGAGAGTCAGTGTGTGTGGGACCCATGCCCCAACGAGAGTCAGTGTGTGTGGTCCGTCCCCCACTGAGAATCGTTGTGTGTGGGACCCGTACCCCAGCGAGAGTCCGTGTGTGTGGCCCGTTCCCCAGTGACAATCGCTGTGTGTAGTACCCGTACCCCATTGAGAGTCTGTGTGTGTGGGACCCATAACCCAGTGAGAGTCATTGTGTGTGGGATCCGCACCCCAGTGAGAGTCAGTGTGTGTGGGACCCGTACCCCAATGAGATTCAGTGCGTGTGGGACACATACCCCAATGAGAATCAGTGTGTGTGGGACCCGTACTCCAGTGAGAGTCAGTGTGTGTGGCACCCGTACCAGTGAGAGTCAGTGTGTGTGGGACCCGTACCCCAGCGAGAGTCAGTGTGTGTGGCCCGTTCCCCAGTGAGAATCGGTATGTGTAGGACCCGTACTCCATTGAGAGTCTGTGTGTCTGGGAACCGTACCCCAGTGAGAGTCAGTGTGTGTGGGACCCATAACCCAGTGAGAGTCATTGTGTGTGGGACCCGTACTCCAGTGAGTCAGTGTGTGTGGGACCCGTACCCCAATGAGATTCAGTGTGTGTGGGACCCATACCCCAGTGAGGGTCAGTGTGTATGGGACCCGTATTCCAGTGAGAGTCAGCATGTGTGGAACCCATACCCCAGTGAGATTCAATGTGTGTGGACCCGTACCCCAGTAAGAGTCAGTGCTTGTGGGACCCGTACCTCCGTGAGACTCAGTGTTTGTGGGACCCATATCACAGTGAGAGTCAGTGCGTTTGGGACCCGTACCCCAGTGAGAGTCAGTGCGTATGGGACCCATACCCCAGTGAGAGTCAGTGTGTGTGGGACCCGTACCCAAGTGGGAGTCAGTGTGTGTGGGACCCATAACCCAGTGAGAGTCAGTGTGTGTGGGACCCGTAACCCAGTGAGAGTCAGTGTCAGTGGGACCAATAAACCAGTGAGAATCAGTGTGTGTGCGACCCGTACCACAGTGAGAGTCGATGAGTGTGGGACCGATAACCCATCGAGAGTCAGTGTGTGAGAGACCAGTACTCCAGTGAGAGTCAGTGTGTGTGTGACCCGGACCCCAGTGAGACTCAGTGTTTGTGGGACCCATACCCCAGTGAGAGTCAGTGCGAGTGGGACCTGTACCCCACTGAGAGTCAGTGTGTGTGGGACCCGTACCCCAGTGAGAGTCAGTGTCTGTGGGACACGTACCCCAGTGAGAGTCAAAGTGTGTGGAACCTGTACCCCAGTGAGAGTTAGTGTCTGTGGGACCCGTTCCCCAGTGAGAGTCAGTGTGTATGGGACCTGTAACCGAGTGAGAGTCAGTGTGTGTGGCACCCGTACTCCAGTGAGAGTCTGTATGCAGGACCCATAGCCCAGTGAGAGTCAGTGGGTGTGGGGCCCATAACCCAGTGAGAGTCAGTGCATGTGGGACCAGTACCCCTTTGAGAGTCAGTGTCTGTGGGACTGCACCCCAGTGAGCGTCAGTGTCTGTGGGACCCGTACCACAGTGAGAGTCGATGAGTGTGGGACTGATAACGCATCGAGAGTCAGTGTGTGAGAGACCAGTACTCCAGTGAGAGTCAGTGTGTGTGTGACCTGGACCCCAGTGAGAATCAGTGTGTCTGGGACTGTACCGCAGTGAGAGTCAGTGTGTGTGGGACCCGTACCCAGTGAGAGTCAGTGTGTATGGGACCCGTAACCGAGTGAGAGTCAGTGTGTGTGGCACCCGTACTCCAGTGAGAGTCTGTATGCAGGACCCATAGCCCAGTGAGAGTCATGATGTGTGGGACCTGTACCCCAGTGAAAGTCAGTATGTGTGGGACCGGTACCCCAGTGAGAGTCAGTGTGTGTGGCACCCGTACCCCAGTGAGAGTCTGTATGCGGGACCCATAGCCCAGTGAGAGTCAGTGGGTGTGGGACCAATAACCCAGTGAGAGTCAGTGCATGTGGGACCAGGACCCCTTTGAGAGTCAGTGTGTGTGTGACCCGTACTCCAGTGAGAGTCAGTGCGTGTGGGACCCGTACCCCAGTGAGAATCAATGTTTGTGGTATTCGTACCCCAATGTGAGTTAGTGTGTGTGGGATTCGTACCCCAGTGAGAGTTAGTGTGTGTGGGACCCGTACCCCAGTGAGCCTCAGTGTGTGTGGGACCCGTGCTCGAGTGAGAGTCAGTGTGGGTGACCCGTACCCCAATGAGTGTCAATGTGTGTGGGACCCGTACCCCAGCGAGAGTCAGTGTGTGTGGTCCGTCCCCCACTGAGAATCGTTGTGTGTGGGACCCGTACCCCAGTGAGAGTCAGTGTGTATGGCCCATTCCCCAGTGAGAGTCAGTGTGTGTGGGACCCGTACCCCAATGAGAGTCAGTGTGTGTGGGACCCGTACCATAGTGAGAGTCAGTGTGTGTGGGAACCCTAACTCAGTGAGAGTCCGTGTGTGGGATCCGTACCCCAGTGAGAGTTAGTGTGTGTGGGACGGTACCCCAGTGAGAGTCAGTGTGTGAGGGAGCCGTACCCCAATGAGAGTCAGTGTGTATGGACCCATACCCCAGTGAGAATCGGTGTGTGTGGGACCCGTACCATAGTGAGAGTCAGTGTGTGTGGGAACCCTAATTCAGTGAGAGTCCGTGTGTGGGATCCGTACCCCAGTGAGAGTTAGTGTGTGTGGGACGGTACCCCAGTGAGAGTCAGTGTGTGAGGGAGCCGTACCCCAATGAGAGTCAGTGTGTATGGACCCATACCCCAGTGAGAATCGGTGTGTGTGGGACCCGTACCCCAGTGAGAGACAGTGTGTGTGGGACCCGTACCCCCAGTGAGAGTCAGTGTGTGTGGGACCCGTACCCCAGTGAGATTCAGTGTGTGTGGGAACCCTAACCCAGTGAGTGTCAGTGTGTGGGATCCGTACCCCAGTGAGAGTTAGTGTGTGTGGGACGGTACCCCAGTGAGAGTCAGTGTGTGTGGAACTCGTACTCCAGTGAGAGTCAGTGTGTGTGGGATCCGTACTCCAGTGAGAGTTCGTGTGTGTGGGACCTGTACCCCAGTGAGAGTAAGTGTGTGTGAGACCCGTACCCCAGTGAGAGTCAGTGTGTGTGGGACCTGTGCCCTAATGAGAGTCAGTATGTGTGGAACCCATACCCCAGTGAGAATCAGTGTTTGTGGGACCTGTACCCCAGTGAGAGTCAGTGCGTGTGGAACCGTACCTCCGTGAGAGTCAGTGTTTGTGGGACCTGTACACCAGTGAGAGTTAGAATGTGTGGAACCCGTACCCAAGTGAGAGTCAGGGTGTGTGGGACCCATACCTCAGTGAGAGTCAATGAGTGTGGGACTGTACCATATTGATAGTCAGTTAGTGTGGGACCCGTACCCCAATGAGAGTCAGTGTGTGTGGGACCCGTACCCCAATGAGAGTCAGTGTGTGTGGGACCCGTACCCCAGTGAGAGTCAGTGTCTGTGGGATCTGTTCCCCAGTGAGAGTCAGTGTGTATGGGACCCGTAACCGAGTGAGAGTCAGTGTGTGTGGCACCCGTACTCCAGTGAGAGTCTGTATGCAGGACCCATAGCCCAGTGAGAGTCATTATGTGTGGAACCTGTACCCCAGTGAGAGTCAGTATGTATGGGACCCGTACCCCAGTGAGAGTCAGTGTGTGTGGCACCCGTACCCCAGTGAGAGTCTGTATGCGGGACCCATAGCCCACTGAGAGTCAGTGGGTGTGGGGCCCATAACCCAGTGAGAGTCAGTGCATGTGGGATCAGTACCCCTTTGAGAGTCAGTGTGTGTGTGACCCGTACCCCAGTGAGAGTCAGTGCGTGTGGGACCAGTACCCCAGTGAGAATCAATGTTTGTGGTATTCGTACCCCAGTGTGAGATAGTGTGTGTGGGATTCGTACCCCAGTGATGGTCAGTGTGTGTGGGATCCGTATCCCAGTGAGAGTCAGTTTGTGTGGGACCCGTACCCCCGTGAGCCTCAGTGTGTGTGGGACCCGTGCTCGAGTGAGAGTCAGTGTGTGTGGGACCCATGCCCCAGCGAGAGTCAGTGTGTGTGGTCCGTCCCCCACTGAGAATCGTTGTGTGTGGGACCCGTACCCCAGCGAGAGTCCGTGTGTGTGGCCCGTTCCCCAGTGACAATCGCTGTGTGTAGTACCCGTACTCCATTGAGAGTCTGTGTGTGTGGGACCCATAACCCAGTGAGAGTCATTGTGTGTGGGATCCGCACCCCAGTGAGAGTCAGTGTGTGTGGGACCCGTACCCCAATGAGATTCAGTGCGTGTGGGACACATACCCCAGTGAGAATCAGTGTGTGTGGGACCCGTACTCCAGTGAGAGTCAGTGTGTGTGGCACCCGTACCAGTGAGAGTCAGTGTGTGTGGGACCCGTACCCCAGCGAGAGTCAGTGTGTGTGGCCCGTTCCCCAGTGAGAATCGGTATGTGTAGGACCCGTACTCCATTGAGAGTCTGTGTGTCTGGGAACCGTACCCGAGTGAGAGTCAGTGTGTGTGGGACCCATAACCCAGTGAGAGTCATTGTGTGTGGGACCCGTACTCCAGTGTGTCAGTGTGTGTGGGACCCGTACCCCAATGAGATTCAGTGTGTGTGGGACCCATACCCCAGTGAGGGTCAGTGTGTATGGGACCCGTATTCCAGTGAGAGTCAGCATGTGTGGAACCCATACCCCAGTGAGATTCAATGTGTGTGGACCCATACCCAAGTAAGAGTCAGTGCTTGTGGGACCCGTACCTCCGTGAGACTCAGTGTTTGTGGGACCCATATCACAGTGAGAGTCAGTGCGTTTGGGACCCGTACCCCAGTGAGAGTCAGTGCGTATGGGACCCATACCCCAGTGAGAGTCAGTGTGTGTGGGACCAGTACCCAAGTGGGAGTCAGTGTGTGTGGGACCCATAACCCAGTGAGAGTCAGTGTGTGTGGGACCCGTAACCCAGTGAGAGTCAGTGTCAGTGGGACCAATAAACCAGTGAGAATCAGTGTGTGTGCGACCCGTACCACAGTGAGAGTCGATGAGTGTGGGACCGATAACCCATCGAGAGTCAGTGTGTGAGAGACCAGTACTCCAGTGAGAGTCAGTGTGTGTGTGACCCGGACCCCAGTGAGACTCAGTGTTTGTGGGACCCATACCCCAGTGAGAGTCAGTGCGAGTGGGACCTGTACCCCACTGAGAGTCAGTGTGTGTGGGACCCGTACCCCAGTGAGAGTCAGTGTCTGTGGGACACGTACCCCAGTGAGAGTCAAAGTGTGTGGAACCTGTACCCCAGTGAGAGTCAGTGTCTGTGGGACCCGTTCCCCAGTGAGAGTCAGTGTGTATGGGACCTGTAACCGAGTGAGAGTCAGTGTGTGTGGCACCCGTACTCCAGTGAGAGTCTGTATGCAGGACCCATAGCCCAGTGAGAGTCAGTGGGTGTGGGGCCCATAACCCAGTGAGAGTCAGTGCATGTGGGACCAGTACCCCTT
The DNA here is from genome assembly GCF_044704955.1 of Pristiophorus japonicus. Taxonomy (NCBI): domain Eukaryota; kingdom Metazoa; phylum Chordata; class Chondrichthyes; family Pristiophoridae; genus Pristiophorus; species Pristiophorus japonicus. The sequence continues at coordinate 151,242,683 of NC_091980.1, read as the reverse complement.
TGAGAGTCAGTGTCTGTGGGACTGCACCCCAGTGAGCGTCAGTGTCTGTGGGACCCGTACCACAGTGAGAGTCGATGAGTGTGGGACTGATAACGCATCGAGAGTCAGTGTGTGAGAGACCAGTACTCCAGTGAGAGTCAGTGTGTGTGTGACCTGGACCCCAGTGAGAATCAGTGTGTCTGGGACTGTACCGCAGTGAGAGTCAGTGTGTGTGGGACCCGTACCCAGTGAGAGTCAGTGTGTATGGGACCCGTAACCGAGTGAGAGTCAGTGTGTGTGGCACCCGTACTCCAGTGAGAGTCTGTATGCAGGACCCATAGCCCAGTGAGAGTCATGATGTGTGGGACCTGTACCCCAGTGAAAGTCAGTATGTGTGGGACCGGTACCCCAGTGAGAGTCAGTGTGTGTGGCACCCGTACCCCAGTGAGAGTCTGTATGCGGGACCCATAGCCCAGTGAGAGTCAGTGGGTGTGGGACCAATAACCCAGTGAGAGTCAGTGCATGTGGGACCAGGACCCCTTTGAGAGTCAGTGTGTGTGTGACCCGTACTCCAGTGAGAGTCAGTACGTGTGGGACCCGTACCCCAGTGAGAATCAATGTTTGTGGTATTCGTACCCCAATGTGAGTTAGTGTGTATGGGATTCGTACCCCAGTGAGAGTTAGTGTGTGTGGGACCCGTACCCCAGTGAGCCTCAGTGTGTGTGGGACCCGTGCTCGAGTGAGAGTCAGTGTGGGTGACCCGTACCCCAATGAGTGTCAATGTGTGTGGGACCCGTACCCCAGCGAGAGTCAGTGTGTGTGGTCCGTCCCCCACTGAGAATCGTTGTGTGTGGGACCCGTACCCCAGCGAGAGTCAGTGTGTATGGCCCATTCCCCAGTGAGAGTCAGTGTGTGTGGGACCCGTACCCCAATGAGAGTCAGTGTGTGTGGGACCCGTACCATAGTGAGAGTCAGTGTGTGTGGGAACCCTAACTCAGTGAGAGTCCGTGTGTGGGATCCGTACCCCAGTGAGAGTTAGTGTGTGTGGGACGGTACCCCAGTGAGAGTCAGTGTGTGAGGGAGCCGTACCCCAATGAGAGTCAGTGTGTATGGACCCATACCCCAGTGAGAATCGGTGTGTGTGGGAACCGTACCCCAGTGAGAGTCAGTGTGTGTGGGAACCCTAACCCAGTGAGTGTCAGTGTGTGGGATCCGTACCCCAGTGAGAGTTAGTGTGTGTGGGACGGTACCCCAGTGAGAGTCAGTGTGTGTGGAACTCGTACTCCAGTGAGAGTCTGTGTGTGTGGAATCTGTATTCCAGTGAGAATCAGTGTGTGTGGGACCCGTACCCCAGTGAGAGTCAGTGTGTGTGGGACCCGTACCCCCAGTGAGAGTCAGTGTCTGTGGGACCCGTACCCCAGTGAGATTCAGTGTGTGTGGGAACCCTAACCCAGTGAGTGTCAGTGTGTGGGATCCGTACCCCAGTGAGAGTTAGTGTGTGTGGGACGGTACCCCAGTGAGAGTCAGTGTGTGTGGAACTCGTACTCCAGTGAGAGTCAGTGTGTGTGGGATCCGTACTCCAGTGAGAGTTCGTGTGTGTGGGACCTGTACCCCAGTGAGAGTAAGTGTGTGTGAGACCCGTACCCCAGTGAGAGTCAGTGTGTGTGGGACCTGTGCCCTAATGAGAGTCAGTATGTGTGGAACCCATACCCCAGTGAGAATCATTGTGTGTGGGACCTGCACCCCAGTGAGAGTCAATGTGTGAGGGACTGTACCATGTTGATAGTCAGTTAGTGTGGGACCTGTGCCCTAATGAAAGTCAGTATGTGTGGAACCCATACCCCAGTGAGAATCAGTGTTTGTGGGACCTGTACCCCAGTGAGAGTCAGTGCGTGTGGAACCGTACCTCCGTGAGAGTCAGTGTTTGTGGGACCTGTACACCAGTGAGAGTCAGAATGTGTGGTACCCGTACCCAAGTGAGAGTCAGTGTGTGTGGGACCCATACCTCAGTGAGAGTCAATGAGTGTGGGACTGTACCATATTGATAGTCAGTTAGTGTGGGACCCGTACCCCAATGAGAGTCAGTGTGTGTGGGACCCATACCCCAGTGAGAATCAGTGTGTGTGGGACCCGTACCCCAGTGAGAGTCAGTGTGTGTGGGACCCGTACCCCAGTGGCAGTCAGTGTGTGTGGGACCCGTACCCCAGTGAGAGTCAGTGTGTGTGGTACCCGCACCCGAGTGAGAGTCAGTGTGTGTGGGACCCGTACCCCAGTGGCAGTCAGTGTGTGTGGGACCCATACCCCAGTGAGAGTCAGTGTGTATGGGACCCGTACCCCAGTGAGAGTCAGTGTGTGTGGGAACCCTAACCCAGTGAGAGTCAGTGTGTGGGATCCGTACCCCAGTGAGAGTTAGTGTGTGTGGGACGGTACCCCAGTGAGAGTCAGTGTGTGTGGGACCCGTACCCCAGTGAGAATCGCTGTGTGTCGGACCCGTACTCCACTGAGAGTCTGTGTGTGTGGGAACCGGACCCCAGTGAGAGTCAGTGTGTGTGGGACCCATAACCCCGTGAGAGTCATTCTTTGTGAGACCCGTACCGCAGTGAGAGTCAGTGTGTGTGGTACCCGTACCCTCGTGAGAATTGTTGTGTGTGGGACCCATACCCCAGTGAGAGTCAGTCCATGTGGGATCCATACCCGAGTGACAATCAGTGTGTGTGGGACCCGTCCCCCAGTGAGAGTCAGATTGTGTGGGACCCGTACCCCAGTGAGAGTCAGTGTGTGTGGGACCCGTACCCCAGTGAGATTCAGTGTGTGTGGGACCCATACCCCAGTGAGAGGCAATGCGTGTGGGTCCCGTACCCCAGTGAGAATCAGTGTGTTTGGGACCCATAACCCAGTGAGAATCAGTGTGTTTGGGACCCATAACCCAGTGAGAATCAATGTTTGTGGTATTCGTACCCCAGTGTGAGTTAGTGTGTGTGTGATTCGTACCCCAGTGAGAGACAGTGTGTGTGGGACCCGTACCCCAGTGAGCCTCAGTGTGTGTGGGACCCGTGCTCGAGTGAGAGTCAGTGTGTGTGGGACCCGTACCCCAATGAGTGTCAATGTGTGTGGGACCCGTCCCCCAGCGAGAGTCAGTGTGTGTGGCCCATTCCCCAGTGAGAATCGGTGTGTGTACGACCCGTACTCCATTGAGAGTCTGTGTGTGTGGGAACCGTACCCCAGTGAGATTCAGTGCGTGTGGGACCCATACCCCAGTGAGAGTCAGTGTGTGTGGGACCCCTACCCCAGTGGGAGTCAGTGTGTGTGGGACGCGTACCCCAGTGAGAGTCAGTGTCTGTGGGACTGCACCCCAGTGAGAGTCAGTGTCAGTGGGACCCATAAACCAGTGAGAATCTGTGTGTGTGCGACCCGTACCACAGTGAGAGTCGATGAGTGTGGGACCGATAACCCATCGAGAGTCAGTGTGTGAGAGACCAGTACTCCAGTGAGAGTCAGTGTGTGTGTGACCTGGACCTCAGTGAGACTCAGTGTTTGTGGGACCCATACCCCAGTGAGAGTCAGTGCGAGTGGGACCTGTACCCCACTGAGAATCAGTGCGTGTGGGACCCGTACCCCAGTGAGAGTTAGTGCATGTGGGACCCATACCCCAGTGAGAGTCAGTGTGTGTGGGACCCGTACCCCAATGAGAGTCAGTGTGTGTGGGACCCGTACCCCAGTGAGAGTCAGTGTCTGTGGGACACGTACCCCAGTGAGAGTCAATGTGTGTGGAACCTGTACCCCAGTGAGAGTCAGTATGTGTGAGACTCGTACCCCAGTGAGAGTCAGTGTGTGTGGCACCCGTACCCCAGTGAGAGTCTGTATGCGGGACCCATAGCCCAGTGAGAGTCAGTAGGTGTGGGGCCCATAACCCAGTGATAGTCAGTGCATGTGGGACCAGTACCCCTTTGAGAGTCAGTTTGTGTGTGACCCGTACCCCAGTGAGAGTCAGTGCGTGTGGGACCAGTACACCAGTGAGAATCAATGTTTGTGGTATTCGTACCACAGTGTGAGATAGTGTGTGTGGGATTCGTACCCCAGTGATGGTCAGTGTGTGTGGGATCCGTATCCCAGTGAGAGTCAGTTTGTGTGGGACCCGTACCCCCGTGAGCCTCAGTGTGTGTGGGACCGGTACCCCAATGAGTGTCAATGTGTGTGGGACCCATGCCCCAGCGAGAGTCAATGTGTGTGGTCCGTCCCCCACTGAGAATCGTTGTGTGTGGGACCCGTACCCCAGCGAGAGTCAGTGTGTGTGGCCCGTTCCCCAGTGAGAATCGGTGTGTGTAGTACCCGTACTCCATTGAGAGTCTGTATGTCTGGGAACCGTACCCCAGTGAGAGTCAGTGTGTGTGGGACCCATAACCCAGTGAGAGTCATTGTGTGTGGGACCCGTACCCCAGTGAGAGTCAGTGTGTGTGGGACCCGTACCCCAATGAGATTCAGTGCGTGTGGGACCCATACCCCAGTGAGAATCAGTGTGTGTGGGACCCGTACTCCAGTGAGAATCAGTGTGTGTGGGACCCGTACCACAGTGAGAGTCAGTGTGTGTGGGACCCGTACCCCAGCGAGAGTCAGTGTGTGTGGCCCGTTCCCCAGTGAGAATCGGTGTGTGTAGGACCCGTACTCCATTGAGAGTCTGTGTGTCTGGGAACCGTACCCCAGTGAGAGTCAGTGTGTGTGGGACCCATAACCCAGTGAGAGTCATTGTGTGTGGGACCCGTACTCCAGTGAGAGTCAGTGTGTGTGGGAACCATACCCCAGTGAGAAACAGTGTGTATGGGACCCATACTCCAGTGAGAGTCAGTGTGTGTGGGTCCCGTACCACAGTGAGAGTCAGTGTGTGTGTGACCCGGACCCCAGTGAGAGTCAGTGTGTGTGAGACTGTACTCCAGTGAAAGTCAGTGTCTGTGGGACCCGTACCCCAGTGAGAGTCAGTGTGTGTGGGACCCGTACCCCAGTGAGAGTCAGTGTGTGTGGGACCCGTACCCCAGTGAGAGTCAGTATCTGTGGGACTGTACCCCAGTGGGAGTCATTGTGTGTGGGACCCGGACCCGAGTGAGAGTCAGTGTGTGTGGGACTGTACCCCAGTGAGAGTCAGTGTTTGTGGGACTGTACCCCAGTGAGAGTCAGTGTGTGGGGGACCCGTACCCCAGTGAGAGTCAGTGTGTATGGGACCCGTACCAGTGAGAGTCAGTGTGTGTGGGACCCGTAGCCCAGTGAGAGTCAGTGTGTGTGGGATCCGTACCCCAGTGAGAGTCAGTGTGTGTGGAACATGTACCCCAGTGAGAGTCAATGTGTGTGGAACCTGTACCCCAGTGAGAGTCAGTGTCTGTGGGACCCGTTCCCCAGTGAGAGTCAGTGTGTATGGGACCCGTAACCGAGTGAGAGTCAGTGTGTGTGGCACCCGTACTCCAGTGAGAGTCTGTATGCAGGACCCATAGCCCAGTGAGAGTCAGTGGGTGTGGGGCCCATAACCCAGTGAGAGGCAGTGCATGTGGGACCAGTACCCCTTTGAGAGTCAGTGTGTGTGGGACCCGTACCCCAGCGAGAGTCAGTGTGTGTGGCCCATTCCCCAGTGAGAATCGGTGTGTGTAGTACCCGTACTCCATTGAGCGTCTGTGTGTGTGGGAACCGTACCCCAGTGAGAGTCAGTGTGTGTGGGACCCGTACCCCAATGAGAGTCAGTGTGTGTGGGACCCGTACCATAGTGAGAGTCAGTGTGTGTGGGAACCCTAACTCAGTGAGAGTCAGTGTGTGGGATCCGTACCCCAGTGAGAGTTAGTGTGTGTGGGACGGTACCCCAGTGAGAGTCAGTGTGTGAGGGACCCATAACCCAGTGAGAGTCATTGTTTGTGAGACCTGTACCGCAGTGAGAGTCAGTGTGTGTGGGAGCCGTACCCCAATGAGAGTCAGTGTGTGTGGACCCATACCCCAGTGAGAATCGGTGTGTGTGGGACCCGTACCCCAGTGAGAGTCAGTGTGTGTGGGACCCGCACCACAATGAGAGTCATTGTGTGTGGGAACCCTAACCCAGTGAGTGTCAGTGTGTGGGATCCGTACCCCAGTGAGAGTTAGTGTGTGTGGGACGGTACCCCAGTGAGAGTCAGTGTGTGTGGAACTCGTACTCCAGTGAGAGTCAGTGTATGTGGGACCCATAACCCAGTGAGAGTCAGTGCATCTGGAACCAGTACCCCAGTGAGAATCAGTGTGTTTTGGACCCATAACCCAGTGAGAGTCAGTGCGTGTGGGGCCAGTACTCCATGGAGAGTCAGTGTGTGTGTGACCCGTACCCCAGTGAGAGTCAGTGCGTGTGGGTCTGTACATCAGTGATAGTCAGTGTGTGTGGGACCCATAACCCAGTGAGAGTCAGTGCATCTGGAACCAGTACCCCATTGAGAATCAGTGTGTTTGGGACCCATAACCCATTGAGAGTCAGTGTGTGTTGCATCCGTACCACAGTGAGAATCAATGTGTGTGGGATTCATAACCCAGTGAGAGTCAGTGTGTGTGGGATCCGTACTCCAGTGAGAGTTAGTGTGTGTGGGACCCGTACCCCAGTGAGAATAAGTGTGTGTGGGACCCGTACCCCAGTGAGAGTCAGTGTGTGTGGGACCCGTACCCCAGTGAGAGTCAGTGTGTGTGGGACCAGTACCCCAGTGAGAATCATTGTGTGTGGGGCCTGCACCCCAGTGAGAGTCAATGTGTGAGGGACTGTACCATGTTGATAGTCAGTTAGTGTGGGACCTGTGCCCTAATGAGAGTCAGTATGTGTGGAACCCATACCCCAGTGAGAATCAGTGTTTGTGGGACCCATACCCCAGTGAGAGTCAGTGCGTGTGGAACCGTACCTCCGTGAGAGTCAGTGTTTGTGGGACCTGTACACCAGTGAGAGTCAGAATGTGTGGAACCCGTACCCAAGTGAGAGTCAGTGTGTGTGGGACCCATACCTCAGTGAGAGTCAATGAGTGTGGGACCCGTACCCCAGTGGCAGTCAGTGTGTGTGGGACCCATACCCCAGTGAGAGTCAGTGTGTGTGGGACCCGTACCCCAGTGAGAGTTTGTGTGTGTGGGACGATAACCCAGTGAGAGTCAGTGTGTGTGGGAACCCTAACCCAGTGAGAGTCAGTGTGTGGGATCCGTACCCCAGTGAGAATCGGTGTGTGTAGGACCCGTACTCCACTGAGAGTCTGTGTGTGTGGGAACCGTACCCCAGTGAGAGACAGTGTGTGTGGGACCCATAACCCCGTGAGAGTCATTCTTTGTGAGACCCGTACCGCAGTGAGAGTCAGTGTGTGTGGCCCGTTCCCCAGTGAGAATCGGTGTGTGTAGTACCCGTACTCCATTGAGAGTCTGTATGTCTGGGAACCGTACCCCAGTGAGAGTCAGTGCGTGTGGGACCCGTACCCCAATGAGATTCAGTGTGTGTGGGACCCGTCCCCAAGTGAGAGTCAGATTGTTTGGGACCCGTACCCCGGTGAGAGTCAGTGTGTGTGGGACCCGTACCCCAGTGAGATTCAGTGTGTGTGGGACCCATACCCCAGTGAGAGGCAGTGCGTGTGGGGCCTGTACTTCAGTGAGAGTCAGTGTATGTGGGACCCATAACCCAGTGAGAGTCAGTGCATCTGGAACCAGTACCCCAGTGAGAATCAGTGTGTTTGGGACCCATAACCCAGTGAGAGTCAGTGTGTGTGGGACCCGTACCCCAGTGAGCCTCAGTGTGTGTGGGACCCGTGCTCGAGTGAGAGTCAGTGTGTGTGGGACCCGTACCCCAATGAGTGTCAATGTGTGTGGGTCCCGTCCCCCAGTGAGAGTCAGTGTGTGTGGTCCATCCCCCACTGAGAATCGTTGTGTGTGGGACCCGTACCCCAGCAAGAGTCAGTGTGTGTGGCCCATTCCCCAGTGAGAATCGGTGTGTGTAGGACCTGTACTCCATTGAGAGTCTGTGTGTGTGAGAACCGTACCCCAGTGAGAGTCAGTGTGTGTGGGACCTGTACCCCAATGAGAGTCAGTGTGTGTGGGACCCGTACCATAGTGAGAGTCAGTGTGTGTGGGAACCCTAACTCAGTGAGAGTCAGTGTGTGGGATCCGTACCCCAGTGAGAGTCAGTGCGTGTGGGACCCATACCCCAGTGAGAGTCAGTGTGTGTGGGACCCGTACCCCAGTGGGAGTCTGTGTGTGTGGGACCCGTACCCCAGTGAGAGTCAGTGTCTGTGGGACTGCACCCCAGTGAGAGTCAGTGTCAGTGGGACCCATAAACCAGTGAGAATCAGTGTGTGCGCGACCCGTACCACAGTGAGAGTCGATGAGTGTGGGACCGATAACCCATCGAGAGTCAGTGTTTGAGAGACCAGTACTCCAGTGAGAGTCAGTGTGTGTGTGACCTGGACCCCAGTGAGACTCAGTGTTTGTGGGACCCATACCCCAGTGAGAGTCAGTGCGAGTGGGACCTGTACCCCACTGAGAATCAGTGCGTGTGGGACCCGTACCCCAGTGAGAGTCAGTGCATGTGGGACCCATACCCCAGTGAGAGTCAGTGTGTGTGGGACCCGTACCCCAATGAGAGTCAGTGTGTGTGGGACCCGTACCCCAGTGAGAGTCAGTGTCTGTGGGACACGTACCCCAGTGAGAGTCAATGTGTGTGGAACCTGTACCCCAGTGAGAGTCAGTGTCTGTGGGACCCGTTCCCCAGTGAGAGTCAGTGTGTATGGGACCCGTAACCGAGTGAGAGTCAGTGTGTGTGGCACCCGTACTCCAGTGAGAGTCTGTATGCAGGACCCATAGCCCAGTGAGTGTCATCATGTGTGGAACCTGTACCCCAGTGAGAGTCAGTATGTGTGGGACCCGTACCCCAGTGAGAGTCAGTGTGTGTGGCACCCGTACCCCAGTGAGAGTCTGTATGCGGGACCCATAGCCCAGTGAGAGTCAGTGGGTGTGGGGCCCATAACCCAGTGAGAGTCAGTGCATGTGGGACCAGTACCCCTTTGAGAGTCAGTGTGTGTGTGACCCGTACCCCAGTGAGAGTCAGTGCGTGTGGGACCAGTACCCCAGTGAGAATCAATGTTTGTAGTATTCGTACCCCAGTGTGAGATAGTGTGTGTGGGATTCGTACCCCAGTGATGGTCAGTGTGTGTGGGATCCGTATCCCAGTGAGAGTCAGTTTGTGTGGGACCCGTACCCCCGTGAGCCTCAGTGTGTGTGGGACCCGTGCTCGAGTGAGAGTCAGTGTGTGTGGGACCCATGCCCCAGCAAGAGTCAGTGTGTGTGGTCCGTCCCCCACTGAGAATCGTTGTGTGTGGGACCCGTACCCCAGCGAGAGTCCGTGTGTGTGGCCCGTTCCCCAGTGACAATCGGTGTGTGTAGTACCCGTACTCCATTGAGAGTCTGTGTGTGTGGGACCCGTACTTCAGTGAGAATCAGTGTGTCTGGGACCCGTACCACAGTGAGAGTCAGTGTGTGTGGGACCCGTACTCCATTGAGAGTCTGTGTGTGTGGGACCCGTACCAGTGAGAGTCAGTGTGTGTGGGACCCGTACCCCAGCGAGAGTCAGTGTTTGTGGCCCGTTCCCCAGTGAGAATCGATGTGTGTAGGACCCGTACTCCATTGAGAGTCTGTGTGTCTGGGAACCGTACCCCAGTGAGAGTCAGTGTGTGTGGGACCCATAACCCAGTGAGAGTCATTGTGTGTGGGACCCGTACTCCAGTGAGAGTCAGTGTGTGTGGGAACCATACCCCAGTGAGAAACAGTGTGTGTGGGACCCATACTCCAGTGAGAGTCAGTGTGTGTGGGACCCGTACCACAGTGAGAGTCAGTATGTGTGTGACCCGGACCCCAGTGAGAGTCAGTGTGTGTGAGACTGTACTCCAGTGAGAGTCAGTGTCTGTGGGACCCGTACCCCAGTGAGAGTCAGTGTGTGTGGGACCTGTACCCCAGTGAGCGTCAGTGTGTGTGGGACCCGTACCCCAGTGAGAGTCAGTATCTGTGGGACTGTACCCCAGTGGGAGTCAGTGTGTGTGGGACCCGGACCCGAGTGAGAGTCAGTGTGTGTGGGACTGTACCCCAGTGAGAGTCAGTGTTTGTGGGACTGTACCCCAGTGAGAGTCAGTGTGTGGGGGACCCGTACCCCAATGAGAGTCAGTGTGTATGGGACCCGTACCAGTGAGAGTCAGTGTGTGTGGGACCCGTAGCCAAGTGAGAGTCAGTGTGTGTGGGGCCCATAACCCAGTGAGAGTCAGTGCATGTGGGACCAGTACCCCTTTGAGAGTCAGTGTGTGTGTGACCCGTACCCCAGTGAAAGTCAGTGTGTGTGGGACCCGTACTCCAGTGAGAATCAATGTTTGTGGTATTCGTACCCCAGTGTGAGATAGTGTGTGTGGGATTCGTACCCCAGTGATGGTCAGTGTGTGTGGGATTCGTACCCCAGTGATGGTCAGTGTGTGTGTGACCCGGACCCCAGTGACAGTCAGTGTCTGTGGGACTGCACCCCAGTGAGAGTCAGTGTCTGTGGGACCCGTACCACAGTGAGAGTCGATGAGTGTGGGACCGATAACGCATCGAGAGTCAGTGTGTGAGAGACCAGTACTCCAGTGAGAGTCAGTGTGTGTGTGACATGGACCCCAGTGAGAGTCAGTGTGTGTGGGACTGTACCGCAGTGAGAGTCAGTGTGTGTGGGACCCGTACCCAGTGAGAGTCAGTGTGTATGGGACCCGTAACCGAGTGAGAGTCAGTGTGTGTGGCACCCGTACTCCAGTGAGAGTCTGTATGCAGGACCCATAGCACAGTGAGAGTCATCATGTGTGGGACCTGTACCCCAGTGAAAGTCAGTATGTGTGGGACCCGTACCCCAGTGAGAGTCAGTGTGTGTGGCATCCGGACCCCAGTGAGAATCGTTGTGTGTGGGACCCGTACCCCAGCGAGAGTCAGTGTGTGTGGCCCATTCCCCAGTGAGAATCGGTGTGTGTAGTACCCGTACTCCATTGAGAGTCTGTGTGTGTGGGAACCGTACCCCAGTGAGAGTCAGTGTGTGTGGGACCCGTACCCCAATGAGAGTCAGTGTGTGTGGGAACCCTAACTCACTGAGAGTCAGTGTGTGGGATCCGTACCCCAGTGAGAGTTAGTGTGTGTGGGACGGTACCCCAGTGAGAGTCAGTGTGTGAGGGACCCATAACCCAGTGAGAGTCATTGTTTGTGAGACCTGTACCGCAGTGAGAGTCAGTGTGTGTGGGAGCCGTACCCCAATGAGAGTCAGTGTGTGTGGACCCATACCCCAGTGAGAATCGGTGTGTGTGGGACCCGTACCCCAGTGAGAGTCAGTGTGTGTGGGACCCGCACCACAATGAGAGTCAGTGTGTGTGGGGACCCTAACCCAGTGAGTGTCAGTGTGTGGGATCCGTACCCCAGTGAGAGTTAGTGTGTGTGGGACGGTACCCCAGTGAGAGTCAGTGTGTGTGGAACTCGTACTCCAGTGAGATTCAGTGTGTGTGGGACCCGTACCCCAGTGAGATTCAGTGTGTGTGGGACCCATACCCCAGTGAGAGTCAGTGCGTGTGGGGCCAGTACTCCATGGAGAGTCAGTGTGTGTGTGACCAGTACCCCAGTGAGAGTCAGTGTGTGTTGCATCCGTACCACAGTGAGAATCAATGTGTGTGGGATTCATAACCCAGTGAGAGTCAGTGTGTGTGGGATCCGTACTCCAGTGAGAGTTAGTGTGTGTGGGACCCGTACCCCAGTGAGAGTAAGTTCGTGTGGGACCCGTACCCCAGTGAGAGTCAGTGTGTGTGGGACCCGTACCCCAGTGAGAGTCAGTGTGTGTGGGACCAGTACCCCAGTGAGAATCATTATGTGTGCGACCTGCACCCCAGTGAGAGTCAATGTGTGAGGGACTGTACCATGTTGATAGTCAGTTAGTGTGGGACCTGTGCCCTAATGAGAGTCAGTATGTGTGGAACCCATACCCCAGTGAGAATCAGTGTTTGTGGGACCCATACCCCAGTTAGAGTCAGTGCTTGTGGAACCGTAACCCAGTGAGAGTCAGTGCGTGTGGGACCCGTACCCCAATGAGATTCAGTGTGTGTGGACCCATAACCCAGTGAGAGTCATTGTGTGTGGGACCCGTACCCCAGTGAGAGTCAGTGTGTGTGGGACCCGTACCCCAATGAGATTCAGTGCGTGTGGGACCCATACCCCAGTGACAATCAGTGTGTGTGGGACCCATAACCCAGTGAGAGTCAGTGCATCTGGAACCAGTACCCCAGTGAGAATCAGTGTGTTTGGGACCCATAATTCAGTGAGAGTCAGTGTGTGTGGGACCCGTAACCCAGTGAGAATCAATGTTTGTGGTATTCGTACCCCAGTGTGAGTTAGTGTGTGTGGGATTCGTACCCCAGTGAGAGTCAGTGTGTGTGGGACCCGTACCCCAGTGAGCCTCAGTGTGTGTGGGACCCGTGCTCGAGTGAGAGTCAGTGTGTGTGGGACCCGTACCCCAATGAGTGTCAATGTGTGTGGGACCCATGCCCCAGCAAGAGTCAGTGTGTGTGGTCCGTCCCCCACTGAGAATCGTTGTGTGTGGGACCCGTACCCCAGCGAGAGTCCGTGTGTGTGGCCCGTTCCCCAGTGACAATCGGTGTGTGTAGTACCCGTACTCCATTGAGAGTCTGTGTGTGTGGGACCCGTACTCCAGTGAGAATCAGTGTGTGTGGGACCCGTACCACAGTGAGAGTCAGTGTGTGTGGGAACCCTAACTCACTGAGAGTCAGTGTGTGTGGCCCATTCCCCAGTGAGAATCGGTGTGTGTAGTACCCGTACTCCATTGAGAGTCTGTGTGTGTGGGAACCGTACCCCAGTGAGAGTCAGTGTGTGTGGGACCCGTACCCCAATGAGAGTCAGTGTGTGTGGGAACCCTAACTCACTGAGAGTCAGTGTGTGGGATCCGTACCCCAGTGAGAGTTAGTGTGTGTGGGACGGTACCCCAGTGAGAGTCAGTGTGTGAGGGACCCATAACCCAGTGAGAGTCATTGTTTGTGAGACCTGTACCGCAGTGAGAGTCAGTGTGTGTGGGAGCCGTACCCCAATGAGAGTCAGTGTGTGTGGACCCATACCCCAGTGAGAATCGGTGTGTGTGGGACCCGTACCCCAGTGAGAGTCAGTGTGTGTGGGACCCGCACCACAATGAGAGTCAGTGTGTGTGGGGACCCTAACCCAGTGAGTGTCAGTGTGTGGGATCCGTACCCCAGTGAGAGTTAGTGTGTGTGGGACGGTACCCCAGTGAGAGTCAGTGTGTGTGGAACTCGTACTCCAGTGAGATTCAGTGTGTGTGGGACCCGTACCCCAGTGAGATTCAGTGTGTGTGGGACCCATACCCCAGTGAGAGTCAGTGCGTGTGGGGCCAGTACTCCATGGAGAGTCAGTGTGTGTGGGACCAGTACCCCAGTGAGAGTAAGTTCGTGTGGGACCCGTACCCCAGTGAGAGTCAGTGTGTGTGGGACCCGTACCCCAGTGAGAGTCAGTGTGTGTGGGACCAGTACCCCAGTGAGAATCATTGTGTGTGCGACCTGCACCCCAGTGAGAGTCAATGTGTGAGGGACTGTACCATGTTGATAGTCAGTTAGTGTGGGACCTGTGCCCTAATGAGAGTCAGTATGTGTGGAACCCATACCCCAGTGAGAATCAGTGTTTGTGGGACCCATACCCCAGTTAGAGTCAGTGCTTGTGGAACCGTAACCCAGTGAGAGTCAGTGCGTGTGGGACCCGTACCCCAATGAGATTCAGTGTGTGTGGACCCATAACCCAGTGAGAGTCATTGTGTGTGGGACCCGTACCCCAGTGAGAGTCAGTGTGTGTGGGACCCGTACCCCAATGAGATTCAGTGCGTGTGGGACCCATACCCCAGTGACAATCAGTGTGTGTGGGACCCGTCCCCCAGTGAGAGTCAGATTGTTTGGGACCCGTACCCCAGTGAGAGTCAGTGTGTGTGGGACCCGTACCCCAGTGAGATTCAGTGTGTGTGGGACCCATACCCCAGTGAGAGGCAGTGCGTGTGGGGCCTGTACTTCAGTGAGAGTCAGTGTATGTGGGACCCATAACCCAGTGAGAGTCAGTGCATCTGGAACCAGTACCCCAGTGAGAATCAGTGTGTTTGGGACCCATAATTCAGTGAGAGTCAGTGTGTGTGGGACCCGTAACCCAGTGAGAATCAATGTTTGTGGTATTCGTACCCCAGTGTGAGTTAGTGTGTGTGGGATTCGTACCCCAATGAGAGTCAGTGTGTGTGGGACCCGTACCCCAGTGAGCCTCAGTGTGTGTGGGACCCGTGCTCGAGTGAGAGTCAGTGTGTGTGGGACCCGTACCCCAATGAGTGTCAATGTGTGTGGGACCCATGCCCCAGCAAGAGTCAGTGTGTGTGGTCCGTCCCCCACTGAGAATCGTTGTGTGTAGTACCCGTACTCCATTGAGAGTCTGTGTGTGTGGGACCCGTACTCCAGTGAGAATCAGTGTGTGTGGGACCCGTACCACAGTGAGAGTCAGTGTGTGTGGGACCCGTACCCCAGCGAGAGTCAGTGTTTGTGGCCCGTTCCCCAGTGAGAATCGGTGTGTGTAGGACCCGTACTCCATTGAGAGTCTGTGCGTCTGGGAACCGTACCCCAGTGAGAGTCAGTGTGTGTGGGACCCATACCCCAGTGAGAGTCAGTGCTTGTGGAACCGTACCCCAGTGAGAGTCAGTGCGTGTGGGACCCGTACCCCAATGAGATTCAGTGTGTGTGGGACCCATAACCCAGTGAGAGTCATTGTGTGTGGGACCCGTACCCCAGTGAGAGTCAGTGTGTGTGGGACCCGTACCCCAATGAGATTCAGTGCGTGTGGGACCCATACCCCAGTGACAATCAGTGTGTGTGGGACCCGTCCCCCAGTGAGAGTCAGATTGTTTGGGACCCGTACCCCAGTGAGAGTCAGTGTGTGTGGGACCCGTACCCCAGTGAGATTCAGTGTGTGTGGGACCCATACCCCAGTGAGAGGCAGTGCGTGTGGGGCCTGTACTTCAGTGAGAGTCAGTGTATGTGGGACCCATAACCCAGTGAGAGTCAGTGCATCTGGAACCAGTACCCCAGTGAGAATCAGTGTGTTTGGGACCCATAATTCAGTGAGAGTCAGTGTGTGTGGGACCCGTAACCCAGTGAGAATCAAGGTTTGTGGTATTCGTACCCCAGTGAGAGTCAGTGTGTGTGGGACCCATAACCCAGTGAGAGTCATTGTGTGTGGGACCCGTACTCCAGTGAGAGTCAGTGTGTGTGGGAACCATACCCCAGTGAGAAACAGTGTGTGTGGGACCCATACTCCAGTGAGAGTCAGTGTGTGTGGGACCCGTACCACAGTGAGAGTCAGTGTGTGTGTGACCCGGACCCCAGTGAGAGTCAGTGTGTGTGAGACTGTACTCCAGTGAGAGTCAGTGTCTGTGGGACCCGTACCCCAGTGAGAGTCAGTGTGTGTGGGACCTGTACCCCAGTGAGAGTCAGTGTGTGTGGGACCCGTACCCCAGTGAGAGTCAGTATCTGTGGGACTGTACCCCAGTGGGAGTCAGTGTGTGTGGGACCCGGACCCGAGTGAGAGTCAGTGTGTGTGGGACTGTACCCCAGTGAGAGTCAGTGTTTGTGGGACTGTACCCCAGTGAGAGTCAGTGTGTGGGGGACCCGTACCCCAGTGAGAGTCAGTGTGTATGGGACCCGTACCAGTGAGAGTCAGTGTGTGTGGGACCCGTAGCCCAGTGAGAGTCAGTGTGTGTGGGACCCGTACCCCAGTGAGAGTCAGTGTGTGTGGAACACGTACCCCAGTGAGAGTCAATGTGTGTGGAACCTGTACCCCAGTGAGAGTCAGTGTCTGTGGGACCCGTTCCCCAATGAGAGTCAGTGTGTATGGGACCCGTAACCGAGTGAGAGTCAGTGTGTGTGGCACCCGTACTCCAGTGAGAGTCTGTATGCAGGACCCATAGCCCCCCAGTGAGAGTCAGTGGGTGTGGGGCCCATAACCCAGTGAGAGTCAGTGCATGTGGGACCAGTACCCCTTTGAGAGTCAGTGTGTGTGTGACCCGTACCCCAGTGAAAGTCAGTGTGTGTGGGACCCGTACTCCAGTGAGAATCAATGTTTGTGGTATTCGTACCCCAGTGTGAGATAGTGTGTGTGGGATTCGTACCCCAGTGATGGTCAGTGTGTGTGTGACCCGGACCCCAGTGAGAGTCAGTGTCTGTGGGACTGCACCCCAGTGAGAGTCAGTGTCTGTGGGACCCGTACCACAGTGAGAGTCGATGAGTGTGGGACCGATAACGCATCGAGAGTCAGTGTGTGAGAGACCAGTACTCCAGTGAGAGTCAGTGTGTGTGTGACCTGGACCCCAGTGAGAGTCAGTGTGTGTGGGACTGTACCGCAGTGAGAGTCAGTGTGTGTGGGACCCGTACCCAGTGAGAGTCAGTGTGTATGGGACCCGTACCATAGTGAGAGTCAGTGTGTGTGGGAACCCTAACTCAGTGAGAGTCAGTGTGTGGGATCCGTACCCCAGTGAGAGTTAGTGTGTGTGGGACGGTACCCCAGTGAGAGTCAGTGTGTGAGGGACCCATAACCCAGTGAGAGTCATTGTTTGTGAGACCTGTACCGCAGTGAGAGTCAGTGTGTGTGGGAGCCATACCCCAATGAGAATCAGTGTGTGTGGACCCATACCCCAGTGAGAATCGGTGTGTGTGGGACCCGTACCCCAGTGAGAGTCAGTGTGTGTGGGACCCGCACCACAATGAGAGTCAGTGTGTGTGGGAACCCTAACCCAGTGAGTGTCAGTGTGTGGGATCCGTACCCCAGTGAGAGTCAGTATGTGTGGAACCCATACCCCAGTGAGAATCAGTGTTTGTGGGACCCATACCCCAGTGAGAGTCAGTGCTTGTGGAACCGTACCCCAGTGAGAGTCAGTGCGTGTGGGACCCGTACCCCAATGAGATTCAGTGTGTGTGGGACCCATAACCCAGTGAGAGTCATTGTGTGTGGGACCCGTACCCCAGTGAGAGTCAGTGTGTGTGGGACCCGTACCCCAATGAGATTCAGTGCGTGTGGGACCCATACCCCAGTGACAATCAGTGTGTGTGGGACCCGTCCCCCAGTGAGAGTCAGATTGTTTGGGACCCGTACCCCAGTGAGAGTCAGTGTGTGTGGGACCCGTACCCCAGTGAGATTCAGTGTGTGTGGGACCCATACCCCAGTGAGAGGCAGTGCGTGTGGGGCCTGTACTTCAGTGAGAGTCAGTGTATGTGGGACCCATAACCCAGTGAGAGTCAGTGCATCTGGAACCAGTACCCCAGTGAGAATCAGTGTGTTTGGGACCCATAATTCAGTGAGAGTCAGTGTGTGTGGGACCCGTAACCCAGTGAGAATCAAGGTTTGTGGTATTCGTACCCCAGTGAGAGTCAGTGTGTGTGGGACCCATAACCAAGTGAGAGTCATTGTGTGTGGGACCCGTACTCCAGTGAGAGTCAGTGTGTGTGGGAACCATACCCCAGTGAGAAACAGTGTGTGTGGGACCCATACTCCAGTGAGAGTCAGTGTGTGTGGGACCCGTACCACAGTGAGAGTCAGTGTGTGTGTGACCCGGACCCCAGTGAGAGTCAGTGTGTGTGAGACTGTACTCCAGTGAGAGTCAGTGTCTGTGGGACCCGTACCCCAGTGAGAGTCAGTGTGTGTGGGACCTGTACCCCAGTGAGAGTCAGTGTGTGTGGGACCCGTACCCCAGTGAGAGTCAGTATCTGTGGGACTGTACCCCAGTGGGAGTCAGTGTGTGTGGGACCCGGACCCGAGTGAGAGTCAGTGTGTGTGGGACTGTACCCCAGTGAGAGTCAGTGTTTGTGGGACTGTACCCCAGTGAGAGTCAGTGTGTGGGGGACCCGTACCCCAGTGAGAGTCAGTGTGTATGGGACCCGTACCAGTGAGAGTCAGTGTGTGTGGGACCCGTAGCCCAGTGAGAGTCAGTGTGTGTGGGACCCGTACCCCAGTGAGAGTCAGTGTGTGTGGAACACGTACCCCAGTGAGAGTCAATGTGTGTGGAACCTGTACCCCAGTGAGAGTCAGTGTCTGTGGGACCCGTTCCCCAATGAGAGTCAGTGTGTATGGGACCCGTAACCGAGTGAGAGTCAGTGTGTGTGGCACCCGTACTCCAGTGAGAGTCTGTATGCAGGACCCATAGCCCCCCAGTGAGAGTCAGTGGGTGTGGGGCCCATAACCCAGTGAGAGTCAGTGCATGTGGGACCAGTACCCCTTTGAGAGTCAGTGTGTGTGTGACCCGTACCCCAGTGAAAGTCAGTGTGTGTGGGACCCGTACTCCAGTGAGAATCAATGTTTGTGGTATTCGTACCCCAGTGTGAGATAGTGTGTGTGGGATTCGTACCCCAGTGATGGTCAGTGTGTGTGTGACCCGGACCCCAGTGAGAGTCAGTGTCTGTGGGACTGCACCCCAGTGAGAGTCAGTGTCTGTGGGACCCGTACCACAGTGAGAGTCGATGAGTGTGGGACCGATAACGCATCGAGAGTCAGTGTGTGAGAGACCAGTACTCCAGTGAGAGTCAGTGTGTGTGTGACCTGGACCCCAGTGAGAGTCAGTGTGTGTGGGACTGTACCGCAGTGAGAGTCAGTGTGTGTGGGACCCGTACCCAGTGAGAGTCAGTGTGTATGGGACCCGTAACCGAGTGAGAGTCAGTGTGTGTGGCACCCGTACTCCAGTGAGAGTCTGTATGCAGGACCCATAGCCCAGTGAGAGTCATCATGTGTGGGACCTGTACCCCAGTGAAAGTCAGTATGTGTGGGACCCGTACCCCAGTGAGAGTCAGTGTGTGTGGCACCCGTACCCCAGTGAGAATCGTTGTGTGTGGGACCCGTACCCCAGCGAGAGTCAGTGTGTGTGGCCCATTCCCCAGTGAGAATCGGTGTGTGTAAGACCTGTACTCCATTGAGAGTCTGTGTGTGTGGGAACCGTACCCCAGTGAGAGTCAGTGTGTGTGGGACCCGTACCCCAATGAGAGTCAGTGTGTGTGGGACCCGTACCATAGTGAGAGTCAGTGTGTGTGGGAACCCTAACTCAGTGAGAGTCAGTGTGTGGGATCCGTACCCCAGTGAGAGTTAGTGTGTGTGGGACGGTACCCCAGTGAGAGTCAGTGTGTGAGGGACCCATAACCCAGTGAGAGTCATTGTTTGTGAGACCTGTACCGCAGTGAGAGTCAGTGTGTGTGGGAGCCATACCCCAATGAGAATCAGTGTGTGTGGACCCATACCCCAGTGAGAATCGGTGTGTGTGGGACCCGTACCCCAGTGAGAGTCAGTGTGTGTGGGACCCGCACCACAATGAGAGTCAGTGTGTGTGGGAACCCTAACCCAGTGAGTGTCAGTGTGTGGGATCCGTACCCCAGTGAGAGTCAGTATGTGTGGAACCCATACCCCAGTGAGAATCAGTGTTTGTGGGACCCATACCCCAGTGAGAGTCAGTGCTTGTGGAACCGTACCCCAGTGAGAGTCAGTGCGTGTGGGACCCGTACCCCAATGAGATTCAGTGTGTGTGGGACCCATAACCCAGTGAGAGTCATTGTGTGTGGGACCCGTACCCCAGTGAGAGTCAGTGTGTGTGGGACCCGTACCCCAATGAGATTCAGTGCGTGTGGGACCCATACCCCAGTGACAATCAGTGTGTGTGGGACCCGTCCCCCAGTGAGAGTCAGATTGTTTGGGACCCGTACCCCAGTGAGAGTCAGTGTGTGTGGGACCCGTACCCCAGTGAGATTCAGTGTGTGTGGGACCCATACCCCAGTGAGAGGCAGTGCGTGTGGGGCCTGTACTTCAGTGAGAGTCAGTGTATGTGGGACCCATAACCCAGTGAGAGTCAGTGCATCTGGAACCAGTACCCCAGTGAGAATCAGTGTGTTTGGGACCCATAATTCAGTGAGAGTCAGTGTGTGTGGGACCCGTAACCCAGTGAGAATCAAGGTTTGTGGTATTCGTACCCCAGTGTGAGTTAGTGTGTGTGGGATTCGTACCCCAGTGAGAGTTATGTGTGTGGGACCCGTACCCCAGTGAGCCTCAGTGTGTGTGGGACCCGTGCTCGAGTGAGAGTCAGTGTGTGTGGGACCCGTACCCCAATGAGTGTCAATGTGTGTGGGACCCATGCCCCAGCAAGAGTCAGTGTGTGTGGTCCGTCCCCCACTGAGAATCGTTGTGTGTGGGACCCGTACCCCAGCGAGAGTCCGTGTGTGTGGCCCGTTCCCCAGTGACAATCGGTGTGTGTAGTACCCGTACTCCAGTGAGAGTCTGTGTGTGTGGGACCCGTACTCCAGTGAGAATCAGTGTGTGTGGGACCCGTACCACAGTGAGAGTCAGTGTGTGTGGGACCCGTACCCCAGCGAGAGTCAGTGTGTGGGACCCGTACCCCACTGAGAATCGTTGTGTGTGGGGCCCGTACCCCAGCGAGAGTCAGTGTTTGTGGCCCGTTCCCCAGTGAGAATCGGTGTGTGTAGGACCCGTACTCCATTGAGAGTCTGTGCGTCTGGGAACCGTACCCCAGTGAGAGTCAGTGTGTGTGGGACCCATAACCAAGTGAGAGTCATTGTGTGTGGGACCCGTACTCCAGTGAGAGTCAGTGTGTGTGGGAACCATACCCCAGTGAGAAACAGTGTGTGTGGGACCCATACTCCAGTGAGAGTCAGTGTGTGTGGGACCCGTACCACAGTGAGAGTCAGTGTGTGTGTGACCCGGACCCCAGTGAGAGTCAGTGTGTGTGAGACTGTACTCCAGTGAGAGTCAGTGTCTGTGGGACCCGTACCCGAGTGAGAGTCAGTGTGTGTGGGACTGTACCCCAGTGAGAGTCAGTGTTTGTGGGACTGTACCCCAGTGAGAGTCAGTGTGTGGGGGACCCGTACCCCAGTGAGAGTCAGTGTGTATGGGACCCGTACCAGTGAGAGTCAGTGTGTGTGGGACCCGTAGCCCAGTGAGAGTCAGTGTGTGTGGGACCCGTACCCCAGTGAGAGTCAGTGTGTGTGGAACACGTACCCCAGTGAGAGTCAATGTGTGTGGAACCTGTACCCCAGTGAGAGTCAGTGTCTGTGGGACCCGTTCCCCAATGAGAGTCAGTGTGTATGGGACCCGTAACCGAGTGAGAGTCAGTGTGTGTGGCATCCGTACTCCAGTGAGAGTCTGTATGCAGGACCCATAGCCCCCCAGTGAGAGTCAGTGGGTGTGGGGCCCATAACCCAGTGAGAGTCAGTGCATGTGGGACCAGTACCCCTTTGAGAGTCAGTGTGTGTGTGACCCGTACCCCAGTGAGAGTCAGTGTGTGTGGGACCCGTACCCCAGTGAGAATCAATGTTTGTGGTATTCGTACCCCAGTGTGAGATAGTGTGTGTGGGATTCGTACCCCAGTGATGGTCAGTGTGTGTGGGATTCGTACCCCAGTGATGGTCAGTGTGTGTGTGACCCGGATCCCAGTGAGAGTCAGTGTCTGTGGGACTGCACCCCAGTGAGAGTCAGTGTCTGTGGGACCCGTACCACAGTGAGAGTCGATGAGTGTGGGACCGATAACGCATCGAGAGTCAGTGTGTGAGAGACCAGTACCCCAGTGAGAGTCAGTGTGTGTGTGACCTGGACCCCAGTGAGAGTCAGTGTGTGTGGGACTGTACCGCAGTGAGAGTCAGTGTGTGTGGGACCCGTACCCAGTGAGAATCAATGTTTGTAGTATTCGTACCCCAATGTGAGATAGTGTGTGTGGGATTCGTACCCCAGTGATGGTCAGTGTGTGTGGGATCCGTATCCCAGTGAGAGTCAGTTTGTGTGGGACCCGTACCCCCGTGAGCCTCAGTGTGTGTGGGACCCGTGCTCGAGTGAGAGTCAGTGTGTGTGGGACCCATGTCCCAGCAAGAGTCAGTGTGTGTGGTCCGTCCCCCACTGAGAATCGTTGTGTGTGGGACCCGTACCCCAGCGAGAGTCCGTGTGTGTGGCCCGTTCCCCAGTGACAATCGGTGTGTGTAGTACCCGTACTCCATTGAGAGTCTGTGTGTGTGGGACCCGTACTCCAGTGAGAATCAGTGTGTGTGGGACCCGTACCACAGTGAGAGTCAGTGTGTGTGGGACCCGTACCCCAGCGAGAGTCAGTGTTTGTGGCCCGTTCCCCAGTGAGAATCGGTGTGTGTAGGACCCGTACTCCATTGAGAGTCTGTGTGTCTGGGAACCGTACCCCAGTGAGAGTCAGTGTGTGTGGGACCCATAACCCAGTGAGAGTCATTGTGTGTGGGACCCGTACTCCAGTGAGAGTCAGTGTGTGTGGGAACCATACCCCAGTGAGAAACAGTGTGTGTGGGACCCATACTCCAGTGAGAGTCAGTGTGTGTGGGACCCGTACCACAGTGAGAGTCAGTGTGTGTGTGACCCGGACCCCAGTGAGAGTCAGTGTGTGTGAGACTGTACTCCAGTGAGAGTCAGTGTCTGTGGGACCCGTACCACAGTGAGAGTCAGTGTGTGTGGGACCTGCACCCCAGTGAGAGTCAGTGTGTGTGGGACCCGTACCCCAGTGAGAGTCAGTATCTGTGGGACTGTATCCCAGTGGGAGTCAGTGTGTGTGGGACCCGGACCCGAGTGAGAGTCAGTGTGTGTGGGACTGTACCCCAGTGAGAGTCAGTGTTTGTGGGACTGTACCCCAGTGAGAGTCAGTGTGTGGGGGACCCGTACCCCAGTGAGAGTCAGTGTGTATGGGACCCGTACCAGTGAGAGTCAGTGTGTATGGGACCCGTAGCCCAGTGAGAGTCAGTGTGTGTGGGACCCGTACCCCAGTGAGAGTCAGTGTGTGTGGAACACGTACCCCAGTGAGAGTCAATGTGTGTGGAACCTGTACCCCAGTGAGAGTCAGTGTCTGTGGGACCCGTTCCCCAATGAGAGTCAGTGTGTATGGGACCCGTAACCGAGTGAGAGTCAGTGTGTGTGGCACCCGTACTCCAGTGAGATTCTGTATGCAGGACCCATAGCCCCCCAGTGAGAGTCAGTGGGTGTGGGGCCCATAACCCAGTGAGAGTCAGTGCATGTGGGACCAGTACCCCTTTGAGAGTCAGTGTGTGTGTGACCCGTACCCCAGTTAGAGTCAGTGTGTGTGGGACCCGTACCCCAGTGAGAATCAATGTTTGTGGTATTCGTACCCCAGTGTGAGATAGTGTGTGTGGGATTCGTACCCCAGTGATGGTCAGTGTGTGTGGGATTCGTACCCCAGTAATGGTCAGTGTGTGTGGGATTCGTACCCCAGTGATGGTCAGTGTGTGTGTGACCCGGACCCCAGTGAGAGTCAGTGTCTGTGGGACTGCACCCCAGTGAGAGTCAGTGTCTGTGGGACCCGTACCACAGTGAGAGTCGATGAGTGTGGGACCGATAACGCATCGAGAGTCAGTGTGTGAGAGACCAGTACTCCAGTGAGAGTCAGTGTGTGTGTGACCTGGACCCCAGTGAGAGTCAGTGTGTGTGGGACTGTACCGCAGTGAGAGTCAGTGTGTGTGGGACCCGTACCCAGTGAGAGTCAGTGTGTATGGGACCCGTAACCGAGTGAGAGTCAGTGTGTGTGGCACCCGTACTCCAGTGAGAGTCTGTATGCAGGACCCATAGCCCAGTGAGAGTCATCATGTGTGGGACCTGTACCCCAGTGAAAGTCAGTATGTGTGGGACCCGTACCCCAGTGAGAGTCAGTGTGTGTGGCACCCGTACCCCAGTGAGAATCGTTGTGTGTGGGACCCGTACCCCAGCGAGAGTCAGTGTGTGTGGCCCATTCCCCAGTGAGAATCGGTGTGTGTAGTACCCGTACTCCATTGAGAGCCTGTGTGTGTGGGAACCGTACCCCAGTGAGAGTCAGTGTGTGTGGGACCCGTACCCCAATGAGAGTCAGTGTGTGTGGGACCCGTACCATAGTGAGAGTCAGTGTGTGTGGGAACCCTAACTCAGTGAGAGTCAGTGTGTGGGATCCGTACCCCAGTGAGAGTTAGTGTGTGTGGGACGGTACCCCAGTGAGAGTCAGTGTGTGAGGGACCCATAACCCAGTGAGAGTCATTGTTTGTGAGACCTGTACCGCAGTGAGAGTCAGTGTGTGTGGGAGCCGTACCCCAATGAGAGTCAGTGTGTGTGGACCCATACCCCAGTGAGAATCGGTGTGTGTGGGACCCGTACCCCAGTGAGAGTCAGTGTGTGTGGGACCCGCACCACAATGAGAGTCAGTGTGTGTGGGAACCCTAACCCAGTGAGTGTCAGTGTGTGGGATCCGTACCCCAGTGAGAGTTAGTGTGTGTGGGACGGTACCCCAGTGAGAGTCAGTGTGTGTGGAACTCGTACTCCAGTGAGATTCAGTGTGTGTGGGACCCGTACCCCAGTGAGATTCAGTGTGTGTGGGACCCATACCCCAGTGAGAGTCAGTGCGTGTGGGGCCAGTACTCCATGGAGAGTCAGTGTGTGTGTGACCCGTACCCCAGTGAGAGTCAGTGCGTGTGGGACTGTACATCAGTGATAGTCAGTGTGTGTGGGACCCATAACCCAGTGAGAGTCAGTGCATCTGGAACCAGTACCCCAGTGAGAATCAGTGTGTTTGGGACCCATAACCCAGTGAGAGTCAGTGTGTGTTGCATCCGTACCACAGTGAGAATCAATGTGTGTGGGATTCATAACCCAGTGAGAGTCAGTGTGTGTGGGATCCGTACTCCAGTGAGAGTTAGTGTGTGTGGGACCCGTACCCCAGTGAGAGTAAGTGTGTGTGGGACCCGTACCCCAGTGAGAGTCAGTGTGTGTGGGACCCGTACCCCAGTGAGAGTCAGTGTGTGTGGGACCAGTACCCCAGTGAGAATCATTGTGTGTGGGACCTGCACCCCAGTGAGAGTCAATGTGTGAGGGACTGTACCATGTTGATAGTCAGTTAGTGTGGGACCTGTGCCCTAATGAGAGTCAGTATGTGTGGAACCCATACCCCAATGAGAATCAGTGTTTGTGGGACCCATACCCCAGTGAGAGTCAGTGCTTGTGGAACCGTACCTCCGTGAGAGTCAGTGTTTGTGGGACCTGTACACCAGTGAGAGTCAGAATGTGTGGAACCCGTACCCAAGTGAGAGTCAGTGTGTGTGCGACCCATACCTCAGTGAGAGTCAATGAGTGTGGGACCCGTACCCCAGTGGCAGTCAGTGTGTGTGGGACCCATACCCCAGTGAGAGTCAGTGTGTGTGGGACCCGTACCCCAGTGAGAGTTAGTGTGTGTGGGACGGTACCCCAGTGAGAGTCAGTGTGTGTGGGAACCCTAACCCAGTGAGAGTCAGTGTGTGGGATCCGTACCCCAGTGAGAGTTAGTGTGTGTGGGACGGTACCCCAGTGAGAGTCAGTGTGTGTGGGACCCGTACCCCAGTGAGAATCGGTGTGTGTAGGACCCGTACTCCACTGAGGGTCTGTGTGTGTGGGAACCGTACCCCAGTGAGGGTCAGTGTGTGTGGGACCCATAACCCCGTGAGAGTCATTCTTTGTGAGACCCGTACCGCAGTGAGAGTCAGTGTGTGTGGTACCCGTACCCTAGTGAGAATTGTTGTGTGTGGGACCCATACCCCAGTGAGAGTCAGTCCGTGTGGGACCCATAACTCAGTGACAATCAGTGTGTGTGGGACCCGTCCCCCAGTGAGAGTCAGATTGTTTGGGACCCGTACCCCAGTGAGAGTCAGTGTGTGTGGGACCCGTACCCCAGTGAGATTCAGTGTGTGTGGGACCCATACCCCAGTGAGAGGCAGTGCGTGTGGGGCCTGTACTTCAGTGAGAGTCAGTGTATGTGGGACCCATAACCCAGTGAGAGTCAGTGCATCTGGAACCAGTACCCCAGTGAGAATCAGTGCATCTGGAACCAGTACCCCAGTGAGAATCAGTGTGTTTGGGACCCATAACCCAGTGAGAGTCAGTGTGTGTGGGACCCGTAACCCAGTGAGAATCAACGTTTGTGGTATTCGTACCCCAGTGTGAGTTAGTGTGTGTGGGATTCGTACCCCAGTGAGAGTCAGTGTGTGTGGGACCCGTACCCCAGTGAGCCTCAGTGTGTGTGGGACCCGTGCTCGAGTGAGAGTCAGTGTGTGTGGGACCCGTACCCCAATGAGTGTCAATGTGTGTGGGACCCGTCCCCCAGTGAGAGTCAGTGTGTGTGGTCCATCCCCCACTGAGAATCGTTGTGTGTGGGACCCGTACCCCAGCGAGAGTCAGTGTGTGTGGCCCATTCCCCAGTGAGAATCGGTGTGTGTAGGACCCGTACTCCATTGAGAGTCTGTGTGTGTCGGAACCGTACCCCAGTGAGAGTCAGTGTGTGTGGGACCTGTACCCCAATGAGAGTCAGTGTGTGTGGGACCCGTACCATAGTGAGAATCAGTGTGTGTGGGAAGCCTAACTCAGTGAGAGTCAGTGTGTGGGATCCGTACCCCAGTGAGAGTTAGTGTGTGTGAGACGGTACCCCAATGAGAGTCAGTGTGTGTGGGACCCGTACCCCAATGAGATTCAGTGCGTGTCGGACCCATACCCCAGTGAGAATCAGTGTGTGTGGGATCCGTACCCCAGTGAGACTCAGTGTTTGTGCGACCCATATCACAGTGAGAGTCAGTGCGTTTGGGACCCGTACTCCAGTGAGAGTCAGTGCGTGTGGGACCCATACCCCAGTGAGAGTCAGTGTGTGTGGGACCCGTACCCCAGTGGGAGTCTGTGTGTGTGGGACCCGTACCCCAGTGAGAGTCAGTGTCTGTGGGACTGCACCCCAGTGAGAGTCAGTGTCAGTGGGACCCATAAACCAGTGAGAATCAGTGTGTGTGCGACCCGTACCACAGTGAGAGTCGATGAGTGTGGGACCGATAACCCATCGAGAGTCAGTGTGTGAGAGACCAGTACTCCAGTGAGAGTCAGTGTGTGTGTGACCTGGACCCCAG
This sequence comes from Pristiophorus japonicus, assembly GCF_044704955.1. Lineage (NCBI taxonomy): Eukaryota > Metazoa > Chordata > Chondrichthyes > Pristiophoridae > Pristiophorus > Pristiophorus japonicus. The sequence goes on along the minus strand of NC_091980.1, from coordinate 151,215,708 downwards.
TGAGACTCAGTGTTTGTGGGACCCATACCCCAGTGAGAGTCAGTGCGAGTGGGACCTGTACCCCACTGAGAATCAGTGCGTGTGGGACCCGTACCCCAGTGAGAGTCAGTGCATGTGGGACCCATACCCCAGTGAGAGTCAGTGTGTGTGGGACCCGTACCCCAATGAGAGTCAGTGTGTGTGGGACCCGTACCCCAGTGAGAGTCAGTGTCTGTGGGACACGTACCCCAGTGAGAGTCAATGTGTGTGGAACCTGTACCCCAGTGAGAGTCAGTGTCTGTGGGACCCGTTCCCCAGTGAGAGTCAGTGTGTATGGGACCCGTAACCGAGTGAGAGTCAGTGTGTGTGGCACCCGTACTCCAGTGAGAGTCTGTATGCAGGACCCATAGCCCAGTGAGAGTCATCATGTGTGGAACCTGTACCCCAGTGAGAGTCAGTATGTGTGGGACCCGTACCCCAGTGAGAGTCAGTGTGTGTGGCACCCGTACCCCAGTGAGAGTCTGTATGCGGGACCCATAGCCCACTGAGAGTCAGTGGGTGTGGGGCCCATAACCCAGTGAGAGTCAGTGCATGTGGGACCAGTACTCCTTTGAGAGTCAGTGTGTGTGTGACCCGTACCCCAGTGAGAGTCAGTGCGTGTGGGACCAGTACCCCAGTGAGAATCAATGTTTGTGGTATTCGTACCCCAGTGTGAGATAGTGTGTGTGGGATTCGTACCCCAGTGATGGTCAGTGTGTGTGGGATCCGTATCCCAGTGAGAGTCAGTTTGTGTGGGACCCGTACCCCCGTGAGCCTCAGTGTGTGTGGGACCCGTGCTCGAGTGAGAGTCAGTGTGTGTGGGACCCATGCCCCAGCGAGAGTCAGTGTGTGTGGTCCGTCCCCCACTGAGAATCGTTGTGTGTGGGACCCGTACCCCAGCGAGAGTCCGTGTGTGTGGCCCGTTCCCCAGTGACAATCGCTGTGTGTAGTACCCGTACTCCATTGAGAGTCTGTGTGTGTGGGACCCATAACCCAGTGAGAGTCATTTTGTGTGGAATCCGCACCCCAGTGAGAGTCAGTGTGTGTGGGACCCGTACCCCAATGAGATTCAGTGCGTGTGGGACCCATACCCCAGTGAGAATCAGTGTGTGTGGGACCCGTACTCCAGTGAGAGTCAGTGTGTGTGGGACCCGTACCAGTGAGAGTCAGTGTGTGTGGGACCCGTACCCCAGCGAGAGTCAGTGTGTGTGGCCCGTTCCCCAGTGAGAATCGGTGTGTGTAGGACCCGTACTCCATTGAGAGTCTGTGTGTCTGGGAACCGTACCCCAGTGAGAGTCAGTGTGTGTGGGACGCATAACCCAGTGAGAGTCATTGTGTGTGGGACCCGTACTCCAGTGAGAGTCAGTGTGTGTGGGACCCGTACCCCAATGAGATTCAGTGTGTGTGGGACCCATACCCCAGTGAGAATCAGTGTGTGTGGGACCCGTACACCAGTGAGAGTCAGTGTGTGTGGGACCCGTACCCCAGTGAGAGTCAATGTCTGTGGGACTGTACCCCAGTGGGAGTCAGTGTGTGTGGGACCCGGACCCGAGTGAGAGTCAGTGTGTGTGGGACTGTACCCCAGTGAGAGTCAGTGTTTGTGGGACCCGTACCCCAGTGAGAGTCAGTGTCTGTGGGACCCGTACCCCAGTGAGAGTCAGTGTGTGTGGGACTGTACCCCAGTGAGAGTCAGTGTTTGTGGCACCCATACGCCAGAGAGAGTCAGTGTCTGTGGAACTGTATCCCAGTGAGAGTCAGTGTGTGGGGGACCCGTACCCCAGTGAGAGTCAGTGTGTATGGGACCCGTACCAGTGAGAGTCAGTGTGTGTGGGACCCGTAGCCCAGTGAGAGTCAGTGTGTGTGGGACCCGTACCCCAGTGAGGGTCAGTGTGTGTGGGACCCGTACTCCAGTGAGCGTCGATGTGTCTGGGACCCGTAGCCGAGTGAGAGTCAGTGTGTGTGGGTCCCGTACACCAGTGAGAGTCAGTGTGTTTGGGACCCGTACCCCAGTGAGAGTCAGTGTGTGTGTGATCCGTACCCCAATGAGAGTTCGTGTGTGTGGGTCTCGTACCCCAGTGAGAGTCAGTGTTTGTGGGACCCGTGCCCCAGTGAGAGTCAGTGTGTGTGGCACCCATATGCCAATGATAGTCAGTGTCTGTGGGACCAGTACCCCAGTGAAAGTCAGTGTGTGTGGGACCGATAACCCATCTGGATTCAGTGTGTGAGAGACCACTACTCCAGTGAGAGTCAGTGTGTGTTTGACCTAGACCCCAGTGAGAGTCAATGTGTGTGGGACTGTACCTCAGTGAGAGTCAGTGTGTTTGGGACCAGTACCACAGTGAGAGTCAGTGTGTGTGGGACCCGGACCCCAGTGAGAGTCAGTGTGTGTGGGACCCGGACCCCAGTGAGAGTCAGTGTGTGTGGGACCCGGACCCCAGTGAGAGTCAGTGTGTGTGGGACCCGTGTCCCAGTGAGTGTCAATGTGTGTGGGACCCATAACCCAGTGAGAGTCAGTGTGTGTGGGACTGTACCTCAGTGAGAGTCAGTGTGTTTGGGACCAGTACCCAAGTGGGAGTCAGTGCGTGTGGGAACCGTACCTCCGTGAGACTCAGTGTTTGTGGGACCCATATCACAGTGAGAGTCAGTGCGTTTGGGACCCGTACCCCAGTGAGAGTCAGTGCGTGTGGGACCCGTACCCCAGTGAGAGTCAGTGTGTGTGGGACCCGTACCCCAGTGAGAGTCAATGTCTGTGGGACCCGTAGCCGAGTGAGAGTCAGTGCGTGTGGGACCCGTACACCAGTGAGAGTCAGTGTCTGTGGGACCAGTACCCCAGTGAAAGTCAGTGTGTGTGGGACTGCTAACCCATCTGGATTCAGTGTGTGAGAGACCACTACTCCAGTGAGAGTCAGTGTGTGTTTGACCTAGACCCCAGTGAGAGTCAATGTGTGTGGGACTGTATCTCAGTGAGAGTCAGTGTGTTTGGGACCAGTACCACAGTGAGAGTCAGTGTGTGTGGGACCCGGACCCCAGTGAGAGTCAGTGTGTGTGGGACCCGGACCCCAGTGAGAGTCAGTGTGTGTGGGACCCGGACCCCAGTGAGAGTCAGTGTGTGTGGGACCCGGACCCCAGTGAGAGTCAGTGTGTGTGGGACCCGGACCCCAGTGAGAGTCAGTGTGTGTGGGACCAGTGTCCCAGTGAGTGTCAATGTGTGTGGGACCCATAACCCAGTGAGAGTCAGTGTGTGTGGGACTGTACCTCAGTGAGAGTCAGTGTGTTTGGGACCAGTACCCAAGTGGGAGTCAGTTTGTGTGGGACCCGTATCCAGGGGAGAATCGATGTGTGTGGGACCCATACCCCAGTGAGAGTCAGTGTGTGTGGGACCCGTACCTCAGTGAGATTCAATGTGTGTGGGACTGTACCATATTGAGAGATAGTGTGTATTGGATACGTACCCCAGTGAGAATCAGTGCGTGGGGGACGAGTACCCGAGTGAGAGTCAGTGTGTGTGGGACACATTACCCAGTGAGAGTCAGTGTGTTTGGACCTGTACCCCAGTGAGAGTCATTGTGTGTGGGAACCCAAACCCAGTGAGAGTCAGTGTATGTGGGATCCATACCCCAGGGAGAGTCAGTGTGTGTGGGATCTATAACCCAGTGAGAATCAGTGTGTGTGGGACACATACCACAGCGAGAGGCAGTATGTGGGACCCATACCCCAGTGAGAGTCAGTGTGTGTGGGACCCGTACCCCAGTGAAAGTCAGTGTGTGTGGTACCTGCACCCCAGTGAGAATCAGTGTGTGTGGGACCTGTACCCTAGTGAGAATCAGTGTGTGTGGGATCTGTACCCGAGTGAGAGTCAGTGTGTGTGGGACACATTACCCAGTGAGAGTCAGTGTGTGTGGGAACCCAAACCCAGTGAGAGTCAGTGTGTGTGGGATCCATGCACCAGTGAGAGTCATTGTGTGTGGGAACCCAAACCCAGTGAGAGTCAGTGTGTGTGGGACCCATACCCCAGTGAGAGTTGGTGTGTGTGGGACCTCTACCCCAGTGAGCGTCAGTGTGTGTGGCCCGTCCCCCAGTGAGAGTCAGTGTGTGTGGGACACATACCACAGTGAGAGTCAGTGTGTGTGGGACCCGTACCCCAGTGAGAGTCAGTGTGGTTGGGACCCGTAACCCAGTGAGCCTCAGTGTGTGTGGGACCCGTACCCCAGTGAGAGTCAGTGTGTGTGGGACCCGTACCCCAGTGAGAGTCAGTGTTTGTGGGACCCGTACCCCACGGAGTGTCAATGTGTGTGGGACCCATACCCCAGCGAGAGTCAGTGTGTGTGTGGCCCGTCCCCCAGTGATAATCGATGTGTGTGGGACCCGTACCCCAGCGAGAGTCAGTGTGTGTGGCCCGTTCCCCAGTGAGAATCGGTGTGTGTGGGACCCATACCCCAGTGAGAGTCAGTGCGTGTGGAACCGTACATCCGTGAGAGTCAGTGTTTGTTGGACCCATACACAGTGAGAGTCAGTATGTGTGGAACCCGTACCCGAGTGAGAGTCAGTGTGTGTGGGACCCATACCCCAGTGAGAGTCAGTGTGTGTGGGACCCGTACCCCAGGGAAAGTCAGTGTGTGTGGGACCTATAACCCAGTGAGAATCAGTGTGTGTGGGGCCCGTCCCCCAGTGAGAGTCAGTGTGTGTGGGACACATACCACAGCGAGAGGCAGTATGTGGGACTCATACCCAATTGAGAGTCAGTGTGTGTGGGACCAGTACCCCAATGAGAGTCAGTGTGTGTGGGACCCGTACCCCAGTGAGAGTCAGTGTGTGTGGGATCCGTACACCAGTGAGAGTCAGTGCGTATGGGACCCGTACCCCAGTGAGTGTCAGTGGGTGTGGGGCCCATAACCCAAGTTAGAGTCAGTGTGTGTGGGATCTGTACCCCAGTGAGAGTTAGTCTGTGTCGGACCCGTACCCCAGTGAGAGTCAGTGCCTGTGGGACCAGTGCCCCATTGACAGTTTGTGTGTGTGACCCGTACCCCAATGAGAGTCTGTGCGTGTGGGACTTGTACCCCAGTGAGAATCAATATTTGTGGTATTTGTACCCCAGTGAGAGTTAGTGTGTGTGGGATTCGTACCCCAGTGAGCCTCAGTGTGTGTGGGACCTGTACCCCAGTGAGAGTCAGTGTGTGTGTGACCCGTACCCCAGGGAGAGTCAGTGTGTATGGGACCCATACCCCAGGGAGAGTCAGTTTGTGTGGGACCCATACCCCAGGGAGAGTCAGTTTGTGTGGCCCGTCCCCCCAGTGAGAATCGGTGTTTGTGGGACCCGTACATCAGTGAGAGTCTCTGTGTATGGGGACCCGTACTCCAGTGAGAGTCAGTGCGTGTGGGAGTCGTATCCAGTGAGAGTCAGTGTGTGTGGGACCAGTACCCCTGTGTGAGTCAGTGTGTGTGGGACCCATAACCCAGTGAGAGTCAGTGTGTGTGGGACCCATACCCCAGTGAGAGTTAGTGTGTGTGGGACCTCTACCCCAGTGAGCGTCAGTGTGTGTGGCCCGTCCCCCAGTGAGAGTCAGTGTGTGTGGGACCTATAACCCAGTGAGAATCAGTGTGTGTGGGGCCCGTCCCCCAGTGAGAGTCAGTGTGTGTGGGACACATACCACAGCGAGAGGCAGTATGTGGGACTCATACCCAATTGAGAGTCAGTGTGTGTGGGACCAGTACCCCAATGAGAGTCAGTGTGTGTGGGACCCGTACCCCAGTGAGAGTCAGTGTGTGTGGGATCCGTACACCAGTGAGAGTCAGTGCGTATGGGACCCGTACCCCAGTGAGTGTCAGTGGGTGTGGGGCCCATAACCCAAGTTAGAGTCAGTGTGTGTGGGATCTGTACCCCAGTGAGAGTTAGTCTGTGTCGGACCCGTACCCCAGTGAGAGTCAGTGCCTGTGGGACCAGTGCCCCATTGAGAGTTTGTGTGTGTGACCCGTACCCCAATGAGAGTCTGTGCGTGTGGGACTTGTACCCCAGTGAGAATCAATATTTGTGGTATTTGTACCCCAGTGAGAGTTAGTGTGTGTGGGATTCGTACCCCAGTGAGCCTCAGTGTGTGTGGGACCTGTACCCCAGTGAGAGTCAGTGTGTGTGTGACCCGTACCCCAGGGAGAGTCAGTGTGTATGGGACCCATACCCCAGGGAGAGTCAGTTTGTGTGGGACCCATACCCCAGGGAGAGTCAGTTTGTGTGGCCCGTCCCCCCAGTGAGAATCGGTGTTTGTGGGACCCGTACATCAGTGAGAGTCTCTGTGTATGGGGACCCGTACTCCAGTGAGAGTCAGTGCGTGTGGGAGTCGTATCCAGTGAGAGTCAGTGTGTGTGGGACCAGTACCCCTGTGTGAGTCAGTGTGTGTGGGACCCATAACCCAGTGAGAGTCAGTGTGTGTGGGACCCATACCCCAGTGAGAGTTAGTGTGTGTGGGACCTCTACCCCAGTGAGCGTCAGTGTGTGTGGCCCGTCCCCCAGTGAGAGTCAGTGTGTGTGGGACACATACCACAGCGAAAGGCAGTATGTGGGACCCATACCCCAGTGAGAGTCAGTGTGTGTGGGACCCGTACCCCAGTGAGAGTCAGTGTGTGTGGGACCCGTACCCCACGGAGTGTCAATGTGTGTGGGACCCATACCCCAGCGAGAGTCAGTGTGTGTGTGGCCCGTCCCCCAGTGAGAATCGGTGTGTGTGGGACCCGTACCCCAGCGAGAGTCAGTGTGTGTGGCCCGTTCCCCAGTGAGAATCGGTGTGTGTGGGACCCATACCTCAGTGAGAGTCAGTGCGTGTGGAACCGTACCTCCGTGAGAGTCAGTGTTTGTTGGACCCGTACACCAATGAGAGTCAGTATGTGTGGAACCCGTACCCCAGTGATAGTCAGTGTGTTTGGACCCGTACCCGAGTGAGAGTCATTGTGTGTGGGAACCCTAACCCAGTGAGAGTCAGTGTGTGTGGGATCCATACCCCAGTGAGTGTTAGTGTGTGTGTGACCCATACCCCAGTGAGAGTCAGTGTGTGTGGGACCCGTACCCGAGTGAGAGTCAGTGTGTGTGGCCCATACCCCAGTGAGAGTCAGTGTGTGTGGGACCCGTACCGCATGGAGAGTCAGTGTGTGTGGGACCTATAACCCAGTGAGAATCAGTGTGTGTGAGGCCCGTCCCCCAGTGAGAGTCAGTGTGTGTGGGACCAGCGAGAGGCAGTATGTGGGACCCATACCCAATTGAGAGTCAGTGGGTGTGGGGCCCATAACCCAAGTTAGAGTCAGCGTGTGTGGGATCGGTACCCCAGTGAGAGTTAGTCTGTGTCGGACCCGTACCCCAGTGAGAGTCAGTGCATGTGGGACCAGTGCCCCATTGAGAGATTGTGTGTGTGACCCGTACCCCAATGAGGGTCTGTGCGTGTGGGACTTGTACCCCACTGAGAATCAATATTTGTGGTATCTGTACCCCAGTGAGAGTTAGTGTGTGTGGGATTCGTACCCCAGTGAGCCTCAGTGTGTGTGGGACCCGTACCCCTGGGAGATTCAGTGTGTGTGGGACCCATACCCCAGGGAGAGTCAGTTTGTGTGGGATCCATGCACTAGTGAGAGTCAGTGCGTGTGGGAGTCGTACCAAGTGAGAGTCAGTGTGTGTGGGACCCATACCCCAGTGAGAGTTAGTGTGTGTGGGACCTCTACCCCAGTGAGAGTCAGTGTGTGTGGCCCGTCCCCCAGTGAGAGTCAGTGTGTGTGGGACACATACCACAGCGAAAGGCAGTATGTGGGACCCATACCCCAGTGAGAGTCAGTGTGTGTGGGACCCGTACCCCAGTGAGAGCCAGTGTGTGTGGGACCCGTACCCCACGGAGTGTCAATGTGTGTGGGACCCATACCCCAGCGAGAGTCAGTGTGTGTGTGGCCCGTCCCCCAGTGAGAATCGGTGTGTTTGGGACCTGTACTCCAGTGAAAGTCTATGTGTGTTGGACACGTCCCCCAGTGCGAGTCAGTGTGTGTGGGACCCGTACCCCAGTTAGAGTCAGTGTGTGTGGGTCCCGTACCCGAGGGAGTGTCAATGTGTGTGGGACCCATACCCCAGCGAGGGTCAGTGTGTGTGGCCTGTCCCCCAGTGAGAATCAGTGTGTGTGGGACCCGTACCCCAGCGAGAGTCAGTGTGTGTGGCCCGTTCCCCAGTGAGAATCGGTGTGTGTGGGACCCGTACTCCAGTGAGAGTCTGTGTGTGTGGGAACCGTATCCCTGTGAAAGTCAGTGTGTGTGGGACCTGTACCCTAGTGTGAGTCAGTGTGTGGGACCCATACCCCAGTGAGAATCAGTGTTTGTAGGACTTGTACCACAGTGAGAGTCAGTGTGTATGGGACCAGTACACCACTGAGTCAGTTTGTGTGGGACCCGTATCCAGGGGAGAATCGATGTGTGTGGGACCCATACCCCAGTGAGAGTCAGTGTGAGTGGGACCCGTACCTCAGTGAGATTCAATGTGTGTGGGACTGTACCATATTGAGAGACAGTGTGTATTGGATACGTACCCCAGTGAGAATCAGTGCGTGGGGGACCAGTACCCGAGTGAGAGTCAGTGTGTGTGGGACCAGTACCTCAGTGAGATTCAATGTGTGTGGGACTCTACTATATTGAGAGACAGTGTGTATTGGACCCGTACCCCAGTGAGAGTCATTGTGTGTGGGAACCCTAACCCAGTGAGAGTCAGTGTGTGTGGGATCCATACCCCAGGGAGAGGCAGTGTGTGTGGGACACATACCACAGTGAGAGGCAGTATGTGGGACCCATACCCCAGTGAGAGTCAGTGTGTGTGGGACCCGTACCCCAGTGAAAGTCAGTGTGTGTGGTACCTGCACCCCAGTGAGAATCAGTGTGTGTGGGACCTGTACCCTAGTGAGAGTCAGTGTGTGTGGGATCCGTACACCAGTGAGAGTCAGTGTGAATGGGACCCGTACCCCAGTGAGTGTCAGTGGGTGTGGGGCCCATAACCCAAGTGAGAGTCAGTGTGTGTGGGATCTGTACCCCAGTGAGAGTTAGTCTGTGTAGGACCCGTACCCCAGTGAGAGTCATTGCGTGTGGGACCAGTGCCCCAGTGAGCGTTTGTGTTTGTGACCCGTACCCCAGTGAGAATCAGTGTGTGTGGGACCCGTACTCCAGCGAGAGTCAGTGTGTGTGGGAACCGTACCCGAGTGAAAGTCAGTGTGTGTGGGACCTGTACCCCAGTGTGAGTCAGTGTGTCGGACCCATACCCCAGTGAGAATCAGTGTTTGTAGGCCTTGTACCACAGTGAGAGTCAGTGTGTATGGGACCAGTACACCAGTGAGAGTCAGTTTGTGTGGGACCCGTACCCAGGGGAGAATCGATGTGTGTGGGACTCATACCCCATGTGAGAGTCAGTGTGTGTGGGACCCGTACCTCAGTGAGAGTCAGTGTGTGTGGGATCCGTACCGCAGTGAGAGTTAGTGTGTGTGGGACCCGTACCCGAGTGAGAGTCAGTGTGTGTGGGACCCGTACCACTCTGAGAGTCAGTGTGTGTTGGACCCATAACCCAGTGAGAATCAGTGTGTGTGTGGCCCGTCCCCCGGTGAGAGTCAGAGTGTGTGGGACCCGTACCCCAGTGAGAGTCAGTGTGTGTGGGTCCCGCACCCCAGTGAGAATTAGTGTGTGTGGGACCCGTACCCCAGTGAGAGTCAGTGTGTGTGGGATCTGTACCCCAGTGAGAGTTAGTCTGTGTAGGACCCATACCCCAGTGAGGATCAGTGCGTGTGGGACCCGTACCCCAGTGAGAATCAATGTTTGTGGTATTCGTACCCCAGTGAGAGTTAGTGTGTGTGGGATCAGTACCCCAGTGAGAGTCAGTGTGTGTGGGATCCGTATCCCAGTGAGAGTCAGTGTGTGTGGGACCCGTACCCCAGGGAGTGTCAATGTGTGTGGGACCCATACCCCAGTGTGAGTCAGTGTGTGTGGGACCCGTACCCCAGTGAGAGTCAGTGTGTGTGGGACCCGTACCCCAGGGAGTGTCAGTGTGTGTGGCATCCGTATCCCAGTGAGAGTCAGTGTGTGTGGGACACGTACCCCAGTGAGAGCCAGTGTGTGTGGGACACCTAGCCCAGTGAGAGTCAGTGTGTGTGGGACGCCTAACCCAGTGAGAGTCAGTGTGTGTGGGATCCGTACCGCAGTGAGAGTTAGTGTGTGTGGTACCCGTACCCGAGTGAGAGTCAGTGTGTGTGGGATCCGTCCAGCAGTGAGAGTCAATGCGTATGGGACCCGTACCCGAGTGAGTGTCAGTGGGTGTGGGGCTCATAACCCAGTGAGAGTCAGTGAGTGTGGGATCTGTACCCCAGTGAGAGTTAGTCTGTGTAGGACCCATACCCCAGTGAGAGTCAGTGCGTGTGGGACCAGTATCCCATTGAGAGTCAGTGTGTGTGACCCGTACCCCAGTGAGGATCAGTGCGTGTGGGACCCGTACCCCAGTGAGAATCAATGTTTGTGATATTCGTACCCCAGTGAGAGTCAGTGTGTGTGGGATCCGTATCCCAGTGAGAGTCAGTGTGTGTGGGACCCGTACCCCAGTGAGAGTCAGTGTGTGTGGGACCCGTACCCCAGGGAGTGTCAATGTTTGTGGGACCCATACCCCAGTGTGAGTCAGTGTGTGTGGCCCGTTCCCCAGTGAGAATCGGTGTGTGTGGGATCAGTACTCCAGTGAGAGTCAGTGTGTGTGGGACCTGTTCCCCAGTATGAGTCAGTGTGTGAGACCCATACCCCAGTGAGAGTCAGTGTTTGTAGGACTTGTACCACAGTGAGAGTCAGGATCTGTGGGACTGTACCCCAGTGAGAGTCAGTGTTTGTAGGACTTGTACCACAGTGAGAGTCAGTGTCTGTGGCGCCCGTACCCCAGTGAGAGCCAGTTGTATGGGACCAGTACTCCAGTGAGAGTAAGTTTGTGTGGGACCTGTACCCCAGTGGGATCCGTACCTCCATGAGAGTCAGTGTTTGTGGGACCCGTACACCAGTGAGAGTCAGTATGTGGGGGACCAGTACCCTAGTAAGAGTCAGTGTGTGTGGGACCCATTACCCAGTGAGAGTCAATGTGTGTGGGTCCCGTACCCCAGTGAGATTCAGTGTGTGTGGTACCCATTACCCAGTGAGAGTTATTGTGTGTGGGATCTGTACCCCAGTGCCAATCAGTGTCTATGGGACTGTACCCCAGTGAGTGTCAGTGTGTGTGGAATTGTTACCCCAGTGAGAGTCAGTGTGTGTGGGACCCGTACCCCAGTGAGAGTCAGTGTGTGTGGGATCTGCACCTCAGTGAGAGTTAGTCTGTGTGGGACCCGTACCCCAGTGAGAGTCAATGCGTGTGGGACCAGTGCCCCATTGAGAGTTTGTGTGTGTGACCCGTACCCCAATGAGAGTCTGTGCGTGGAGCATTTGTACCCCAGTGAGAATCAATATTTGTGGTATTTGTACCCCAGTGACAGTTAGTGTGTGTGGGATTCGTAGCCCAGTGAGCCTCAGTGTGTGTGGCACCTGTACCCCTGTGAGAGTCAGTGTGTGTGTCCCGTCCCCCAGTGAGAATAGGTGTGTGTGGGACCCCTACACGAGTGAGAGTCTGTGTATGTGGGATCCGTACCCCAGTGAGAGTCAGTGTGTGTGGGATCCGTGCACCAGTGAGAGTCAGTGTGTATGGGACCCATACCCCAGTGAGAGTCAGTGCGTGTGGAACCGTACCTCCGTGAGAGTCAGTGTTTGTGGAACCCGTACCCCAGTGAGAGTCAGTGTGTGTGGGACCAATACCTCAGTGAGAGTCAAAGTGTGTACGACTGTACCATATTGAGAGTCAGTGTGTGTGGGACGCATAACCCAGTGAGAGTCAATGTGTGTTGGATCCGTACCCCAGTGAGAATCAGTGCGTGGGGGACCAGTACCCGAGTGAGAGTCAGTGTGTGTGGGACACATTACCCAGTGAGAGTCAGTGTGTTTGGACCCGTACCCCAGTGAGAGTCATTGTGTGTGGGAACCCTAACCCAGTGAGAGTCAGTGTGTGTGGGACACATTACCCAGTGAGAGTCAGTGTGTTTGGACCCGTACCCCAGTGAGAGTCAGTGTGTGTGGGACCCGTACCCCAGTTAGAGTCAGTGTGTGTGGGTCCCGTACCCGAGGGAGTGTCAATGTGTGTGGGACCCATACCCCAGCGAGGGTCAGTGTGTGTGGCCTGTCCCCCAGTGAGAATCAGTGTGTGTGGGACCCGTACCCCAGCGAGAGTCAGTGTGTGTGGCCCGTTCCCCAGTGAGAATCGGTGTGTGTGGGACCCGTACTCCAGTGAGAGTCTGTGTGTGTGGGAACCGTATCCCTGTGAAAGTCAGTGTGTGTGGGACACATTACCCAGTGAGAGTCAGTGTGTTTGGACCCGTACCCCAGTGAGAGTCATTGTGTGTGGGAACCCTAACCCAGTGAGAGTCAGTGTGTGTGGGACACATTACCCAGTGAGAGTCAGTGTGTTTGGACCCGTACCCCAGTGAGAGTCATTGTGTGTGGGAACCCTAACCCAGTGAGAGTCAGTGTGTGTGGGACCCGTACTCCAGCGAGAGTCAGTGTGTGTGGGAACTGTACCCGAGTGAAAGTCAGTGTGTGTGGGACCTGTACCCCAGTGTGAGTCAGTGTGTCGGACCCATACCCCAGTGAGAATCAGTGTTTGTAGGCCTTGTACCACAGTGAGAGTCAGTGTGTGTGGGACCAGTACCCCTGTGTGAGTCAGTGTGTGTGGGACCCATAACCCAGTGAGAGTCAGTGTGTGTGGGACCCATACCCCAGTGAGAGTTAGTGTGTGTGGGACCTCGACCCCAGTGAGCGTCAGTGTGTGTGGCCCGTCCCCCAGTGAGAGTCAGTGTGTGTGGGACACATACCACAGCGAAAGGCAGTATGTGGGACCCATACCCCAGTGAGAGTCAGTGTGTGTGGGACCCGTACCCCAGTTAGAGTCAGTGTGTGTGGGTCCCGTACCCGAGGGAGTGTCAATGTGTGTGGGACCCATACCCCAGCGAGGGTCAGTGTGTGTGGCCTGTCCCCCAGTGAGAATCAGTGTGTGTGGGACCCGTACCCCAGCGAGAGTCAGTGTGTGTGGCCCGTTCCCCAGTGAGAATCGGTGTGTGTGGGACCCGTACTCCAGTGAGAGTCTGTGTGTGTGGGAACCGTATCCCTGTGAAAGTCAGTGTGTGTGGGACCTGTACCCCAGTGTGAGTCAGTGTGTGGGACCCATACCCCAGTGAGAATCAGTGTTTGTAGGACTTGTACCACAGTGAGAGTCAGTGTGTATGGGACCAGTACACCACTGAGTCAGTTTGTGTGGGACCCGTATCCAGGGGAGAATCGATGTGTGTGGGACCCATACCCCAGTGAGAGTCAGTGTGTGTGGGACCCGTACCTCAGTGAGATTCAATGTGTGTGGGACTGTACCATATTGAGAGACAGTGTGTATTGGATACATACCCCAGTGAGAATCAGTGCGTGGGGGACCAGTACCCGAGTGAGAGTCAGTGTGTGGTGGACCAGTACCTCAGTGAGATTCAATGTGTGTGGGACTCTACTATATTGAGAGACAGTGTGTATTGGACCCGTACCCCAGTGAGAGTCATTGTGTGTGGGAACCCTAACCCAGTGAGAGTCAGTGTGTGTGGGATCCATACCCCAGGGAGAGTCAGTGTGTGTGGGACACATACCACAGCGAGAGGCAGTATGTGGGACCCATACCCCAGTGAGAGTCAGTGTGTGTGGGACCCGTACCCCAGTGAAAGTCAGTGTGTGTGGTACCTGCACCCCAGTGAGAATCAGTGTGTGTGGGACCTGTACCCTAGTGAGAGTCAGTGTGTGTGGGATCCGTACACCAGTGAGAGTCAGTGTGAATGGGACCCGTACCCCAGTGAGTGTCGGTGGGTGTGGGGCCCATAACCCAAGTGAGAGCCAGTGTGTGTGGGATCTGTACCCCAGTGAGAGTTAGTCTGTGTAGGACCCGTACCCCAGTGAGAGTCATTGCGTGTGGGACCAGTGCCCCATTGAGCGTTTGTGTTTGTGACCCGTACCCCAGTGAGAATCAGTGTGTGTGGGACCCGTACTCCAGCGAGAGTCAGTGTGTGTGGGAACCGTACCCGAGTGAAAGTCAGTGTGTGTGGAACCTGTACCCCAGTGTGAGTCAGTGTGTCGGACCCATACCCCAGTGAGAATCAGTGTTTGTAGGCCTTGTACCACAGTGAGAGTCAGTGTGTATGGGACCAGTACTCCAGTGAGAGTAAGTTTGTGTGGGACCTGTACCCCAGTGGGATCCGTACCTCCATGAGAGTCAGTGTTTGTGGGACCCGTACACCAGTGAGAGTCAGTATGTGGGGGACCAGTACCCTAGTAAGAGTCAGTGTGTGTGGGACCCATTACCCAGTGAGAGTCAATGTGTGTGGGTCCCGTACCCCAGTGAGATTCAGTGTGTGTGGGACCCATACCCCAGTGAGTGTCAGTGTGTGTGGGACCCATTACCCAGTGAGAGTTATTGTGTGTGGGATCTGTACCCCAGTGCCAATCAGTGTCTATGGGACTGTACCCCAGTGAGTGTCAGTGTGTGTGGAATTGTTACCCCAGTGAGAGTCAGTGTGTGTGGGACCCGTACCCCAGTGAGAGTCAGTGTGTATGGGATCTGCACCTCAGTGAGAGTTAGTCTGTGTGGGACCCGTACCCCAGTGAGAGTCAATGCGTGTGGGACCAGTGCCCCATTGAGAGTTTGTGTGTGTGACATGTACCCCAATGAGAGTCTGTGCGTGGAGCATTTGTACCCCAGTGAGAATCAATATTTGTGGTATTTGTACCCCAGTGACAGTTAGTGTGTGTGGGATTCGTAGCCCAGTGAGCCTCAGTGTGTGTGGCACCTGTACCCCTGTGAGAGTCAGTGTGTGTGTCCCGTCCCCCAGTGAGAATCGGTGTGTGTGGGACCCCTACACGAGTGAGAGTCTGTGTATGTGGGACCCGTACCCCAGTGAGAGTCAGTGTGTGTGGGATCCGTGCACCAGTGAGAGTCAGTGTGTATGGGACCCATACCCCAGTGAGAGTCAGTGCGTGTGGAACCGTATCTCCGTGAGAGTCAGTGTTTGTGGAACCCGTACCCCAGTGAGAGTCAGTGTGTGTGGGACCAATACCTCAGTGAGAGTCAAAGTGTGTACGACTGTACCATATTGAGAGTCAGTGTGTGTGGGACGCATAACCCAGTGAGAGTCAATGTGTGTTGGATCCGTACCCCAGTGAGAATCAGTGCGTGGGGGACCAGTACCCGAGTGAGAGTCAGTGTGTGTGGGACACATTACCCAGTGAGAGTCAGTGTGTTTGGACCCGTACCCCAGTGAGAGTCATTGTGTGTGGGAACCCTAACCCAGTGAGAGTCAGTGTGTGTGGGACACATTACCCAGTGAGAGTCAGTGTGTTTGGACCCGTACCCCAGTGAGAGTCATTGTGTTTTGGGAACCCTAACCCAGTGAGAGTCAGTGTGTGTGGGACCCGTACTCCAGCGAGAGTCAGTGTGTGTGGGAACCGTACCCGAGTGAAAGTCAGTGTGTGTGGGACCTGTACCCCAGTGTGAGTCAGTGTGTCGGACCCATACCCCAGTGAGAATCAGTGTTTGTAGGCCTTGTACCACAGTGAGAGTCAGTGTGTATGGGACCAGTACACCAGTGAGAGTCAGTTTGTGTGGGACCCGTACCCAGGGGAGAATCGATGTGTGTGGGACTCATACCCCATGTGAGAGTCAGTGTGTGTGGGACCCGTACCTCAGTGAGAGTTAGTGTGTGTGGGACCCGTACCCGAGTGAGAGTCAGTGTGTGTGGGACCCGTACCACTCTGAGAGTCAGTGTGTGTTGGACCCATAACCCAGTGAGAATCAGTGTGTGTGTGGCCCGTCCCCCGGTGAGAGTCAGAGTGTGTGGGACCCGTACCCCAGTGAGAGTCAGTGTGTGTGGGTCCCGCACCCCAGTGAGAATTAGTGTGTGTGGGACCCGTACCCCAGTGAGAGTCAGTGTGTGTGGGATCTGTACCCCAGTGAGAGTTAGTCTGTGTAGGACCCATACCCCAGTGAGGATCAGTGCGTGTGGGACCCGTACCCCAGTGAGAATCAATGTTTGTGGTATTCGTACCCCAGTGAGAGTTAGTGTGTGTGGGATCAGTACCCCAGTGAGAGTCAGTGTGTGTGGGATCCGTATCCCAGTGAGAGTCAGTGTGTGTGGGACCCGTACCCCAGGGAGTGTCAATGTGTGTGGGACCCATACCCCAGTGTGAGTCAGTGTGTGTGGGACCCGTACCCCAGTGAGAGTCAGTGTGTGTGGGACCCGTACCCCAGGGAGTGTCAATGTGTGTGGGATCCGTACCCCAGTGAGAGTCAGTGTGTGTGGGACACGTACCCCAGTGAGAGCTAGTGTGTGTGGGACACCTAGCCCAGTGAGAGTCAGTGTGTGTGGGACGCCTAACCCAGTGAGAGTCAGTGTGTGTGGGATCCGTACCTCAGTGAGAGTCAGTGTGTGTGGGATCCGTACCGCAGTGAGAGTTAGTGTGTGTGGGACCCGTACCCGAGTGAGAGTCAGTGTGTGTGGGACCCGTACCACTCTGAGAGTCAGTGTGTGTTGGACCCATAACCCAGTGAGAATCAGTGTGTGTGTGGCCCGTCCCCCGGTGAGAGTCAGAGTGTGTGGGACCCGTACCCCAGTGAGAGTCAGTGTGTGTGGGTCCCGCACCCCAGTGAGAATTAGTGTGTGTGGGACCCGTACCCCAGTGAGAGTCAGTGTGTGTGGGATCTGTACCCCAGTGAGAGTTAGTCTGTGTAGGACCCATACCCCAGTGAGGATCAGTGCGTGTGGGACCCGTACCCCAGTGAGAATCAATGTTTGTGGTATTCGTACCCCAGTGAGAGTTAGTGTGTGTGGGATCAGTACCCCAGTGAGAGTCAGTGTGTGTGGGATCCGTATCCCAGTGAGAGTCAATGTGTGTGGGTCCCGTACCCCAGTGAGATTCAGTGTGTGTGGGACCCATACCCCAGTGAGTGTCAGTGTGTGTGGGACCCATTACCCAGTGAGAGTTATTGTGTGTGGGATCTGTACCCCAGTGCCAATCAGTGTCTATGGGACTGTACCCCAGTGAGTGTCAGTGTGTGTGGAATTGTTACCCCAGTGAGAGTCAGTGTGTGTGGGACCCGTACCCCAGTGAGAGTCAGTGTGTGTGGGATCTGCACCTCAGTGAGAGTTAGTCTGTGTGGGACCCGTACCCCAGTGAGAGTCAATGCGTGTGGGACCAGTGCCCCATTGAGAGTTTGTGTGTGTGACATGTACCCCAATGAGAGTCTGTGCGTGGAGCATTTGTACCCCAGTGAGAATCAATATTTGTGGTATTTGTACCCCAGTGACAGTTAGTGTGTGTGGGATTCGTAGCCCAGTGAGCCTCAGTGTGTGTGGCACCTGTACCCCTGTGAGAGTCAGTGTGTGTGTCCCGTCCCCCAGTGAGAATCGGTGTGTGTGGGACCCCTACACGAGTGAGAGTCTGTGTATGTGGGACCCGTACCCCAGTGAGAGTCAGTGTGTGTGGGATCCGTGCACCAGTGAGAGTCAGTGTGTATGGGACCCATACCCCAGTGAGAGTCAGTGCGTGTGGAACCGTATCTCCGTGAGAGTCAGTGTTTGTGGAACCCGTACCCCAGTGAGAGTCAGTGTGTGTGGGACCAATACCTCAGTGAGAGTCAAAGTGTGTACGACTGTACCATATTGAGAGTCAGTGTGTGTGGGACGCATAACCCAGTGAGAGTCAATGTGTGTTGGATCCGTACCCCAGTGAGAATCAGTGCGTGGGGGACCAGTACCCGAGTGAGAGTCAGTGTGTGTGGGACACATTACCCAGTGAGAGTCAGTGTGTTTGGACCCGTACCCCAGTGAGAGTCATTGTGTGTGGGAACCCTAACCCAGTGAGAGTCAGTGTGTGTGGGACACATTACCCAGTGAGAGTCAGTGTGTTTGGACCCGTACCCCAGTGAGAGTCATTGTGTTTTGGGAACCCTAACCCAGTGAGAGTCAGTGTGTGTGGGACCCGTACTCCAGCGAGAGTCAGTGTGTGTGGGAACCGTACCCGAGTGAAAGTCAGTGTGTGTGGGACCTGTACCCCAGTGTGAGTCAGTGTGTCGGACCCATACCCCAGTGAGAATCAGTGTTTGTAGGCCTTGTACCACAGTGAGAGTCAGTGTGTATGGGACCAGTACACCAGTGAGAGTCAGTTTGTGTGGGACCCGTACCCAGGGGAGAATCGATGTGTGTGGGACTCATACCCCATGTGAGAGTCAGTGTGTGTGGGACCCGTACCTCAGTGAGAGTCAGTGTGTGTGGGATCCGTACCGCAGTGAGAGTTAGTGTGTGTGGGACCCGTATCCGAGTGAGAGTCAGTGTGTGTGGGACCCGTACCACTCTGAGAGTCAGTGTGTGTTGGACCCATAACCCAGTGAGAATCAGTGTGTGTGTGGCCCGTCCCCCGGTGAGAGTCAGAGTGTGTGGGACCCGTACCCCAGTGAGAGTCAGTGTGTGTGGGTCTCGCACCCCAGTGAGAATTAGTGTGTGTGGGACCCGTACCCCAGTGAGAGTCAGTGTGTGTGGGATCTGTACCCCAGTGAGAGTTAGTCTGTGTAGGACCCATACCCCAGTGAGGATCAGTGCGTGTGGGACCCGTACCCCAGTGAGAATCAATGTTTGTGGTATTCGTACCCCAGTGAGAGTTAGTGTGTGTGGGATCAGTACCCCAGTGAGAGTCAGTGTGTGTGGGATCCGTATCCCAGTGAGAGTCAGTGTGTGTGGGACCCGTACCCCAGGGAGTGTCAATGTGTGTGGGACCCATACCCCAGTGTGAGTCAGTGTGTGTGGGACCCGTACCCCAGTGAGAGTCAGTGTGTGTGGGACCCGTACCCCAGGGAGTGTCAATGTGTGTGGGATCCGTACCCCAGTGAGAGTCAGTGTGTGTGGGACACGTACCCCAGTGAGAGCCAGTGTGTGTGGGACACCTAGCCCAGTGAGAGTCAGTGTGTGTGGGACGCCTAACCCAGTGAGAGTCAGTGTGTGTGGGATCCGTACCGCAGTGAGAGTTAGTGTGTGTGGTACCCGTACCCGAGTGAGAGTCAGTGTGTGTGGGATCCGTCCAGCAGTGAGAGTCAATGCGTATGGGACCCGTACCCGAGTGAGTGTCAGTGGGTGTGGGGCTCATAACCCAGTGAGAGTCAGTGAGTGTGGGATCTGTACCCCAGTGAGAGTTAGTCTGTGTAGGACCCATACCCCAGTGAGAGTCAGTGCGTGTGGGACCAGTATCCCATTGAGAGTCAGTGTGTGTGACCCGTACCCCAGTGAGGATCAGTGCGTGTGGGACCCGTACCCCAGTGAGAATCAATGTTTGTGATATTCGTACCCCAGTGAGCGTCAGTGTGTGTGGGATCCGTATCCCAGTGAGAGTCAGTGTGTGTGGGACCCGTACCCCAGTGAGAGTCAGTGTGTGTGGGACCCGTACCCCAGGGAGTGTCAATGTTTGTGGGACCCATACCCCAGTGTGAGTCAGTGTGTGTGGCCCATTCCCCAGTGAGAATCGGTGTGTGTGGGATCAGTACTCCAGTGAGAGTCAGTGTGTGTGGGACCTGTTCCCCAGTATGAGTCAGTGTGTGAGACCCATACCCCAGTGAGAGTCAGTGTTTGTAGGACTTGTACCACAGTGAGAGTCAGGATCTGTGGGACTGTACCCCAGTGAGAGTCAGTGTTTGTAGGACTTGTACCACAGTGAGAGTCAGTGTCTGTGGCGCCCGTACCCCAGTGAGAGCCAGTTGTATGGGACCAGTACTCCAGTGAGAGTAAGTTTGTGTGGGACCTGTACCCCAGTGGGATCCGTACCTCCATGAGAGTCAGTGTTTGTGGGACCCGTACACCAGTGAGAGTCAGTACGTGGGGGACCAGTACCCTAGTAAGAGTCAGTGTGTGTGGGACCCATTACCCAGTGAGAGTCAATGTGTGTGGGTCCCGTACCCCAGTGAGATTCAGTGTGTGTGGGACCCATACCCCAGTGAGTGTCAGTGTGTGTGGGACCCATTACCCAGTGAGAGTTATTGTGTGTGGGATCTGTACCCCAGTGCCAATCAGTGTCTATGGGACTGTACCCCAGTGAGTGTCAGTGTGTGTGGAATTGTTACCCCAGTGAGAGTCAGTGTGTGTGGGACCCGTACCCCAGTGAGAGTCAGTGTGTGTGGGATCTGCACCTCAGTGAGAGTTAGTCTGTGTGGGACCCGTACCCCAGTGAGAGTCAATGCGTGTGGGACCAGTGCCCCATTGAGAGTTTGTGTGTGTGACCCGTACCCCAATGAGAGTCTGTGCGTGGAGCATTTGTACCCCAGTGAGAATCAATATTTGTGGTATTTGTACCCCAGTGACAGTTAGTGTGTGTGGGATTCGTAGCCCAGTGAGCCTCAGTGTGTGTGGCACCTGTACCCCTGTGAGAGTCAGTGTGTGTGTCCCGTCCCCCAGTGAGAATCGGTGTGTGTGGGACCCCTACACGAGTGAGAGTCTGTGTATGTGGGACCAATACCTCAGTGAGAGTCAAAGTGTGTACGACTGTACCATATTGAGAGTCAGTGTGTGTGGGACGCATAACCCAGTGAGAGTCAATGTGTGTTGGATCCGTACCCCAGTGAGAATCAGTGCGTGGGGGACCAGTACCCGAGTGAGAGTCAGTGTGTGTGGGACACATTACCCAGTGAGAGTCAGTGTGTTTGGACCCGTACCCCAGTGAGAGTCATTGTGTGTGGGAACCCTAACCCAGTGAGAGTCAGTGTGTGTGGGATCCATACCCCAGTGAGTGTTAGTGTGTGTGCAACCAGTACCCCAGTGAGAGTCAGTTTGTGTGGGACCCATACCCCAGTGAGAGTCAGTGTGTGTGGGACCCGTACCCCAGTGAGAGTCAGTGTGTGTGGCCCGTCCCCCCAGTGAGAGTCAGTGTGTGTGGGACCCGTACTCCAGTGAGAGTCAGTGTGTGTGGCCCGTCCCCCAGTGAGAATCGGTGTGTGTGGGACCCGTACTCCAGTGAGAGTCTGTGTGTGTGGCCCGTCACCCAGTGAGAATCGGCGTGTGTGGGACCCATACCCCAGCGAGAGTCAGTGTGTGTGGCCCGTCCCCCAGTGAGAATCGCTGTGTGTGGGACCTGTACCCCAGTGAGAGTCAGTGTGTGTGGGATCCGTATCCCAGTGAGAGTCAGTGCGTGTGGGAACCGTACCCCAGTAAGCGTCAGTGCGTGTGGGACCCATAACCCAGTGAGAGTTAGTCTGTTTGTGACCCGTACCCCAGTGAGAGTCAGTGCGTGTGGGACCCATACCCCATTGAGAGTCAGTGTGTTTGTGACCCCGTACCCCAGTGAGAGTCAGTGTGTGTGGGACCCTTACCCGGTGAGTGTCAATGTGTGTGGGACTGTACCCCAGTGAGAGTCAGTGTGTGTGGGACCCATACCCCATTGAGAGTCAGTGTGTTTGTGACCCCGTACCCCAGTGAGAGTCAGTGTGTGTGGGACCCTTACCCGGTGAGTGTCAATGTGTGTGGGACTGTACCCCAGTGAGAGTCAGTGTGTGTGGGATCCGTACCCCAGTGAGTGTCAGTGTGTGTGGGACCCATTACCCAGTGAGAGTTATTGTGTGTGGGACCCGTACCCCAGTGAGAGTCAGTGTGTGTGGCCCGTCCCCCAGTGAGAATCGGTGTGTGTGGGACCCGTACTCCAGTGAGAGTCTGTGTGTGTGGCCCGTCACCCAGTGAGAATCGGCGTGTGTGGGACCCATACCCCAGCGAGAGTCAGTGTGTGTGGCCCGTCCCCCAGTGAGAATCGCTGTGTGTGGGACCTGTACCCCAGTGAGAGTCAGTGTGTGTGGGATCCGTATCCCAGTGAGAGTCAGTGCGTGTGGGAACCGTACCCCAGTAAGCGTCAGTGTGTGTGGGACCAGTACCCCAGTGAGAGTCAGTGTGTGTGGGACCATAACCCAGTGAGAGTCAGTGTGTGTGGGACTGTACCCCAGTTAGAGTCAGTCTGTGTGGGAACCGTACCCCAGTGAGAGTCAGTGTCTGTTGGACCCGTACCCCAGTTAGAGTCAGTCTGTGTGGGAACCGTACCCCAGTGAGAGTCAGTGTCTGTGGGAACCGTACCCCAGTGAGAGTCAGTGTCTATGGGACTGTACCCGAGTGAGGGTCAGTGTGTGTGGGATTGGTACCCCACTGAGAGTCAGTGTGTGTGGGATCGTACCCCCTTGAGAGTCAGTGTGTGTGGGGCCCATAACCCAGTGAGAGTCAGTGTGTGTGGGACCTGTACCCCAGTGAGAGTTAGTCTGTGTAGGACCCGTACCCCAGTGAGAGCCAGTGCGTGGGACCAGTAACCCATTGAGAGTCAGTGTGTGTGTGACCCGTACCCCAGTGAGGATCAGTGCGTGTGGGACCCGTACCCCAGTGAGAATCAATGTTTGTGGTATTCGTACCCCAGTGAGAGTTAGTGTGTGTGGGATTCGTACCCCATTGAGAGTCAGTGTGTGTGGGACCCGTACCCCAGTGAGAGTCAGTGTGTGTGGGACCTGTACCCCAGGGAGTGTCAATGTGTGTGGGACCCATACCCCAGCGAGAGTCAGTGTGTGTGGGACCAATACCTCAGTGAGAGTCAAAGTGTGTACGACTGTATGATATTGAGAGTCAGTGTGTGTGGGACGCATAACCCAGTGAGAGTCAGTGTGTTTGGACCCGTACCCCAGTGAGAGTCATTGTGTGTGGGAACCCGAACCCATTGAGAGTCAGTGTGTGTGGGACCCGTACCCCAGTGAGAATCAGTGCGTGGGGGACCAGTACCCGAGTGAGAGTCAGTGTGTGTGGGACACATTACCCAGTGACAGTCAGTGTGTTTGGACCCGTACCCCAGTGAGAGTCATTGTGTGTGGGAACCCTAACCCAGTGAGAGTCAGTGTGTGTGGGATCCGTACCCCAGTGAGAGACAGTGTGTGTGTGACTCATACCCCAGTGAGAGTCAGTGTGTGTGGCCCGTCCCCCAGTGAGAATCGCTGTGTGTGGGACCTGTACCCCAGTGAGAGTCAGTGCGTGTAGGAACCGTACCCCAGTAAGCGTCAGTGTGTGTGGGACCCATACCCAAGTGAGAGTTAGTCTGTTTGTGACCCGTACCCCAGTGAGAGTCAGTGCGTGTGGGACCCATACCCCATTGAGAGTCAGTGTGTTTGTGACCCCGTACCCCAGTGAGAGTCAGTGTGTGTGGGACCCTTACCTGGTGAGTGTCAATGTGTGTGGGACTGTACCTCAGTGAGAGTCAGTGTGTGTGGGATCCGTACCCCAGTGAGAATCAGTGTGTGTGGGACCATAACCCAGTGAGAGTCAGTGTGTGTGGGGCCCGCACCCCAGTGAGAATCAATGTATGTGGGACGCGTACCCCAGTGAGAGTCAGTGTGTGTGGGACTGTACCCCAGTTAGAGTCAGTCTGTGTGGGAACCGTACCCCAGTGAGAGTCAGTGTCTATGGGACTGTACCCGAGTGAAGGTCAGTGTGTGTGGGATTGGTACCCCACTGAGAGTCAGTGTGTGTGGGATCGTACCGCCTTGAGAGTCAGTGTGTGTGGGACCGTACACCAGTGAGAGTCAGTGCGTATGGGACCCGTACCCCAGTGAGTGTCAGTGGGTGTGGGGCCCATAACCCAGTGAGAGTCAGTGTGTGTGGGACCTGTACCCCAGTGAGAGTTAGTCTGTGTAGGACCCGTACCCCAGTGAGAGCCAGTGCGTGTGGGACCAGTAACCCATTGAGAGTCAGTGTGTGTGTGACCCGTACCCCAGTGAGGATCAGTGCGTGTGGGACCTGTACCCCAGTGAGAATCAATGTTTGTGGTATTCGTACCCCAGTGAGAGTTAGTATGTGTGGGATTCGTACCCCATTGAGAGTCAGTGTGTGTGGGACCCATACCCCAGTGAGAGTCAGTGTGTGTGGGACTTGTACCCAAGGGAGTGTCAATGTGTGTGGGACCCATACCCCAGCGAGAGTCAGTGTGTGTGGCCCGTCCCCCAGTGAGAATCGGTGTGTGTTGGACCCGTACCCCAGCGAGAGTCAGTGTGTGTGGGACCTGTACCCCACTGTGAGTCAGTGTGTATGGGACCAGTTCCCCAGTGAGAGTCAGTTTGTGTGGGACCCGTACCCCAGTGAGAATCGATGTGTATGTGACCCATACCCCAGTGAGAGTCAGTGCGTGTGGAACCGTACCTCCGTGAGAGTCCATGTTTGTGGGACCCGTACACCAGTGAGAGACAGTGTGTGTGGGACCCATACCTCAGTGAGAGTCAATGTATGTACGACTGTACCATATTGAGAGTCAGTGTGTGTGGGACACATAACCCAGTGAGAGTCAGTGTGTGTGGGACCGGACACCAGTGAGAGTCAGTGCGTATGGGACCCGTACCCCAGTGAGTGTCAGTGGGTGTGGGGCCCATAACCCAGTGAGAGTCAGTGTGTGTGGGACCTGTACCCCAGTGAGAGTTAGTCTGTGTAGGACCCGTACCCCAGTGAGAGCCAGTGCGTGTGGGACCAGTAACCCATTGAGAGTCAGTGTGTGTGTGACCTGTACCCCAGTGAGGATCAGTGCGTGTGGGACCTGTACCCCAGTGAGAATCAATGTTTGTGGTATTCGTACCCCAGTGAGAGTTAGTATGTGTGGGATTCGTACCCCATTGAGAGTCAGTGTGTGTGCGACCCGTACCCCAGTGAGAGTCAGTGTGTGTGGGACCTGTACCCAAGGGAGTGTCAATGTGTGTGGGACCCATACCCCAGCGAGAGTCAGTGTGTGTGGCCCGTCCCCCAGTGAGAATCGGTGTGTGTGGGACCCGTACCCCAGCGAGAGTCAGTGTGTGTGGGACCGGTACCCCACTGTGAGTCAGTGTGTGGGACCCATACCTCAGTGAGAGTCGGTGTTTGTTGGACTTCTACCACAGTGAGCCTCAGTGTCTGTGGCGCCCGTACCCCAGTGAGAGTCAGTGTGTATGGGACCAGTTCCCGAGTGAGAGTCAGTTTGTGTGGGACCCGTACCCCAGTGAGAATCGATGTGTATGTGACCCATACCCGAGTGAGAGTCAGTGCGTGTGGAACCGTACCTCCGTGAGAGTCCATGTTTGTGGGACCCGTACACCAGTGAGAGACAGTGTGTGTGGGACCCATACCTCAGTGAGAGTCAATGTATGTACGACTGTACCATATTGAGAGTCAGTGTGTGTGGGACGCATAACCCAGTGAGAGTCAGTGTGTGTGTGACCCGTACCCCAGTGAGAGACAGTGTGTGTGGGACACGTACCCCAGTGAGAGTCAGTGTGTATGGGACTGTACCCCAGTGAGAGTCAGTGTGTGTGGGACCCATACCCCAGTGAGAGTCAGTGTCTGTGGGACCCGTACCCCAGTGAGAGTCAGTGTCTATGGGACTGTACCCCAGTGGGGGTCTGTTTTGTGGGATTTGTACCCCAGTGAGAGTCAGTGTGTGTGGGATCTGTACCCCAGTGTGAGTTAGTCTGTGTGGGACCCGTACCCCAGTGAGAGTCAGTGTGTGTGAGGCCCGTACCCCAGTGAGAATCAATGTGTGTGGGATTCGTACCCGAGTGAGAGTCAGTGTGTGTAGGATCCGTATCCCAGTGAGCGTCAGTTTTTGTGGGACCCGTACCCCAGTGAGCCTCAGTGTGTGTGGGACACGTACCCTATGGAGTGTCAATGTGTGTGGGACCCATACCAAAGCGAGAGTCAGTGGGTGTGGCCCGTCCCCCAGTGAGAATCGGTGTGTGTGGGACCCGTCCTCCAGTGAGAGTCTGTGTGTGTGGCCCGTCCCCCAGTGAGAATCGGTGTGTGTGGGACCCATACCCCAGCGAAAGTCAGTGTGTGTGGGATCTGTACCCCAGTGAGAGTTAGTCTGTTTGTGACCCGTATCCCAGTGAGAGTCAGTTCGTGTGGGACCAGTACCCCATTGAGAGTCAGTGTGTGTGTGACCCGTACCCCAGTGAGAGTCAGTGCGTGTGGGACCAGTACCCCAGTGAGAGTCAGTTCGTGTGGGACCAGTACCCCAGTGAGAGTCAGTGCGTGTGGGACCAGTACCCCATTGAGAGTCAGTGTGTGTGTGACCCGTACCCCAGTGAGGATCAGTGCCGGTGGGACCCGTACCTCAGTAAGAATCAATGTTTGTGGTATTGGTACCCCAGTGAGAGTCAGTGCGTGTGGGAACCGTACCCTAGTAAGCGTCAGTGTGTGTGGGACCCATACCCCAGTGAGAGTTAGTCTGTTTGTGACCCGTACCCCAGTGAGAGTCAGTTCGTGTGGGACCCATACCCCATTGAGAGTCAGTGTGTTTGTGACCCCGTACCCCAGTGAGAGTCAGTGTGTGTGGGACCCTTACCCGGTGAGTGTCAATGTGTGTGGAACTGTACCCCAGTGAGAGTCAGTGTGTGTTGGATCCGTACCCCAGTGAGAATCAGTGTGTGTGGGACCATAACACAGTGAGAGTCAGTGTGTGTGGGGCCCGCACCCCAGTGAGAATCAATGTGTGTGGGACCCGTACCCCAGTGAGAGTCAGTGTGTGTGGGACTGTACCCCAGTTAGAGTCAGTCTGTGTGGGAACCGTACCCCAGTGAGAGTCAGTGTCTGTGGGACCCGTACCCCAGTGAGAGTCAGTGTCTATGGGACTGTACCCGAGTGAGGGTCAGTGTGTGTGGGATTGGTACCCCACTGAGAGTCAGTGTGTGTGGGATCGTACCCCCTTGAAAGTCAGTGTGTGTGGGACCGTACACCAGTGAGAGTCAGTGCGTATGGGACCCGTACCCCAGTGAGTGTCAGTGGGTGTGGGGCCCATAACCCAGTGAGAGTCAGTGTGTGTGGGACCTGTACCCCAGTGAGAGTTAGTCTGTGTAGGACCCGTACCCCAGTGAGAGCCAGTGCGTGTGGGACCAGTAACCCATTGAGAGTCAGTATGTGTGTGACCCATACCCCAGTGAGGATCAGTGCGTGTGGGACCTGTACCCCAGTGAGAATCAATGTTTGTGGTATTCGTACCCCAGTGAGAGTTAGTATGTGTGGGATTCGTACCCCAGTGAGAGTCAGTGTGTGTGGGACCCGTACCCCAGTGAGAGTCAGTGTGTGTGGGACCTGTACCCAAGGGAGTGTCAATGTGTGTGGGACCCATAACCCAGCGAGAGTCAGTGTGTGTGGCCCGTCCCCCAGTGAGAATCGGTGTGTGTGGGACCCGTACCCCAGCGAGAGTCAGTGTGTGTGGGACCTGTACCCCACTGTGAGTCAGTGTGTAGGACCCATACCCCAGTGAGAGTCAGTGTTTGTAGGACTTGTACCACAGTGAGAGTCAGAGTCTGTGGGTCTGTACCCCAGTGAGAGTCGGTGTTTGTTGGACTTGTACTACAGTGAGAGTCAGTGTCTGTGGCGCCCGTACCCCAGTGAGAGTCAGTGTGTATGGGACCAGTTCCCCAGTGAGAGTCAGCTTATGTGGGACCCGTACCCCAGTGAGAATTGATGTGTATGTGACCATACCCCAGTGAGAGTCAGTGCGTGTGGAACCGTACCTCCGTGAGAGTCCATGTTTGTGGGACCCGTACACCAGTGAGAGACAGTGTGTGTGGGACCCATACCTCAGTGAGAGTCAATGTATGTACGACTGTACCATATTGAGATTCAGTGCGTGTGGAACCGTACCTCCGTGAGAGTCAGTGTGTGTGTGACCCGTACCCCAGTGAGTGTCAGTGTGTGTGGGACCCGTACCCCAGTGAGAGTCAGTGTGTGTGGGACTGTACCCCAGTGAGAGTCAGTGTGTGTGGGACCCGTACCCCAGTGAGAGTCAGTGTCTGTGGGACCCGTACCCCAGTGAGAGTCAGTGTCTATGGGACTGTACCCCAGTGGGGGTCTGTTTTGTGGGATTTGTACCCCAGTGAGAGTCAGTGTGTGTGGGATCTGTACCCCAGTGAGAGTTAGTCTGTGTGGGACCCGTACCCCAGTGAGAGTCAGTGTGTGTGAGGCCCGTACCCCAGTGAGAATCAATGTGTGTGGGATTCGTACCCCAGTGAGAGTCAGTGTGTGTAGGATCCGTATCCCAGTGAGAGTCAGTTTTTGTGGGACCCGTACCCCAGTGAGCCTCAGTGTGTGTGGGACCCGTACCCTATGGAGTGTCAATGTGTGTGGGACCCATACCCCAGCGAGAGTCAGTGGGTGTGGCCCGTCCCCCAGAGAGAATCGGTGTGTGTGGGACCCGTACTCCAGTGAGAGTCTGTGTGTGTGGGATCTGTACCCCAGTGAGAGTTAGTCTGTTTGTGACCCGTACCCCAGTGAGGATCAGTGCGTGTGGCACCCGTACCTCAGTGAGAATCAATGTTTGTGGTATTGGTACCCCAGTGAGAGTTAGTGTGTGTGGGATTCGTACCCCAGTGAAAGTCAGTGTGTGTGGGATCCGTATCCCAGTGAGAGTCAGTGCGTATGGGACCCGTACCCGAGTGAGTGTCAGTGTGTGTGGGGCCCATAACCCAGTGAGAGTCAGTGTGTG
The DNA here is from genome assembly GCF_044704955.1 of Pristiophorus japonicus. Taxonomy (NCBI): domain Eukaryota; kingdom Metazoa; phylum Chordata; class Chondrichthyes; family Pristiophoridae; genus Pristiophorus; species Pristiophorus japonicus. The sequence goes on along the minus strand of NC_091980.1, from coordinate 151,187,061 downwards.
TGGGATCTGTACCCCAGTGAGAGTTAGTCTGTGTGGGACCCGTACCCCAGTGAGAGTCAGTGCGTGTGGGACCAGTGCCCCATTGAGAGTTTGTGTGTGTGACCCGTACCCCAATGAGAGTCAGTGTGTGTGGGATCTGTACCCCAATGAGAGTCAGTGCGTGTGGGACCCGTACCCCACTGAGAATCAATATTTGTGGTATTTGTATCCCAGTGAGAGTTAGTGTGTGTGGGATTCGTACCTCAGTGAGCCTCAGTGTGTGTGGGACCCGTATCCCAGTGAGAGTCAGTGTGTGTGGGACCCATACCCCAGTGAGAGTCACTGTTTGTGGGACCCGTACCTCAGGGAGTGTCGATGTGTGTGGGATCCATACCCCAGGGAGAGTCAGTGTGTGTGGCCCGTCCCCCAGTGAGAATCGGTGTGTGTGGGACCCGTACCCCAGGGAGTGTCAATGTGTGTGGGACCCATACCTCAGCAAGAGTCAGTGTGTGTTTGACCTGTAACCCACTGTGAGTCAGTGTGTGGGACCCATACCCCAGTGAGAGTCAGTGTTTGTAGGACTTGTACCACAGTGAGAGTCAGAGTCTGTGGGACTGTACCCCAGTGAGAGTCGGTGTTTGTTGGACTTGTTCCCCAGTGAGAGTCAGTTTGTGTGGGACCCATACCCCAGTGAGAATCGATGTGTATGTGTCCCATACCCCAGTGAGAGTCAGTACGTGTGGAACCGTACCTCCGTGAGAGTCCATGTTTGTGGGACCCGTACACCAGTGAGAGACAGTGTGTGTGGGACCCGTATCTCAGTGAGAGTCAATGTATGTACCACTTACCATATTGAGAGTCAGTGTGTGTGGGACGCATAACCCAGTGAGAGTCAGTGTGTGTGTGACCCGTACCCCAGTGAGAGACTGTGTGTGAGACCCGTACCCCAGTGAGAGTCAGTGTGTGTGGGACTGTACCCCAGTGAGAGTCATTGTGTGTGGGACCCGTACCCCAGTGAGAGTCAGTGTGTGTGAGGCCCGTACCCCAGTGAGAATCAATGTGTGTGGGATTCGTACCCCAGTGAGAGTCAGTGTGTGTAGGATCCGTATCCCAGTGAGAGTCAGTTTTTGTGGGACCCGTACCCCAGTGAGCCTCAGTGTGTGTGGGAACCGTACCCCATGGAGTGTCAATGTGTGTGGGACCCATACCCCAGCGAGAGTCAGTGGGTGTGGCCCGTCCCCCAGAGAGAATCGGTGTGTGTGGGACCCGTACTCCAGTGAGAGTCTGTGTGTGTGAGGCCCGTACCCCAGTGAGAATCAATGTGTGTGGGATTCGTACCCCAGTGAGAGTCAGTGTGTGTAGGATCCGTATCCCAGTGAGAGTCAGTTTTTGTGGGACCCGTACCCCAGTGAGCCTCAGTGTGTGTGGGAACCGTACCCCATGGAGTGTCAATGTGTGTGGGACCCATACCCCAGCGAGAGTCAGTGGGTGTGGCCCGTCCCCCAGTGAGAATCGGTGTGTGTGGGACCCATACCCCAGCGAAAGTCAGTGTGTGTGGGATCTGTACCCCAGTGAGAGTTAGTCTGTTTGTGACCCATACCCCAGTGAGAGTCAGTGTGTGTGGGACCCGTACCCCAGTGAGAGTCAGTATGTGTGGGACCTGTACCCAAGGGAGTGTCAATGTGTGTGGGACCCATATCCCAGCGAGAGTCAGTGTGTGTGGCCCGTCCCCCAGTGAGAATCGGTGTGTGTGGGACCCGTACCCCAGCGAGAGTCAGTGTGTGTGGGACCTGTACCCCACTGTGAGTCAGTGTGTAGGACCCATACCCTAGTGAGAGTCAGTGTTTGTAGGACTTGTACCACAGTGAGAGTCAGAGTCTGTGGGACTGTACCCCAGTGAGAGTCGGTGTTTGTTGGACTTGTACTACAGTGAGAGTCAGTGTCTGTGGCGCCCGTACCCCAGTGAGAGTCAGTGTGTATGGGACCAGTTCCCCAGTGAGAGTCAGCTTATGTGGGACCCGTACCCCAGTGAGAATTGATGTGTATGTGACCATACCCCAGTGAGAGTCAGTGCGTGTGGAATCGTACCTCCGTGAGAGTCCATGTTTGTGGGACCCGTACACCAGTGAGAGACAGTGTGTGTGGGACCCATACCTCAGTGAGAGTCAATGTATGTACGACTGTACCATATTGAGATTCAGTGCGTGTGGAACCGTACCTCCGTGAGAGTCAGTGTGTGTGTGACCCGTACCCCAGTGAGTGTCAGTGTGTGTGGGACCCGTACCCCAGTGAGAGTCAGTGTGTGTGGGACTGTACCCCAGTGAGAGTCAGTGTGTGTGGGACCCGTACCCCAGTGAGAGTCAGTGTCTGTGGGACCCGTACCCCAGTGAGAGTCAGTGTCTATGGGACTGTACCCCAGTGGGGGTCTGTTTTGTGGGATTTGTACCCCAGTGAGAGTCAGTGTGTGTGGGATCTGTACCCCAGTGAGAGTTAGTCTGTGTGGGACCCGTACCCCAGTGAGAGTCAGTGTGTGTGAGGCCCGTACCCCAGTGAGAATCAATGTGTGTGGGATTCGTACCCCAGTGAGAGTCAGTGTGTGTAGGATCCGTATCCCAGTGAGAGTCAGTTTTTGTGGGACCCGTACCCCAGTGAGCCTCAGTGTGTGTGGGATCCGTACCCTATGGAGTGTCAATGTGTGTGGGACCCATACCCCAGCGAGAGTCAGTGGGTGTGGCCCGTCCCCCAGAGAGAATCGGTGTGTGTGGGACCCGTACTCCAGTGAGAGTCTGTGTGTGTGGCCCGTCCCCCAGTAAGAATCGGTGTGTGTGGGACCCGTAACCCAGCGAAAGTCAGTGTGTGTGGGATCTGTACCCCAGTGAGAGTTAGTCTGTTTGTGATCCGTACCCCATTGAGAGTCAGTGTGTGTGTGACCCGTACCCCAGTGAGGATCAGTGCGTGTGGCACCCGTACCTCAGTGAGAATCAATGTTTGTGGTATTGGTACCCCAGTGAGAGTTAGTGTGTGTGGGATTCGTACCCCAGTGAAAGTCAGTGTGTGTGGGATCCGTATCCCAGTGAGAGTCAGTGCGTATGGGACCCGTACCCGAGTGAGTGTCAGTGTGTGTGGGGCCCATAACCCAGTGAGAGTCAGTGTGTGTGGGATCTGTACCCCAGTGAGAGTCAGTGCGTGTGGGACCCGTACCCCACTGAGAATCAATATTTGTGGTATTTGTACGCCAGTGAGAGTTAGTGTGTGTGGGATTCGTCCCTCAGTGAGCCTCAGTGTGTGTGGGACCCGTATCCCAGTGAGAGTCAGTGTGTGTGGGACCCATACCCCAGTGAGAGTCACTGTTTGTGGGACCCGTACCTCAGGGAGTGTCAATGTGTGTGGGATCCATACCCCAGGGAGAGTCAGTGTGTGTGGCCCGTCCCCCAGTGAGAATCGGTGTGTGTGGGACCCGTACCCCAGGGAGTGTCAATGTGTGTGGGACCCATACCTCAGCAAGAGTCAGTGTGTGTTTGACCTGTAACCCACTGTGAGTCAGTGTGTGGGACCCATACCCCAGTGAGAGTCAGTGTTTGTTGGACTTGTACCACAGTGAGAGTCAGAGTCTGTGGGGCTGTACCCCAGTGAGAGTCGGTGTTGTAGGACTTGTACCACAGTGAGAGTCAGTGTGTATGGGACCAGTACCCCAGTGAGAGTCAATTTGTGTGGGACCCGTACCCCAGTGAGAATCGATGTGTGTGTGACCCATACCCCAGTGAGAGTCAGTGCGTGTGGAACTGTACCTCCGTGAGAGTCAGCGTTTGCGGGACCCGTACACCAGTCGGTATCAGTGTGTGTGGGACCCGTACCTCAGTGAGAATCAATGTGTGTACGACTGTACCATATTGAGAGTCAGTGTGTGTGGGACGCATAACCCAGTGAGAGTCAGTGTGTGTAGAATCCGTACCCCAGTGAGAATCAGTGCGTGGGGGACCAGTACCCTAGTGAGAGTCAGTGTGTGTGGGACCCATTACCCAGTGAGAGTCAGTATGTGTGGGACCCGTACCCCAGTGAGAATCAGTATGTGTGGGATCCATACCCCAGTGAGAGTCAGTGTGTGTGGGATCCATACCCCAGTGAGAGTCAGTGTGTGTGGGATCCATACCCCAGTGAGAGTCAGTGTGTGTGGGATCCATACCCCAGTGAGAGTCAGTGTGTGTGGGATCCATACCCCAGTGAGAGTCAGTGTGTGTGGGACCCGTACCCCAGTGAGAGTCAGTGTGTGTGGGACCCGTACCCCATTGAGAGTCAGTTTGTGTGGGACTGTACCCCAGTGAGAGTCAGTGTGTGTGGGACCCATACCCCAGTGAGAGTTAGTGTGTGTGCAACCGGAACCCCAGTGAGAGTCAGTTTGTGTGAGACCCGTACCCCAGTGAGAATCAGTGTGTGAGGGGCCCATCTCCCAGTGAGGGTCACTGTGTGTGGGACCCATAACCCAGTGAGAATCAGTGTGTGAGGGGCCCGTCCCCCAGTGAGAGTCAGTGTGTGTGGGACCCATACCACAGAGAGATGCAGTATGTGGGACCCATACCCCAGTGAGATTCAGTGTGTGTGGGACCCGTACCCCAGTGAGAGTCAGTGTGTGTGGGACCCGTACGCCAGTGAGAGTCAGTGTGTGTGGGACCCATACCCCAGTGAGAGTCAGTGTGTCTGGGACACGTACCCCAGTGAGAATCAGTGTGTGAGGGGCCCATCTCCCAGTGAGAGTCGGTGTCTGTGGGAGCCGTACACCAGTGAGAGTCAGTGTCTATGGGACTGTACCCCAGTGAGGGTCAGTGTGTCTGGGATTGGTACCCCAGTGAGAGTCAGTGTGTGTAGGACCCGTACGCCAGTGAGAGTCAGTGTGTGTGGCGCCCATAACCCAGTGAGTGTCAATGTGTGTGGGACTGTACCCCAGTGAGAGTCAGTGTGTGTGGGACCAGCACCCCAGTGAGAGTCAGTGTGTGTGGGATCCGTACACCAGTGAGAGTCAATGCGTGTGGGAACCGTACCCCAGTAAGCGTCAGTGTGTGTGGGATCCGTACCCCAGTGAGAGTTAGTCTGTTTGTGACCCCATACCCCAGTGAGAGTCAGTGTGTGTGGGACCCTGACCCGGTGAATGTCAATATGTGTGGGACTGTACCCCAGTGAGAGTCAGTGTGTGTAGGTTCCGTACCCCAGTGAGAATCAGTGTGTGTGGGACCATAACCCAGTGAGAGTCAGTGCGTGTGGGACTAGTACCCCAGTGAGAATCAGTGTGTGTGGGACCATAACCCAGTGAGAATCTGTGTGTGGGACCATAACCCAGTGAGAATCTGTGTGTGGGACCCGCACCCCAGTGAGAATCAGTGTGTGTGGGACCCGTACACCAGTGAGAGTCAATGTGTGTGGGACTGTACCCCAGTTAGAGTCAGTCTGTGTGGGAACCGTACCCCAGCGAGAGTCAGTGTGTGTGGGACCCATTCCCCAGTGAGATTCAGTGTGTGTGGGACCCGTACCCCAGTGAGAGTCAGTGTGTGTGGGACCCGTACCCCAGTGAGAGTCAGAGTGTGTGGGACCCGTACCCCAGTGAGAGTCTGTGTGTGTGGCCCGTCCCCCAGTGAGATTCGGTGTGTTTGGGACCCATACCCCAGCGAGAGTCAGTGTGTGTGGGATCTGTACCCCAATGAGAGTCAGTGCGTGTGGGACCCGTACCCCAGTGAGAATCAATATTTGTGGTATTTGTATCCCAGTTAGAGTTAGTATGTGTGGGATTCGTACCTCAGTGAGAGTCAGTGCGTGTGGGAACCATACCCCAGTGAGAATCAGTGTGTGTAGGACCCGTACCCCAGTAAGCGTCAGTGTGTGTGGCGCCCATAACCCAGTGACAGTCAGTGTGTGTGGGATCCGTGCACCAGTGAGAGTCAGTGCGTGTGGGACTCGTACCCCAGTGAGAGTCAATATTTGTGGTATTTGTATCCCAGTGAGAGTTAGTATGTGTGGGATTCGTACCTCAGTGAGCCTCAGTGTGTGTGGTACCCGTACCCAGTGAGAGTCAGTGTGTGTGGGACCCGTACCCGACTGAGAGTCACTGTGTGTGGGACCCGTACCCAGGGAGTGTCAATGTGTGTGGGACCCATACCCCAGGGAGAGTCATTGAGTGTGGGACCAGTACCCCAGTGAGAGTCAGTGCGTGTGGGAACCAAACCCCAGTGAGAATCAGTGTGTGTAGGACCCGTACCCCAGTAAGCGTCAGTGTGTGTGGCGCCCATAACCCAGTGACAGTCAGTGTGTGTGGGATCCGTGCACCAGTGAGAGTCAGTGCGTGTGGGACTCGTACCCCAGTGAGAGTCAGTGTGTGTGGGATCCGTACACCAGTGAGAGTCAGTGTGTATGGGACCCGTACCCCAGTGAGTGTCAGTGGGTGTGGGGCCCATAACCCAGTGAGAGTCAGTGTGTGTGGGATCTGTACCCCAGTGAGAGTTAGTCTGTTTGTGACCCGTACCCCAGTGAGAGTCAGTGCGTGTGGGACCCGTACCCCAGTGAGAATCAATGTTTGTGGTATTCGTACCCCAGTGAGAGTTAGTGTGTGTGGGATTCGTACCCCAGTGAGAGTTAGTGTGTGTGGGATTCGTATCTCAGTGAGAGTCAGTTTGTGTGTGACCCGTACCCCAGTGAGAGTCAGTGTGTGTGGGACCCGTACCCCAGTGAGAATCAATGTTTGTGGTATTCGTACCCCAGTGAGAGTTAGTGTGTGTGGGATCCGTACCCCATTGAGAGTCAGTGTGTGTGGGATCCGTATCCCAGTGAGAGTCAGTTTGTGTGGGACCCGTACCCCAGTGAGAGTCAGTGTGTGTGGGACCCATACCCCAGTGAGAGTCAGTGTGTGTGGGACACGTACCCCAGGGAGTGTCAATGTGTGTGGGACCCATACCCCAGCGAGAGTCAGTGTGTGTGGGACCATTACCCCAGTTAGAATCGGTGTGTGTGGGATCCGTACCCCAGCGAGAGTCAGTGTGTTTGGCCCGTTCCCCAGTGAGAATCAGTGTGTGTGGGACCCGTACTCAAGTGAGATTCAGTGTGTATGGGACCTTTACCCCAGTGTGAGTCAGTGTGTGGGACCCATACCCCAGTGAGAGTCAGTGTGTGTGGGACCATTATCCCAGTTAGAATCGGTGTGTGTGGGATTCGTACCACAGTGAGAGTCAGTGTGTGTGCGACCCGTACCCCATTGAGAGTCAGTTTGTGTGGGACTGTACCCCAGTGAGAGTCAGTCAGTGTGTGTGTGACCCATACCCCAGTGAGAGTGAGTGTATCTGGGACACGTACCCCAGTGAGAATCAGTGTGTGGGGGGCCGTCCCCCAGTGAGGGTCACTGTGTGTGGGACCCATAACCCAGTGAGAATCAATGTTTGTGATATTCGTACCCCAGTGAGAGTTAGTGTGTGTGGGATTCGTACCCCAGTGAGAGTCAGTGTGTGTGGGATCCGTATCCCAGTGAGAGTCAGTTTGTGTGGGACCCGTACACCAGTGAGAGTCAGTGTGTGTGGGACCCGTACCCCAGTGAGAGTCAGTGTGTGTGGGACACGTACCCGAGGGAGTGTCAATGTGTGTGGGACCCACACCCCAGCGAGAGTCAGTGTGTGTGGGACCATTACCCCAGTTAGAATCGGTGTGTGTGGGATCCGTACCACAGCGAGAGTCAGTGTGTGTGGCCCGTTCCCCAGTGAGAATCGGTGTGTGTGGGACCCGTACTCAAGTGAGATTCAGTGTGTATGGGACCCATACCCCAGTGAGAGTCAGTGTTTGTTGGACTTGTACCACAGTGAGAGTCAGAGTCTGTGGGGCTGTACCCCAGTGAGAGTCGGTGTTTGTAGGACTTGTACCACAGTGAGAGTCAGTGTGTATGGGACCAGTACCCCAGTGAGAGTCAATTTGTGTGGGACCCGTACCCCAGTGAGAATCGATGTGTGTGTGACCCATACCCCAGTGAGAGTCAGTGCGTGTGGAACTGTACCTCCGTGAGAGTCAGCGTTTGCGGGACCCGTACACCAGTCGGTATCAGTGTGTGTGGGACCCGTACCTCAGTGAGAATCAATGTGTGTACGACTGTACCATATTGAGAGTCAGTGTGTGTGGGACGCATAACCCAGTGAGAGTCAGTGTGTGTAGAATCCGTACCCCAGTGAGAATCAGTGCGTGGGGGACCAGTACCCTAGTGAGAGTCAGTGTGTGTGGGACCCATTACCCAGTGAGAGTCAGTATGTGTGGGACCCGTACCCCAGTGAGAATCAGTATGTGTGGGATCCATACCCCAGTGAGAGTCAGTGTGTGTGGGATCCATACCCCAGTGAGAGTCAGTGTGTGTGGGATCCATACCCCAGTGAGAGTCAGTGTGTGTGGGATCCATACCCCAGTGAGAGTCAGTGTGTGTGGGATCCATACCCCAGTGAGAGTCAGTGTGTGTGGGACCCGTACCCCAGTGAGAGTCAGTGTGTGTGGGACCCGTACCCCATTAAGAGTCAGTTTGTGTGGGACTGTACCCCAGTGAGAGTCAGTGTGTGTGGGATCCGTATCCCAGTGAGAGTCAGTTTGTGTGGGACCCGTACCCCAGTGAGAGTCAGTGTGTGTGGGACCCGTACCCCAGTGAGAGTCATTGTGTGTGGGACACGTACCCCAGGGAGTGTCAATGTGTGTGGGACCCGTACTCAAGTGAGATTCAGTGTGTATGGGACCTTTACCCCAGTGTGAGTCAGTGTGTGGGACCCATACCCCAGTGAGAGTCAGTGTTTGTTGGACTTGTACCACAGTGAGAGTCAGAGTCTGTGGGACTGTACCCCAGTGAGAGTCGGTGTTTGTAGGACTTGTACCACAGTGAGAGTCAGTGTGTATGGGACCAGTAGCCCAGTGAGAGTCAATTTGTGTGGGACCCATACCCCAGTGAGAATCGATGTATGTGTGACCCATACCCCAGTGAGAGTCAGTGTGTGTGGGATCCATACCCCAGTGAGAGTCAGTGTGTGTGGGACCCATTACCCAGTGAGAGTCAGTGTGTGTGGGACCCATTACCCAGTGAGAGTCAGTGTGTGTAGGATCCATACCCCAGTGAGAGTCAGTGTGTGTGGGACCCATTACCCAGTGAGAGTCAGTGTGTGTGGGACCCGTACCCCAGTGAGAATCAGTATGTGTGGGATCCATACCCCAGTGAGAGTCAGTGTGTGTGGGATCCATATCCCAGTGAGAGTCAGTGTATGTGGGATCCATACCCCAGTGAGAGTCAGTGTGTGTGGGATCCATACCCCAGTGAGAGTCAGTGTGTGTGGGACCCGTACCCCAGTGAGAGTCAGTGTGTGTGGGACCCATACCCCAGTGAGAGTTAGTGTGTGTGCAACCGGAACCCCAGTGAGAGTCAGTTTGTGTGGGACCCGTACCCGAGTGAGAGTCAGTGTGTGTGTGACCCATACCCCAGTGAGAGTCAGAGTGTCTGGGACACGTACCCCAGTGAGAATCAGTGTGTGAGGGGCCCGTCCCCCAGTGAGGGTCACTGTGTGTGGGACCCATAACCCAGTGAGAATCAGTGTGTGAGGGGCCCGTCCCCCAGTGAGAGTCAGTGTGTGTGGGACCCATACCACAGAGAGATGCAGTATGTGGGACCCATACCCCAGTGAGATTCAGTGTGTGTGGGACCCGTACCCCAGTGAGAATCAGTGTGTGTGGGACCCGTACCCCAGTGAGAGTCAGTGTGTGTGGGACCCGTACCCCAGTGAGAGTCAGTGTGTGTGGGACCTGTACCCCAGTGAGAGTCAGTGTCTGTGGGAGCCGTACACCAGTGAGAGTCAGTGTCTATGGGACTGTACCCCAGTGAGGGTCAGTGTGTCTGTGATTGGTAGCCCAATGAGAGTCAGTGTGTGTGGGATGCGTACACCTGTGAGAGTCAGTGTGTGTGGGACCAGCACCCCAGTGAGAATCAGTGTGTGTGGGACCCGTACCCAGTGAGAGTCAGTGTGTGTGGGACTGTACCTCAGTTAGAATCAGTCTGTGTGGGAACCGTACCCCAGTGAGAGTCAGTGTCTGTGGGACCCGTACCCCAGTGAGAGTCACTGTGTGTGGGACCCGTACCCCAGGGAGTGTCAATGTGTGTGGGACCAATGCCCCAGGGACAGTCAGTGTGTGTCGCCCGTCCCTCAGTGAGAATTGATGTGTGTGGGACACGTACACCAATGAGAGTCTGTGTGTATGGGACCCGTAACCCAGTGAGAGTCAGTGTGTGTGGGATCTGTACCCCAGTGAGAGTTAGTCTGTTTGTGATCCATACCCCAGTGAGAGTCAGTGTGTGTGGGACCCATTACCCAGTGAGAGTCAGTGTGTGTGGGACCCGTACCCCAGTGAGAATCAGTATGTGTGGGATCCATACCCCAGTGAGAGTCAGTGTGTGTGGGATCCATACCCCAGTGAGAGTCAGTGTATGTGGGATCCATACCCCAGTGAGAGTCAGTGTGTGTGGGATCCATACCCCAGTGAGAGTCAGTGTGTGTGGGATCCATACCCCAGTGAGAGTCAGTGTGTGTGGGACCCGTACCCCAGTGAGAGTCAGTGTGTGTGGGACCCATACCCCAGTGAGAGTTAGTGTGTGTGCAACCGGAACCCCAGTGAGAGTCAGTTTGTGTGGGACCCGTACCCGAGTGAGAGTCAGTGTGTGTGTGACCCATACCCCAGTGAGAGTCAGAGTGTCTGGGACACGTACCCCAGTGAGAATCAGTGTGTGAGGGGCCCGTCCCCCAGTGAGGGTCACTGTGTGTGGGACCCATAACCCAGTGAGAATCAGTGTGTGAGGGGCCCGTCCCCCAGTGAGAGTCAGTGTGTGTGGGACCCATACCACAGAGAGATGCAGTATGTGGGACCCATACCCCAGTGAGATTCAGTGTGTGTGGGACCCGTACCCCAGTGAGAATCAGTGTGTGTGGGACCCGTACCCCAGTGAGAGTCAGTGTGTGTGGGACCCGTACCCCATTGAGAGTCAGTTTGTGTGGGACTGTACCCCAGTGAGAGTCAGTGTGTGTGGGACCTGCACCCCAGTGAGAGTCAGTGTCTGTGGGACCCGTACCCCAGTGAGAGTCACTGTGTGTGGGACCCGTACCCCAGGGAGTGTCAATGTGTGTGGGACCAATGCCCCAGGGACAGTCAGTGTGTGTCGCCCGTCCCTCAGTGAGAATTGATGTGTGTGGGACACGTACACCAATGAGAGTCTGTGTGTATGGGACCCGTAACCCAGTGAGAGTCAGTGTGTGTGGGATCTGTACCCCAGTGAGAGTTAGTCTGTTTGTGATCCATACCCCGGTGAGGATCAGTGCGTGTGGGACCCGTACCCCAGTGAGAATCAATGTTTGTGGTATTCGTACCCCAGTGAGAGTTAGTGTGTGTGGGATTCGTACTCCAGTGAGAGTCAGTGTGTGTGGGACCGGTACCCCAGTGAGAGTCAGTGTGTGTGGGACCCATACCCCAGTGAGAGTCAGTTTGTGTGGGACCCATACCCCAGTGAGAGTCAGTGTGTGTGGGACCCATACCCCAGTGAGAGTTAGTGTGTGTGCAACCGGAACCCCAGTGAGAGTCAGTTTGTGTGGGACCCGTACCCCAGTGAGAATCAGTGTGTGAGGGGCCCATCTCCCAGTGAGGGTCACTGTGTGTGGGACCCATAACCCAGTGAGAATCAGTGTGTGAGGGGCCCGTCCCCCAGTGAGAGTCAGTGTGTGTGGGACCCATACCACAGAGAGATGCAGTATGTGGGACCCATACCCCAGTGAGATTCAGTGTGTGTGGGACCCGTACCCCAGTGAGAGTCAGTGTGTGTGGGACCCGTACGCCAGTGAGAGTCAGTGTGTGTGGGACCCATACCCCAGTGAGAGTCAGTGTGTCTGGGACACGTACCCCAGTGAGAATCAGTGTGTGAGGGGCCCATCTCCCAGTGAGAGTCGGTGTCTGTGGGAGCCGTACACCAGTGAGAGTCAGTGTCTATGGGACTGTACCCCAGTGAGGGTCAGTGTGTCTGGGATTGGTACCCCAGTGAGAGTCAGTGTGTGTAGGACCCGTACGCCAGTGAGAGTCAGTGTGTGTGGCGCCCATAACCCAGTGAGTGTCAATGTGTGTGGGACTGTACCCCAGTGAGAGTCAGTGTGTGTGGGACCAGCACCCCAGTGAGAGTCAGTGTGTGTGGGACCCATTCCCCAGTGAGATTCAGTGTGTGTGGGACCCGTACCCCAGTGAGAGTCAGTGTGTGTGGGACCCGTACCCCAGTGAGAGTCAGAGTGTGTGGGACCCGTACCCCAGTGAGAGTCTGTGTGTGTGGCCCGTCCCCCAGTGAGAATCGGTGTGTTTGGGACCCATACCCCAGCGAGAGTCAGTGTGTGTGGGATCTGTACCCCAATGAGAGTCAGTGCGTGTGGGAACCATACCCCAGTGAGAGTCAGTGTGTGTAGGACCCGTACCCCAGTAAGCGTCAGTGTGTGTGGCGCCCATAACCCAGTGACAGTCAGTGTGTGTGGGATCCGTGCACCAGTGAGAGTCAGTGCGTGTGGGACTCGTACCCCAGTGAGAGTCAATATTTGTGGTATTTGTATCCCAGTGAGAGTTAGTATGTGTGGGATTCGTACCTCAGTGAGCCTCAGTGTGTGTGGTACCCGTACCCAGTGAGAGTCAGTGTGTGTGGGACCCGTACCCGACTGAGAGTCACTGTGTGTGGGACCCGTACCCCAGGGAGTGTCAATGTGTGTGGGACCCATACCCCAGGGAGAGTCATTGAGTGTGGGACCAGTACCCCATTGAGAGTCAGTGCGTGTGGGAACCAAACCCCAGTGAGAATCAGTGTGTGTAGGACCCGTACCCCAGTAAGCGTCAGTGTGTGTGGCGCCCATAACCCAGTGACAGTCAGTGTGTGTGGGATCCGTGCACCAGTGAGAGTCAGTGCGTGTGGGACTCGTACCCCAGTGACAGTCAGTGTGTGTGGGATCCGTACACCAGTGAGAGTCAGTGTGTATGGGACCCGTACCCCAGTGAGTGTCAGTGGGTGTGGGGCCTATAACCCAGTGAGAGTCAGTGTGTGTGGGATCTGTACCCCAGTGAGAGTTAGTCTGTTTGTGACCCGTACCCCAGTGAGAGTCAGTGCGTGTGGGACCCGTACCCCAGTGAGAATCAATGTTTGTGGTATTCGTACCCCAGTGAGAGTTAGTGTGTGTGGGATTCGTACCCCAGTGAGAGTTAGTGTGTGTGGGATTCGTATCTCAGTGAGAGTCAGTTTGTGTGTGACCCGTACCCCAGTGAGAGTCAGTGTGTGTGGGACCCGTACCCCAGTGAGAATCAATGTTTGTGGTATTCGTACCCCAGTGAGAGTTAGTGTGTGTGGGATACGTACCCCATTGAGAGTCAGTGTGTGTGGGATCCGTATCCCAGTGAGAGTCAGTTTGTGTGGGACCCGTACCCCAGTGAGAGTCAGTGTGTGTGGGACCCATACCCCAGTGAGAGTCAGTGTGTGTGGGACACGTACCCCAGGGAGTGTCAATGTGTGTGGGACCCATACCCCAGCGAGAGTCAGTGTGTGTGGGACCATTACCCCAGTTAGAATCGGTGTGTGTGGGATCCGTACCCCAGCGAGAGTCAGTGTGTTTGGCCCGTTCCCCAGTGAGAATCAGTGTGTGTGGGACCCGTACTCAAGTGAGATTCAGTGTGCATGGGACCTTTACCCCAGTGTGAGTCAGTGTGTGGGACCCATACCCCAGTGAGAGTCAGTGTGTGTGGGACCATTACCCCAGTTAGAATCGGTGTGTGTGGGATTCGTACCCCAGTGAGAGTCAGTGTGTGTGCGACCCGTACCCCATTGAGAGTCAGTTTGTGTGGGACTGTACCCCAGTGAGAGTCAGTGTGTGTGGGACCCATACCCCAGTGAGAGTTAGTGTGTGTGCAGCCGGAACCCCAGTGAGAGTCAGTTTGTGTGGGACACGTACCCGAGTGAGAGTCAGTGTGTGTGTGACCCATACCCCAGTGAGAGTGAGTGTGTCTGGGACACGTACCCCAGTGAGAATCAGTGTGTGAGGGGCCGTCCCCCAGTGAGGGTCACTGTGTGTGGGACCCATAACCCAGTGAGAATCAATGTTTGTGGTATTCGTACCCCAGTGAGAGTTAGTGTGTGTGGGATTCGTACCCCAGTGAGAGTCAGTGTGTGTGGGATCCGTATCCCAGTGAGAGTCAGTTTGTGTGGGACCCGTACACCAGTGAGAGTCAGTGTGTGTGGGACCCGTACCCCAGTGAGAGTCAGTGTGTGTGGGACACGTACCCGAGGGAGTGTCAATGTGTGTGGGACCCACACCCCAGCGAGAGTCAGTGTGTGTGGGACCATTACCCCAGTTAGAATCGGTGTGTGTGGGATCCGTACCACAGCGAGAGTCAGTGTGTGTGGCCCGTTCCCCAGTGAGAATCGGTGTGTGTGGGACCCGTACTCAAGTGAGATTCAGTGTGTATGGGACCCATACCCCAGTGAGAGTCAGTGTTTGTTGGACTTGTACCACAGTGAGAGTCAGAGTCTGTGGGGCTGTACCCCAGTGAGAGTCGGTGTTTGTAGGACTTGTACCACAGTGAGAGTCAGTGTGTATGGGACCAGTACCCCAGTGAGAGTCAATTTGTGTGGGACCCGTACCCCAGTGAGAATCGATGTGTGTGTGACCCATACCCCAGTGAGAGTCAGTGCGTGTGGAACTGTACCTCCGTGAGAGTCAGCGTTTGCGGGACCCGTACACCAGTCGGTATCAGTGTGTGTGGGACCCGTACCTCAGTGAGAATCAATGTGTGTACGACTGTACCATATTGAGAGTCAGTGTGTGTGGGACGCATAACCCAGTGAGAGTCAGTGTGTGTAGAATCCGTACCCCAGTGAGAATCAGTGCGTGGGGGACCAGTACCCTAGTGAGAGTCAGTGTGTGTGGGACCCATTACCCAGTGAGAGTCAGTATGTGTGGGACCCGTACCCCAGTGAGAATCAGTATGTGTGGGATCCATACCCCAGTGAGAGTCAGTGTGTGTGGGATCCATACCCCAGTGAGAGTCAGTGTGTGTGGGATCCATACCCCAGTGAGAGTCAGTGTGTGTGGGATCCATACCCCAGTGAGAGTCAGTGTGTGTGGGATCCATACCCCAGTGAGAGTCAGTGTGTGTGGGACCCGTACCCCACTGAGAGTCAGTGTGTGTGGGACCCGTACCCCATTGAGAGTCAGTTTGTGTGGGACTGTACCCCAGTGAGAGTCAGTGTGTGTGGGACCCATACCCCAGTGAGAGTTAGTGTGTGTGCAACCGGAACCCCAGTGAGAGTCAGTTTGTGTGAGACCCGTACCCCAGTGAGAATCAGTGTGTGAGGGGCCCATCTCCCAGTGAGGGTCACTGTGTGTGGGACCCATAACCCAGTGAGAGTCAGTGTGTGAGGGACCCATCTCCCAGTGAGGGTCACTGTGTGTGGGACCCATACCACAGAGAGATGCAGTATGTGGGACCCATACCCCAGTGAGATTCAGTGTGTGTGGGACCCGTACCCGAGTGAGAGTCAGTGTGTGTGTGACCCATACCCCAGTGAGAGTCAGTGTGTCTGGGACACGTACCCCAGTGAGAATCAGTGTGTGAGGGACCCATCTCCCAGTGAGGGTCACTGTGTGTGGGACCCATACCACAGAGAGATGCAGTATGTGGGACCCATACCCCAGTGAGATTCAGTGTGTGTGGGACCCGTACCCCAGTGAGAGTCAGTGTGTGTGGGACCCGTACCCCAGTGAGAGTCAGTGTGTGTGGGACCCGTACCCCATTGAGAGTCAGTTTGTGTGGGACTGTACCCCAGTGAGAGTCAGTGTGTGTGGGACCCATACCCCAGTGAGAGTTAGTGTGTGTGCAACCGGAACCCCAGTGAGAGTCAGTTTGTGTGGGACCCGTACCCGAGTGAGAGTCAGTGTGTGTGTGACCCATACCCCAGTGAGAGTCAGTGTGTCTGGGACACATACCCCAGTGAGAATCAGTGTGTGAGGGACCCATCTCCCAGTGAGGGTCACTGTGTGTGGGACCCATACCACAGAGAGATGCAGTATGTGGGACCCATACCCCAGTGAGATTCAGTGTGTGTGGGACCCGTACCCCAGTGAGAGTCAGTGTGTGTGGGACCCGTACGCCAGTGAGAGTCAGTGTGTGTGGGACCCGTACCCCATTGAGAGTCAGTTTGTGTGGGACTGTACCCCAGTGAGAGTCAGTGTGTGTGGGACCTGTACCCCAGTGAGAGTCGGTTTCTGTGGGAGCCGTACACCAGTGAGAGTCAGTGTCTATGGGACTGTACCCCAGTGAGGGTCAGTGTGTCTGGGATTGGTACCCCAGTGAGAGTCAGTGTGTGTAGGACCCGTACGCCAGTGAGAGTCAGTGTGTGTGGCGCCCATAACCCAGTGAGTGTCAATGTGTGTGGGACTGTACCCCAGTGAGAGTCAGTGTGTGTGGGACCAGCACCCCAGTGAGAGTCAGTGTGTGTGGGACTGTACCTCAGTGAGCCTCAGTGTGTGTGGGACCCGTAACCAGTGAGAGTCAGTGTGTGTGGGACCCGTACCCCAGTGAGAGTCACTGTGTGTGGGACCCGTACCTCAGGGAGTGTCAATGTGTGTGGGACCCATACCTCAGGGAGAGTCATTGAGTGTGGGACCAGTACCTCAGTGAGAGTCAGTGTGTGTGGGAACCGTACCCCAGTGAAAGTCAGTGCATGTGGGACCCGTACCCCAGTGAGAGTCAGTGTGTGTGGGACCCTTACCCGGTGAGTGTCCATGTGTGTGGGACTGTACCCCGGTGAGAGTCAATGTGTGTGGGACCTATGCCCCAGGGAGAGTCAGTGTGTGTGGCCCGTCCCCCAGTGAGAATCGATGTGTGTGGGACCTGTACACCAATGAGAGTCTGTGTGTATGGGACCCGTACCCCAGTGAGAGTCAGTGTGTGAGGGGCCCGTCCCCCAGTGAGGGTCACTGTGTGTGGGACCCATAACCCAGTGAGAATCAATGTTTGTGGTATTCGTACCCCAGTGAGAGTTAATGTGTGTGGGATCTGTACCCCAGTGAGAGTCAGTGTGTGTGGGATCCGTATCCCAGTGAGAGTCAGTTTGTGTGGGACCCGTACCCCAGTGAGAGTCAGTGTGTGTGGGACCCGTACCCCAGTGAGAGTCATTGTGTGTGGGACACGTACCCCAGGGAGTGTCAATGTGTGTGGGACCCGTACTCAAGTGAGATTCAGTGTGTATGGGACCTTTACCCCAGTGTGAGTCAGTGTGTGGGACCCATACCCCAGTGAGAGTCAGTGTTTGTTGGACTTGTACCACAGTGAGAGTCAGAGTCTGTGGGACTGTACCCCAGTGAGAGTCGGTGTTTGTAGGACTTGTACCACAGTGAGAGTCAGTGTGTATGGGACCAGTAGCCCAGTGAGAGTCAATTTGTGTGGGACCCATACCCCAGTGAGAATCGATGTATGTGTGACCCATACCCCAGTGAGAGTCAGTGTGTGTGGGATCCATACCCCAGTGAGAGTCAGTGTGTGTGGGACCCATTACCCAGTGAGAGTCAGTGTGTGTGGGACCCATTACCCAGTGAGAGTCAGTGTGTGTAGGATCCATACCCCAGTGAGAGTCAGTGTGTGTGGGACCCATTACCCAGTGAGAGTCAGTGTGTGTGGGACCCGTACCCCAGTGAGAATCAGTATGTGTGGGATCCATACCCCAGTGAGAGTCAGTGTGTGTGGGATCCATACCCCAGTGAGAGTCAGTGTATGTGGGATCCATACCCCAGTGAGAGTCAGTGTGTGTGGGATCCATACCCCAGTGAGAGTCAGTGTGTGTGGGATCCATACCCCAGTGAGAGTCAGTGTGTGTGGGACCCGTACCCCAGTGAGAGTCAGTGTGTGTGGGACCCATTACCCAGTGAGAGTCAGTGTGTGTAGGATCCATACCCCAGTGAGAGTCAGTGTGTGTGGGACCCATTACCCAGTGAGAGTCAGTGTGTGTGGGACCCGTACCCCAGTGAGAATCAGTATGTGTGGGATCCATACCCCAGTGAGAGTCAGTGTGTGTGGGATCCATACCCCAGTGAGAGTCAGTGTATGTGGGATCCATACCTCAGTGAGAGTCAGTGTGTGTGGGATCCATACCCCAGTGAGAGTCAGTGTGTGTGGGATCCATACCCCAGTGAGAGTCAGTGTGTGTGGGACCCGTACCCCAGTGAGAGTCAGTGTGTGTGGGACCCGTACCCCATTGAGAGTCAGTTTGTGTGGGACTGTACCCCAGTGAGAGTCAGTGTGTGTGGGACCCATACCCCAGTGAGAGTTAGTGTGTGTGCAACCGTAACCCAAGTGAGAGTCAGTTTGTGTGGGACCCGTACCCGAGTGAGAGTCAGTGTGTGTGTGACCCATACCCCAGTGAGAGTCAGTGTGTCTGGGACACGTACCCCAGTGAGAATCAGTGTGTGAGGGACCCATCTCCCAGTGAGGGTCACTGTGTGTGGGACCCATAACCCAGTGAGAATCAGTGTGTGAGGGGCCCGTCCCCCAGTGAGAGTCAGTGTGTGTGGGACCCATACCACAGAGAGATGCAGTATGTGGGACCCATACCCCAGTGAGATTCAGTGTGTGTGGGACCCGTACCCCAGTGAGAGTCAGTGTGTGTGGGACCCGTACGCCAGTGAGAGTCAGTGTGTGTGGGACCCGTACCCCATTGAGAGTCAGTTTGTGTGGGACTGTACCCCAGTGAGAGTCAGTGTGTGTGGGACCTGTACCCCAGTGAGAGTCGGTGTCTGTGGGAGCCGTACACCAGTGAGAGTCAGTGTCTATGGGACTGTACCCCAGTGAGGGTCAGTGTGTCTGGGATTGGTACCCCAGTGAGAGTCAGTGTGTGTAGGACCCGTACGCCAGTGAGAGTCAGTGTGTGTGGCGCCCATAACCCAGTGAGTGTCAATGTGTGTGGGACTGTACCCCAGTGAGAGTCAGTGTGTGTGGGACCAGCACCCCAGTGAGAGTCAGTGTGTGTGGGACTGTACCTCAGTGAGCCTCAGTGTGTGTGGGACCCGTAACCAGTGAGAGTCAGTGTGTGTGGGACCCGTACCCCAGTGAGAGTCACTGTGTGTGGGACCCGTACCTCAGGGAGTGTCAATGTGTGTGGGACCCATACCTCAGGGAGAGTCATTGAGTGTGGGACCAGTACCTCAGTGAGAGTCAGTGTGTGTGGGAACCGTACCCCAGTGAGAGTCAGTGTGTGTAGGACCCGCACCCCAGTAAGCGTCAGTGTGTGTGGCGCCCATAACCCAGTGACAGTCAGTGTGTGTGGTATCTGTACCCCAGTGAGAGTTTGTCTGTTTGTGACCCGTACCCCAGTGAGTGTCAGTGCATGTGGGACCCGTACCCCAGTGAGAGTCAGTGTGTGTGGGACCCTTACCCGGTGAGTGTCCATGTGTGTGGGACTGTACCCCGGTGAGAGTCAGTGTGAGTGGGACCAGCACCCCAGTGAGAATCAGTGTGTGTGGGACCCGTACCCAGTGAGAGTCAGTGTGTGTGGGACTGTACCTCAGTTAGAGTCAGTCTGTGTGGGAACCGTACCCCAGTGAAAGTCAGTGTCTGTGGGACCTGTACCCCAGTGAGAGTCACTGTGTGTGGGACCCGTACCCCAGGGAGTGTCAATGTGTGTGGGACCTATGCCCCAGGGAGAGTCAGTGTGTGTGGCCCGTCCCCCAGTGAGAATCGATGTGTGTGGGACCTGTACACCAATGAGAGTCTGTGTGTATGGGACCCGTACCCCAGTGAGAGTCAGTGTGTGAGGGGCCCGTCCCCCAGTGAGGGTCACTGTGTGTGGGACCCATAACCCAGTGAGAATCAATGTTTGTGGTATTCGTACCCCAGTGAGAGTTAATGTGTGTGGGACCCGTACTCAAGTGAGATTCAGTGTGTATGGGACCTTTACCCCAGTGTGAGTCAGTGTGTGGGACCCATACCCCAGTGAGAGTCAGTGTTTGTTGGACTTGTACCACAGTGAGAGTCAGAGTCTGTGGGACTGTACCCCAGTGAGAGTCGGTGTTTGTAGGACTTGTACCACAGTGAGAGTCAGTGTGTATGGGACCAGTAGCCCAGTGAGAGTCAATTTGTGTGGGACCCATACCCCAGTGAGAATCGATGTATGTGTGACCCATACCCCAGTGAGAGTCAGTGTGTGTGGGATCCATACCCCAGTGAGAGTCAGTGTGTGTGGGACCCATTACCCAGTGAGAGTCAGTGTGTGTGGGACCCATTACCCAGTGAGAGTCAGTGTGTGTAGGATCCATACCCCAGTGAGAGTCAGTGTGTGTGGGACCCATTACCCAGTGAGAGTCAGTGTGTGTGGGACCCGTACCCCAGTGAGAATCAGTATGTGTGGGATCCATACCCCAGTGAGAGTCAGTGTGTGTGGGATCCATACCCCAGTGAGAGTCAGTGTATGTGGGATCCATACCTCAGTGAGAGTCAGTGTGTGTGGGATCCATACCCCAGTGAGAGTCAGTGTGTGTGGGATCCATACCCCAGTGAGAGTCAGTGTGTGTGGGACCCGTACCCCATTGAGAGTCAGTTTGTGTGGGACTGTACCCCAGTGAGAGTCAGTGTGTGTGGGACCTGTACCCCAGTGAGAGTCGGTGTCTGTGGGAGCCGTACACCAGTGAGAGTCAGTGTCTATGGGACTGTACCCCAGTGAGGGTCAGTGTGTCTGGGATTGGTACCCCAGTGAGAGTCAGTGTGTGTAGGACCCGTACGCCAGTGAGAGTCAGTGTGTGTGGCGCCCATAACCCAGTGAGTGTCAATGTGTGTGGGACTGTACCCCAGTGAGAGTCAGTGTGTGTGGGACCAGCACCCCAGTGAGAGTCAGTGTGTGTGGGACTGTACCTCAGTGAGCCTCAGTGTGTGTGGGACCCGTAACCAGTGAGAGTCAGTGTGTGTGGGACCCGTACCTCAGTGAGAGTCACTGTGTGTGGGACCCGTACCTCAGGGAGTGTCAATGTGTGTGGGACCCATATCTCAGGGAGAGTCATTGAGTGTGGGACCAGTACCTCAGTGAGAGTCAGTGTGTGTGGGAACCGTACCCCAGTGAGAGTCAGTGTGTGTAGGACCCGCACCCCAGTAAGCGTCAGTGTGTGTGGCGCCCATAACCCAGTGACAGTCAGTGTGTGTGGTATCTGTACCCCAGTGAGAGTTTGTCTGTTTGTGACCCGTACCCCAGTGAGAGTCAGTGCATGTGGGACCCGTACCCCAGTGAGAGTCAGTGTGTGTGGGACCCTTACCCGGTGAGTGTCCATGTGTGTGGGACTGTACCCCGGTGAGAGTCAGTGTGAGTGGGACCAGCACCCCAGTGAGAATCAGTGTGTGTGGGACCCGTACCCAGTGAGAGTCAGTGTGTGTGGGACTGTACCTCAGTTAGAGTCAGTCTGTGTGGGAACCGTACCCCAGTGAAAGTCAGTGTCTGTGGGACCTGTACCCCAGTGAGAGTCACTTTGTGTGGGACCCGTACCCCAGGGAGTGTCAATGTGTGTGGGACCTATGCCCCAGGGAGAGTCAGTGTGTGTGGCCCGTCCCCCAGTGAGAATCGATGTGTGTGGGACCTGTACACCAATGAGAGTCTGTGTGTATGGGACCCGTACCCCAGTGAGAGTCAGTGTGTGAGGGGCCCGTCCCCCAGTGAGGGTCACTGTGTGTGGGACCCATAACCCAGTGAGAATCAATGTTTGTGGTATTCGTACCCCAGTGAGAGTTAATGTGTGTGGGATCTGTACCCCAGTGAGAGTCAGTGTGTGTGGGATCCGTATCCCAGTGAGAGTCAGTTTGTGTGGGACCCGTACCCCAGTGAGAGTCAGTGTGTGTGGGACCCGTACCCCAGTGAGAGTCATTGTGTGTGGGACACGTACCCCAGGGAGTGTCAATGTGTGTGGGACCCGTACTCAAGTGAGATTCAGTGTGTATGGGACCTTTACCCCAGTGTGAGTCAGTGTGTGGGACCCATACCCCAGTGAGAGTCAGTGTTTGTTGGACTTGTACCACAGTGAGAGTCAGAGTCTGTGGGACTGTACCCCAGTGAGAGTCGGTGTTTGTAGGACTTGTACCACAGTGAGAGTCAGTGTGTATGGGACCAGTAGCCCAGTGAGAGTCAATTTGTGTGGGACCCATACCCCAGTGAGAATCGATGTATGTGTGACCCATACCCCAGTGAGAGTCAGTGTGTGTGGGATCCATACCCCAGTGAGAGTCAGTGTGTGTGGGACCCATTACCCAGTGAGAGTCAGTGTGTGTGGGACCCATTACCCAGTGAGAGTCAGTGTGTGTAGGATCCATACCCCAGTGAGAGTCAGTGTGTGTGGGACCCATTACCCAGTGAGAGTCAGTGTGTGTGGGACCCGTACCCCAGTGAGAATCAGTATGTGTGGGATCCATACCCCAGTGAGAGTCAGTGTGTGTGGGATCCATACCCCAGTGAGAGTCAGTGTATGTGGGATCCATACCCCAGTGAGAGTCAGTGTGTGTGGGACCCGTACATCAGTGAGAGTCAGTGTGTGTGGGACCCATACCCCAGTGAGAGTTAGTGTGTGTGCAACCGGAACCCCAGTGAGAGTCAGTTTGTGTGGGACCCGTACCCGAGTGAGAGTCAGTGTGTGTGTGACCCATACCCCAGTGAGAGTCAGAGTGTCTGGGACACGTACCCCAGTGAGAATCAGTGTGTGAGGGGCCCGTCCCCCAGTGAGGGTCACTGTGTGTGGGACCCATAACCCAGTGAGAATCAGTGTGTGAGGGGCCCGTCCCCCAGTGAGAGTCAGTGTGTGTGGGACCCATACCACAGAGAGATGCAGTATGTGGGACCCATACCCCAGTGAGATTCAGTGTGTGTGGGACCCGTACCCCACTGAGAATCAGTGTGTGTGGGACCCGTACCCCAGTGAGAGTCAGTGTGTGTGGGACCCGTACCCCATTGAGAGTCAGTTTGTGTGGGACTGTACCCCAGTGAGAGTCAGTGTGTGTGGGACCTGTACCCCAGTGAGAGTCAGTGTCTGTGGGAGCCGTACACCAGTGAGAGTCAGTGTCTATGGGACTGTACCCCAGTGAGGGTCAGTGTGTCTGTGATTGGTACCCCAATGAGAGTCAGTGTGTGTGGGATGCGTACACCTGTGAGAGTCAGTGTGTGTGGGACCAGCACCCCAGTGAGAATCAGTGTGTGTGGGACCCGTACCCAGTGAGAGTCAGTGTGTGTGGGACTGTACCTCAGTTAGAATCAGTCTGTGTGGGAACCGTACCCCAGTGAGAGTCAGTGTCTGTGGGACCCGTACCCCAGTGAGAGTCACTGTGTGTGGGACCCGTACCCCAGGGAGTGTCAATGTGTGTGGGACCAATGCCCCAGGGACAGTCAGTGTGTGTCGCCCGTCCCTCAGTGAGAATTGATGTGTGTGGGACACGTACACCAATGAGAGTCTGTGTGTATGGGACCCGTAACCCAGTGAGAGTCAGTGTGTGTGGGATCTGTACCCCAGTGAGAGTTAGTCTGTTTGTGATCCGTACCCCAGTGAGGATCAGTGCGTGTGGGACCCGTACCCCAGTGAGAATCAATGTTTGTGGTATTCGTACCCCAGTGAGAGTTAGTGTGTGTGGGATTCGTACTCCAGTGAGAGTCAGTGTGTGTGGGACCGGTACCCCAGTGAGAGTCAGTGTGTGTGGGACCCGTACCCCAGTGAGAGTCAGTTTGTGTGGGACCTGTATCCCAGTGAGAGTCAGTGTGTGTGGGACCCGTACCCCAGTGAGAGTCAGTGTGTGTGGGACCCGTATCCCAGGGAGTGTCAATGTGTGTGGGACCCATACCCCAGCGAGAGTCAGTGTGTGTGGGACCATTACCCCAGTTAGAATCGGTGTGTGTGGGATCCGTACCCCAGCGAGAGTCAGTGTGTGTGGCCCGTTCCCCAGTGAGAATCGGTGTGTGTGGGACCCGTACTCAAGTGAGATTCAGTGTGTATGGGACCTTTACCCCAGTGTGAGTCAGTGTGTGGGACCCATACCCCAGTGAGAGTCAGTGTTTGTTGGACTTGTACCCCAGTGAGAGTCGGTGTTTGTAGGACTTGTACCACAGTGAGAGTCAGTGTGTATGGGACCAGTACCCCAGTGAGAGTCAATTTATGTGGGACCCGTACCCCAGTGAGAATCGATGTGTGTGTGATCTATACCCCAGTGAGAGTCAGTGCGTGTGGAACTGTACCTCCGTGAGAGTCAGCGTTTGTCGGACCCGTACAGCAGTAGGTATTAGTGTATGTGGGACCCGTTACCTCAGTGAGAGTCAAAGTGTGTACGACTGTACCATATTGAGAGTCAGTGTGTGTGGGACGCATAACCCAGTGAGAGTCAGTATGTGTAGGATCCGTACCACAGTGAGAATCAGTGCGTGGGGGACCAGTACCCTAGTGAGAGTCAGTGTGTGTGGGACCCATTACCCAGTGAGAGTCAGTGTATGTGGGACCCGTACACCAGTGAGAATCAGTGTGTGTGGGACCCGTACCCCAGTGAGAGTCAGTGTGTGTGGGACCCGTATCCCAGTGAGAATGAGTGTGTGTGGGACCCGTACCCCAGTGAGAGTCAGTGTGTGTGGGATCCATACCCCAGTGAGAGTCAGTGTGTGTGGGATCCATACCACAGTGAGAGTCAGTGTGTGTGGGATCCATATCCCAGTGAGAGTCAGTGTGTGTGGGATCCATACCCCAGTGAGAGTCAGTGTGTGTGGGATCCGTACCCCAGGGAGAGTCAGTGTGTGTGGGACCCATAACCCAGTGAGAATCAGTGTGTGAGGGGCCCGTCCCCCAGTGAGAGTCAGTGTGTGTGGGACCGTACCCCAGTGAGAGTCAGTGTGTGTAGGACCTGTACCTCAGTGAGAGTTAGTGTCTGTGGGAGCCGTACACCAGTGAGAGACAGTGTCTTTGGGATTGTACCCCAGTGAGGGTCAGTGTGTCTGGGATTGGTACCCCAGTGAGAGTCAGTGTGTGTGGGACCCGTACCCCATTGCGAGTCAGTTTGTGTGGGACTGTACCCCAGTGAGAGTCAGTGTGTGTGGGACCTGTACCCCACTGAGAGTCAGTATCTGTGGGAGCCGTACACCAGTGAGAGTCAGTGTCTATGGGACTGTACCCCATTGAGGGTCAGTGTGTCTGGGATTGGTACCCTAGTGAGAGTCAGTGTGTGTGGGACCAGTACCCCAGTGAGAGTCAGTTTGTGTGGGACCCGAACCCCAGTGAGAGTCACTGTGTGTGTGACCCATACCCCAGAAAGAGTTAGTGTGTGTGGGACCCCTACCCCAGTGAGAGTCAGTGTCTGTGGGACCAGTACCCGAGTGAGAGTCAGTGTGTGTGGGACCCGTACCCCAGTAAGCGTCAGTGTGTGTGGGATCTGTACCGCAGTGAGAGACAGTGTGTGTGGGTCCCGTACCCCATTGAGAGTCAGTGTGTGTGTGACCCCGTACCCCAGTGAGAGTCTTTGTGTGTGGGATCCGTACCCCAGTGAGAGTCAGTGCGTGTGGGACCAGTACCCCAGTGAGAATCAGTGTGTGTGGGACCCGTACCCCAGTGAGAGTCATTGTGTGTGGGACCCGTACCCCAGTGAGAATCAGTGTGTGTGGGACCATAACCCAGTGAGAGTCAGTGGGTGTGGGATCCGTACCCCAGTGAGAGTCAGTGCGTGTGGGACCCGTACCCCAGTGAGAGTCAGTGTGTGTGGAACCTGTACCCCAGTGAGAGTCAGTGTCTGTGGGGCCCATACCCCAGTGAGAGTCAGTGTCAGTGGGACCTGTACCCCAGTGAGAGTCAGTGGGTGTGGGATCCGTACCCCAGTGAGAGTCAGTGTGTGTGGGATCCATACACCAGTGAGAGTCAGTGCGTGTGGGACCCATACCCCAGTGAGAGTCAGTGTGTGTGGGACCCGTACCCCAGTGAGAATCAGTATGTGTGGGATCTCATACCCCAGTGAGAGTCAGTGTGTGTGGGATCCATACCCCAGTGAGAGTCAGTGTATGTGGGATCCATACCCCAGTGACAGTCAGTGTGTATGGGATCCATACCCCAGTGAGAGTCAGTGTGTGTGGGATCCATACCCCAGTGAGAGTCAGTGTGTGTGGGAGCCGTACCCCAGTGAGAGTCAGTGTGTGTGGGACCCATACCCCAGTGACAGTTAGTGTGTGTGCAACCGGAACCCCAGTGAGAGTCAGTTTGTGTGGGACCCGTACCCGAGTGAGAGTCAGTGTGTGTGTGACCCATACCCCAGTGAGAGTCAGTGTGTCTGGGACACGTACCCCAGTGAGATTCAGTGTGTGTGGGACCCGTACCCCAGTGAGAGTCAGTGTATGTGGGACCCGTACCCCAGTGAGAGTCAGTGTGTGTGGGACCTGTACCCCAGTGAGAGTCAGTGTGTGTGGGACCCGTACGCCAGTGAGAGTCAGTGTGTGTGGGACCCATACCCCATTGAGAGTCAGTTTGTGTGGGACTGTACCCCAGTGAGAGTCAGTGTGTGTGGGACCTGTACCCCAGTGAGAGTCAGTGTCTGTGGGAGCCGTACACCAGTGAGAGTCAGTGTCTATGGGACTGTACCCCAGTGAGGGTCAGTGTGTCTGTGATTGGTACCCCAATGAGAGTCAGTGTGTGTGGGATGCGTACACCTGTGAGAGTCAGTGTGTGTGGGACCAGCACCCCAGTGAGAATCAGTGTGTGTGGGACCCGTACCCAGTGAGAGTCAGTGTCTGTGGGACCCGTACCCCAGTGAGAGTCACTGTGTGTGGGACCCGTACCCCAGGGAGTGTCAATGTGTGTGGGACCAATGCCCCAGGGACAGTCAGTGTGTGTCGCCCGTCCCTCAGTGAGAATTGATGTGTGTGGGACACGTACACCAATGAGAGTCTGTGTGTATGGGACCCGTACCCCAGTGAGAGTCAGTGTGTGTGGGATCTGTACCCCAGTGAGAGTTAGTCTGTTTGTGACCCGTATCCCAGTGAGGATCAGTGCGTGTGGGACCCGTACCCCATTGAGATTCAATGTTAGTGGTATTCGTACCCCAGTGAGAGTTAGTGTGTGTGGCATTCGTACTCCAGTGAGAGTCAGTGGGTGTGGGGCCCATAACCCAGTGAGAGTCAGTGTGTGTGGGATCTGTATCCCAGTGAGAGTTAGTCTGTTTGTGACCCGTACCCCAGTGAGGATCAGTGCGTGTGGGACCCGTACCCCAGTGAGAATCAATGTTTGTGGTATTCGTACCCCAGTGAGAGTTAGTGTGTGTGGGATTCGTACTCCAGTGAGAGTCAGTGTGTGTGGGACCGGTACCCCAGTGAGAGTCAGTGTGTGTGGGACCCGTACCCCAGTGAGAGTCAGTTTGTGTGGGACCCGTATCCCAGTGAGAGTCAGTGTGTGTGGGATCCATACCCCAGTGAGAGTCAGTGTGTGTGGGATCCATACCCCAGTGAGAGTCAGTGTGTGTGCAACCGGAACCCCAGTGAGAGTCAGTGTGTGTGGGATCCATACCCCAGTGAGAGTCAGTGTGTCTGGGACCCGTACCCCAGGGAGAGTCAGTGTGTGTGGGACCCATAACCCAGTGAGAATCAGTGTGTGAGGGGCCCGTCCCCCAGTGAGAGTCAGTGTGTGTGGGACCCGTACCCCAGTGAGAGTCAGTGTGTGTAGGACCTGTACCCCAGTGAGAGTCAGTGTCTGTGGGAGCCGTACACCAGTGAGAGTCAGTGTCTTTGGGATTGTACCCCAGTGAGGGTCAGTGTGTCTGGGATTGGTACCCCAGTGAGAGTCAGTGTGTGTGGGACCCGTACCCCATTGCGAGTCAGTTTGTGTGGGACTGTACCCCAGTGAGAGTCAGTGTGTGTGGGACCTGTACCCCAGTGAGAGTCAGTATCTGTGGGAGCCGTACACCAGTGAGAGTCAGTGTGTGTGTGACACGTACCCCAGTGAGAGTCACTGTGTGTGGGACCCGTACCCCAGGGAGTGACAATGTGTGTGGGACCCATACCCCAGGGAGAGTCAGTGTGTGTGGCCCGTCCCCCAGTGAGAATTGGTGTGTGTGGGACCAGTACCCCAGTGAGAGTCAGTATGTGTGGGACCCATAACCCAGTGAGAGTCAGTGTGTGTGGGACCCATACCCCAGAAAGAGTTAGTGTGTGTGGGACCCCTACCCCAGTGAGAGTCAGTGTCTGTGGGACCAGTACCCGAGTGAGAGTCAGTGTGTGTGGGACCCGTACCCCAGTAAGCGTCAGTGTGTGTGGGATCTGTACCGCAGTGAGAGACAGTGTGTGTGGGTCCCGTACCCCATTGAGAGTCAGTGTGTGTGTGACCCCGTACCCCAGTGAGAGTCATTGTGTGTGGGATCCGTACCCCAGTGAGAGTCAGTGCGTGTGGGACCAGTACCCCAGTGAGAATCAGTGTGTGTGGGACCCGTACCCCAGTGAGAGTCAGTGTGTGTGGGATCCGTACCCCAGTGAGAGTCAGTGCGTGTGGGATCCGTACCCCAGTGAGAGTCAGTGTGTGTGGGATCCGTACCCCAGTGAGAGTCAGTGTGTGTGGGACCATAACCCAGTGAGAGTCAGTGGGTGTGGGATCCGTACCCCAGTGAGAGTCAGTGCGTGTGGGACCAGTACCCCAGTGAGAATCAGTGTGTGTGGGACCATAACCCAGTGAGAGTCAGTGGGTGTGGGATCCGTACCCCAGTGAGAGTCAGTGTATGTGGGATCCGTACCCCAGTGAGAGTCAGTGCGTGTGGGACCAGTACCCTAGTGAGAATCAGTGTGTGTGGGACCATAACCCAGTGAGAGTCAGTGTCTGTGGGACCTGTACCCCAGTGAGAGTCAGTGTGTGTGGGATCCATACCCCAGTGAGAGTCAATGTGTGTGGGACTGTACCCCAGTGAGAGTCAGTGTGTGTGGGACCAGCACCCCAGTGAGAGTCAGTGTGTGTGGGACTGTACCTCAGTGAGCCTCAGTGTGTGTGGGACCCGTAACCAGTGAGAGTCAGTGTGTGTGGGACCCGTACCTCAGTGAGAGTCACTGTGTGTGGGACCCGTACCTCAGGGAGTGTCAATGTGTGTGGGACCCATATCTCAGGGAGAGTCATTGAGTGTGGGACCAGTACCTCAGTGAGAGTCAGTGTGTGTGGGAACCGTACCCCAGTGAGAGTCAGTGTGTGTAGGACCCGCACCCCAGTAAGCGTCAGTGTGTGTGGCGCCCATAACCCAGTGACAGTCAGTGTGTGTGGTATCTGTACCCCAGTGAGAGTTTGTCTGTTTGTGACCCGTACCCCAGTGAGAGTCAGTGCATGTGGGACCCGTACCCCAGTGAGAGTCAGTGTGTGTGGGACCCTTACCCGGTGAGTGTCCATGTGTGTGGGACTGTACCCCGGTGAGAGTCAGTGTGAGTGGGACCAGCACCCCAGTGAGAATCAGTGTGTGTGGGACCCGTACCCAGTGAGAGTCAGTGTGTGTGGGACTGTACCTCAGTTAGAGTCAGTCTGTGTGGGAACCGTACCCCAGTGAAAGTCAGTGTCTGTGGGACCTGTACCCCAGTGAGAGTCACTGTGTGTGGGACCCGTACCCCAGGGAGTGTCAATGTGTGTGGGACCTATGCCCCAGGGAGAGTCAGTGTGTGTGGCCCGTCCCCCAGTGAGAATCGATGTGTGTGGGACCTGTACACCAATGAGAGTCTGTGTGTATGGGACCCGTACCCCAGTGAGAGTCAGTGTGTGAGGGGCCCGTCCCCCAGTGAGGGTCACTGTGTGTGGGACCCATAACCCAGTGAGAATCAATGTTTGTGGTATTCGTACCCCAGTGAGAGTTAATGTGTGTGGGATCTGTACCCCAGTGAGAGTCAGTGTGTGTGGGATCCGTATCCCAGTGAGAGTCAGTTTGTGTGGGACCCGTACCCCAGTGAGAGTCAGTGTGTGTGGGACCCGTACCCCAGTGAGAGTCATTGTGTGTGGGACACGTACCCCAGGGAGTGTCAATGTGTGTGGGACCCGTACTCAAGTGAGATTCAGTGTGTATGGGACCTTTACCCCAGTGTGAGTCAGTGTGTGGGACCCATACCCCAGTGAGAGTCAGTGTTTGTTGGACTTGTACCACAGTGAGAGTCAGAGTCTGTGGGACTGTACCCCAGTGAGAGTCGGTGTTTGTAGGACTTGTACCACAGTGAGAGTCAGTGTGTATGGGACCAGTAGCCCAGTGAGAGTCAATTTGTGTGGGACCCATACCCCAGTGAGAATCGATGTATGTGTGACCCATACCCCAGTGAGAGTCAGTGTGTGTGGGATCCATACCCCAGTGAGAGTCAGTGTGTGTGGGACCCATTACCCAGTGAGAGTCAGTGTGTGTGGGACCCATTACCCAGTGAGAGTCAGTGTGTGTAGGATCCATACCCCAGTGAGAGTCAGTGTGTGTGGGACCCATTACCCAGTGAGAGTCAGTGTGTGTGGGACCCGTACCCCAGTGAGAATCAGTATGTGTGGGATCCATACCCCAGTGAGAGTCAGTGTGTGTGGGATCCATACCCCAGTGAGAGTCAGTGTATGTGGGATCCATACCCCAGTGAGAGTCAGTGTGTGTGGGACCCGTACATCAGTGAGAGTCAGTGTGTGTGGGACCCATACCCCAGTGAGAGTTAGTGTGTGTGCAACCGGAACCCCAGTGAGAGTCAGTTTGTGTGGGACCCGTACCCGAGTGAGAGTCAGTGTGTGTGTGACCCATACCCCAGTGAGAGTCAGAGTGTCTGGGACACGTACCCCAGTGAGAATCAGTGTGTGAGGGGCCCGTCCCCCAGTGAGGGTCACTGTGTGTGGGACCCATAACCCAGTGAGAATCAGTGTGTGAGGGGCCCGTCCCCCAGTGAGAGTCAGTGTGTGTGGGACCCATACCACAGAGAGATGCAGTATGTGGGACCCATACCCCAGTGAGATTCAGTGTGTGTGGGACCCGTACCCCACTGAGAATCAGTGTGTGTGGGACCCGTACCCCAGTGAGAGTCAGTGTGTGTGGGACCCGTACCCCATTGAGAGTCAGTTTGTGTGGGACTGTACCCCAGTGAGAGTCAGTGTGTGTGGGACCTGTACCCCAGTGAGAGTCAGTGTCTGTGGGAGCCGTACACCAGTGAGAGTCAGTGTCTATGGGACTGTACCCCAGTGAGGGTCAGTGTGTCTGTGATTGGTACCCCAATGAGAGTCAGTGTGTGTGGGATGCGTACACCTGTGAGAGTCAGTGTGTGTGGGACCAGCACCCCAGTGAGAATCAGTGTGTGTGGGACCCGTACCCAGTGAGAGTCAGTGTGTGTGGGACTGTACCTCAGTTAGAATCAGTCTGTGTGGGAACCGTACCCCAGTGAGAGTCAGTGTCTGTGGGACCCGTACCCCAGTGAGAGTCACTGTGTGTGGGACCCGTACCCCAGGGAGTGTCAATGTGTGTGGGACCAATGCCCCAGGGACAGTCAGTGTGTGTCGCCCGTCCCTCAGTGAGAATTGATGTGTGTGGGACACGTACACCAATGAGAGTCTGTGTGTATGGGACCCGTAACCCAGTGAGAGTCAGTGTGTGTGGGATCTGTACCCCAGTGAGAGTTAGTCTGTTTGTGATCCGTACCCCAGTGAGGATCAGTGCGTGTGGGACCCGTACCCCAGTGAGAATCAATGTTTGTGGTATTCGTACCCCAGTGAGAGTTAGTGTGTGTGGGATTCGTACTCCAGTGAGAGTCAGTGTGTGTGGGACCGGTACCCCAGTGAGAGTCAGTGTGTGTGGGACCCGTACCCCAGTGAGAGTCAGTTTGTGTGGGACCTGTATCCCAGTGAGAGTCAGTGTGTGTGGGACCCGTACCCCAGTGAGAGTCAGTGTGTGTGGGACCCGTATCCCAGGGAGTGTCAATGTGTGTGGGACCCATACCCCAGCGAGAGTCAGTGTGTGTGGGACCATTACCCCAGTTAGAATCGGTGTGTGTGGGATCCGTACCCCAGCGAGAGTCAGTGTGTGTGGCCCGTTCCCCAGTGAGAATCGGTGTGTGTGGGACCCGTACTCAAGTGAGATTCAGTGTGTATGGGACCTTTACCCCAGTGTGAGTCAGTGTGTGGGACCCATACCCCAGTGAGAGTCAGTGTTTGTTGGACTTGTACCCCAGTGAGAGTCGGTGTTTGTAGGACTTGTACCACAGTGAGAGTCAGTGTGTATGGGACCAGTACCCCAGTGAGAGTCAATTTATGTGGGACCCGTACCCCAGTGAGAATCGATGTGTGTGTGATCTATACCCCAGTGAGAGTCAGTGCGTGTGGAACTGTACCTCCGTGAGAGTCAGCGTTTGTCGGACCCGTACAGCAGTAGGTATTAGTGTATGTGGGACCCGTTACCTCAGTGAGAGTCAAAGTGTGTACGACTGTACCATATTGAGAGTCAGTGTGTGTGGGACGCATAACCCAGTGAGAGTCAGTATGTGTAGGATCCGTACCACAGTGAGAATCAGTGCGTGGGGGACCAGTACCCTAGTGAGAGTCAGTGTGTGTGGGACCCATTACCCAGTGAGAGTCAGTGTATGTGGGACCCGAACACCAGTGAGAATCAGTGTGTGTGGGACCCGTACCCCAGTGAGAGTCAGTGTGTGTGGGACCCGTATCCCAGTGAGAATGAGTGTGTGTGGGACCCGTACCCCAGTGAGAGTCAGTGTGTGTGGGATCCATACCCCAGTGAGAGTCAGTGTGTGTGGGATCCATACCACAGTGAGAGTCAGTGTGTGTGGGATCCATATCCCAGTGAGAGTCAGTGTGTGTGGGATCCATACCCCAGTGAGAGTCAGTGTGTGTGGGATCCGTACCCCAGGGAGAGTCAGTGTGTGTGGGACCCATAACCCAGTGAGAATCAGTGTGTGAGGGGCCCGTCCCCCAGTGAGAGTCAGTGTGTGTGGGACCGTACCCCAGTGAGAGTCAGTGTGTGTAGGACCTGTACCTCAGTGAGAGTTAGTGTCTGTGGGAGCCGTACACCAGTGAGAGACAGTGTCTTTGGGATTGTACCCCAGTGAGGGTCAGTGTGTCTGGGATTGGTACCCCAGTGAGAGTCAGTGTGTGTGGGACCCGTACCCCATTGCGAGTCAGTTTGTGTGGGACTGTACCCCAGTGAGAGTCAGTGTGTGTGGGACCTGTACCCCACTGAGAGTCAGTATCTGTGGGAGCCGTACACCAGTGAGAGTCAGTGTCTATGGGACTGTACCCCATTGAGGGTCAGTGTGTCTGGGATTGGTACCCTAGTGAGAGTCAGTGTGTGTGGGACCAGTACCCCAGTGAGAGTCAGTTTGTGTGGGACCCGAACCCCAGTGAGAGTCACTGTGTGTGTGACCCATACCCCAGAAAGAGTTAGTGTGTGTGGGACCCTACCCCAGTGAGAGTCAGTGTCTGTGGGACCAGTACCCGAGTGAGAGTCAGTGTGTGTGGGACCCGTACCCCAGTAAGCGTCAGTGTGTGTGGGATCTGTACCGCAGTGAGAGACAGTGTGTGTGGGTCCCGTACCCCATTGAGAGTCAGTGTGTGTGTGACCCCGTACCCCAGTGAGAGTCTTTGTGTGTGGGATCCGTACCCCAGTGAGAGTCAGTGCGTGTGGGACCAGTACCCCAGTGAGAATCAGTGTGTGTGGGACCCGTACCCCAGTGAGAGTCATTGTGTGTGGGACCCGTACCCCAGTGAGAATCAGTGTGTGTGGGACCATAACCCAGTGAGAGTCAGTGGGTGTGGGATCCGTACCCCAGTGAGAGTCAGTGCGTGTGGGACCCGTACCCCAGTGAGAGTCAGTGTGTGTGGAACCTGTACCCCAGTGAGAGTCAGTGTCTGTGGGGCCCATACCCCAGTGAGAGTCAGTGTCAGTGGGACCTGTACCCCAGTGAGAGTCAGTGGGTGTGGGATCCGTACCCCAGTGAGAGTCAGTGTGTGTGGGATCCATACACCAGTGAGAGTCAGTGCGTGTGGGACCCATACCCCAGTGAGAGTCAGTGTGTGTGGGACCCGTACCCCAGTGAGAATCAGTATGTGTGGGATCTCATACCCCAGTGAGAGTCAGTGTGTGTGGGATCCATACCCCAGTGAGAGTCAGTGTATGTGGGATCCATACCCCAGTGACAGTCAGTGTGTATGGGATCCATACCCCAGTGAGAGTCAGTGTGTGTGGGATCCATACCCCAGTGAGAGTCAGTGTGTGTGGGACCCGTACCCCAGTGAGAGTCAGTGTGTGTGGGACCCATACCCCAGTGAGAGTTAGTGTGTGTGCAACCGGAACCCCAGTGAGAGTCAGTTTGTGTGGGACCCGTACCCGAGTGAGAGTCAGTGTGTGTGTGACCCATACCCCAGTGAGAGTCAGTGTGTCTGGGACACGTACCCCAGTGAGATTCAGTGTGTGTGGGACCCGTACCCCAGTGAGAGTCAGTGTATGTGGGACCCGTACCCCAGTGAGAGTCAGTGTGTGTGGGACCTGTACCCCAGTGAGAGTCAGTGTGTGTGGGACCCGTACGCCAGTGAGAGTCAGTGTGTGTGGGACCCATACCCCATTGAGAGTCAGTTTGTGTGGGACTGTACCCCAGTGAGAGTCAGTGTGTGTGGGACCTGTACCCCAGTGAGAGTCAGTGTCTGTGGGAGCCGTACACCAGTGAGAGTCAGTGTCTATGGGACTGTACCCCAGTGAGGGTCAGTGTGTCTGTGATTGGTACCCCAATGAGAGTCAGTGTGTGTGGGATGCGTACACCTGTGAGAGTCAGTGTGTGTGGGACCAGCACCCCAGTGAGAATCAGTGTGTGTGGGACCCGTACCCAGTGAGAGTCAGTGTCTGTGGGACCCGTACCCCAGTGAGAGTCACTGTGTGTGGGACCCGTACCCCAGGGAGTGTCAATGTGTGTGGGACCAATGCCCCAGGGACAGTCAGTGTGTGTCGCCCGTCCCTCAGTGAGAATTGATGTGTGTGGGACACGTACACCAATGAGAGTCTGTGTGTATGGGACCCGTACCCCAGTGAGAGTCAGTGTGTGTGGGATCTGTACCCCAGTGAGAGTTAGTCTGTTTGTGACCCGTATCCCAGTGAGGATCAGTGCGTGTGGGACCCGTACCCCATTGAGATTCAATGTTAGTGGTATTCGTACCCCAGTGAGAGTTAGTGTGTGTGGCATTCGTACTCCAGTGAGAGTCAGTGGGTGTGGGGCCCATAACCCAGTGAGAGTCAGTGTGTGTGGGATCTGTATCCCAGTGAGAGTTAGTCTGTTTGTGACCCGTACCCCAGTGAGGATCAGTGCGTGTGGGACCCGTACCCCAGTGAGAATCAATGTTTGTGGTATTCGTACCCCAGTGAGAGTTAGTGTGTGTGGGATTCGTACTCCAGTGAGAGTCAGTGTGTGTGGGACCGGTACCCCAGTGAGAGTCAGTGTGTGTGGGACCCGTACCCCAGTGAGAGTCAGTTTGTGTGGGACCCGTATCCCAGTGAGAGTCAGTGTGTGTGGGATCCATACCCCAGTGAGAGTCAGTGTGTGTGGGATCCATACCCCAGTGAGAGTCAGTGTGTGTGCAACCGGAACCCCAGTGAGAGTCAGTGTGTGTGGGATCCATACCCCAGTGAGAGTCAGTGTGTCTGGGACCCGTACCCCAGGGAGAGTCAGTGTGTGTGGGACCCATAACCCAGTGAGAATCAGTGTGTGAGGGGCCCGTCCCCCAGTGAGAGTCAGTGTGTGTGGGACCCGTACCCCAGTGAGAGTCAGTGTGTGTAGGACCTGTACCCCAGTGAGAGTCAGTGTCTGTGGGAGCCGTACACCAGTGAGAGTCAGTGTCTTTGGGATTGTACCCCAGTGAGGGTCAGTGTGTCTGGGATTGGTACCCCAGTGAGAGTCAGTGTGTGTGGGACCCGTACCCCATTGCGAGTCAGTTTGTGTGGGACTGTACCCCAGTGAGAGTCAGTGTGTGTGGGACCTGTACCCCAGTGAGAGTCAGTATCTGTGGGAGCCGTACACCAGTGAGAGTCAGTGTGTGTGTGACACGTACCCCAGTGAGAGTCACTGTGTGTGGGACCCGTACCTCAGGGAGTGTCAATGTGTGTGGGACCCATACCTCAGGGAGAGTCATTGAGTGTGGGACCAGTACCTCAGTGAGAGTCAGTGTGTGTGGGAACCGTACCCCAGTGAAAGTCAGTGCATGTGGGACCCGTACCCCAGTGAGAGTCAGTGTGTGTGGGACCCTTACCCGGTGAGTGTCCATGTGTGTGGGACTGTACCCCGGTGAGAGTCAATGTGTGTGGGACCTATGCCCCAGGGAGAGTCAGTGTGTGTGGCCCGTCCCCCAGTGAGAATCGATGTGTGTGGGACCTGTACACCAATGAGAGTCTGTGTGTATGGGACCCGTACCCCAGTGAGAGTCAGTGTGTGAGGGGCCCGTCCCCCAGTGAGGGTCACTGTGTGTGGGACCCATAACCCAGTGAGAATCAATGTTTGTGGTATTCGTACCCCAGTGAGAGTTAATGTGTGTGGGATCTGTACCCCAGTGAGAGTCAGTGTGTGTGGGATCCGTATCCCAGTGAGAGTCAGTTTGTGTGGGACCCGTACCCCAGTGAGAGTCAGTGTGTGTGGGACCCGTACCCCAGTGAGAGTCATTGTGTGTGGGACACGTACCCCAGGGAGTGTCAATGTGTGTGGGACCCGTACTCAAGTGAGATTCAGTGTGTATGGGACCTTTACCCCAGTGTGAGTCAGTGTGTGGGACCCATACCCCAGTGAGAGTCAGTGTTTGTTGGACTTGTACCACAGTGAGAGTCAGAGTCTGTGGGACTGTACCCCAGTGAGAGTCGGTGTTTGTAGGACTTGTACCACAGTGAGAGTCAGTGTGTATGGGACCAGTAGCCCAGTGAGAGTCAATTTGTGTGGGACCCATACCCCAGTGAGAATCGATGTATGTGTGACCCATACCCCAGTGAGAGTCAGTGTGTGTGGGATCCATACCCCAGTGAGAGTCAGTGTGTGTGGGACCCATTACCCAGTGAGAGTCAGTGTGTGTGGGACCCATTACCCAGTGAGAGTCAGTGTGTGTAGGATCCATACCCCAGTGAGAGTCAGTGTGTGTGGGACCCATTACCCAGTGAGAGTCAGTGTGTGTGGGACCCGTACCCCAGTGAGAATCAGTATGTGTGGGATCCATACCCCAGTGAGAGTCAGTGTGTGTGGGATCCATACCCCAGTGAGAGTCAGTGTATGTGGGATCCATACCCCAGTGAGAGTCAGTGTGTGTGGGATCCATACCCCAGTGAGAGTCAGTGTGTGTGGGATCCATACCCCAGTGAGAGTCAGTGTGTGTGGGACCCGTACCCCAGTGAGAGTCAGTGTGTGTGGGACCCATTACCCAGTGAGAGTCAGTGTGTGTAGGATCCATACCCCAGTGAGAGTCAGTGTGTGTGGGACCCATTACCCAGTGAGAGTCAGTGTGTGTGGGACCCGTACCCCAGTGAGAATCAGTATGTGTGGGATCCATACCCCAGTGAGAGTCAGTGTGTGTGGGATCCATACCCCAGTGAGAGTCAGTGTATGTGGGATCCATACCTCAGTGAGAGTCAGTGTGTGTGGGATCCATACCCCAGTGAGAGTCAGTGTGTGTGGGATCCATACCCCAGTGAGAGTCAGTGTGTGTGGGACCCGTACCCCAGTGAGAGTCAGTGTGTGTGGGACCCGTACCCCATTGAGAGTCAGTTTGTGTGGGACTGTACCCCAGTGAGAGTCAGTGTGTGTGGGACCCATACCCCAGTGAGAGTTAGTGTGTGTGCAACCGGAACCCAAGTGAGAGTCAGTTTGTGTGGGACCCGTACCCGAGTGAGAGTCAGTGTGTGTGTGACCCATACCCCAGTGAGAGTCAGTGTGTCTGGGACACGTACCCCAGTGAGAATCAGTGTGTGAGGGACCCATCTCCCAGTGAGGGTCACTGTGTGTGGGACCCATAACCCAGTGAGAATCAGTGTGTGAGGGGCCCGTCCCCCAGTGAGAGTCAGTGTGTGTGGGACCCATACCACAGAGAGATGCAGTATGTGGGACCCATACCCCAGTGAGATTCAGTGTGTGTGGGACCCGTACCCCAGTGAGAGTCAGTGTGTGTGGGACCCGTACGCCAGTGAGAGTCAGTGTGTGTGGGACCCGTACCCCATTGAGAGTCAGTTTGTGTGGGACTGTACCCCAGTGAGAGTCAGTGTGTGTGGGACCTGTACCCCAGTGAGAGTCGGTGTCTGTGGGAGCCGTACACCAGTGAGAGTCAGTGTCTATGGGACTGTACCCCAGTGAGGGTCAGTGTGTCTGGGATTGGTACCCCAGTGAGAGTCAGTGTGTGTAGGACCCGTACGCCAGTGAGAGTCAGTGTGTGTGGCGCCCATAACCCAGTGAGTGTCAATGTGTGTGGGACTGTACCCCAGTGAGAGTCAGTGTGTGTGGGACCAGCACCCCAGTGAGAGTCAGTGTGTGTGGGACTGTACCTCAGTGAGCCTCAGTGTGTGTGGGACCCGTAACCAGTGAGAGTCAGTGTGTGTGGGACCCGTACCCCAGTGAGAGTCACTGTGTGTGGGACCCGTACCTCAGGGAGTGTCAATGTGTGTGGGACCCATACCTCAGGGAGAGTCATTGAGTGTGGGACCAGTACCTCAGTGAGAGTCAGTGTGTGTGGGAACCGTACCCCAGTGAGAGTCAGTGTGTGTAGGACCCGCACCCCAGTAAGCGTCAGTGTGTGTGGCGCCCATAACCCAGTGACAGTCAGTGTGTGTGGTATCTGTACCCCAGTGAGAGTTTGTCTGTTTGTGACCCGTACCCCAGTGAGTGTCAGTGCATGTGGGACCCGTACCCCAGTGAGAGTCAGTGTGTGTGGGACCCTTACCCGGTGAGTGTCCATGTGTGTGGGACTGTACCCCGGTGAGAGTCAGTGTGAGTGGGACCAGCACCCCAGTGAGAATCAGTGTGTGTGGGACCCGTACCCAGTGAGAGTCAGTGTGTGTGGGACTGTACCTCAGTTAGAGTCAGTCTGTGTGGGAACCGTACCCCAGTGAAAGTCAGTGTCTGTGGGACCTGTACCCCAGTGAGAGTCACTGTGTGTGGGACCCGTACCCCAGGGAGTGTCAATGTGTGTGGGACCTATGCCCCAGGGAGAGTCAGTGTGTGTGGCCCGTCCCCCAGTGAGAATCGATGTGTGTGGGACCTGTACACCAATGAGAGTCTGTGTGTATGGGACCCGTACCCCAGTGAGAGTCAGTGTGTGAGGGGCCCGTCCCCCAGTGAGGGTCACTGTGTGTGGGACCCATAACCCAGTGAGAATCAATGTTTGTGGTATTCGTACCCCAGTGAGAGTTAATGTGTGTGGGACCCGTACTCAAGTGAGATTCAGTGTGTATGGGACCTTTACCCCAGTGTGAGTCAGTGTGTGGGACCCATACCCCAGTGAGAGTCAGTGTTTGTTGGACTTGTACCACAGTGAGAGTCAGAGTCTGTGGGACTGTACCCCAGTGAGAGTCGGTGTTTGTAGGACTTGTACCACAGTGAGAGTCAGTGTGTATGGGACCAGTAGCCCAGTGAGAGTCAATTTGTGTGGGACCCATACCCCAGTGAGAATCGATGTATGTGTGACCCATACCCCAGTGAGAGTCAGTGTGTGTGGGATCCATACCCCAGTGAGAGTCAGTGTGTGTGGGACCCATTACCCAGTGAGAGTCAGTGTGTGTGGGACCCATTACCCAGTGAGAGTCAGTGTGTGTAGGATCCATACCCCAGTGAGAGTCAGTGTGTGTGGGACCCATTACCCAGTGAGAGTCAGTGTGTGTGGGACCCGTACCCCAGTGAGAATCAGTATGTGTGGGATCCATACCCCAGTGAGAGTCAGTGTGTGTGGGATCCATACCCCAGTGAGAGTCAGTGTATGTGGGATCCATACCTCAGTGAGAGTCAGTGTGTGTGGGATCCATACCCCAGTGAGAGTCAGTGTGTGTGGGATCCATACCCCAGTGAGAGTCAGTGTGTGTGGGACCCGTACCCCATTGAGAGTCAGTTTGTGTGGGACTGTACCCCAGTGAGAGTCAGTGTGTGTGGGACCTGTACCCCAGTGAGAGTCGGTGTCTGTGGGAGCCGTACACCAGTGAGAGTCAGTGTCTATGGGACTGTACCCCAGTGAGGGTCAGTGTGTCTGGGATTGGTACCCCAGTGAGAGTCAGTGTGTGTAGGACCCGTACGCCAGTGAGAGTCAGTGTGTGTGGCGCCCATAACCCAGTGAGTGTCAATGTGTGTGGGACTGTACCCCAGTGAGAGTCAGTGTGTGTGGGACCAGCACCCCAGTGAGAGTCAGTGTGTGTGGGACTGTACCTCAGTGAGCCTCAGTGTGTGTGGGACCCGTAACCAGTGAGAGTCAGTGTGTGTGGGACCCGTACCTCAGTGAGAGTCACTGTGTGTGGGACCCGTACCTCAGGGAGTGTCAATGTGTGTGGGACCCATATCTCAGGGAGAGTCATTGAGTGTGGGACCAGTACCTCAGTGAGAGTCAGTGTGTGTGGGAACCGTACCCCAGTGAGAGTCAGTGTGTGTAGGACCCGCACCCCAGTAAGCGTCAGTGTGTGTGGCGCCCATAACCCAGTGACAGTCAGTGTGTGTGGTATCTGTACCCCAGTGAGAGTTTGTCTGTTTGTGACCCGTACCCCAGTGAGAGTCAGTGCATGTGGGACCCGTACCCCAGTGAGAGTCAGTGTGTGTGGGACCCTTACCCGGTGAGTGTCCATGTGTGTGGGACTGTACCCCGGTGAGAGTCAGTGTGAGTGGGACCAGCACCCCAGTGAGAATCAGTGTGTGTGGGACCCGTACCCAGTGAGAGTCAGTGTGTGTGGGACTGTACCTCAGTTAGAGTCAGTCTGTGTGGGAACCGTACCCCAGTGAAAGTCAGTGTCTGTGGGACCTGTACCCCAGTGAGAGTCACTGTGTGTGGGACCCGTACCCCAGGGAGTGTCAATGTGTGTGGGACCTATGCCCCAGGGAGAGTCAGTGTGTGTGGCCCGTCCCCCAGTGAGAATCGATGTGTGTGGGACCTGTACACCAATGAGAGTCTGTGTGTATGGGACCCGTACCCCAGTGAGAGTCAGTGTGTGAGGGGCCCGTCCCCCAGTGAGGGTCACTGTGTGTGGGACCCATAACCCAGTGAGAATCAATGTTTGTGGTATTCGTACCCCAGTGAGAGTTAATGTGTGTGGGATCTGTACCCCAGTGAGAGTCAGTGTGTGTGGGATCCGTATCCCAGTGAGAGTCAGTTTGTGTGGGACCCGTACCCCAGTGAGAGTCAGTGTGTGTGGGACCCGTACCCCAGTGAGAGTCATTGTGTGTGGGACACGTACCCCAGGGAGTGTCAATGTGTGTGGGACCCGTACTCAAGTGAGATTCAGTGTGTATGGGACCTTTACCCCAGTGTGAGTCAGTGTGTGGGACCCATACCCCAGTGAGAGTCAGTGTTTGTTGGACTTGTACCACAGTGAGAGTCAGAGTCTGTGGGACTGTACCCCAGTGAGAGTCGGTGTTTGTAGGACTTGTACCACAGTGAGAGTCAGTGTGTATGGGACCAGTAGCCCAGTGAGAGTCAATTTGTGTGGGACCCATACCCCAGTGAGAATCGATGTATGTGTGACCCATACCCCAGTGAGAGTCAGTGTGTGTGGGATCCATACCCCAGTGAGAGTCAGTGTGTGTGGGACCCATTACCCAGTGAGAGTCAGTGTGTGTGGGACCCATTACCCAGTGAGAGTCAGTGTGTGTAGGATCCATACCCCAGTGAGAGTCAGTGTGTGTGGGACCCATTACCCAGTGAGAGTCAGTGTGTGTGGGACCCGTACCCCAGTGAGAATCAGTATGTGTGGGATCCATACCCCAGTGAGAGTCAGTGTGTGTGGGATCCATACCCCAGTGAGAGTCAGTGTATGTGGGATCCATACCCCAGTGAGAGTCAGTGTGTGTGGGACCCGTACATCAGTGAGAGTCAGTGTGTGTGGGACCCATACCCCAGTGAGAGTTAGTGTGTGTGCAACCGGAACCCCAGTGAGAGTCAGTTTGTGTGGGACCCGTACCCGAGTGAGAGTCAGTGTGTGTGTGACCCATACCCCAGTGAGAGTCAGAGTGTCTGGGACACGTACCCCAGTGAGAATCAGTGTGTGAGGGGCCCGTCCCCCAGTGAGGGTCACTGTGTGTGGGACCCATAACCCAGTGAGAATCAGTGTGTGAGGGGCCCGTCCCCCAGTGAGAGTCAGTGTGTGTGGGACCCATACCACAGAGAGATGCAGTATGTGGGACCCATACCCCAGTGAGATTCAGTGTGTGTGGGACCCGTACCCCACTGAGAATCAGTGTGTGTGGGACCCGTACCCCAGTGAGAGTCAGTGTGTGTGGGACCCATACCCCATTGAGAGTCAGTTTGTGTGGGACTGTACCCCAGTGAGAGTCAGTGTGTGTGGGACCTGTACCCCAGTGAGAGTCAGTGTCTGTGGGAGCCGTACACCAGTGAGAGTCAGTGTCTATGGGACTGTACCCCAGTGAGGGTCAGTGTGTCTGTGATTGGTACCCCAATGAGAGTCAGTGTGTGTGGGATGCGTACACCTGTGAGAGTCAGTGTGTGTGGGACCAGCACCCCAGTGAGAATCAGTGTGTGTGGGACCCGTACCCAGTGAGAGTCAGTGTGTGTGGGACTGTACCTCAGTTAGAATCAGTCTGTGTGGGAACCGTACCCCAGTGAGAGTCAGTGTCTGTGGGACCCGTACCCCAGTGAGAGTCACTGTGTGTGGGACCCGTACCCCAGGGAGTGTCAATGTGTGTGGGA
This sequence comes from Pristiophorus japonicus, assembly GCF_044704955.1. NCBI lineage: Eukaryota > Metazoa > Chordata > Chondrichthyes > Pristiophoridae > Pristiophorus > Pristiophorus japonicus. The sequence goes on along the minus strand of NC_091980.1, from coordinate 151,144,183 downwards.
CCAATGCCCCAGGGACAGTCAGTGTGTGTCGCCCGTCCCTCAGTGAGAATTGATGTGTGTGGGACACGTACACCAATGAGAGTCTGTGTGTATGGGACCCGTAACCCAGTGAGAGTCAGTGTGTGTGGGATCTGTACCCCAGTGAGAGTTAGTCTGTTTGTGATCCGTACCCCAGTGAGGATCAGTGCGTGTGGGACCCGTACCCCAGTGAGAATCAATGTTTGTGGTATTCGTACCCCAGTGAGAGTTAGTGTGTGTGGGATTCGTACTCCAGTGAGAGTCAGTGTGTGTGGGACCGGTACCCCAGTGAGAGTCAGTGTGTGTGGGACCCGTACCCCAGTGAGAGTCAGTTTGTGTGGGACCTGTATCCCAGTGAGAGTCAGTGTGTGTGGGACCCGTACCCCAGTGAGAGTCAGTGTGTGTGGGACCCGTATCCCAGGGAGTGTCAATGTGTGTGGGACCCATACCCCAGCGAGAGTCAGTGTGTGTGGGACCATTACCCCAGTTAGAATCGGTGTGTGTGGGATCCGTACCCCAGCGAGAGTCAGTGTGTGTGGCCCGTTCCCCAGTGAGAATCGGTGTGTGTGGGACCCGTACTCAAGTGAGATTCAGTGTGTATGGGACCTTTACCCCAGTGTGAGTCAGTGTGTGGGACCCATACCCCAGTGAGAGTCAGTGTTTGTTGGACTTGTACCCCAGTGAGAGTCGGTGTTTGTAGGACTTGTACCACAGTGAGAGTCAGTGTGTATGGGACCAGTACCCCAGTGAGAGTCAATTTATGTGGGACCCGTACCCCAGTGAGAATCGATGTGTGTGTGATCTATACCCCAGTGAGAGTCAGTGCGTGTGGAACTGTACCTCCGTGAGAGTCAGCGTTTGTCGGACCCGTACAGCAGTAGGTATTAGTGTATGTGGGACCCGTTACCTCAGTGAGAGTCAAAGTGTGTACGACTGTACCATATTGAGAGTCAGTGTGTGTGGGACGCATAACCCAGTGAGAGTCAGTATGTGTAGGATCCGTACCACAGTGAGAATCAGTGCGTGGGGGACCAGTACCCTAGTGAGAGTCAGTGTGTGTGGGACCCATTACCCAGTGAGAGTCAGTGTATGTGGGACCCGTACACCAGTGAGAATCAGTGTGTGTGGGACCCGTACCCCAGTGAGAGTCAGTGTGTGTGGGACCCGTATCCCAGTGAGAATGAGTGTGTGTGGGACCCGTACCCCAGTGAGAGTCAGTGTGTGTGGGATCCATACCCCAGTGAGAGTCAGTGTGTGTGGGATCCATACCACAGTGAGAGTCAGTGTGTGTGGGATCCATATCCCAGTGAGAGTCAGTGTGTGTGGGATCCATACCCCAGTGAGAGTCAGTGTGTGTGGGATCCGTACCCCAGGGAGAGTCAGTGTGTGTGGGACCCATAACCCAGTGAGAATCAGTGTGTGAGGGGCCCGTCCCCCAGTGAGAGTCAGTGTGTGTGGGACCGTACCCCAGTGAGAGTCAGTGTGTGTAGGACCTGTACCTCAGTGAGAGTTAGTGTCTGTGGGAGCCGTACACCAGTGAGAGACAGTGTCTTTGGGATTGTACCCCAGTGAGGGTCAGTGTGTCTGGGATTGGTACCCCAGTGAGAGTCAGTGTGTGTGGGACCCGTACCCCATTGCGAGTCAGTTTGTGTGGGACTGTACCCCAGTGAGAGTCAGTGTGTGTGGGACCTGTACCCCACTGAGAGTCAGTATCTGTGGGAGCCGTACACCAGTGAGAGTCAGTGTCTATGGGACTGTACCCCATTGAGGGTCAGTGTGTCTGGGATTGGTACCCTAGTGAGAGTCAGTGTGTGTGGGACCAGTACCCCAGTGAGAGTCAGTTTGTGTGGGACCCGAACCCCAGTGAGAGTCACTGTGTGTGTGACCCATACCCCAGAAAGAGTTAGTGTGTGTGGGACCCCTACCCCAGTGAGAGTCAGTGTCTGTGGGACCAGTACCCGAGTGAGAGTCAGTGTGTGTGGGACCCGTACCCCAGTAAGCGTCAGTGTGTGTGGGATCTGTACCGCAGTGAGAGACAGTGTGTGTGGGTCCCGTACCCCATTGAGAGTCAGTGTGTGTGTGACCCCGTACCCCAGTGAGAGTCTTTGTGTGTGGGATCCGTACCCCAGTGAGAGTCAGTGCGTGTGGGACCAGTACCCCAGTGAGAATCAGTGTGTGTGGGACCCGTACCCCAGTGAGAGTCATTGTGTGTGGGACCCGTACCCCAGTGAGAATCAGTGTGTGTGGGACCATAACCCAGTGAGAGTCAGTGGGTGTGGGATCCGTACCCCAGTGAGAGTCAGTGCGTGTGGGACCCGTACCCCAGTGAGAGTCAGTGTGTGTGGAACCTGTACCCCAGTGAGAGTCAGTGTCTGTGGGGCCCATACCCCAGTGAGAGTCAGTGTCAGTGGGACCTGTACCCCAGTGAGAGTCAGTGGGTGTGGGATCCGTACCCCAGTGAGAGTCAGTGTGTGTGGGATCCATACACCAGTGAGAGTCAGTGCGTGTGGGACCCATACCCCAGTGAGAGTCAGTGTGTGTGGGACCCGTACCCCAGTGAGAATCAGTATGTGTGGGATCTCATACCCCAGTGAGAGTCAGTGTGTGTGGGATCCATACCCCAGTGAGAGTCAGTGTATGTGGGATCCATACCCCAGTGACAGTCAGTGTGTATGGGATCCATACCCCAGTGAGAGTCAGTGTGTGTGGGATCCATACCCCAGTGAGAGTCAGTGTGTGTGGGAGCCGTACCCCAGTGAGAGTCAGTGTGTGTGGGACCCATACCCCAGTGACAGTTAGTGTGTGTGCAACCGGAACCCCAGTGAGAGTCAGTTTGTGTGGGACCCGTACCCGAGTGAGAGTCAGTGTGTGTGTGACCCATACCCCAGTGAGAGTCAGTGTGTCTGGGACACGTACCCCAGTGAGATTCAGTGTGTGTGGGACCCGTACCCCAGTGAGAGTCAGTGTATGTGGGACCCGTACCCCAGTGAGAGTCAGTGTGTGTGGGACCTGTACCCCAGTGAGAGTCAGTGTGTGTGGGACCCGTACGCCAGTGAGAGTCAGTGTGTGTGGGACCCATACCCCATTGAGAGTCAGTTTGTGTGGGACTGTACCCCAGTGAGAGTCAGTGTGTGTGGGACCTGTACCCCAGTGAGAGTCAGTGTCTGTGGGAGCCGTACACCAGTGAGAGTCAGTGTCTATGGGACTGTACCCCAGTGAGGGTCAGTGTGTCTGTGATTGGTACCCCAATGAGAGTCAGTGTGTGTGGGATGCGTACACCTGTGAGAGTCAGTGTGTGTGGGACCAGCACCCCAGTGAGAATCAGTGTGTGTGGGACCCGTACCCAGTGAGAGTCAGTGTCTGTGGGACCCGTACCCCAGTGAGAGTCACTGTGTGTGGGACCCGTACCCCAGGGAGTGTCAATGTGTGTGGGACCAATGCCCCAGGGACAGTCAGTGTGTGTCGCCCGTCCCTCAGTGAGAATTGATGTGTGTGGGACACGTACACCAATGAGAGTCTGTGTGTATGGGACCCGTACCCCAGTGAGAGTCAGTGTGTGTGGGATCTGTACCCCAGTGAGAGTTAGTCTGTTTGTGACCCGTATCCCAGTGAGGATCAGTGCGTGTGGGACCCGTACCCCATTGAGATTCAATGTTAGTGGTATTCGTACCCCAGTGAGAGTTAGTGTGTGTGGCATTCGTACTCCAGTGAGAGTCAGTGGGTGTGGGGCCCATAACCCAGTGAGAGTCAGTGTGTGTGGGATCTGTATCCCAGTGAGAGTTAGTCTGTTTGTGACCCGTACCCCAGTGAGGATCAGTGCGTGTGGGACCCGTACCCCAGTGAGAATCAATGTTTGTGGTATTCGTACCCCAGTGAGAGTTAGTGTGTGTGGGATTCGTACTCCAGTGAGAGTCAGTGTGTGTGGGACCGGTACCCCAGTGAGAGTCAGTGTGTGTGGGACCCGTACCCCAGTGAGAGTCAGTTTGTGTGGGACCCGTATCCCAGTGAGAGTCAGTGTGTGTGGGATCCATACCCCAGTGAGAGTCAGTGTGTGTGGGATCCATACCCCAGTGAGAGTCAGTGTGTGTGCAACCGGAACCCCAGTGAGAGTCAGTGTGTGTGGGATCCATACCCCAGTGAGAGTCAGTGTGTCTGGGACCCGTACCCCAGGGAGAGTCAGTGTGTGTGGGACCCATAACCCAGTGAGAATCAGTGTGTGAGGGGCCCGTCCCCCAGTGAGAGTCAGTGTGTGTGGGACCCGTACCCCAGTGAGAGTCAGTGTGTGTAGGACCTGTACCCCAGTGAGAGTCAGTGTCTGTGGGAGCCGTACACCAGTGAGAGTCAGTGTCTTTGGGATTGTACCCCAGTGAGGGTCAGTGTGTCTGGGATTGGTACCCCAGTGAGAGTCAGTGTGTGTGGGACCCGTACTCCATTGCGAGTCAGTTTGTGTGGGACTGTACCCCAGTGAGAGTCAGTGTGTGTGGGACCTGTACCCCAGTGAGAGTCAGTATCTGTGGGAGCCGTACACCAGTGAGAGTCAGTGTGTGTGTGACACGTACCCCAGTGAGAGTCACTGTGTGTGGGACCCGTACCCCAGGGAGTGACAATGTGTGTGGGACCCATACCCCAGGGAGAGTCAGTGTGTGTGGCCCGTCCCCCAGTGAGAATTGGTGTGTGTGGGACCAGTACCCCAGTGAGAGTCAGTATGTGTGGGACCCATAACCCAGTGAGAGTCAGTGTGTGTGGGACCCATACCCCAGAAAGAGTTAGTGTGTGTGGGACCCCTACCCCAGTGAGAGTCAGTGTCTGTGGGACCAGTACCCGAGTGAGAGTCAGTGTGTGTGGGACCCGTACCCCAGTAAGCGTCAGTGTGTGTGGGATCTGTACCGCAGTGAGAGACAGTGTGTGTGGGTCCCGTACCCCATTGAGAGTCAGTGTGTGTGTGACCCCGTACCCCAGTGAGAGTCATTGTGTGTGGGATCCGTACCCCAGTGAGAGTCAGTGCGTGTGGGACCAGTACCCCAGTGAGAATCAGTGTGTGTGGGACCCGTACCCCAGTGAGAGTCAGTGTGTGTGGGATCCGTACCCCAGTGAGAGTCAGTGCGTGTGGGATCCGTACCCCAGTGAGAGTCAGTGTGTGTGGGATCCGTACCCCAGTGAGAGTCAGTGTGTGTGGGACCATAACCCAGTGAGAGTCAGTGGGTGTGGGATCCGTACCCCAGTGAGAGTCAGTGCGTGTGGGACCAGTACCCCAGTGAGAATCAGTGTGTGTGGGACCATAACCCAGTGAGAGTCAGTGGGTGTGGGATCCGTACCCCAGTGAGAGTCAGTGTATGTGGGATCCGTACCCCAGTGAGAGTCAGTGCGTGTGGGACCAGTACCCTAGTGAGAATCAGTGTGTGTGGGACCATAACCCAGTGAGAGTCAGTGTCTGTGGGACCTGTACCCCAGTGAGAGTCAGTGTGTGTGGGATCCATACCCCAGTGAGAGTCAATGTGTGTGGGACTGTACCCCAGTGAGAGTCAGTGTGTGTGGGACCAGCACCCCAGTGAGAGTCAGTGTGTGTGGGACTGTACCTCAGTGAGCCTCAGTGTGTGTGGGACCCGTAACCAGTGAGAGTCAGTGTGTGTGGGACCCGTACCTCAGTGAGAGTCACTGTGTGTGGGACCCGTACCTCAGGGAGTGTCAATGTGTGTGGGACCCATATCTCAGGGAGAGTCATTGAGTGTGGGACCAGTACCTCAGTGAGAGTCAGTGTGTGTGGGAACCGTACCCCAGTGAGAGTCAGTGTGTGTAGGACCCGCACCCCAGTAAGCGTCAGTGTGTGTGGCGCCCATAACCCAGTGACAGTCAGTGTGTGTGGTATCTGTACCCCAGTGAGAGTTTGTCTGTTTGTGACCCGTACCCCAGTGAGAGTCAGTGCATGTGGGACCCGTACCCCAGTGAGAGTCAGTGTGTGTGGGACCCTTACCCGGTGAGTGTCCATGTGTGTGGGACTGTACCCCGGTGAGAGTCAGTGTGAGTGGGACCAGCACCCCAGTGAGAATCAGTGTGTGTGGGACCCGTACCCAGTGAGAGTCAGTGTGTGTGGGACTGTACCTCAGTTAGAGTCAGTCTGTGTGGGAACCGTACCCCAGTGAAAGTCAGTGTCTGTGGGACCTGTACCCCAGTGAGAGTCACTGTGTGTGGGACCCGTACCCCAGGGAGTGTCAATGTGTGTGGGACCTATGCCCCAGGGAGAGTCAGTGTGTGTGGCCCGTCCCCCAGTGAGAATCGATGTGTGTGGGACCTGTACACCAATGAGAGTCTGTGTGTATGGGACCCGTACCCCAGTGAGAGTCAGTGTGTGAGGGGCCCGTCCCCCAGTGAGGGTCACTGTGTGTGGGACCCATAACCCAGTGAGAATCAATGTTTGTGGTATTCGTACCCCAGTGAGAGTTAATGTGTGTGGGATCTGTACCCCAGTGAGAGTCAGTGTGTGTGGGATCCGTATCCCAGTGAGAGTCAGTTTGTGTGGGACCCGTACCCCAGTGAGAGTCAGTGTGTGTGGGACCCGTACCCCAGTGAGAGTCATTGTGTGTGGGACACGTACCCCAGGGAGTGTCAATGTGTGTGGGACCCGTACTCAAGTGAGATTCAGTGTGTATGGGACCTTTACCCCAGTGTGAGTCAGTGTGTGGGACCCATACCCCAGTGAGAGTCAGTGTTTGTTGGACTTGTACCACAGTGAGAGTCAGAGTCTGTGGGACTGTACCCCAGTGAGAGTCGGTGTTTGTAGGACTTGTACCACAGTGAGAGTCAGTGTGTATGGGACCAGTAGCCCAGTGAGAGTCAATTTGTGTGGGACCCATACCCCAGTGAGAATCGATGTATGTGTGACCCATACCCCAGTGAGAGTCAGTGTGTGTGGGATCCATACCCCAGTGAGAGTCAGTGTGTGTGGGACCCATTACCCAGTGAGAGTCAGTGTGTGTGGGACCCATTACCCAGTGAGAGTCAGTGTGTGTAGGATCCATACCCCAGTGAGAGTCAGTGTGTGTGGGACCCATTACCCAGTGAGAGTCAGTGTGTGTGGGACCCGTACCCCAGTGAGAATCAGTATGTGTGGGATCCATACCCCAGTGAGAGTCAGTGTGTGTGGGATCCATACCCCAGTGAGAGTCAGTGTATGTGGGATCCATACCCCAGTGAGAGTCAGTGTGTGTGGGACCCGTACATCAGTGAGAGTCAGTGTGTGTGGGACCCATACCCCAGTGAGAGTTAGTGTGTGTGCAACCGGAACCCCAGTGAGAGTCAGTTTGTGTGGGACCCGTACCCGAGTGAGAGTCAGTGTGTGTGTGACCCATACCCCAGTGAGAGTCAGAGTGTCTGGGACACGTACCCCAGTGAGAATCAGTGTGTGAGGGGCCCGTCCCCCAGTGAGGGTCACTGTGTGTGGGACCCATAACCCAGTGAGAATCAGTGTGTGAGGGGCCCGTCCCCCAGTGAGAGTCAGTGTGTGTGGGACCCATACCACAGAGAGATGCAGTATGTGGGACCCATACCCCAGTGAGATTCAGTGTGTGTGGGACCCGTACCCCACTGAGAATCAGTGTGTGTGGGACCCGTACCCCAGTGAGAGTCAGTGTGTGTGGGACCCGTACCCCATTGAGAGTCAGTTTGTGTGGGACTGTACCCCAGTGAGAGTCAGTGTGTGTGGGACCTGTACCCCAGTGAGAGTCAGTGTCTGTGGGAGCCGTACACCAGTGAGAGTCAGTGTCTATGGGACTGTACCCCAGTGAGGGTCAGTGTGTCTGTGATTGGTACCCCAATGAGAGTCAGTGTGTGTGGGATGCGTACACCTGTGAGAGTCAGTGTGTGTGGGACCAGCACCCCAGTGAGAATCAGTGTGTGTGGGACCCGTACCCAGTGAGAGTCAGTGTGTGTGGGACTGTACCTCAGTTAGAATCAGTCTGTGTGGGAACCGTACCCCAGTGAGAGTCAGTGTCTGTGGGACCCGTACCCCAGTGAGAGTCACTGTGTGTGGGACCCGTACCCCAGGGAGTGTCAATGTGTGTGGGACCAATGCCCCAGGGACAGTCAGTGTGTGTCGCCCGTCCCTCAGTGAGAATTGATGTGTGTGGGACACGTACACCAATGAGAGTCTGTGTGTATGGGACCCGTAACCCAGTGAGAGTCAGTGTGTGTGGGATCTGTACCCCAGTGAGAGTTAGTCTGTTTGTGATCCGTACCCCAGTGAGGATCAGTGCGTGTGGGACCCGTACCCCAGTGAGAATCAATGTTTGTGGTATTCGTACCCCAGTGAGAGTTAGTGTGTGTGGGATTCGTACTCCAGTGAGAGTCAGTGTGTGTGGGACCGGTACCCCAGTGAGAGTCAGTGTGTGTGGGACCCGTACCCCAGTGAGAGTCAGTTTGTGTGGGACCTGTATCCCAGTGAGAGTCAGTGTGTGTGGGACCCGTACCCCAGTGAGAGTCAGTGTGTGTGGGACCCGTATCCCAGGGAGTGTCAATGTGTGTGGGACCCATACCCCAGCGAGAGTCAGTGTGTGTGGGACCATTACCCCAGTTAGAATCGGTGTGTGTGGGATCCGTACCCCAGCGAGAGTCAGTGTGTGTGGCCCGTTCCCCAGTGAGAATCGGTGTGTGTGGGACCCGTACTCAAGTGAGATTCAGTGTGTATGGGACCTTTACCCCAGTGTGAGTCAGTGTGTGGGACCCATACCCCAGTGAGAGTCAGTGTTTGTTGGACTTGTACCCCAGTGAGAGTCGGTGTTTGTAGGACTTGTACCACAGTGAGAGTCAGTGTGTATGGGACCAGTACCCCAGTGAGAGTCAATTTATGTGGGACCCGTACCCCAGTGAGAATCGATGTGTGTGTGATCTATACCCCAGTGAGAGTCAGTGCGTGTGGAACTGTACCTCCGTGAGAGTCAGCGTTTGTCGGACCCGTACAGCAGTAGGTATTAGTGTATGTGGGACCCGTTACCTCAGTGAGAGTCAAAGTGTGTACGACTGTACCATATTGAGAGTCAGTGTGTGTGGGACGCATAACCCAGTGAGAGTCAGTATGTGTAGGATCCGTACCACAGTGAGAATCAGTGCGTGGGGGACCAGTACCCTAGTGAGAGTCAGTGTGTGTGGGACCCATTACCCAGTGAGAGTCAGTGTATGTGGGACCCGAACACCAGTGAGAATCAGTGTGTGTGGGACCCGTACCCCAGTGAGAGTCAGTGTGTGTGGGACCCGTATCCCAGTGAGAATGAGTGTGTGTGGGACCCGTACCCCAGTGAGAGTCAGTGTGTGTGGGATCCATACCCCAGTGAGAGTCAGTGTGTGTGGGATCCATACCACAGTGAGAGTCAGTGTGTGTGGGATCCATATCCCAGTGAGAGTCAGTGTGTGTGGGATCCATACCCCAGTGAGAGTCAGTGTGTGTGGGATCCGTACCCCAGGGAGAGTCAGTGTGTGTGGGACCCATAACCCAGTGAGAATCAGTGTGTGAGGGGCCCGTCCCCCAGTGAGAGTCAGTGTGTGTGGGACCGTACCCCAGTGAGAGTCAGTGTGTGTAGGACCTGTACCTCAGTGAGAGTTAGTGTCTGTGGGAGCCGTACACCAGTGAGAGACAGTGTCTTTGGGATTGTACCCCAGTGAGGGTCAGTGTGTCTGGGATTGGTACCCCAGTGAGAGTCAGTGTGTGTGGGACCCGTACCCCATTGCGAGTCAGTTTGTGTGGGACTGTACCCCAGTGAGAGTCAGTGTGTGTGGGACCTGTACCCCACTGAGAGTCAGTATCTGTGGGAGCCGTACACCAGTGAGAGTCAGTGTCTATGGGACTGTACCCCATTGAGGGTCAGTGTGTCTGGGATTGGTACCCTAGTGAGAGTCAGTGTGTGTGGGACCAGTACCCCAGTGAGAGTCAGTTTGTGTGGGACCCGAACCCCAGTGAGAGTCACTGTGTGTGTGACCCATACCCCAGAAAGAGTTAGTGTGTGTGGGACCCCTACCCCAGTGAGAGTCAGTGTCTGTGGGACCAGTACCCGAGTGAGAGTCAGTGTGTGTGGGACCCGTACCCCAGTAAGCGTCAGTGTGTGTGGGATCTGTACCGCAGTGAGAGACAGTGTGTGTGGGTCCCGTACCCCATTGAGAGTCAGTGTGTGTGTGACCCCGTACCCCAGTGAGAGTCTTTGTGTGTGGGATCCGTACCCCAGTGAGAGTCAGTGCGTGTGGGACCAGTACCCCAGTGAGAATCAGTGTGTGTGGGACCCGTACCCCAGTGAGAGTCATTGTGTGTGGGACCCGTACCCCAGTGAGAATCAGTGTGTGTGGGACCATAACCCAGTGAGAGTCAGTGGGTGTGGGATCCGTACCCCAGTGAGAGTCAGTGCGTGTGGGACCCGTACCCCAGTGAGAGTCAGTGTGTGTGGAACCTGTACCCCAGTGAGAGTCAGTGTCTGTGGGGCCCATACCCCAGTGAGAGTCAGTGTCAGTGGGACCTGTACCCCAGTGAGAGTCAGTGGGTGTGGGATCCGTACCCCAGTGAGAGTCAGTGTGTGTGGGATCCATACACCAGTGAGAGTCAGTGCGTGTGGGACCCATACCCCAGTGAGAGTCAGTGTGTGTGGGACCCGTACCCCAGTGAGAATCAGTATGTGTGGGATCTCATACCCCAGTGAGAGTCAGTGTGTGTGGGATCCATACCCCAGTGAGAGTCAGTGTATGTGGGATCCATACCCCAGTGACAGTCAGTGTGTATGGGATCCATACCCCAGTGAGAGTCAGTGTGTGTGGGATCCATACCCCAGTGAGAGTCAGTGTGTGTGGGACCCGTACCCCAGTGAGAGTCAGTGTGTGTGGGACCCATACCCCAGTGAGAGTTAGTGTGTGTGCAACCGGAACCCCAGTGAGAGTCAGTTTGTGTGGGACCCGTACCCGAGTGAGAGTCAGTGTGTGTGTGACCCATACCCCAGTGAGAGTCAGTGTGTCTGGGACACGTACCCCAGTGAGATTCAGTGTGTGTGGGACCCGTACCCCAGTGAGAGTCAGTGTATGTGGGACCCGTACCCCAGTGAGAGTCAGTGTGTGTGGGACCTGTACCCCAGTGAGAGTCAGTGTGTGTGGGACCCGTACGCCAGTGAGAGTCAGTGTGTGTGGGACCCATACCCCATTGAGAGTCAGTTTGTGTGGGACTGTACCCCAGTGAGAGTCAGTGTGTGTGGGACCTGTACCCCAGTGAGAGTCAGTGTCTGTGGGAGCCGTACACCAGTGAGAGTCAGTGTCTATGGGACTGTACCCCAGTGAGGGTCAGTGTGTCTGTGATTGGTACCCCAATGAGAGTCAGTGTGTGTGGGATGCGTACACCTGTGAGAGTCAGTGTGTGTGGGACCAGCACCCCAGTGAGAATCAGTGTGTGTGGGACCCGTACCCAGTGAGAGTCAGTGTCTGTGGGACCCGTACCCCAGTGAGAGTCACTGTGTGTGGGACCCGTACCCCAGGGAGTGTCAATGTGTGTGGGACCAATGCCCCAGGGACAGTCAGTGTGTGTCGCCCGTCCCTCAGTGAGAATTGATGTGTGTGGGACACGTACACCAATGAGAGTCTGTGTGTATGGGACCCGTACCCCAGTGAGAGTCAGTGTGTGTGGGATCTGTACCCCAGTGAGAGTTAGTCTGTTTGTGACCCGTATCCCAGTGAGGATCAGTGCGTGTGGGACCCGTACCCCATTGAGATTCAATGTTAGTGGTATTCGTACCCCAGTGAGAGTTAGTGTGTGTGGCATTCGTACTCCAGTGAGAGTCAGTGGGTGTGGGGCCCATAACCCAGTGAGAGTCAGTGTGTGTGGGATCTGTATCCCAGTGAGAGTTAGTCTGTTTGTGACCCGTACCCCAGTGAGGATCAGTGCGTGTGGGACCCGTACCCCAGTGAGAATCAATGTTTGTGGTATTCGTACCCCAGTGAGAGTTAGTGTGTGTGGGATTCGTACTCCAGTGAGAGTCAGTGTGTGTGGGACCGGTACCCCAGTGAGAGTCAGTGTGTGTGGGACCCGTACCCCAGTGAGAGTCAGTTTGTGTGGGACCCGTATCCCAGTGAGAGTCAGTGTGTGTGGGATCCATACCCCAGTGAGAGTCAGTGTGTGTGGGATCCATACCCCAGTGAGAGTCAGTGTGTGTGCAACCGGAACCCCAGTGAGAGTCAGTGTGTGTGGGATCCATACCCCAGTGAGAGTCAGTGTGTCTGGGACCCGTACCCCAGGGAGAGTCAGTGTGTGTGGGACCCATAACCCAGTGAGAATCAGTGTGTGAGGGGCCCGTCCCCCAGTGAGAGTCAGTGTGTGTGGGACCCGTACCCCAGTGAGAGTCAGTGTGTGTAGGACCTGTACCCCAGTGAGAGTCAGTGTCTGTGGGAGCCGTACACCAGTGAGAGTCAGTGTCTTTGGGATTGTACCCCAGTGAGGGTCAGTGTGTCTGGGATTGGTACCCCAGTGAGAGTCAGTGTGTGTGGGACCCGTACCCCATTGCGAGTCAGTTTGTGTGGGACTGTACCCCAGTGAGAGTCAGTGTGTGTGGGACCTGTACCCCAGTGAGAGTCAGTATCTGTGGGAGCCGTACACCAGTGAGAGTCAGTGTGTGTGTGACACGTACCCCAGTGAGAGTCACTGTGTGTGGGACCCGTACCCCAGGGAGTGACAATGTGTGTGGGACCCATACCCCAGGGAGAGTCAGTGTGTGTGGCCCGTCCCCCAGTGAGAATTGGTGTGTGTGGGACCAGTACCCCAGTGAGAGTCAGTATGTGTGGGACCCATAACCCAGTGAGAGTCAGTGTGTGTGGGACCCATACCCCAGAAAGAGTTAGTGTGTGTGGGACCCCTACCCCAGTGAGAGTCAGTGTCTGTGGGACCAGTACCCGAGTGAGAGTCAGTGTGTGTGGGACCCGTACCCCAGTAAGCGTCAGTGTGTGTGGGATCTGTACCGCAGTGAGAGACAGTGTGTGTGGGTCCCGTACCCCATTGAGAGTCAGTGTGTGTGTGACCCCGTACCCCAGTGAGAGTCATTGTGTGTGGGATCCGTACCCCAGTGAGAGTCAGTGCGTGTGGGACCAGTACCCCAGTGAGAATCAGTGTGTGTGGGACCCGTACCCCAGTGAGAGTCAGTGTGTGTGGGATCCGTACCCCAGTGAGAGTCAGTGCGTGTGGGATCCGTACCCCAGTGAGAGTCAGTGTGTGTGGGATCCGTACCCCAGTGAGAGTCAGTGTGTGTGGGACCATAACCCAGTGAGAGTCAGTGGGTGTGGGATCCGTACCCCAGTGAGAGTCAGTGCGTGTGGGACCAGTACCCCAGTGAGAATCAGTGTGTGTGGGACCATAACCCAGTGAGAGTCAGTGGGTGTGGGATCCGTACCCCAGTGAGAGTCAGTGTATGTGGGATCCGTACCCCAGTGAGAGTCAGTGCGTGTGGGACCAGTACCCTAGTGAGAATCAGTGTGTGTGGGACCATAACCCAGTGAGAGTCAGTGTCTGTGGGACCTGTACCCCAGTGAGAGTCAGTGTGTGTGGGATCCATACCCCAGTGAGAGTCAGTGTCTGTGGGACCCGTACCCCAGTGAGAGTCAGTGCGTGTGGGACCAGTACCCCAGTGAGAGTCAGTGTGTGTGGGACCTGTACCCCAGTGAGAGTCAGTGTGTGTGGAACCTGTACCCCAGTGAGAGTCAGTGTCTGTGGGGCCCATACCCCAGTGAGAGTCAGTGCGTGTGGGACCCGTACCTCCGTGAGAGTCATTGTGTGTGGGACCCGTACCCCAGTGAGAGTCAGTGTGTGTGGGACCTGTACCCCAGTGAGAGTCAGTGTGTGTGGAACCTGTACCCCAGTGAGAGTCAGTGCGTGTGGGACCCGTACCCCAGTGAGAGTCATTGTGTGTGGGACCCGTACCCCAGTGAGAGTCAGTGTGTGTGGGACCTGTACCCCAGTGAGAGTCAGTGTGTGTGGAACCTGTACCCCAGTGAGAGTCAGTGTATGTGGGGCCCATACCCCAGTGAGAGTCAGTGCGTGTGGGACCCGTACCTCCGTGAGAGTCAGTGTTTGTGGGACCAGTACACCAATGACAGTTTGTGTGTGTGGGATCTGTCCCCCAGTGAGAGTCAGTGTGTGTGACCCATACTCCAGTGAGAGTCAGTGTGTGTGGGACCCGTACCCCAGTGAGAGTCAGTGTCTGTGGGACTTTACCCCAGTGAGTGTCAGTGTCTGTGTGACTTTACCCCAGTGAGAGGCAGTGTGTGTGGAACTGTACCCCAGTGAGAGGCAGTGTGTGTGGGTCTGTACCCCAGTGAGGGTCAGTGTCTATTGACCCGTACCCCACTGAGACCCAGTGCCTGGAGAGCTGTACCCGCATGTAAGTCAGTGAGGTTTGGTCGCCAATCTCGGGGAAGGGTGGCGATCCCGGGGGGAGTGGCGATCTTTGATCCCGGGGGGAGGGACGATCCCAGGTAGGGGCGCTCTCGGCGGATGGTGCGATTCCGGGAGGTGGCGATCCAGGGGAGGGGCGATCATTGATCCCAGGGGGATGGGAGATCCTGCGGAGAGGGGTGTTCTGGCCGGGGCCGGGGGGATCATTGCTCCCCGGGGGACGGGTGTTCTCGGGGGTAGGGGGAGGGGGATCATTGATCCCCGCGGGACGGGAGATCCGAGAGGGAGGGGTGTTCCCGGGGGCGACCCCGGGGTGGGACGATCCCGGGGGAGGGGGGATAATTGATCCCGGGGGAACGGGAGATCCTGGGGGGAGGGATGTTCCGGGCGGGTGGCGTGCGATCATTTATCCCTGGGGGACGGGAGATCCTGGCGTGTGGGTTGTTCCCGGCTGGGGGCGGGGGTGCGACCGCGGGGTGGGGCAATCCCGTGGGGGCGGGGGGTGATCCAGGGGTTGGGGTGAACCTGGGGTGGGGTCGGGCAACCCTGGGGGAAGGGTCAAACCCTTGGGGAGGGTGATTCGCAGGGAGGGCAAACCCGGGGGGAGTGATCCCGAGGGTGGGGGGCGATCCCAGGGTTGGGGCAATCCCGGGGAGGGGTGATCACGACGGGGAGTGGCGATCCCGGGGTGTGGGGTGATCCCGGGGTGAGGGACGATCCCGGGGGTGGTGGGCGATCTTGGGGGGAGGAGCGCTATCCCAGCGGGGAGGTGTGATCTGTGCGGGGGGGATCCCGGTTGGGGAGGCGATCCCCGGCGGTGGGGCAATCCCTGAGGGGGGGGTCTGATCCGCGGTGGGGGGCGATCCTGGGCGGGGGGGGATCGCGGGGATGGGGGCGATCCCGGTGGCGGGGTGGGGTGCGATCCCAGTGCGGGGGTGGGGGCAATCCCGGGGGGAGGGATGATCATTGATCCCTGGGGGGAGGTGTGACCCTGAGCCAGTGGGGGCCATCCTGGTGGGGAGGGGTGATCATCGATCGGGGTCATCATAGGCAGGAACACTTGCTTCCACTCTTAACATGAGCCCTTAAGTGACTGAACAGTCCAATTCGAGAACCACAGTCCCTGTCACAGGTGGGACAGATAGTTGTTGCGGGAAAGGGTGGGTGGGACTGGTTTGGCGCACGCTTTTTCCGCTGCCTGCGCTTGGTTTCTGCATGCTCTCGGTGACATTAGTCGAGGTGCTCAGCACCTCCTGGATGCACTTCCTCCACTTAGGGCGGTCTTTGGCCAGGGACTCCCAGGTGTCGTTGGGGATGTTGCACTTTATCAGGGAGGCTTTGAGGGTGTCCCTGTAATGTTTCCTCTGCCCACCTGGGGCTCGTTTGCCATGAAGCAGTTCCGAGTAGTGCGCTTGCTTTGGGAGTCTCGTGTGGGCATGCGGACAATGTGGCCGGCCCGGCGGAGCTGGTCGAGTGTGGTTTTGTAAGGGCCGGTGTGCTGGGGTGGTGGTGATTCTATCCCAGGGCAGCAGGCTAGCTTGTGGTGTTGGTGGGTTGGGGTGATGCCCTCCTGCCCCTACTGCCCCACATGCAGTGCTGAAAGGGCACTTACCTTTTCCCCATGCTGTCCTTGCCTCCCTTCAGCTCTCATGTATCCTGAGGCTTGGGAAACCGCCCAGCAAACTTTAAGCTGGAGACTACATTTGGCCTCAGCATAAGGTTTAAATGGACAGCCCGCCCCCTGGGAGTGGGTAGGCTGCCTGTATTCAAGGCGGGTTCAACATTTGAACTTCTCACCCGACCCCAGTTTTCTATAATGACCCCCATTAACTCTACTGGTAGTACCACAATGCCATCTCATTGAGCGTTTAATTGCTCCTCTTCCTTCAATTTAAAGTCATTCACTTCCCTGATATTCCCACCGTTCCACAGAGCCCACCCTGTAGCTCAGCAAACAATGGAAGCACATATATTTATCGTAGCTGCTACTCAGTGTATCAACTTTGGAAAAGGCCAAGCTCTCAGCACTGCCTCAGCACAGAAAGGTCTGCTCCACTTTCCATCACCTCTCCTGCCATCTTCCGATCTGCTGCCCAGTAACCTTTGCTGAGGGAGGGCCCTGGCCATCGATCTCAATACGCTTCAGATACCCGGCCTGTGGGAGCATGCGGCAGGCTGAGTGGGTCAACACGTGGAGAGTATGTGTAAAGGAGATAGCCCGGTGTGCTCTGAGGGGAATGGTTGTTTCCCGGTCCCCACCCTCAACTGTGGCTTATCTCTGTCCCTAAACCATCTGTTGGGGTACAAAAGGAGGCTTCGCTCCTTCAGGGTGGACTAACTGATATAGTTAATCGACACCTCGCCCAGCTCCCACTGAATAACGACCACGGAAATAAACAAACGAAATCCCAGGTTCAACCGGCTTTTATTTCGAGCAATTGCAAGGGAAGGTTCAGTTGTGGAACCTCCAAAATACAAGAGGTTTCAAGCATAATTTATACAGGTTTCGGAGAGGAGCTATCCTCCTTCAAAATCATCGATAGGTCTATTGTTATCAGCGAAGTTACATTGATTTGTCGACTCTTATCCGACAGTCTCTGAGTGGTACATGTAACTGTCCATCTCCCATCATTGTGTTGTTCCATTTTGCCCTCTACCCCAGTCTATCCGACGCCTGGTGTGGCTGTACTGCCTCGTTTATCTCTTCCTCAGGGACTTTAAACAAACCTGCTGACTTCGGCTGTTTAAGTGTTACTAAGGTTAAGCTATTGTTTAATGTGTATAAATGTGCTAGACCTATACAAGCAAGTGTTACATAAATAGGCAATTATACAGACCCTCCTAATACTGATAAGTTCACTACCTTCAGCATAATTCTGACCACCTATTTATCCCTTACAATTCCCCCCTAATGGCCCTTGGCTATATGTCCAAGATAGGCCATTTCCCAATTAATCCCTCACGGGTGAGCTTCCAGGGTTGTCCTTTCGCTTGGGTAGGATCTACCTGTTGGCTTTCCCATCAAGGTTATACTAAGTAAGTCCTTTCTGCCGGACTGTTTGATTTCCCTTTATTCAATGTTTTAACTGTAGTACGGGCTAGGGCCTGCCTCTTACATAAGTCACACTTCTTACAGGCTAACAATAGTAGGATGACCAAGATGACCCCTTGCACGAGGACCAGTATGTGTGACACTATCCGTATCCATGGATGCACTTGTACATTGAGTCCAGCATTCCAGAGTCTCTTTCTTATACCATGGCTGAATAGCCAACATTTTCTTAGTGTCTCTTTGTAGTTTGTCTTCCATCAGGGTTATATATCAGGTCGTTGCTTCCGAATATCCTGCTCCAGTCGATTTGTTCCTCATTCAGTTGGGGTATCGGTTTTCCTTGTGGCCCGATGACCTGCTCATACCCTTCGCGGATAGAGTCTATCATTGTCCCATTGATGATTTCTTCCTTCAGTTCAGAGTTTATAACGTATCCATTTATGTGTGTCTCGTCATGCGGGGTAAAGTAGAAGTCAATATTCGAGATGGCACATGAGATATCTCCTCCTTTATTTATGACCATCATCTCAGTCTTTGTGGTGCTCACACACCATTCCCCATTTCCTCATGGAGCAGCGTTGGTTTCGTAGTCCCGGGCTAGTGGGGTGATACTCAAGGTGCACCCGTCCACTTGATCATATCCACAGTCATCTCTGAGCATTCGTAGTGGATCTCGACATAAAACAACTTGGTTATTTTTATAACAATCATTTATGCTGACTCTCTTAGTTTTGTTATTCTCTTTAATTACATATCTGGATAGGTCATGGTACCGTACGCGAGTTTGATTTCTTATTTCTCCTACATTGTTTGTATAGAGGGATCTCCCTTTGTCACACCTTCAAAACTTGCTTCAAAATTAGGAATCCGTTAAAACAGCAGAAATCATTAGTAAAGTTGTCATAATAAAACCTTCTCATCAGGAAAGACAGCATTTTAGATTAAACTCCAATTTCTCTAAACTTCCAATTCAAATACTTGCCAAAGATTTTTTCATTGATTTAAAACGAGGCCGCACATTTTTAATAGCTATTTTGTTTACTGACAAGCTGTATACATTCCAGCATTTGGTTTTTACGGCCCCGTTCACTGAGTAAACCTTGTGTTTCATTTCTCTCGGCACAAAATCTAAACTCCAATGCCAGTTCCATCTTTTTTAAGAATTCTCTAATTCGCAGTTCTTTTCCTTCCTTTGCTGAGTTCGCATAACTTAGATTCTTTTCCCCTTTTTAATCAGAACTTAATCATTTTTTGATGACCTTTTTTATTCCTTAGTTAAACATCTTTATTTTTCTTTCTCAGCACAAAACTTCTGTGTCAGGTATAACTCGTAAGTTTTTATATTTAAACCAGTATCTTTTTCACAGCCAATTTAAATCTCCTTTCTTCAAATGAGGTTTTGTATTTTGATGATCTTCCTCCAGTCCATTTTCCTCAACATCTTTGTTTCTCTCTCTAGCAGCTGCAGCTTTCAAGGTCGCATTTTTATCTTTTGATGAAACGCGCTGTCCTTTGTAAATTCAATGTGTTTTTCCAGTATTTTTCTTTGTATTAATTTTCCATTATTCTCAGCTAGCATTTTATTCCACTGGCCAGTTTTCTTCGGATCCTGAGGTCCCACCTCACTTTTTAGGTTGTATTCCTTCTTGTTTGCGCTGCGCACGATCAATACCGGTTTCTCCGTGTCACGCTTCGGGACATACACCTTAGTTTTCCTCTAACGATCGCTGGAGTCCTCTTCCCCCTTAGGTTGCATTTCTTCTTTTTCAGGCACTACACCTATCCCACCCTTGGTTTTCGTCCTTCCGTGGTTCGCTATAACTTGTTCTACAGATTACCCCTTCTAATTCTTTATACAGATTACCTCCTTCCCCGTCAATGCTACAGCAATGGTACAAAACATACTCACTGCCGTTCAGCTGCCACGTCATCCAGGTCACAGGGGCTGCATCTTGTTCGCCAAATGTTGGGGTAAAAGGAGGCCTCTCTCCCTCAAGGTGAACTAACTGATATAGTTAATTGACACCTTGCCCTTCCTCCTGTTGTATAACAACCACGGAAGTGAACACACGAAATCCCAGGTTCGACCGGCTTTTATTTCGTGCAATTGCAAGGGAAGGTTCAGTCGTGGAACCTCCAAAATACAAGAAGGGTTTCAAGTACAATTTATACAGGTTTTGGAGAGGAGCTATCCTTCTACAAAATCATCGATAGATCTATTGTTATCAGCGAAGTTACATTGATTTGTCGAGGCTTATCAGACGGGCTCTGAGTGGTACATGCGACTGTCCATCCCTCATCATTGTTTTGTTTCATTTAGCCCTCTACCCCAGTGTATCCGACGCCTAGGATGGTTGTACTGGCTCCTTTATCTCTTCAACAGGGACTTTAAACAAACCTGCTGACTTCGGCTATTTAAGTGTTACTAAGGTTAAGCTATAGTTTAATGTGTGTAATTGTGCTATACCTACACAAGCAAGTGTTACATACATAGGCAATTTATAGGTTCGCTACTTTCAACATAATTCTGACGCCCTATTTGCAACCTTACAATTTATCCCTTACTCTGCACTAAAACCAATCCCTCGATTAGATTCCAGCCTGTAACTCACTCCCGGGTATCCGTTGTTCTATATATAAATCCCCCGAACCCCTCAATTAGATTCTAGCCTGTAACTCACTCCCGGGTATCTGTTATTCTATACATAAACCCCCCGAACCCCTCGATTAGATCCCAGCCTGTAACTCATTCCCGGGTATGTTATTCTATACATAAACCCCCTGAACCCCTCGATTAGATCCTAGCCTGTAACTCGCTCCCGGGTATCCGTTATTCTATATATAACCCCCCGAACCACTCGATTAGATCCCAGCCTGTAACTCACTCCCAGGTACCTGTTATTCTATATACAAACCCCGCCGAACCCCTCGATTAGATTCCAGTCTGTAACTCTCTCCCGCGTATCTGTTGTTCTATATATAAATCCCCGAACCCCTCGATTAGATTCCAGCCTGTAACACACCCCCGGGTATCTGTTATTCTATATATAAACTCCCACGAACCCTTCGATTAGATTCCAGCCTGTAACTCACTCCCGGGTCCCCGTTATTCTATATATAAACCCCCAGAACCCCTCGATTAGATTCCAGCCTGTAACTCACTCCCGGGTATCTGGTATTCTATATATAAACCCCCCCGAACCCCTCGATTAGATTCCAGCCTGTAACTCTCTCCCGCGTATCTGTTGTTCTATATATAAACCCCCCGAACCCCTCTATTAGATTCCAGCCTGTAACTCACTCTGGGGTCCCCGTTATTCTATACATAAACCCCCCGAACCCCTCGATTAGATTCCAGCCTGTAACTCACTCCCGGGTATCTGTTATTCTATATATAAACCCCCCGCCCCCCCGAACCCCTCGATTAGATTCCAGCCTGTAACTCACTCCTGGGTATCTGTTATTCTATATATAAACCCCCCGAACCCCTCGATTAGATTCCAGCCTGTAACTCACTCCCGGGTCCCCGTTATTCTATATATAAACCCCCCGAACCCCTCGATTAGATTCCAGCCTGTAACTCACTCCCGGGTATCTGTTATTCTATATATAAACCCCCCGAACCCCTCAATTAGATTAAAGCCTGTAACTCACTCCCGGGTATCTGTTATTCTATATATAAACCCCCCGAACCCCTCGATTAGATTCCAGCCTGTAACTCACTCCCGGGTATCTGTTATTCTATATATAAACCCCCCGAACCCCTCAATTAGATTCCAGCCTGTAACTCACTCCCGGGTTTCTGTTATTCTATATATAACCGCGCCCCCCGAACCCCTCAATTAGATCCCAGCCCGATAGCCCGTTTATGTATTTTTACTCTTTGATGAGAGTAGTTTTTGTACAGATTGTGTAAATGTGTTTTGAGTTGTATTTTATAAATGGTGCTGAGGTGTAATATTAAATGTAATGTTGGGTGATCTTCGCTATCTGTCACTTGTATCCAGCGCTGCAGTATTTGCTTGTAGACTTCACTGGGTTACCTGACTGCTGCGGCTGGTACATGTCCAGGTGGTGAGAGAGCACCTAGTATTCACAATGGAGCCCTGTCAGTGCCACACACAGCCAGGTTCACTGCTGCTGGACCCTCAAAGCCTTAACATGCAATTTCATTGGATAAACACGAGCTGAAAGTTTTTTAATGTTGTTCATTCCCGGGATGTGGGCATCGCTGGCCAGGCCAGCATGTATTGCCCATCCCTAGCTGCCCTGAGAAGCTGGGGGTGAGCCGCCTGCTGGAACCGCTGAACCAGGTCAGAGGGCATGTCAGGGTCAATCAGGTGGGTGTGGGAGTGCAGTCACATAAAACCATCCCAGTTAAGGATGTCAGGTTTCCTATCCATTGGTGGATCAGTTGGGCTTTTACAGCAATACAACAGATTCATGATCACTTTTACCGCTTCGTATTTCCAGATTTTAAACTAAATTCAAACTCTCAAACTGCCATTGGGCTGGGAACTCCCATCCCCTGGATTATTAGTCCAGCAATTTATCCAGGAACGTAACTACTAAACTGCCGTCCCTGTAGCAATGCATCGCTTTATGTGTATCAAAGGTTTCACTGAACATGCAAGGCCCGATTTAATAATACCAGCCTGACAGAGACCCTAATATCACCCCCACTCACCTGTCAGAATGAAACTGCCATACTGGATCGATGTGTGGGCAGGGGATGGATCTCTGCAGGGATCTCCCAATCATCTGACAACACTTTGGTGGGAACCCCAGAGAAAGCAGGGCTCATGCTGACTGTATGCAGTTCCTGTTGCTAAGGTCGGAAATTCACTCAGTCACTGAACAGGCTCACTTCCCTCCAGCCTGAACTCCCCACATCCTCAAACTCCACTTGTCCCTCTCCGTCAGCACTACTCTGTACACTGTTCCTCTGATCTTCTTCCTGCTCAGTCACATCCTCACATCCTGAAACCCACCTGTGGTGCTGCACAAGGATTGGCGCTGGAATCACATTGCATCACCATTTACATCAACAACTTGGATTCAGCAATCGGAATACAATTTCAAAATTTGTGGATCAAATCAAATTGGGGGATTAAATTCCTAAAACCGTCTATTTCCACCTCCGTAACATCGCCCGTCTCCGCCCCCTGCCTCAGCTCATCCACTGCTGAAACCCTCATCCATGCCTTGGTTACCTCCAGACTTCACTGCTCCAACGCATTCCTGGTCGGCCTCTCACATTCTACCCTCCGTAAATTTGAGGTCATCCAAAACTCGGCAGCCGGTGTCCTAACCCATACCAAGTCCCGCTCACCAATCATCATCATAGGTAGTCCCTCTGAATCGAGGAAGACTTGCTTCCACTCTTAGCATGAGTCCTTAGGTGGCTGAACAGTCCAATTCGAGAGCCACAGTCCCTGTCACAGGTAGGACAGATAGGGAAGGGGTGGGTGGGACAGGTTTGCCGCACGCTCTTTCCGCTGACTGCACTTGATTTCTGCATGCTCTTGGCGATAAGACTCGAGGTGCTCAGCGCCTTCCTGGATACACTTCCTCCACTTAGGCCGGTCTTTGGCCAGGGGCTCCCAGGTGTCAGTCGGGATGTTGCACTTTATCAGGAAGGCTTTGAGGGTGTCCTTGTAACATTTCCGGTGCCCACCTGGGGCTCGCTTGCTGCATAGGAGTTCCGAGTAGAGCGCTTGCTTTGGGAGGCTTGTGTCAGGCATGCGAACAATGCGGTCCGCCCAATGGAGCTGGTCGAGTGTGGTCAGTGCTTCAATGCTGGGGATGTTGCCCTGATCGAGAACACTGACGTTGGTGTGTCTATCCTCCCAGGAGATTTGAAGGATCTTGTGGAGACATCGTTGGTGGTATTTCTCCAGCGACTTGAGGTGTCTACTGTACATCGTCCATGTCTCTGAGCCATACAGGAGGGCGAGTATCACTACTGCCCTGTAGACCATAACCTTGGTGTCAGATTTGAGGGCCTAATCTTCGAACACTCTCTTCTTCAGGCAGCCGAAGGCTGTGCTGGTGCACTGGAGGTGGTGTTGAACCTTGTCGTTGATGTCTGCCCTTGCTGATAATAGGCTCCCAAGATATGGAACGTGGTCCACGTTTTCCAGTGCTGCGCCGTGGATCTTGATGACTGGGGGGCAGTGCTGTGTGGCGGGGTCAGGTTGGTGGAGGACCTTTGTCTTACAGATGTTTAGTGTAAGGCCCATGCTTTTGTACGCCTCAGTACAGATGTTGACTATATCCTGGAGTTCAGCCTCTGTATGTGCGCAGACGCAGACGTCGCCGCGTACCGTAGCTCGATGACAGAGGTTGGGGTGGTCTTGGATCTGGCCTGGAGACGGCGAAGGTTGAACAGGTTCCCACTGGTTCTGCAGTTCAGTTCCACTCCAGCGGGGAGCTTGTTGAGTGTGAGGTGGAGCACTGCAGCAAGGAAGAATGAGAAGAGGGTTGGCGGGATGACGCAGCCCTGTTTGATCCCGGTCCAAACGTGGAGTGGGTCTGTGGTGGATCCGTTCATCAGGATCACAGCTCACCCATCACCCCTATGCACGCTGACCTATATTCTCTTCTGGTTAAGGAACGCCTCGATTTTAAAATTCTCATCTTTGCTTTCTAATCCCTCCATGGCCTCGCCCCTCCCTATCTCTGCAATCTCCTTCAGCCCCACAACCCCCGAGATGTCTGCGCTCCTCTAATTCTGCCCTCCTGAGCATCCCTGATTATAATCGCTCGACCATCGGTGGCCGTGTCTTCTGTTGCCTGGGCCCCAAGCTCTGGAACTCCCTCCCTAAACCTCTCCGCCTCTCTACCTCCCTCTCCTCCTTCAAGACCCTCCTTAAAACCTACCTCTTTGACCAAGCTTTTAGTACTCGGCTGTAATATCTCCTTGTCAAATTGTGTCTTACACCGCTCTTCTGAAGCACCTTGGGACGTTTTACTGTGTTAAAGGTGCTCGAGGAATACAAGTTATTGTTGTTGGCTGTGGTTACTGCAGAGGAGGATTGCGACAAAATATATGAATAAACTTGCAGAATGGCCAAAGGAATGTCAATGCAGCCAAGTGTGTGGTGTTTCTGGTAGGTTGAATAAGGAAGCCACGTATTCCTTGGAAAATAAGTGTGTAAATGAGGTAGAGGAAGAGAGGGATCTGGGAATTCATATACACCAATCACCAAAAGCAGCGACACAGGTTATAAGACCACAACAAAGCAAAGAGAACACAGGTTCATTTTTAGAGGATAGAACTGAAAAGCAGAGAAGTTCTCTTGAACTTGTACACAACCTGGGTTAGCCACACTTGGAGTATTGGGAACAGTTCCGGGTCTAGTTCCGGGAACGCTGGTGACCCGCCGCAAAAGCGCAGGCAGTGCGGGCTCATTGACTTCAGCGTGGCCGTGATTTGCTCGTGCAACGCACTGTTTGCAGCTAATCTCAGAAGGTAAGAAAAAAAGACTTGGATTTATAGAGCGCCTTTCATGGCCACCGGACATCTGAAAGTGCTTTACAGCCAATGAAGTACGTTTGGAGTGTAGTCACTGTTGTAATGTGGGAAACACGGCAGTCAATCTGTGCACAGCAAGCTCCTACACACAGCAATGTGATAATGAGCAGATAATCTGTTTTTTGTAATGTTGATTGAGGGATAAATATTGGTCAGGACACCGGGGAGAACTCCCCTGCTCCTCTTCAAAATAGTGACCAGGGATCTTTTACATCCCTCACCTGAGAGAGCCGACGGGGCCTCGGATTAACGTCTCATCTGAAAGACGGCACCTCCGATAGTGCAGCACTCCCTCAGTGACAGCCCCTCCAACAGTGCGGCACTCCCTCAGTACTGCCCCTCCAACAGTGCGGCACTCCCTCAGTACTGCTCCTCCGACAGTGCGACACTCCCTCAGTACTGATCCTCCGACAGTGCAGCGCTCCCTCAGTACTGCTCCTCCGATAGTGCGGCACTCCCTCAGTACTGATCCTCCGACAGTGCGGCACTCCCTCAGTACTGATCCTCCGACAGTGCAGCGCTGCCTCAGTACTGCTCAACTGACAGTGCGGCACTCCCTCAGTACTGATCCTCCGACAGTGCGGCACTCCCTCAGTACCGATCCTCCGACAGTGCAGCACTCCCTCAGTACATCCCCTCCGACAGTCCGGCGCACCCTCAGTACTGCCCCTCCGACAGTGCAGCACACCCTCAGTACTGATCCACCGACAGTGCAGCACTCCCTCAGTACTTCCCCTCCGACAGTCCGGCGCACCCTCAGGACTGCTCCTTCAACAGTACAGCACTCCCTCAGTACTGCCCTTCCAACGGTGCAGCACTTCCTCAGTTCTGCCCCTCCCACAGTGTAGTGCTCCCTCAGTACTGCCCCTCCGACAGTCGGGTGCTCTCTCAGTACTGCCCCTCCGACAGTGCAGCGCTCCATCAGTACTGATCCTCCGACAGTGCAGCACTCCTTCAATACTGCCATCCGACAGTTCAGCACTCCCTCAGTACTGCCCCTCCCATAGTGCAGGCACTCCTTCAATACTGCCCCTCCGACAGTTCAGCACTCCCTCAGTACTGCCCCTCCAACAGTGCAGCACTCCCTCAGTACTGCCCCTCCAACAGTGCAGCACTCCCTCAGTACTGCCCCTCCAACAGTCCGGCGCACTCTCAGTACTGTCCCTCCAACAGTGCAGCACTCCCTCAGTACTGTCCCTCCAACAGTCCGGTGCACTCTCAGTACTGTCCCTCCAACAGTGCAGCACTCCCTTAGTACTGCCCCTCCGTCAGTGCAGCACTCACTCAGTACTGCCCCTCGAGAGTGTAGTGCTCCCTCAGTTCTGCCCCTCCAACAGTCCGGCGCTCCCTCAGTACTGCTGAAGGAATCAAAGGGTATGGAGAGAAAGCAGGAAAGTATAACTGAGGGAATGATCAGCAGGATTCTTATTGAATGGTCGTGCAGGCTCGAAAGGCCGAATTGCCCACTCCTGCACCTATTTTCTATGTTTCTTTGATTCTAGTACTGCCCCTCCGACAGTGCAGCACTCCCTCAGTACTGCCCCTCCGACAGTTCAGCACTCCCTCAGTACTGCCCCTCTCACAGTGCGGCACTCCCTCAGTACTGCCCCTCCGACAGTGCAGCACTCCCTCAGTACTTCCCCTCCGACAGAGCAGCGCACCCTCAGTACTTCCCTCCGACAGTGTGGCACTCCCTCAGTACTGCCCCCCGACAGTGCAGCGCACCCTCAGTACTTCCCCTCCAACAGTGCAGCACTCCCTCAGTACTGCCCCTCCAACAGTCCGGCGCTCCCTCAGTACTGCCCCTCCGAGAGTGTAGTGCTCCCTCAGAACTGCCCCTCTGACAGTCCGGCGCTCCCTCAGTTCTGCCTCTTTGTCAGTGCAGCGCTCCCTCAGTACAGCCCATCCGACAATGCAGCACTCCCTCAGTACTGACCCTCCGACAGTGCAGCACTCCCTCAGTACTGCCCCTTCGACAGTGCAGCACTCCCTCAGTACTGACTCTCCGACAGTGCAGCACACCCTCAGTACTGACCCTCCGACAATGCAGCACACCCTCAGTACTGCCCCCCGACAGTGCGGAGCACCCTCAATACTGCCCCTCCGACAGTGCGGCGCTCCCTCAGCACTTCTCCTCCGACAGTTCAGCACTCCCTCAGTACTGCCCCTCCCAAAGTGCAGCACTCCTCAGTACTGCCCCTCCGACAGTGCAGCGCACCCTCAGTACTTCCCCTCCAACAGTGCAGCACTCCCTCAGTACTGCCCCTCCAACAGTTTAGCACTCCCTCAGTACTGCCCCTCCGACAGTGCAGCACTCCCTCAGTACTGCCCCTCCAACAGTCCGGCGCTTCCTCAGTACTGCCCCTCCGAGAGTGTAGTGCTCCCTCAGAACTGCCCCTCTGACAGTCCGGCGCTCCCTCAGTTCTGCCTCTTTGTCAGTGCAGCGCTCCCTCAGTACGGCCCATCCGACAATGCAGCACTCCCTCAGTACTGACCCTCCGACAGTGCAGCACTCCCTCAGTACTGCCCCTTCGACAGTGCAGCACTCCCTCAGTACTGACTCTCCGACAGTGCAGCACACCCTCAGTACTGCCCCTCCCACAGTGCGGCACTCACTCAGTATTGCCCATTTGACAGGGCGGCACTCCCTCAGTACTGCCGCTCCCACACTGCGTCACTCCCTCTTTACTGCCCCTCCGACAGAGCAGCGCTCCCTCAGTACTTCCCCTCCGACAGTGCAGCACTCCCTCAGTACTGCCCCTCCGACAGTGCGGCACTCCCTCGGTACTGCCCCTCCGACAGTGCGGCTCTCCCTCAGTATTGCCACTCCGACAGTGCAGGCACTCCCTCAGTACTGACCCTCCCAAAGTGCAGCACTCCCGCAATGCTGCCCCAACAAAAATTCGGCGCACCCACAGTACTGCACCTCCCACAGTGCAGCAGTCCTCAGTACGGCCCCTCCGACAGTGCAGCACTCCCTCAGTACGGCCCCTCCAAAAGTACAGCGCTCCATCAGTACTGTCCCTCCGACAGTGCAGCTCTCCCTCAGTACTGCCCCTCCGACAGTGCAGCACTCCCTCAGTACTGCCCCTCCCAAAGTGCAGCACTCCTCAGTACTGTCCCTCCGACAGTGCAGCTCTCCCTCAGTACTGTCCCTCCGACAGTGCAGCTCTCCCTCAGTACTGCCCCTCCGACAGTGCAGCACTCCCTCAGTACTGCCCCTCAGAAAGTGCAGCATTCCCTCAGTGCTGCCCCTCCGACTGTCCGGCGCTCCCTCAGTTCTGCCCCTTTGACAGTGCAGTGCTCCCTCAGTACTACCCCACCAACAGTGCAGCTCTCCCTCAGTACTGCCCCTCTGACAGTGCAGCACTCCCTCTGTACAGCCCCTTCGACAGAGCGGCACTCCCTCAGTACTGCCCCTCTAAAAGTGCGGCACTCCCTCAGTACTGCCACTCCAACAGTGCAGGCACTCCCTCAACACTGCCCCTCCGACAGTGCAGCGCTCCCTCAGTAGTGCCCCTCCAACAGTGCAGCACTCCCTCAGTACTGCCCCTCCGACAGTGTAGCACTCCCTCAGTTCTGCCCCCCCACAGTGCAGGCACTCCCTCAATACTGCCCCTCCGACAGTGCAGCGCTCCGTCAGTACTGCCCCTGCAACAGTGCAGGCACTCCCTCAACACTGCCCCTCCGACAGTGCAGCCTCCCTCAGTACTGCCCCTCCAACAGTGCAGCACTCCCTCAGTACTGCCCCTCTGACAGTGCAGCACTCCCTCAGTACTGCCCCTCCGACAGTGCAGCACTCCCTCAGTTCTGCCCCCCCACAGTGCAGGCACTCCCTCAATACTGCCCCTCCGACAGTGCAGCACTCCCTCAGTACTGCCCTCCCACAGTGTGATGCTCCCTCAGTATTGCCCCTCCGACAGTGCGGCGCTCCCTCACTACTGTCCCTCGACAGTGCAGCGCTCCCTCAGTACTGCTCGTCCAACAGTGCAGCACTCCCTCAGTACTGCCCCTCCGACAGTGCAGTACTCCATGAATACTGCACCTCCAACAGTGCAGCAGTCCCTCAGTACGGCCC
Source organism: Pristiophorus japonicus (assembly GCF_044704955.1). Lineage (NCBI taxonomy): Eukaryota > Metazoa > Chordata > Chondrichthyes > Pristiophoridae > Pristiophorus > Pristiophorus japonicus. The sequence goes on along the minus strand of NC_091980.1, from coordinate 151,115,103 downwards.
CTCCGACAGTGCAGCACTCCCTCAGTACGGCCCCTCCGACGGTGCAGCACTCCCTCAGTACTGCCGCCTGACAGTGCAGCACTCCCTCAGTACTGCCCCTCCGACAGTGCAGTACTCCCTCAGTACGGCCCCTCCGATGGTGCAGCACTCCCTCAGTACTGCCGCCTGACAGTGCAGCACTCCCTCAGTACTTCCCCTCCGACAGTGCGACACTCCCTCAGAACTGCCACTCCAACAGTGCGGCACTCCCTCAGTACTGCTCCTCCGACAGTGCGACACTCCCTCAGTACTGATCCTCCGACAGTGCAGCGCTCCCTCAGTACTGCTCCTCCGACAGTGCGGCACTCCCTCAGTACTGATCCTCCGACAGTGCGGCACTCCCTCAGTACTGATCCTCCGACAGTGCAGCGCTCCCTCAGTACTGCTCCTCCGACAGTGCGGCACTCCCTCATTACTGATCCTCCGACAGTGCGGCACTCCCTCAGGACTGATCCTCCGACAGTGCAGCACTCCCTCAGTACATCCCCTCCGACAGTCCGGCGCACCCTCAGTACTGCCCCTCCGACAGTGCAGCACTCCCTCAGTACTGATCCTCCGACAGTGCAGCACTCCCTCAGTACTTCCCCTCCGACAGTCCGGCACACCCTCAGGACTGCCCCTTCAACAGTACAGCACTCCCTCAGTACTGCCCCTCCGACGGTGCAGCACTTCCTCAGTTCTGCCCCTCCCACAGTGTAGTGCTCCCTCAGTACTGCCCCTCCGACAGCCGGGTGCTCTCTCAGTACTGCCCCTCCGACAGTGCAGCGCTCCCTCAGTACTGATCCTCCGACAGTGCAGCACTCCTTCAATACTGCCATCCGACAGTTCAGCACTCCCTCAGTACTGCCCTTCCAACAGTGCAGCACTCCCTCAGTACTGCCCCTCCAACAGTACAGCACTCCCTCAGTACTGCCCCTCCAACAGTCCGGCGCACTCTCAGTACTGTCCCTCCAACAGTGCAGCACTCCCTCAGTACTGTCCCTCCAACAGTCCGGTGCACTCTCAGTACTGTCCCTCCAACAGTGCAGCACTCCCTTAGTACTGCCCCTCCGTCAGTGCAGCACTCACTCAGTACTGCCCCTCGAGAGTGTAGTGCTCCCTCATGGCTGCCCCTCCAACAGTCCGGCGCTCCCTCAGTATCGCTGAAGGAATCAAAGGGTATGGAGAGAAAGCAGGAAAGTATAACTGAGGGAATGATCAGCAGGATTCTTATTGAATGGTCGTGCAGGCTCGAAAGGCCGAATTGCCCACTCCTGCACCTATTTTCTATGTTTCTTTGATTCTAGTACTGCCCCCCCGACAGTGCAGCGCACCCTCAGTATTGCCCCTCCGACAGTGCAGCACTCCCTCAGTACTGCCCCTCCAACAGTGCAGCACTCCCTCAGTACTGCCCCTCCGACAGTGCAGCACTCCCTCAGTACTGCCCCTCCAACAGTCCGGCGCTCCCTCAGTACTGCCCCTCCGAGAGTGTAGTGCTCCCTCAGAACTGCCCCTCTGACAGTCCGGCGCTCCCTCAGTTCTGCCTCTTTGTCAGTGCAGCGCTCCCTCAGTACGGCCCATCCGACAATGCAGCACTCCCTCAGTACTGCCCCTTCGACAGAGCAGCACTCCCTCAGTACTGACCCTCCGACAGTGCAGCACTCTCTCAGTACTGACCCTCCGACAGTGCAGCACACCCTCAGTACTGACCCTCCGACAGTGCAGCACACCCTCAGTACGGCCCCACGACAGTGCGGAGCACCCTCAGTACTGTCCCTCCGACAGTGCAGCACTCCCTCAGTACTGCCCCTCCGACAGTGTGGCGCTTCCTCAGCACTTCTCCTCCGACAGTTCAGCACTCCCTCAGTACTTCCCCTCCGACAGTGCAGCACTCCCTCAGTACTGCCCCCCGACAGTGCTGCACTCCCTCAGTACTGCCCCTCCAACAGTGCAGTACTCCCTGAATACTGCCCCTCCGACAGTGCAGCACACCCTGAGTACTGCCCCTCCCACAGTGCGGCACTCACTCAGTATTGCCCATTTGACAGGGCGGCACTCCCTCAGTACTGCCGCTCCCACACTGCGTCACTCCCTCTTTACTGCCCCTCCGACAGAGCAGCGCTCCCTCAGTACTGCCCCTCCGACAGTGCGGCACTCCCTCAGTACTGCCCCTCTGACAGTGCAGCACTCCCTCAGTACTGCCCCTCCGACAGTGCAGCACTCCCTCAGTTCTGCCCCCCCACTGTGCAGGCACTCCCTCAATACTGCCCATCCGACAGTGCAGCACTCCCTCAGTACTGCCCTCCCACAGTGTGATGCTCCCTCAGTATTGCCCCTCCGACAGTGCGGCGCTCCCTCACTACTGTCCCTCGACAGTGCAGCGCTGCCTCAGTACTGCTCGTCCAACAGTGCAGCAGTCCCTCAGAACTGCCCTTCCGACAGTGCAGTACTCCATGAATACTGCCCCTCCAACAGTGCAGCACTCCCTCAGTACTGCTCGTCCAACAGTGCAGCACTCCCTCAGTACGGCCCCTCCGACAGTGCAGCACTCCCTCAGTACGGCCCCTCCGACGGTGCAGCACTCCCTCAGTACTGCCGCCTGACAGTGCAGCACTCCCTCAGTACGGCCCCTCCGACAGTGCAGCACTCCCTCAGTACGGCCCCTCCGACGGTGCAGCACTCCCTCAGTACTGCCGCCTGACAGTGCAGCACTCCCTCAGTACTGCCCCTCCGACAGTGCAGTACTCCCTGAATACTGCCCCTCCGACAGTGCAGCACTCCCTCAGTACGGCCCCTCCGACAGTGCAGCACTCCCTCAGTACGGCCCCTCCGACAGTGCAGCACTCCCTCAGTACGGCCTCTCCGATGGTGCAGCACTCCCTCAGTACTTCCCCTCCGACAGTGCGACACTCCCTCAATACTGCCTCTCCGACAGTGCAGCACTCCCTCAGTACTGCCCCTCCAACAGTGCAGTTCTCCCTCAGTACTGCCCCTCCAACAGTGCAGCTCTCCCTCAGTACTGCCCCTCCGACAGAGCAGCGCTCCCTCAGTACTGCCACTCCCACAGTGCAGCATTCCTCAGTACTGCCTCTCCGACAGTCCGACGCTCCCTCAGTACTGCCCCTCCAACTGTGCAGCTCTCCCTCAGTACTGGCTCTTCTACAGTGCTGGCACTCCCTCAGTACTGATCCTCCGACAGTGCGGCACTCCCTTAGTACTGCCCCTCCGACAGTGCGGCACTCCCTCAGTACTGCCCTCCCCCACAGTGCAGCGCTCCGTCAGTATTGCCCCTCCAACAGTGCAGCGCTCCCTCAGTACTGCCCCTCCGACAGTGCAGCACTCCCTCAGTACTGCCCCCCCACAGTGTGATGCTCCCTCAGTATTGCCCCTCCGACAGTGCGGCGCTCCCTCACTACTGCCCCTCGAGAGTGTAGTGCTCCGTCAGTACTGTCCCTCGACAGTGCAGCGCTCCCTCAGTACTGCCCCTCCGACAGTGCAGCAGTCCCTCAGAACTGCCCCTCCGAAATGCAGAACTCCCTCAGTATTGCCCCTCCGACAGTGCAGCACTCCCTCAGTACGGCCCCTCCGACGGTGCAGCACTCCCTCAGTACTGCCGCCTGACAGTGCAGCGCTCCCTCAGTACTGCCCCTCCGACAGTGTAGTATTCCCTGAATACTGCCCCTCCGACAGTGCAGCACTCCCTCAGTACGGCCCCTCCGACAGTGCAGCACTCCCTCAGTACGGCCCCTCCGACAGTGCAGTACTCCCTCAGTACTGCCCCTCCGACAGTGCAGCACTCCCTCAGTACGGCCCCTCCGACAATGCAGCACTCCTTCAGTACGGCCCCTCCGACGGTGCAGCATTCCCTCAGTACTGCCCCTCCAACAGTGCAGCACTCCCTCAGTACGGCCCCTCCGACGGTGCAGTACTCCCTCAGTACTGCCGCCTGACAGTGCAGCACACCCTCAGTACTTCCCCTCCGACAGTGCGACACTCCCTCAGTACTGCCCCTCCGACAGTGCGGCACTCCCTCAGTACTGCCCATCCGACAGTGCGGCACTCCCTCAGTACTGCCCCTCCGACAGTGCGGCACTCCCTCAGTACTGCCCCTCCGACAGTGCGGCACTCCCTCAGTACTGCCCCTCCGACAGTGCGACACTCCCTCAGTACTGCCCCTCCGACAGTGCGGCACTCCCTCAGTACTGCTCCTCCGACAGTGCGGCACTCCCTCAGTACTGCCCCTCCAACAGTGCAGCGCTCCCTCAGTACTGCCCCTCCGACAGTGCGGCACTCCCTCAGTACTGCCCCTCCGACAGTGCAGCACTCCCTCAGTATTTCCACTCCGACACTGCAGGCACTCGCTCAGTACAGATCCTCCCACAGTGCAGCATGCCCGCAATGCTGCCCCTCCGACAGTCCGGCGCACCCTCAGTACTGCCCCTCCAACAGTGCAGCACTCCCTCAGTACTGCCCCTCCAACAGTCCGGCGCACTCTCAGTACTGTCCCTCCAACAGTGCAGCACTCCCTCAGTACTGTCCCTCCAACAGTCCGGTGCACTCTCAGTACTGTCCCTCCAACAGTGCAGCACTCCCTTAGTACTGCCCTTCCGTCAGTGCAGCACTCACTCAGTACTGCCCCTCGAGAGTGTAGTGCTCCCTCAGTTCTGCCCCTCCAACAGTCCGGCGCTCCCTCAGTACTGCTGAAGGAATCAAAGGGTATGGAGAGAAAGCAGGAAAGTATAACTGAGGGAATGATCAGCAGGATTCTTATTGAATGGTCGTGCAGGCTCGAAAGGCCGAATTGCCCACTCCTGCACCTATTTTCTATGTTTCTTTGATTCTAGTACTGCCCCCCCGACAGTGCAGCGCACCCTCAGTACTTCCCCTCCAACAGTGCAGCACTCCCTCAGTACTGCCCCTCCAACAGTGCAGCACTCCCTCAGTACTGCCCCTCCGACAGTGCAGCACTCCCTCAGTACTGCCCCTCCAACAGTCCGGCGCTCCCTCAGTACTGCCCCTCCGAGAGTGTAGTGCTCCCTCAGAACTGCCCCTCTGACAGTCCGGCGCTCCCTCAGTTCTGCTTCTTTGTCAGTGCAGCGCTCCCTCAGTACGGCCCATCCGACAATGCAGCACTCCCTCAGTACTGACCCTCCGACAGTGCAGCACTCCCTCAGTACTGCCCCTTCGACAGTGCAGCACTCCCTCAGTACTGACCCTCCGACAGTGCAGCACACCCTCAGTACTGACCCTCCGACAGTGCAGCACACCCTCAGTACGGCCCCACGACAGTGCGGAGCACCCTCAGTACTGTCCCTCCGACAGTGCAGCACTCCCTCAGTACTGCCCCTCCGACAGTGCGGCGCTCCCTCAGCACTTCTCCTCCAACAGTTCAGCACTCCCTCAGTACTTCCCCTCCGACAGTGCAGCACTCCCTCAGTACTGCCCCTCCAACAGTGCAGTACTCCCTGAATACTGCCCCTCCGACAGTGCAGCACACCCTCAGTACTGCCCCTCCCACAGTGCGGCACTCACTCAGTATTGCCCATTTGACAGGGCGGCACTCCCTCAGTACTGCCGCTCCCACACTGCGTCACTCCCTCTTTACTGCCCCTCCGACAGAGCAGCGCTCCCTCAGTACTGCCCCTCCGACAGTGCGGCACTCCCTCAGTACTGCCCCTCTGACAGTGCAGCACTCCCTCAGTACTGCCCTCTCACAGTGTGATGCTCCCTCAGTATTGCCCCTCCGACTGTGCGGCGCTCCCTCACTACTGTCCCTCGACAGTACAGCGCTGCCTCAGTACTGCTCGTCCAACAGTGCAGCAGTCCCTCAGAACTGCCCCTCCGACAGTGCAGTACTCCATGAATACTGCCCCTCCAACAGTGCAGCACTCCCTCAGTACTGCTCGTCCAACAGTGCAGCACTCCCTCAGTACGGCCCCTCCGACAGTGCAGCACTCCCTCAGTACGGCCCCTCCGACGGTGCAGCAGTCCCTCAGTACTGCCGCCTGACAGTGCAGCACTCCCTCAGTATGGCCCCTCCGACAGTGCAGCACTCCCTCAGTACGGCCCCTCCGACGGTGCAGCACTCCCTCAGTACTGCCGCCTGACAGTGCAGCACTCCCTCAGTACTGCCCCTCCGACAGTGCAGTACTCCCTGAATACTGCCCCTCCGACAGTGCAGCACTCCCTCAGTACGGCCCCTCCGACAGTGCAGCACTCCCTCAGTACGGCCCCTCCGACAGTGCAGCACTCCCTCAGTACGGCCTCTCCGATGGTGCAGCACTCCCTCAGTACTGCCGCCTGACAGTGCAGCACTCCCTCAGTACTTCCCCTCCGACAGTGCGACACTCCCTCAATACTGCCCCTCCGACAGTGCAGCACTCCCTCAGTACTGCCCCTCCAACAGTGCAGTTCTCCCTCAGTACTGCCCCTCCAACAGTGCAGTTCTCCCTCAGTACTGCCCCTCCAACAGTGCAGTTCTCCCTCAGTACTGCCCCTCCGACAGAGCAGCGCTCCCTCAGTACTGCCACTCCCACAGTGCAGCACTCCTCAGTACTGCCTCTCCGACGGTCCGACGCTCCCTCAGTACTGCCCCTCCAACAGTGCAGCTCTCCCTCAGTACTGGCCCTTCTACAGTGCTGGCACTCCCTCAGTACTGATCCTCCGACAGTGCGGCACTCCCTTAGTACTGCCCCTCCGACAGTGCGGCACTCCCTCAGTACTGCCCTCCCCCACAGTGCAGCGCTCCGTCAGTACTGCCCCTCCAACAGTGCAGCGCTCCCTCAGTACTGCCCCTCCGACAGTGCGGCACTCCCTCAGTACTGCCCTCCCCCACAGTGCAGCGCTCCGTCAGTACTGCCTCTCCGACAGTGCAGCACTCCCTCAGTACTGCCCCCCCACAGTGTGATGCTCCCTCAGTATTGCCCCTCCGACAGTGCGGCGCTCCCTCACTACTGCCCCTCGAGAGTGTAGTGCTCCGTCAGTACTGTCCCTCGACAGTGCAGCGCTCCCTCAGTACTGCCCCTCCGACAGTGCAGCAGTCCCTCAGAACTGCCCCTCCGAAATGCAGAACTCCCTCAGTACTGCCGCCTGACAGTGCAGCACTCCCTCAGTACGGCCCCTCCGACAGTGCAGCACTCCCTCAGTACGGCCCCTCCGACGGTGCAGCACTCCCTCAGTACTGCCGCCTGACAGTGCAGCACTCCCTCAGTACTGCCCCTCCGACAGTGCGACACTCCCTCAATACTGCCTCTCCGACAGTGCAGCACTCCCTCAGTACTGCCCCTCCAACAGTGCAGTTCTCCCTCAGTACTGCCCCTCCAACAGTGCAGTTCTCCCTCAGTACTGCCCCTCCGACAGAGCAGCGCTCCCTCAGTACTGCCACTCCCACAGTGCAGCACTCCTCAGTACTGCCTCTCCGACGGTCCGACGCTCCCTCAGTACTGCCCCTCCAACAGTGCAGCTCTCCCTCAGTACTGGCCCTTCTACAGTGCTGGCACTCCCTCAGTACTGATCCTCCGACAGTGCGGCACTCCCTTAGTACTGCCCCTCCGACAGTGTGGCACTCCCTCAGTACTGCCCTCCCCCACAGTGCAGCGCTCCGTCAGTACTGCCCCTCCAACAGTGCAGCGCTCCCTCAGTACTGCCCCTCCGACAGTGCGGCACTCCCTCAGTACTGCCCTCCCCCACAGTGCAGCGCTCCGTCAGTACTGCCTCTCCGACAGTGCAGCACTCCCTCAGTACTGCCCCCCCACAGTGTGATGCTCCCTCAGTATTGCCCCTCCGACAGTGCGGCGCTCCCTCACTACTGCCCCTCGAGAGTGTAGTGCTCCGTCAGTACTGTCCCTCGACAGTGCAGCGCTCCCTCAGTACTGCCCCTCCGACAGTGCAGCAGTCCCTCAGAACTGCCCCTCCGAAATGCAGAACTCCCTCAGTATTGCCCCTCCGACAGTGCAGCACTCCCTCAGTACGGCCCCTCCGACGGTGCAGCACTCCCTCAGTACTGCCGCCTGACAGTGCAGCACTCCCTCAGTACTGCCCCTCCGACAGTGTAGTACTCCCTGAATACTGCCCCTCCGACAGTGCAGCACTCCCTCAGTACGGCCCCTCCGACAGTGCAGCACTCCCTCAGTACGGCCCCTCCGACAGTGCAGTACTCCCTCAGTACTGCCCCTCCGACAGTGCAGCACTCCCTCAGTACGGCCCCTCTGACAGTGCAGCACTCCCTCAGTACGGCCCCTCCGACGGTGCAGCACTCCCTCAGTACTGCCCCTCCAACAGTGCAGCACTCCCTCAGTACGGCCCCTCCGACGGTGCAGTACGCCTTCAGTACTGCCGCCTGACAGTGCAGCACACCCTCAGTACTTCCCCTCCGACAGTGCGACACTCCCTCAGTACTGCCCCTCCGACAGTGCGGCACTCCCTCAGTACTGCCCCTCCGACAGTGCGGCACTCCCTCAGTACTGCCCCTCCGACAGTGCAGCGCTCCCTCAGTACTGCCCCTCCGACAGTGCGGCACTCCCTCAGTACTGCCCCTCCGACAGTGCAGCACTCCCTCAGTATTGCCACTCCGACACTGCAGGCACTCGCTCAGTACAGATCCTCCCACAGTGCAGCATGCCCGCAATGCTGCCCCTCCGACAGTCCGGCGCACCCTCAGTACTGCCCCTCCAACAGTGCAGCACTCCCTCAGTACTGCCCCTCCAACAGTCCGGCGCACTCTCAGTACTGTCCCTCCAACAGTGCAGCACTCCCTCAGTACTGTCCCTCCAACAGTCCGGTGCACTCTCAGTACTGTCCCTCCAACAGTGCAGCACTCCCTTAGTACTGCCCCTCCGTCAGTGCAGCACTCACTCAGTACTGCCCCTCGAGAGTGTAGTGCTCCCTCAGTTCTGCCCCTCCAACAGTCCGGCGCTCCCTCAATACTGCTGAAGGAATCAAAGGGTATGGAGAGAAAGCAGGAAAGTATAACTGAGGGAATGATCAGCAGGATTCTTATTGAATGGTCGTGCAGGCTCGAAAGGCCGAATTGCCCACTCCTGCACCTATTTTCTATGTTTCTTTGATTCTAGTACTGCCCCCCCGACAGTGCAGCTCTCCCTCAGTATTGCCCCTCCGACAGTGCAGCACTCCCTCAGTATTGCCCCTCCGACAGTGCAGCACTCCCTCAGTACGGCCCCTCCGACGGTGCAACACTCCCTCAGTACTGCCGCCTGACAGTGCAGCACTCCCTCAGTACTGCCCCTCCGACAGTGTAGTACTCCCTGAATACTGCCCCTCCGACAGTGCAGCACTCCCTCAGTACGGCCCCTCCGACGGTGCAGCACTCCCTCAGTACTGCCGCCTGACAGTGCAGCACTCCCTCAGTACTGCCCCTCCGACAGTGCAGTACTCCCTGAATACTGCCCCTCCGACAGTGCAGCACTCCCTCAGTACGGCCCCTCCGACAGTGCAGCACTCCCTCAGTACGGCCCCTCCGACAGTGCAGCACTCCCTCAGTACGGCCTCTCCGATGGTGCAGCACTCCCTCAGTACTGCCGCCTGACAGTGCAGCACTCCCTCAGTACTTCCCCTCCGACAGTGCGACACTCCCTCAATACTGCCCCTCCGACAGTGCAGCACTCCCTCAGTACTGCCCCTCCAACAGTGCAGTTCTCCCTCAGTACTGCCCCTCCAACAGTGCAGTTCTCCCTCAGTACTGCCCCTCCAACAGTGCAGTTCTCCCTCAGTACTGCCCCTCCGACAGAGCAGCGCTCCCTCAGTACTGCCACTCCCACAGTGCAGCACTCCTCAGTACTGCCTCTCCGACGGTCCGACGCTCCCTCAGTACTGCCCCTCCAACAGTGCAGCTCTCCCTCAGTACTGGCCCTTCTACAGTGCTGGCACTCCCTCAGTACTGATCCTCCGACAGTGCAGCACTCCCTTAGTACTGCCCCTCCGACAGTGTGGCACTCCCTCAGTACTGCCCTCCCCCACAGTGCAGCGCTCCGTCAGTACTGCCCCTCCAACAGTGCAGCGCTCCCTCAGTACTGCCCCTCCGACAGTGCGGCACTCCCTCAGTACTGCCCTCCCCCACAGTGCAGCGCTCCGTCAGTACTGCCTCTCCGACAGTGCAGCACTCCCTCAGTACTGCCCCCCCACAGTGTGATGCTCCCTCAGTATTGCCCCTCCGACAGTGCGGCGCTCCCTCACTACTGCCCCTCGAGAGTGTAGTGCTCCGTCAGTACTGTCCCTCGACAGTGCAGCGCTCCCTCAGTACTGCCCCTCCGACAGTGCAGCAGTCCCTCAGAACTGCCCCTCCGAAATGCAGAACTCCCTCAGTATTGCCCCTCCGACAGTGCAGCACTCCCTCAGTACGGCCCCTCCGACGGTGCAGCACTCCCTCAGTACTGCCGCCTGACAGTGCAGCACTCCCTCAGTACTGCCCCTCCGACAGTGTAGTACTCCCTGAATACTGCCCCTCCGACAGTGCAGCACTCCCTCAGTACGGCCCCTCCGACAGTGCAGCACTCCCTCAGTACGGCCCCTCCGACAGTGCAGTACTCCCTCAGTACTGCCCCTCCGACAGTGCAGCACTCCCTCAGTACGGCCCCTCTGACAGTGCAGCACTCCCTCAGTACGGCCCCTCCGACGGTGCAGCACTCCCTCAGTACTGCCCCTCCAACAGTGCAGCACTCCCTCAGTACGGCCCCTCCGACGGTGCAGTACGCCTTCAGTACTGCCGCCTGACAGTGCAGCACACCCTCAGTACTTCCCCTCCGACAGTGCGACACTCCCTCAGTACTGCCCCTCCGACAGTGCGGCACTCCCTCAGTACTGCCCCTCCGACAGTGCGGCACTCCCTCAGTACTGCCCCTCCGACAGTGCAGCGCTCCCTCAGTACTGCCCCTCCGACAGTGCGGCACTCCCTCAGTACTGCCCCTCCGACAGTGCAGCACTCCCTCAGTATTGCCACTCCGACACTGCAGGCACTCGCTCAGTACAGATCCTCCCACAGTGCAGCATGCCCGCAATGCTGCCCCTCCGACAGTCCGGCGCACCCTCAGTACTGCCCCTCCAACAGTGCAGCACTCCCTCAGTACTGCCCCTCCAACAGTCCGGCGCACTCTCAGTACTGTCCCTCCAACAGTGCAGCACTCCCTCAGTACTGTCCCTCCAACAGTCCGGTGCACTCTCAGTACTGTCCCTCCAACAGTGCAGCACTCCCTTAGTACTGCCCCTCCGTCAGTGCAGCACTCACTCAGTACTGCCCCTCGAGAGTGTAGTGCTCCCTCAGTTCTGCCCCTCCAACAGTCCGGCGCTCCCTCAATACTGCTGAAGGAATCAAAGGGTATGGAGAGAAAGCAGGAAAGTATAACTGAGGGAATGATCAGCAGGATTCTTATTGAATGGTCGTGCAGGCTCGAAAGGCCGAATTGCCCACTCCTGCACCTATTTTCTATGTTTCTTTGATTCTAGTACTGCCCCCCCGACAGTGCAGCTCTCCCTCAGTATTGCCCCTCCGACAGTGCAGCACTCCCTCAGTATTGCCCCTCCGACAGTGCAGCACTCCCTCAGTACGGCCCCTCCGACGGTGCAACACTCCCTCAGTACTGCCGCCTGACAGTGCAGCACTCCCTCAGTACTGCCCCTCCGACAGTGTAGTACTCCCTGAATACTGCCCCTCCGACAGTGCAGCACTCCCTCAGTACGGCCCCTCCGACAGTGCAGCACTCCCTCAGTACGGCCCCTCCGACAGTGCAGTACTCCCTCAGTACTGCCCCTCCGACAGTGCAGCACTCCCTCAGTACGGCCCCTCCGACAGTGCAGCACTCCCTCAGTACGGCCCCTCCGACGGTGCAGCACTCCCTCAGTACTGCCCCTCCAACAGTGCAGCACTCCCTCAGTACGGCCCCTCCGACGGTGCAGTACTCCCTCAGTACTGCCGCCTGACAGTGCAGCACACCCTCAGTACTTCCCCTCCGACAGTGCGACACTCCCTCAGTACTGCCCCTCCGACAGTGCGGCACTCCCTCAGTACTGCCCCTCCGACAGTGCGGCACTCCCTCAGTACTGCCCCTCCGACAGTGCAGCGCTCCCTTAGTACTGCCCCTCCGACAGTGCGGCACTCCCTCAGTACTGCCCCTCCAACAGTGCAGCACTCCCTCAGTATTGCCACTCCGACACTGCAGGCACTCGCTCAGTACAGATCCTCCCACAGTGCAGCATGCCCGCAATGCTGCCCCTCCGACAGTCCGGCGCACCCTCAGTACTGCCCCTCCAACAGTGCAGCACTCCCTCAGTACTGCCCCTCCAACAGTCCGGCGCACTCTCAGTACTGTCCCTCCAACAGTGCAGCACTCCCTCAGTACTGTCCCTCCAACAGTCCGGTGCACTCTCAGTACTGTCCCTCCAACAGTGCAGCACTCCCTTAGTACTGCCCCTCCGTCAGTGCAGCACTCACTCAGTACTGCCCCTCGAGAGTGTAGTGCTCCCTCAGTTCTGCCCCTCCAACAGTCCGGCGCTCCCTCAATACTGCTGAAGGAATCAAAGGGTATGGAGAGAAAGCAGGAAAGTATAACTGAGGGAATGATCAGCAGGATTCTTATTGAATGGTCGTGCAGGCTCGAAAGGCCGAATTGCCCACTCCTGCACCTATTTTCTATGTTTCTTTGATTCTAGTACTGCCCCCCCGACAGTGCAGCTCTCCCTCAGTATTGCCCCTCCGACAGTGCAGCACTTCCTCAGTACTGCCCCTCTGACAGTGCAGCACTCCCGAGGTACTGCCCCTCCGACTGTGCAGCACTCCCTCAGTACGGCCCCTCCGACAGTGCAGCACTCCCTCAGTACCGCCCCTCCGACAGTGTAGTACTCCCTGAATACTGCCCCTCCGACAGTGCAGCACTCCCTCAGTACGGCCCCTCCGACAGTGCAGCACTCCCTCAGTACGGCCCCTCCGACAGTGTAGTACTCCCTCAGTACTGCCCCTCCGACAGTGCAGCACTCCCTCAGAGCGGCCCCTCTGACAGTGCAGCACTCCCTCAGTACTGCCCCTCCGACAGTGTAGTACTCCCTGAATACTGCCCCTCCGACAGTGCAGCACTCCCTCAGTACGGCCCCTCCGACAGTGCAGCACTCCCTCAGTACGGCCCCTCCGACAGTGCAGTACTCCCTCAGTACTGCCCCTCCGACAGTGCAGCACTCCCTCAGTACGGCCCCTCCGACAGTGCAGCACTCCCTCAGTACTGCCCCTCCAACAGTGCAGCACTCCCTCAGTACGGCCCCTCCGACGGTGCAGTACTCCCTCAGTACTGCCGCCTGACAGTGCAGCACACCCTCAGTACTTCCCCTCCGACAGTGCAGCACTCCCTCAGTATTGCCACTCCGACACTGCAGGCACTCGCTCAGTACAGATCCTCCCACAGTGCAGCATGCCCGCAATGCTGCCCCTCCGACAGTCCGGCGCACCCTCAGTACTGCCCCTCCAACAGTGCAGCACTCCCTCAGTACTGCCCCTCCAACAGTCCGGCGCACTCTCAGTACTGTCCCTCCAACAGTGCAGCACTCCCTCAGTACTGTCCCTCCAACAGTCCGGGGCACTCTCAGTACTGTCCCTCCAACAGTGCAGCACTCCCTTAGTACTGCCCCTCCGTCAGTGCAGCACTCACTCAGTACTGCCCCTCGAGAGTGTAGTGCTCTCTCAGTTCTGCCCCTCCAACAGTCCGGCGCTCCCTCAATACTGCTGAAGGAATCAAAGGGTATGGAGAGAAAGCAGGAAAGTATAACTGAGGGAATGATCAGCAGGATTCTTATTGAATGGTCGTGCAGGCTCGAAAGGCCGAATTGCCCACTCCTGCACCTATTTTCTATGTTTCTTTGATTCTAGTACTGCCCCCCCGACAGTGCAGCTCTCCCTCAGTATTGCCCCTCCGACAGTGCAGCACTTCCTCAGTACTGCCCCTCTGACAGTGCAGCACTCCCGAGGTACTGCCCCTCCGACTGTGCAGCACTCCCTCAGTACGGCCCCTCCGACAGTGCAGCACTCCCTCAGTACCGCCCCTCCGACAGTGTAGTACTCCCTGAATACTGCCCCTCCGACAGTGCAGCACTCCCTCAGTACGGCCCCTCCGACAGTGCAGCACTCCCTCAGTACGGCCCCTCCGACAGTGTAGTACTCCCTCAGTACTGCCCCTCCGACAGTGCAGCACTCCCTCAGTACGGCCCCTCTGACAGTGCACCACTCCCTCAGTACGGCCCCTCCGACGGTGCAGCACTCCCTCAGTACTGCCGCCTGACAGTGCAGCACGCCCTCAGTACTTCCCCTCCGACAGTGCGACACTCCATCAGTACTGCTCCTCCGACAGTGCGGCTCTCCCTCAGTACTGCCCCTCCGACAGTGCGGCTCTCCCTCAGTACTGCCCCTCCGACAGTGCGGCTCTCCCTCAGTACTGCCCCTCCGACAGTGCAGCTCTCCCTCAGTATTGCCACTCCGACACTGCAGGCACTCGCTCAGTACAGATCCTCCCACAGTGCAGCACGCCCTCAGTACTTCCCCTCCGACAGTGCGACACTCCCTCAGTACTGCCCCTCCAACAGTGCAGCTCTCCCTCAGTACTGCCCCTCCGACAGAGCAGCGCTCCCTCAGTACTGCCCCTCGGACAGTGTAGCAATCCCTCAGTACTGCCCTCCCCCACAGTGCAGGCACTCCCTCAGTACTGCCCCTCCGACAGTGCAGCTCTCCCTCAGTACTGCCCCTCCGACAGTGCAGCACTCCCTCAGTACTGCCCCTCCGACAGTGCAGGACTCCCTCTGTACTGCCCCTCCGACAGTGCAGCACTCACTCAGCAATGCCCCTCCAAGAGTGTAGTGCTCCCTCAGTACTGCCCCTCCGACAGTGCAGCTCTCCCTCAGTACTGCCCCTCTGACAGTGCAGCACTCCCTCAGTACTGCCCCTCCGACAGTCCGGCGCTCCCTCAGTTCTGCCCCTTTGACAGTGCAGTGCTCCATCAGTACTTCCCCTCCAACAGTGCAGCACTCCCTCAGTACTGCCGCTCCGACAGTGCAGCACTCCCTTAGTACTGCTCCTCCGACAGTCCGGCGCTCCCTCAGTTCTGCCCCTTTGACCGTGCAGTGCTCCATCAGTACTGCCACCCCACATTGCAGGCACTCCCTCAGTACTGTCCCTCCGACAGTGCAACGCTACCTCAGTACTGTCCCTCCAACAGTGCAGCACTCACTCAGTCCTACCCCTCGAGCGTGTAGTGCTCCCTCAGTACTGCCCCGCCGACAGTCCGGCGCTCCCTCATTTCTGCCCCATTGACAGTGCAGTGCTCCCTCAGTACTGCCCCTGCAACAGTGCAGCAGTCCCTCAGTACTGCCCCTCCGAAATGCAGCACTCCCTCAGTACGGCCCCTCCGACTGTGCAGCGCTTCCTCAGTACTACACCTCCCACAGTGTGGTGCTCCCTCAGTACAGCTCCTCCGACAGTGCAGCACTTCCTCAGTACGGCCCCTCCGACAGTGCAGCTCTCCCTCAGTACTGCCAGCCGACAGTGCAGCACTCCCTCAGCACTGCCCCTCCGACAGTGCAGCACTCCCTCTGTACTGCCCCTTCGACAGTTCGGCACTCCCTCAGTACTGCCCCTCCAAAAGTGCGGCACTCCCTCAGTACTGCCCCTCCAACAGTGCAGGCACTCCCTCAACACTGCCCCTCCAACAGTGCAGCGCTCCCTCAGCACTGCCCCTCCAACAGTGCAGCACTCCCTCAGTACTGCCCCTCCGACAGTGCAGCACTCCCTCAGTTCTGCCCCCCCACAGTGCAGGCACTCTCTCAATACTGCCCCTCCGACAGTGCAGCGCTCCGTCAGTACTGCCCCTCCAACAGTGCAGCGCTCCCTCAGTACTGCCCCTCCGATAGTGCAGCACTCCCTCAGTACTGCCCTTCCGAAATGCAGCACTCACTCAGTACTGCCCCTCCACAGTGTGATGCTCCCTCAGTATTGTCCCTCCGACAGTGCAGCACTCCCTCAGTACTGCCCCCGTGACAGTGCAGCACTCCCTCAGTACTGCCCCTCCGACAGTGCAGCATTCCCTCAGTACTGCCAATCTGACAGTGTCATGTTCCCTCAGTAATGCACCTCCAACAGTGCAGCACTCCCTCAGTACTGCCCCCCCACAGTGTGATGCTCCCTCAGTACTGCCCCTCTGACAGTGCGGCGCTCCCTCAGCACTGCCCCTCCAACAGTGCAGCACTCCCTCAGTACTGCCCCTCCGACAGTGCAGCACTCCCTCAGTACTGCCCCCCCACAGTGCAGGCACTCTCTCAATACTGCCCCTCCGACAGTGCAGGCACTCCCTCAATACTGCCCCTCCGACAGTGCAGCGCTCAGTCAGTACTGCCCCTCCAACAGTGCAGCGCTCCCTCAGTACTGCCCCTCCGACAGTGCAGCACTCCCTCAGTACTGCCCCCCCACAGTGTGATGCTCCCTCAGTATTGTCCCTCCGACAGTGCAGCACTCCCTCAGTACTGCCCCTGTGACAGTGCAGCACTCCCTCAGTACTGCCCCTCCGACAGTGCAGCACTCCCTCAGTACTGCCAATCTGACAGTGTCATGTTCCCTCAGTAATGCACCTCCAACAGTGCAGCACTCCCTCAGTACTGCCCCCCCACAGTGTGATGCTCCCTCAGTACTGCCCCTCTGACAGTGCGGCGCTCCCTCAGTACTGTCGCTCCGACAGTGCAGCGCTCCCTCAGTACTGCCCCTCCGACACTGCGGCACTCCCTCAGTACTGTCGCTCCGACAGTGCAGCGCTCCCTCAGTACTGTCCCTCCGACAGTGCAGCGCTCCCTCAGTACTGCCCCTCCGACAGTGCAGCACTCCCTCAGTACTGTCGCTCCGACAGTGCAGCGCTCCCTCAGTACTGCCCCTCCGACACTGCGGCACTCCCTCAGTACTGTCGCTCCGACAGTGCAGCGCTCCCTCAGTACTGTCCCTCCGACAGTGCAGCGCTCCCTCAGTACTGCCCCTCCGACAGTGCAGCACTCCCTCAGTACTGTCGCTCCGACAGTGCAGCGCTCCCTCAGTACTGCCCCTCCGACACGGCGGCACTCCCTCAGTACTGTCGCTCCGACAGTGCAGCGCTCCCTCAGTACTGCCCCTCCGACACTGCGGCACTCCCTCAGTACTGTCGCTCCGACAGTGCAGCGCTCCCTCAGTACTGCCCCTCCGACAGTGCAGCACTCACCCAGTACTGCCCCTCGAGAGTGTAGTGCTCCCTGAGTACTGGCCCTCTGACAGTCCAGCGCTCGCTCATTACTGCCCCTCCCACAGTGCGGCACTCCCTCAGTATTGCCCCTCCCACAGTGCAGCACTCACTCTGTGCTGGCCCTCCGAGAGTGTAGTGCTCCCCCAGTACTGCCCCTCCGACAGTCCGGCGCTCACTCAGTTCTGCCCCTTTGACAGTGCAGCTCTCCCTCAGTACTGCCCAAGCGACATTGCAGCTCTCCCTCAGTACTGCCCCTCCGACTGTCCGGCGTTCCCTCAGTTCTGACCCTTTGACATTGCAGTGCTCCCTCAGTACTGCCCCTCCGACAGTGCAGCAGTCCCTCAGTACTGCCCTTCCGAAATGCAGCACTCACTCAGTACATCCCCTCCAAGAGTGTAGCGCTCCCTCAGTACTGCCCCCCGACAGTGCAGCACTCCTCTGTACTGCCCCTCCGACAGTGCAGCACTCCCTCAGTACGGCCCCTCCAACAGTACAGCGCTCCATCAGTACTGTCCCTCCGACAGTGCAGCTCTCCCTCAGTACTGCCCCTCCGACAGTGCAGCACTACCTCAGTGCTGCCCCTCCGACAGTGCAGCGCTTCCTCATTACTGCCCCTCCAAGAGTATAGTGCTCCCTCAGTACTGCCCCTCCGACAGTGCAGCACTCACCCAGTACTGCCCCTCGAGAGTGTAGTGCTCCCTCAGTACTGCCCCTCCGACAGTGCAGCGCTCCCTCAGTACTGCCCCTCCGACAGTGCAGCACTCACCCAGTACTGCCCCTCCGACAGTGCAGCACTCCCTCAGTTCTGCCCCTCGAGAGTGTAGTGCTCCCTCAGTACTGGCTCTCTGACAGTCCAGCGCTTGCTCATTACTGCTCCTCCCACAGTGCGGCATTCCCTCAGTATTGCCCCTCCCACAGTGCAGCACTCACTCTGTACTGGCCCTCCGAGAGTGTAGTGCTCCCCCAGTACTGCCCCTCCGACAGTCCGGCGCTCACTCAGTTCTGCCTCTTTGACAGTGCAGCTCTCCCTCAGTACTGCCCAAGCGACAGTGCAGCGCTCCCTCAGTACTGCCCCTCCGACTGTCCGGCCTTCCCTCAGTTCTGACCCTTTGACAGTGCAGTGCTCCCTCAGTACTGCCCCTCCGACAGTGCAGGCACTCTTTCAATACTGCCCCTCCGACAGTGCAGCACTCCCTCAGTACTGCCCCTGTGACAGTGCAGGCACTCCCTCAATACTGCCCCTCCGACAATGCAGTACTCCCGCAGTACTGCCAATCTGATAGTACCATGTTCCCTCAGTAATACACCTCCAACAGTGCAGCACTCCCTCAGTACTGCCCCCCCACAGTGTGATGCTCCCTCAGTACTGCCCCTCCGACATTGCGGCGCTCCCTCAGTACTGTCGCTCCGACAGTGCAACGCTTCCTCAGTACTGCCCCTTCGACAGTGCAGCACTCACTCAGTAATGCCCCTCCAAGAGTGTAGTGCTCCCTCAGTACTGCCCCTCCGACAGTGCAGCTCTCCCTCAGTACTGCCCCTCCGACAGTGCAGCGCTCCGTCAGTACTGCCCCTCCAACAGTGCAGCGCTCCCTCAGTACTGCCCCTCCGACAGTGCAGCACTCCCTCAGTACTGCCCCCCCACAGTGTGATGCTCCCTCAGTATTGCCCCTCCGACAGTGCGGCGCTCCCTCACTACTGCCCCTCGAGAGTGTAGTGCTCCGTCAGTACTGTCCCTCAACAGTGCAGTGCTCCCTCAGTACTGCTCGTCCAACAGTGCAACAGTCCCTCAGAACTGCCCCTCCGAAATGCAGAACTCCCTCAGTATTGCCCCTCCGACAGTGCAGCACTCCCTCAGTACGGCCCCTCCGACAGTGCAGCACTCCCTCAGTACGGCCCCTCCGACAGTGTAGTACTCCCTGAATACTGCCCCTCCGACAGTGCAGCACTCCCTCAGTACGGCCCCTCCGACAGTGCAGCACTCCCTCAGTACGGCCCCTCCGACAGTGTAGTACTCCCTCAGTATGCCCCTCCGACAGTGCAGCACTCCCTCAGTACGGCCCCTCCGACAGTGCAGCACTCCCTCAGTACGGCCCCTCCGACGGTGCAGCACTCCCTCAGTACTGCCGCCTGACAGTGCAGCACGCCCTCAGTACTTCCCCTCCGACAGTGCGACACTCCCTCAGTACTGCCCCTCCGACAGTGCAGCTCTCCCTCAGTATTGCCACTCCGACACTGCAGGCACTCGCTCAGTACAGATCCTCCCACAGTGCAGCATGCCCGCAATGCTGCCCCTCCGACAGTCCGGCGCACCCTCAGTACTGCCCCTTCAACAGTGCAGCTCTCCCTCAGTACTGCCCCTCCGACAGAGCAGCGCTCCCTCAGTACTTCCCCTCCGACAGTGCAGCACTCCCTCAGTACTGCCCCTCCGACAGAGCAGCGCTCCCTCAGTACTTCCCCTCCGACAGTGCAGCACTCCCTCAGTACTGCCACTCCCACAGTGCAGCACTCCCTCAGTACTGCCACTCCCACAGTGCAGCACTCCTCAGTACTGCCTCTCCGACAGTCCGACGCTCCCTCAGTACTGCCCCTCCAACAGTGCAGCTCTCCCTCAGTACTGCCCCTCCAAAAGTGCAGCACTCCCTCAGTACTGCCCCTCGGACAGTGTAGCAATCCCTCAGTACTGCCCTCCCCCACAGTGCAGGCACTCCCTCAGTACTGCCCCTCCGACAGTGCAGCTCTCCCTCAGTACTGCCCCTCCGACAGTGCAGTACTCCCTCAGTACTGCCCCTCCGACAGTGCAGCACTTCCTCTGTACTGCCCCTCCGACAGTGCAGCACTCACTCAGTAATGCCCCTCCAAGAGTGTAGTGCTCCCTCAGTACTGCCCCTCCGACAGTGCAGCTCTCCCTCAGTACTGCCCCTCTGACAGTGCAGCACTCCCTCAGTACTGCCCCTCCGATAGTCCGGCGCTCCCTCAGTTCTGCCCCTTTGACAGTGCAGTGCTCCATCAGTACTTCCCCTCCAACAGTGCAGCACTCCCTCAGTACTGCCGCTCCGACAGTGCAGCACTCCCTCAGTACTGCTCCTCCGACAGTCCGTCGCTCCCTCAGTTCTGCCCCTTTGACCGTGCAGTGCTCCATCAGTACTGCCCCCCCACATTGCAGGCACTCCCTCAATACTGTCCCTCCGACAGTGCAACGCTACCTCAGTACTGTCCCTCCAACAGTGCAGGACTCCCTCAGTACTGCCCCTCTGACAGTGCGGCGCTCCCTCAATACTGTCCCTCCGACAGTGCAACGCTACCTCAGTACTGTCCCTCCAACAGTGCAGCACTCACTCAGTCCTACCCCTCGAGCGTGTAGTGCTCCCTCAGTACTGCCCCTCCGACAGTCCGGCGCTCCCTCATTTCTGCCCCTTTGACAGTGCAGTGCTCCCTCAGTACTGCCCCTCCGAAATGCAGCACTCCCTCAGTACGGCCCCTCCGACTGTGCAGCGCTTCCTCAGTACTACACCTCCCACAGTGTGGTGCTCCCTCAGTACAGCTCCTCCGACAGTGCAGCACTTCCTCAGTACGGCCCCTCCGACAGTGCAGCTCTCCCTCAGTACTGCCAGCCGACAGTGCAGCACTCCCTCAGCACTGCCCCTCCGACAGTGCAGCACTCCCTCTGTACTGCCCCTTCGACAGAGCGGCACTCCCTCAGTACTGCCCCTCCAAAAGTGCGGCACTCCCTCAGTACTGCCCCTCCAACAGTGCAGGCACTCCCTCAACACTGCCCCTCCAACAGTGCAGCGCTCCCTCAGTACTGCCCCTCCAACAGTGCAGCGCTCCCTCAGTACTGCCCCTCCAACAGTGCAGCACTCCCTCAGTACTGCCCCTCCGACAGTGCAGCACTCCCTCAGTTCTGCCCCCCCACAGTGCAGGCACTCTCTCAATACTGCCCCTCCGACAGTGCAGCGCTCCGTCAGTACTGCCCCTCCAACAGTGCAGCACTCCCTCAGTACTGCCCCCCCACAGTGTGATGCTCCCTCAGTATTGTCCTTCCGACAGTGCAGCACTCCCTCAGTACTACCCCTCCGACAGTGCAGCACTCCCTCAATACTGCCCCCCCCCGCCAACAGTGCAAGCACTCCCTCAATACTGCCCCTCCGACAATGCATTACTCCCTCAGTACTGCCAATCTGACAGTGTCATGTTCCCTCAGTAATGCACCTCCAACAGTGCAGCACTGCCTCAGTACTGCCCCCCCACAGTGTGATGCTCCCTCAGTACTGCCCCTCTGACAGTGCGGCGCTCCCTCAGTACTGTCGCTCCGACAGTGCAGCGCTCCCTCAGTACTGCCCCTCCGACACTGCGGCACTCCCTCAGTACTGTCGCTCCGACAGTGCAGCGCTCCCTCAGTACTGCCCCTCCGACAGTGCAGCACTCACCCAGTACTGCCCCTCGAGAGTGTAGTGCTCCCTCAGTACTGGCCCTCTGACAGTCCAGCGCTCGCTCATTACTGCCCCTCCCACAGTGCGGCACTCCCTCAGTATTGCCCCTCCCACAGTGCAGCACTCACTCTGTACTGGCCCTCCGAGAGTGTAGTGCTCCCCCAGTACTGCATCTCCGACAGTCTGGCACTCCCTCAGTACTGCCCCTCTGAAAGTGCGGCTCTCCCTCAGTACTGCCCCTCCGACAGTTCAGCACTCCTTCAGTACTGCCCCTCTGAAAGTGCGGCTCTCCCTCAGTACTGCCCCTCCGACAGTGCAGGCACTCCCTCAATACTGCCCCTCCGACAGTGCAGCACTCCCTCAGTACTGCCCCTCCGACGGTGCAGCACTCCCTCAGTACTGCCGCCTGACAGTGCAGCACGCCCTCAGTACTTCCCCTCCGACAGTGCGACACTCCCTCAGTACTGCCCCTCCGACAGTGCAGCTCTCCCTCAGTATTGCCACTCCGACACTGCAGGCACTCGCTCAGTACAGATCCTCCCACAGTGCAGCATGCCCGCAATGCTGCCCCTCCGACAGTCCGGCGCACCCTCAGTACTGCCCCTCCAACAGTGCAGCTCTCCCTCAGTACTGCCCCTCCGACAGAGCAGCGCTCCCTCAGTACTTCCCCTCCGACAGTGCAGCACTCCCTCAGTACTGCCACTCCCACAGTGCAGCACTCCTCAGTACTGCCTCTCCGACAGTCCGACGCTCCCTCAGTACTGCCCCTCCAACAGTGCAGCTCTCCCTCAGTACTGCCCCTCCAAAAGTGCAGCACTCCCTCAGTACTGCCCCTCGGACAGTGTAGCAATCCCTCAGTACTGCCCTCCCCCACAGTGCAGGCACTCCCTCAGTACTGCCCCTCCGACAGTGCAGCTCTCCCTCAGTACTGCCCCTCCGACAGTGCAGCACTCCCTCAGTACTGCCCCTCCGACAGTGCAGCACTCCCTCTGTACTGCCCCTCCGACAGTGCAGCACTCACTCAGTAATGCCCCTCCAAGAGTGTAGTGCTCCCTCAGTACTGCCCCTCCGACAGTGCAGCTCTCCCTCAGTACTGCCCTCTGACAGTGCAGCACTCCCTCAGTACTGCCCCTCCGACAGTCCGTCGCTCCCTCAGTTCTGCCCCTTTGACCGTGCAGTGCTCCATCAGTACTGCCCCCCCACATTGCAGGCACTCCCTCAATACTGTCCCTCCGACAGTGCAACGCTACCTCAGTACTGTCCCTCCAACAGTGCAGGACTCCCTCAGTACTGCCCCTCTGACAGTGCGGCACTCCCTCAATACTGTCCCTCCGACAGTGCAACGCTACCTCAGTACTGTCCCTCCAACAGTGCAGCACTCACTCAGTCCTACCCCTCGAGCGTGTAGTGCTCCCTCAGTACTGCCCCTCCGACAGTCCGGCGCTCCCTCATTTCTGCCCCTTTGACAGTGCAGTGCTCCCTCAGTACTGCCCCTCCAACAGTGCAGCAGTCCCTCAGTACTGCCCCTCCGAAATGCAGCACTCCCTCAGTACGGCCCCTCCGACTGTGCAGCGCTTCCTCAGTACTACACCTCCCACAGTGTGGTGCTCCCTCAGTACAGCTCCTCCGACAGTGCAGCACTTCCTCAGTACGGCCCCTCCGACAGTGCAGCTCTCCCTCAGTGCTGCCAGCCGACAGTGCAGCACTCCCTCAGCACTGCCCCTCCGACAGTGCAGCACTCCCTCTGTACTGCCCCTCCAAAAGTGCGGCACTCCCTCAGTACTGCCCCTCCAACAGTGCAGGCACTCCCTCAACACTGCCCCTCCAACAGTGCAGCGCTCCCTCAGTACTGCCCCTCCAACAGTGCAGCACTCCCTCAACACTGCCCCTCCAACAGTGCAGCACTCCCTCAGTTCTGCCCCTCCGACAGTGCAGCGCTCCGTCATTACTGCCCCTCCAACAGTGCAGCACTCCCTCAATACTGCCCCCCCCCGCCAACAGTGCAGGCACTCCCTCAATACTGCCCCTCCGACAATGCATCACTCCCTCAGTACTGCCAATCTGACAGTGTCATGTTCCCTCAGTAATGCACCTCCAACAGTGCAGCACTGCCTCAGTACTGCCCCCCCACAGTGTGATGCTCCCTCAGTACTGCCCCTCTGACAGTGCGGCGCTCCCTCAGTACTGTCGCTCCGACAGTGCAGCGCTCCCTCAGTACTGCCCCTCCGACACTGCGGCACTCCCTCAGTACTGTCGCTCCGACAGTGCAGCGCTCCCTCAGTACTGCCCCTCCGACAGTGCAGCACTCACCCAGTACTGCCCCTCGAGAGTGTAGTGCTCCCTCAGTACTGGCCCTCTGACAGTCCAGCGCTCGCTCATTACTGCCCCTCCCACAGTGCGGCACTCCCTCAGTATTGCCCCTCCCACAGTGCAGCACTCACTCTGTACTGGCCCTCCGAGAGTGTAGTGCTCCCCCAGTACTGCCCCTCCGACAGTCTGGCACTCCCTCAGTACTGCCCCTCTGAAAGTGCGGCTCTCCCTCAGTACTGCCCCTCCGACAGTTCAGCACTCCTTCAGTACTGCCCCTCTGAAAGTGCGGCTCTCCCTCAGTACTGCCCCTCCGACAGTGCAGGCACTCCCTCAATACTGCCCCTCCGACAGTGCAGCACTCCCTCAGTACTGCCCCTGTGACAGTGCAGCACTCCCTCCGTACTGCCCCACCGACAGTGCAGCACTCCATCAATACTGCCCCCCCGCAACAGTGCAGGCACTCCCTCAATACTGCCCCTCCGACAATGCAGTACTCCCGCAGTACTGCCAATCTGACAGTGCCATGTTCCCTCAGTAATGCACCTCCAACAGTGCAGCACTCCCTCTTTACTGCCCCCCCACAGTGTGATGCTCCCTCAGTACTGCCCCTCCGTCAGTGCGGCGCTCCCTCAGTACTGTCGCTCCGACAGTGCAGAGCTCCCTCAGTACTGCCCCTCCGACAGTGCGGCACTCCCTCAGTACTGCCCCTCCGACAGTGCGGCGCTCCCTCAGTACTACCCCTCCGACAGTGCAGCACTCACCCAGTACTGCCCCTCGAGAGTGTAGTGCTCCCTCAGTACTGGCCCTCCGACAGTCCGGCGGTCCCTCAGTTCTGCACCTTTGACAGTGCAGTGCTCCCTCAGTACTGCC
Organism: Pristiophorus japonicus; assembly: GCF_044704955.1. NCBI lineage: Eukaryota > Metazoa > Chordata > Chondrichthyes > Pristiophoridae > Pristiophorus > Pristiophorus japonicus. The sequence continues at coordinate 151,090,232 of NC_091980.1, read as the reverse complement.
CCTCCGACAGTGCAGCAGTCCCTCAGTTCTGCCCCTTTGACAGTGCAGCTCTCCCTCAGTACTGCCCAAGCGACAGTGCAGCTCTCCCTTAGTACTGCCCCTCCAACTGTGCGGCGTTCCCTCAGTTCTGCCCCTTTGACAGTGCAGCGCTCCCTCAGTACTGCCCCTCCGACAGTGCAGCACTCACTCAGTACTGCCCCTCGAGAATGTAGTGCTCCCTCAGTACTGGCCCTCCGACAGTGCGGCATTCCCTCAGTACTGCCCTTCTAAAAGTGCAGCACTCACTCAGTACTGCCCCTCCGACAGTGCAGCACTCCCTCAGTACGGCCCCTCCAACAGTACAGCGCTCCATCAGTACTGTCCCTCCGACAGAGCAGCTCTCCCTCAGTACTGCCCCTCCGACAGTGCAGCTCTCCCTCTGTACTGCCCCTCCAACAGTGCAGCACTCACTCAGTACTTCCCCTCCGACAGTGCAGCACTCCCTCAGTACTGCCCCTCCGACAGTGCATAACTCCCTCAATACTGCCCCTCCGATAGTCCGGCGCTCCCTCAGTTCTGCCGCTTTGAATGTGCAATGCTCCCTCAGTGCTGCCCCTCCAACAGTGCAGCTCTCCATCAGTACTTCCCCTCCGACAGTGCAGCACTCCTTCAGTACTGCCCTTCTGAAAGTGCGGCTCTCCCTCAGTACTGCCTCTCCGACAGTGCAGGCACCCCCTCAATACTGCCCCTCCGACAGTGCAGGCACTCCCTCAATACTGCCCCTCCGACAGTGCAGCGCTCCCTCAGTACTGCCCCTCCGACAGTCCAGCGGTCCCTCAGTTCTGCCCCTTTGAAAGTGCAGTGCTTCCTCAGTACTGCCCCTCCAACAGTGCAGCTCTCACTCAGTACAGCCCCTCCGACAGTGCAGCACTCCCTCAGTACTGCCCCTCCGACAGTCCAGCGCTCCCTCAGTTCTGCCCCTTTGAAAGTGCAGTGCTTCCTCAGTACTGCCCCTCCAACAGTGAAGCTCTCCATCAGTACTGCCCCTCCGACAGTGCAGCACTAACTCAGTACTGATCCTCTGAAAGTGCGGCACTCCCTCAGTACTGCCCCTCCGACAGTGCAGGCACTCCCTCAATACTGCCCCTCCGACAGTGCATTACTCCCTCAGTACTGCCAATCTGACAGTGCCATGTTCCCTCAGTAATGCACCTCCAACAGTGCAGCACTCCGTCAGTACTGCCCCCCCCACAGTGTGATGCTCCCTCAGTACTGCCCCTCTGACAGTGCGGCGCTCCCTCAGTACTGTCGCTCCGACAGTGCAGCGCTCCCTCAGTACTGCCCCTCCGACAGTGCAGCACTCACTCAGTACTGCCCCTCGAGAATGTAGTGCTCCCTCAGTACTGGCCCTCTGACAGTCCGGCGCTCGCTCATTACTGCCCCTCCCACAGTGCGGCACTCCCTCAGTATTGCCCCTCCCACAGTGCAGCACTCACTCTGTACTGGCCCTCCGAGAGTGTAGTGCTCCCCCAGTACTGCCCCTCCGACAGTCCGGCGCTCACTCAGTTCTGCCCCTCCGAACGTGCAGCGCTCCCTCAGTACTGCCCAAGCGACAGTGCAGCTCTCCCTCAGTACTGCCCCTCCGACTGTCCGGCGTTCCCTCAGTTCTGCCCCTTTGACATTGCAGTGCTCCCTCAGTACTGCTCCTCCGACAGTGCAGCAGTCCCTCAGTACTGCCCTTCCGAAATGCAGCACTCCCTCAGTACTGCTCCTCCGACAGTGCAGCACTCCCTCAGTACGGCCCCACCGACAGTGCAGCACTCCCTCAGTACTACCCCTCCTACAGTGTTGTGCTCCCTCAGTACAGCTCCTCCGACAGTGCAGCACTTCCTCAGTACGGCCCCTCCGACAGTGCAGTCACGCCCTCAGTACTGCTCCTGTGACAGTGCAGCACTCCCTCAGTTCTGCCCCTCGAGAGTGTAGTGCTCCCTCAGTACTGGCCCTCTGACAGTCCAGCGCTCGCTCATTACTGCTCCTCCCACAGTGTGGCACTCCCTCAGTATTGCCCCTCCCACAGTGCAGCACTCACTCTGTACTGGCCCTCCGAGAGTGTAGTGCTCCCCCAGTACTGCCCCTCCGACAGTCCGGCGGTCCCTCACTTTTGCCCCTTTGACAGTGCAGCTCTCCCTCAGTACTGCCCCTCCGACTGTGCAGCTCTCCCTCAGTACTGCCCCCCTGACTGTGCAGCGCTCCCTCAGTACTGCCCCTCCGATAGAGCAGCTCTCCCTCAGTACTGCCCCTCCGACTGTCCGGCGTTCCCTCAGTTCTGCCCCTTTGACAGTGCAGTGCTCCCTCAGTACTGCCCCTCCGACTGTGCAGCTCTCCCTCAGTACTGCCCCCCTGACTGTGCAGCGCTCCCTCAGTACTGCCCAAGCGACAGTGCAGCTCTCCCTCAGTACTGCCCCTCCGACTGTCCGGCGTTCCCTCAGTTCTGCCCCTTTGACAGTGCAGTGCTCCCTCAGTACTGCCCCTCCGACTGTGCAGCTCTCCCTCAGTACTGCCCCCCTGACTGTGCAGCGCTCCCTCAGTACTGCCCCTCCGATAGTGCAGCTCTCCCTCAGTACTGCCCCTCCGACTGTCCGGCGTTCCCTCAGTTCTGCCCCTTTGACAGTGCAGTGCTCCCTCAGTACTGCCCCTCCGACTGTGCAGCTCTCCCTCAGTACTGCCCCCCTGACTGTGCAGCGCTCCCTCAGTACTGCCCCTCTGACAGTGCAGCTCTCCCTCAGTACTGCCCCTCCGACTGTCCGGCGTTCCCTCAGTTCTGCCCCGATGACAGTGCAGTGCTCCCTCAGTACCGCCCCTCCGACTATGCAGCTCTCCCTCAGTACTGCCCCCCTGACTGTGCAGCGCTCCCTCAGTACTGCCCCTCCGATAGTGCAGCACTCCCTCAGTACTGCCCCTCCAAGAGTGTAGCGCTCCCTCAGTACTGCCCCCCGACAGTGCAGCACTCCTCGGTACTGCCCCTCCGACAGTGCAGCACTCCCTCAGTACGGCCCACTCCAACAGTACAGCGCTCCATCAGTACTGTCCCTCCGACAGTGCAGCTCTCCCTCAATACTGCTCCTCCGATAGTCCGGCGCTCCCTCAGTTCTGCCCCTTTGAATGTGCAGAGCTCGCTCAGTACTGCCCCTCCAACAGTGCAGCTCTCCATCAGTACTGCCCCTTGACAGTGCAGCACTCCTTCAGTACTGCCCCTCTGAAAGTGCGGCTCTCCCTCAGTACTGCCCCTCCGACAGTGCAGCTCTCCCTCAATACTGCTCCTCCGATAGTCCGGCGCTCCCTCAGTTCTGCCCCTGTGACAGTGCAGCACTCCCTCAGTACTGTACCTCCAACAATGAAGCACTCCCTCAGTACTGCCCCTGTGACAGTGCAGCACTCCCTCTGTGCTGCCCCTCCGACAGTGCAGCACTCCCTCAGTACTGCCCCACCGACAGTGCAGCTCTCCCTCAGTTCTGCCCATCCGACAGTGCAGCTCTCCCTCAGTACTGCCCCTCCAACAATGTAGCAGTCCCTCAGTACTGCCCCTATGAAATGCAGCACTCCCTCAGTACTGCCCCTCCGAGAGTGCAGCGCTCCCTCAGTACTGCCCCTCCGACAGTGCAGCTCTCCCTCAGTACTGCCCCTCTGACAGTGCAGCACTCACTCAATACTGCCCCTCCAAGAGTGTAGCACTCCTTCAATGCTGCCCCTCCGACAGTGCAGCACTCCCTCAGTACTGCTCCTCTGAAAGTGCGGCACTCCCTCAGTACTGCCCCTACGACAGTGCAGGCACTCCCTCAATGCTGCCCCTCCGACAGTGCAGGCACTCCCTCAATACTGCCCCCCCCCGCCACAGTGCAGGCACTCCCTCAATACTGCCCCTCCGCCACAGTGCATTACTCCCTCAGTACTGCCAATCTGACAGTGCCATGTTCCCTCAGTAATGCACCTCCAACAGTGCAGCACTCCCTCAGTAATGCACCTCCAACAGTGCAGCACTCCCTCAGTACTGCTCCCCCACAGTGTGATGCTCCCTCAGTACTGCCCCTCTGACAGTGCGCGCTCCCTCAGTACTGTCGCTCCGACAGTGCAGCGCTCCCTCAGTACTGCCCCTCCGACAGTGCAGCACTCACTCAGTACTGCCCCTCCGAGAGTGTAGTGCTCCCCCAGTACTGCCCCTCCGACAGTCCGGCGCTCACTCAGTTCTGCCCCTCCGACAGTGCAGCACTCCCTCAGTACTGCCCCTCCGACAGTGCAGCACTCCCTCAGTACTGCCCCTCCGACAGTCCAGCGCTCCCTCAGTTCTACCCCTTTGAAAGTGCAGTGCTTCCTCAGTACTGCCCCTCCAACAGTGAAGCTCTCCATCAGTACTGCCCCTCCGACAGTGCAGCACTAACTCAGTACTGATCCTCTGAAAGTGCGGCACTCCCTCAGTACTGCCCCTACGACAGTGCAGGCACTCCCTCAATGCTGCCCCCCCCGCCACAGTGCAGGCACTTCCTCAATGCTGCCCCCCCCCGCCACAGTGCAGGCACTCCCTCAATACTGCCCCTCCGCCACAGTGCATTACTCCCTCAGTACTGCCAATCTGACAGTGCCATGTTCCCTCAGTAATGCACCTCCAACAGTGCAGCACTCCCTCAGTAATGCACCTCCAACAGTGCAGCACTCCCTCAGTACTGCCCCCCCACAGTGTGATGCTCCCTCAGTACTGCCCCTCCGACAGTGCAGCACTCACTCTGTACTGGCCCTCCGAGAGTGTAGTGCTCCCCCAGTACTGCCCCTCCGACAGTCCGGCGCTCACTCAGTTCTGCCCCTCCGACAGTGCAGCACTCCCTCAGTACTGCCCCTCCGACAGTGCAGCACTCCCTCAGTACTGCCCCTCCGACAGTCCAGCGCTCCCTCAGTTCTGCCCCTTTGAAAGTGCAGTGCTTCCTCAGTACTGCCCCTCCAACAGTGAAGCTCTCCATCAGTACTGCCCCTCCGACAGTGCAGCATTAACTCAGTACTGATCCTCTGAAAGTGCGGCACTCCCTCAGTACTGCCCCTCCGACAGTGCAGCATTAACTCAGTACTGATCCTCTGAAAGTGCAGCACTCCCTCAGTACTGCCCCTCCAACAGTGAAGCTCTCCATCAGTACTGCCCCTCCGACAGTGCAGCATTAACTCAGTACTGATCCTCTGAAAGTGCGGCACTCCCTCAGTACTGCCCCTCCGACAGTGCAGGCACTCCCTCAATACTGCCCCCCCCCCGCCACAGTGCAGGCACTCCCTCAATACTGCCCCCCCCCGCCACAGTGCAGGCACTCCCTCAATACTGCCCCTCCGACAGTGCATTACTCCCTCAGTACTGCCAATCTGACAGTGCCATGTTCCCTCAGTAATGCACCTCCAACAGTGCAGCACTCCCTCAGTAATGCACCTCCAACAGTGCAGCACTCCCTCAGTACTGCCCCCCCACAGTGTGATGCTCCCTCAGTACTGCCCATCCGACAGTGCAGCTCTCCCTCAGTACTGCCCCTCCAACAATGTAGCAGTCCCTCAGTACTGCCCCTATGAAATTCAGCGCTCCCTCAGTACTGCCCCTCCGACAGTGCAGCTCTCCCTCAGTACTGCCCCTCTGACAGTGCAGCACTCACTCAGTACTGCCCCTCCAAGAGTGTAGCACTCCTTCAATGCTGCCCCTCCGACAGTGCAGCACTCCCTCAGTACTGACCCTACGACAGTGCAGGCACTCCCTCAATGCTGCCCCTCCAACAGTGCAGGCACTCCCTCAATACTGCCCCTCCGCCACAGTGCATTACTCCGTCAGTACTGCCAATCTGACAGTGCCATGTTCCCTCAGTAATGCACCTCCAACAGTGCAGCACTCCCTCAGTAATGCACCTCCAACAGTGCAGCACTCCCTCAGTACTGCCCCCCCACAGTGTGATGCTCCCTCAGTACTGCCCCTCTGACAGTGCGGCGCTCCCTCAGTACTGTCGCTCCGACAGTGCAGCGCTCCCTCAGTACTGACCCTCCGACAGTGCAGCACTCACTCAGTACTGGCCCTCCGAGAGTGTAGTGCTCCCCCAGTACTGCCCCTCCGACAGTCCGGCGCTCACTCAGTTCTGCCCCTCCGACAGTGCAGCACTCCCTCAGTACTGCCCCTCCGACAGTGCAGCACTCCCTCAGTACTGCCCCTCCGACAGTCCAGCGCTCCCTCAGTTCTACCCCTTTGAAAGTGCAGTGCTTCCTCAGTACTGCCCCTCCAACAGTGAAGCTCTCCATCAGTACTGCCCCTCCGACAGTGCAGCACTAACTCAGTACTGATCCTCTGAAAGTGCAGCACTCCCTCAGTACTGCCCCTACGACAGTGCAGGCACTCCCTCAATGCTGCCCCCCCCCGCCACAGTGCAGGCACTCCCTCAATACTGCCCCTCCGCCACAGTGCATTACTCCCTCAGTACTGCCAATCTGACAGTGCCATGTTCCCTCAGTAATGCACCTCCAACAGTGCAGCACTCCCTCAGTAATGCACCTCCAACAGTGCAGCACTCCCTCAGTACTGCCCCCCCACAGTGTGATGCTCCCTCAGTACTGCCCCTCCGACAGTGCAGCACTCACTCTGTACTGGCCCTCCGAGAGTGTAGTGCTCCCCCAGTACTGCCCCTCCGACAGTCCGGCGCTCACTCAGTTCTGCCCCTCCGACAGTGCAGCACTCCCTCAGTACTGCCCCTCCGACAGTGCAGCACTCCCTCAGTACTGCCCCTCCGACAGTCCAGCGCTCCCTCAGTTCTGCCCCTTTGAAAGTGCAGTGCTTCCTCAGTACTGCCCCTCCAACAGTGAAGCTCTCCATCAGTACTGCCCCTCCGACAGTGCAGCATTAACTCAGTACTGATCCTCTGAAAGTGCGGCACTCCCTCAGTACTGCCCCTCCGACAGTGCAGGCACTCCCTCAATACTGCCCCCCCCCGCCACAGTGCAGGCACTCCCTCAATACTGCCCCCCCCCCGCCACAGTGCAGGCACTCCCTCAATACTGCCCCTCCGACAGTGCATTACTCCCTCAGTACTGCCAATCTGACAGTGCCATGTTCCCTCAGTAATGCACCTCCAACAGTGCAGCACTCCCTCAGTACTGCCCCCCCACAGTGTGATGCTCCCTCAGTACTGCCCCTCTGACAGTGCGCGCTCCCTCAGTACTGCCCCTCGAGAGTGTAGTGCTCCCTCAGTACTGCCCCTCTGACAGTGCGGCGCTCCCTCAGTACTGTCGCTCCGACAGTGCAGCGCTCCCTCAGTACTGACCCTCCGACAGTGCAGCACTCACTCTGTACTGGCCCTCCGAGAGTGTAGTGCTCCCCCAGTACTGCCCCTCCGACAGTCCGGCGCTCACTCAGTTCTGCCCCTTTGACAGTGCAGCTCTCCCTCAGTACTGCCCAAGCGACAGTGCAGCTCTCCCTCAGTACTGCCCCTCCGAATGTCCGGCGTTCCCTCAGTTCTGCCCCTTTGACAGTGCAGTGCTCCCTCAGTACTGCCCCTTTGACAGAGCAATGCTCCCTCAGTACTGCCCCTCCAACAATGCAGCAGTCCCTCAGTACTGCTCCTCCGACAGTGCAGCACTCCCTCAGTACGGCCCCACCGACAGTGCAGCACTCCCTCAGTACTACCCCTCCTACAGTGTTGTGCTCCCTCAGTACAGCTCCTCCGACAGTGCAGCACTTCCTCAGTACGGCCCCTCCGACAGTGTCGGCGCTCTCTCAGTACTGGCCCTCCGACAGTGCAGCACTCCCTCAGTACTGCCCCTCCGACAGTCCGGCGCTCCCTCAGTTCTGCCCCTTTCACAGTGCAGTGCTCCCTCAGTACTGCCCCTCCAACAGTGCAGCTCTCCCTCAGTACTGCCCCTCCGACAGTGCAGCACTCGCTCAGTACGGCCCCACCGACAGTGCAGCACTCCCTCAGTACTACCCCTCCTACAGTGTTGTGCTCCCTCAGTACAGCTCCTCCGACAGTGCAGTGCTCCCGCAGTACTGCCCCTCCGACAGTGCAGCTCTCCCTCAGTACTAACCCTCTGACAGTGCAGTGCTCCCTCAGTACTGCCCCTCCAACAGTGCAGCTCTCCCTCAGTACTGCCCCTTCGACGTGCAGGCACTCCCTCAGTACTGATCCTCCGACATTGCGGCATTCCCTCCGTGCTGCCCCTCCAACAGTGCGGCACACCCTCAGTACTGCCCTTCTGAAAGTGCAGTGCTCCCTCAGTACTGCCCCTCCAAGAGTGTAGCACTCCTCAGTACTGCTTTTCCGACAGTGCAGCACTGCCTCAGTACGGCCCCTCCAACAGTACAGCGCTCCATCAGTACTGTCCCTCCGACAGTGCAGCTCTCCCTCAGTACTGCCCCCCTGTCAGTACAGCGCTCTATCTGTACTACCCCTCTGAATGTGCGGCTCTCCCTCAATACTGCCCCTCCGACAGTGCAGGTACTCCCTCAATACTGCCCCTCGGACAGTGCAGCGCTCCCTCAGTACTGTACCTCCAACAATGAAGCACTCCCTCAGTACTGCCCCTGTGACAGTGCAGCACTCCCTCAGTACTGCCCCACCAACAGTGCAGCTCTCCCTCAGTTCTGCCCATCCGACAGTGCAGCTCTTCCTCAGTACTGCCCCTCCAACAATGTAGCAGTCCCTCAGTACTGCCCCTATGAAATGCAGCACTCCCTCAGTACTGCCCCTCCGAGAGTGCAGCGCTCCCTCAGTACTGCCCCTCCGACAGTGCAGCTCTCACTCAGTACTGCCCCTCCAAGAGTGTAGCACTCCCTCAATGCTGCCCCTCAGACAGTGCAGCACTCCCTCAGTACTGCTCCTCTGAAAGTGCGGCACTCCCTCAGTACTGCCCCTACGACAGTGCAGGCACTCCCTCAATGCTGCCCCTCCGACAGTGCAGCACTCCCTCAGTACTGCTCCTGTGACAGTGCAGCACTCCCTCAATACTGCCCCCCCGCCACAGTGCATTACTCCCTCAGTACTGCCAATCTGACAGTGCCATGTTCCCTCAGTAATGCACCTCCAACAGTGCAGCACTCCCTCAGTACTGCCCCCCCACAGTGTGATGCTCCCTCAGTACTGCCCCTCCGACAGTGCAGCGCTTCCTCAGTACTGCCCCTCCGTCAGTGCAGCACTCACTCAGTACTGCCCCTCGAGAGTGTAGTGCTCCCCCAGTACTGCCCCTCCGAGAGTCCGGCGCTCCCTCAGTTCTGCCCCTTTGACAGTGCAGTGATCCCTCAGTACTGCCCCTCTGACAGTGCAGCTCTCCCTCAGTACTGCTCCTGTGACAGTGCAGGCACTCACTCAATACTGCCCACCCCGCCACAGTGCAGGCACTCCCTCAGTACGGTCCCTCCAACAGTACAGTGCTCCCTCAGTACTGCCCCTTTGACAGTGCAATGCTCCCTCAGCACTGCCACTCCGACAGTCCGGCGCTCCCTCATTTCTGCCCCTTTGACAGTGCAGTGCTCCCTCAGTCCTGCCCCTCCAACAGTGCAGCTCTCCCTCAGTACTGCCCCTCGACAGTGCAGCTCTCCCTCAGTACTGCCCCTCCGACAGTGCAGGCACTCCCTCAGTACTGATCCTCCGACAGTGCGGCATTCCCTCCGTACTGCCCCTCCGAAAGTGCGGCACTCCCTCAGTACTGCCCTTCTGAAAGTGCAGCACTCACTCAGTACTGCCCCTCCAAGAGTGTAGTGCTCCCTCAGTACTGCCCCTCCAACAGTACAGCGCTCCATCAGTACTGTCCCTCCGACAGTGCAGCTCTCCCTCAGTACTGCCCCGCTGACAGTGCGGCGCTCTATCTGTACTGCCCCTCCGACAGTGCAGCACTCCCTCAGTACTGCCCCACCGACAGTGCAGCGCTCCCTCAATTCTGCCCCTCCGACAGTGCAGGTACTCACTCAATACTGCCCAACCCGCCACAGTGCAGGCACTCCCTCAGTACAGCCCCTCCAACAGTACAGTGCTCCCTCATTACTGCCCCTTTGACAGTGCAATGCTCCCTCAGTACTGCCACTCCGACAGTCCGGCGCTCCCTCATTTCTGCCCCTCGACAGTGCAGCTCTCCCTCAGTACTGCCCCTCCGACAGTGCAGGCACTCCCTCAGTACTGATCCTCCGACAGTGCGGCATTCCCTCCGTACTGCCCCTCCAACAGTACAGCGCTCCATCAGTACTGCCCCTCCGACAGTGCAGCTCTCCCTCAGTACTGCCCCTGTGACAGTGCAGCACTCCCTCTGTGCTGCCCCTCCGACAGTGCAGCACTCCCTCAGTACTGCCCCCCGCCCCCACAATGCAGGCACTCCCTCAATCCTTCCTCTCCGACAGTGCAGCGCTCCCTCAGTACTGCCCCTCCAACAGTGCAGGATTCCCTCAATCCTGCCCCCCCCCACAGTTTGATGCTCCCTCAGTACTGCCCCTCCGACAGTGCAGTGCTCCCTCAGTACTGCCCCTCCAACAGTGCAGCTCTCCCTCAGTACTGCCCCTCGACAGTGCAGCTCTCCCTCAGTACTGCCCCTCCGACAGTGCAGGCACTCCCTCAGTACTGATCCTCCGACAGTGCGGCATTCCCTCCGTACTGCCCCTCCGACAGTGCGGCACTCCCTCAGTACTGCCCTTCTGAAAGTGCAGCACTCACTCAGTACTGTCCCTCCAAGAGTGTAGTGCTCCCTCAGTACTGCCCCTCCAACAGTACAGCGCTCCATCAGTACTGTCCCTCCGACAGTGCAGCTCTCCCTCAGTACTGCCCCGCTGACAGTGCGGCGCTCTATCTGTACTGCCCCTCCGACAGTGCAGCACTTCCTCAGTACTGCCCCTCCGTCAGTGCAGCGCTCCCTCAGTACTGCCCCTCTGAATGTGCGGCTCTCCCTCAATTCTGCCCCTCCGACAGTGCAGGTACTCACTCAATACTGCCCACCCCGCCACAGTGCAGGCACTCCCTCAGTACGGCCCCTCCAACAGTACAGTGCTCCCTCAGTACTGCCCCTTTGACAGTGCAATGCTCCCCCAGTACTGCCACTCCGACAGTCCGGCGCTCCCTCATTTCTGCCCCTCGACAGTGCAGCTCTCCCTCAGTACTGCCCCTCCGACAGTGCAGGCACTCCCTCAGTACTGATCCTCCGACAGTGCGGCATTCCCTCCGTACTGCCCCTCCGACAGTGCGGCACTCCCTCAGTACTGCCCTTCTGAAAGTGCAGCACTCACTCAGTACTGCCCCTCCAAGAGTGTAGTGCTCCCTCAGTACTGCCCCTCCAACAGTACAGCGCTCCATCAGTACTGCCCCTCCGACAGTGCAGCACTCCCTCAGTACTGCCCCTCCGACAGTGCAGCGCTCCCTCAGTACTGCCCCTCCGACAGTGCTGCGCTCCCTCAGTACTGCCCCTCCAACAATGAAGCACTCCCTCAGTACTGCCCCTTTGACAGTGCAGCGCTCCCTCAGTACTGCCCCTCCGACAGTGCTGCGCTCCCTCAGTACTGCCCCTCCAACAATGAAGCACTCCCTCAGTACTGCCCCTTTGACACTGCAGCTCTCCCTCAGTACTGCCCCTGTGACAGTGCAGCACTCCCTCTGTGCTGCCCCTCCGACAGTGCAGCACTCCCTCAGTACTGCCCCCGCCCCCCCCTACAATGCAGGCACTCCCTCAATACTTCCTCTCCGACAGTGCAGCGCTCCCTCAGTACTGCCCCTCCAACAGTGCAGCACTCCCTCAGTACTGCCCCCCCCACAGTGTGAAGCTCCCTCAGTACTGCCCCTCCGACAGTGCGGCGCTCCCTCAGTACTGTCACTCCGACAGTGCAGCACTCACTCAGTACTGCCCCTCGAGAGTGTAGTGCTCCCTCAGTACTGCCCCTCTGACAGTCCGGCGCTCCCTCAGTACTGCCCCTCCCACATTGCAGCAGTCCCTCAGTACTGCCCCTCTGACAGTGCAGCTCTCCCTCAGTTCTGCCCATCTGACAGTGCAGCTCTCCCTCAGTACTGCCCCTCCGACTGTCCGGCGCTACCTCAGTTCTGCCCCTTTGACAGTGCAGTGCTCCCTCAGTACTGCCCCTCCGACAGTCCGGCACTCCCTCAGTTCTTCCCCTTTGACAGTGCGGTGCTCCCTCAGTACTGCCCCTCCAACAATGCAGCACTCCCTCAGTACTGCCCCTCCGACAGTGCAGCACTCCCTCAGTACTGCCCCTCCGACAGTGCAGCGCTCCCTCAGTACTGCCCCTCCGACAGTGCAGCTCTCCCACAGTACTGCCCCTCCGACTGTGCAGCACTCACTCAGTACTGCCCCTCCAAGAGTGTAGCGCTCCCTCAGTACTGCCCCTCCGACAGTGCAGCACTCCTCAGTACTGCCCCTCCGACAGTGCAGCACTCACTCAGTACTGCCCCTCGAGTGTGTAGTGCTCCCTCAGTAGTGCCCCTCCCACAATGCAGCACTCACTCTGTACTGCCCCTCCGAGAGTGTTGTGCTCCTACAGTACTGCCCCTCCGACAGTCCGGCGCTCCCTCAGTTCTGCCCCTTTGACAGTGCAGTGCTCCCTCAGTACTGCCCCTCCGACAGTCCGGCACTCCCTCAGTACTGCCCCTTTGACAGTGCAGTGCTCCCTCAGTACTGCCCCTCTGACAGTGCAGCTCTCCCTCAGTACTGCCCAAGAGACAGTGCAGCTCTCCCTCAGTACTGCCCCTCCGACTGTCCGGCGTTCCCTCAGTTCTGCCCCTTTGACAGTGCAGTGCTCCCTCAGTACTGCCCCTCCGACAGTCCGGCGCTCCCTCAGTTCTGCCCCTCCCACAGTGTGGTGCTCCCTCAGTACAGCTCCTCTGACAGTGCAGCACTTCCTCAGTACGGCCCCTCCGACAGTGCAGCACTCCCTCAGTACGGCCCCTCCGACACTGCAGCACTCCCTCTGTACCGCCCCTGCGACAGTGCAGGCACTCCCTCAGTACGGCCCCTCCGACAGTGTAGGCACTCCCTCAGTACGGCCCCTCCGACAGTGCAGGCACTCCCTCAGTACGGCCCCTCCGACAGTGCAGGCACTCCCTCAGTACGGCCCCTCCGACAGTACAGCGCTCTTTCAGTACTGCACTGGGAGTGTCAGCCTAGATTTTTTTTGTGCTCATGTACTTAGAGTGGGACTTGAACCCACAAGCTTCTGACTCAGAGGCGAGTGAGCTATGCCCTGTGTCACAGCTGGCATTGCCAAAGGAGGCCAAAGGTTGCCTCGATCTCACGCTTGCAGTGTCGAGGATCGGGGAAGAAAGGAATGACCCAAACAGTTTGCCGTACGAGCTTCAAAAATATCAGTAGCCCCCTGCTGTTTGTGGATTGTTCAATAGTTTGTGAGATGAAGGCAGATAAGGGAAATCTTAGCACAGATCATCTTTCATCCTTGCAACGGAGTTCACCCATTGATTCACTGACCCACAAACACTATCGGCCCCCAGTGACCCCGAGACGCAGAGTGTCTGCCCCTCAACCCCCATCCAGCCCCCGCTCCCCCGCCCCCACCCCTCTATCCCCCGCACCCCCCACCTCCAGCCCATCTCCAGCCTCACCCCTGCCCCCACCCACCCCTCCACCTTCCCCATCCCTCCATTCCCACCATCTCCCACCCAGCCCTCCATCCCCCCACGCCTCAACCCCTCTATCCCTCCGCCGCCACCCCTCCATCCCCTCCAGCCCCATCCCCCACCCCCTCCCCCACCCCTCCATTTCCCCCTCCCCCCCCCGCCCCCCACCACCCCCCCCCCCCCACTACTGATGGGCAAAAAATGAAAGTTTGAACTAGGAGCCATGGCACGGGAGGTATTTGATGTTCTGGTGCCCATCCTCACCAGCCCTGTCGGACCCCACGCACCGTTAGCACCACTGAAAGACCTTTTGGCGGCAGCACTTGCCGGCGTGATTTGGCGCGGGCGGCAATGTGAGCGGAGAACTCTAAAATGTTTGAGCTGGTGTCACCTTGGCCTCACACTCCAATTCAGCAAAATCCTCTCGCCGAGAGCAGAGAACGGCAGCGCTGCCGACCTGTCGAAAATGGCGGCCACCGCGGGACCTGCCACCAGGCGCCGGAGGGATGCCAGTTGGTGTTTCTTCGCCATTTCATGACACGGTCTAGAGGCACCGGAGGTACTGGAGCAGGAGCAGAAATGATTTACTGGGATGATACCAGAACCGAGAGGTTATACCCATCAGGGAAGGCTGACAAGGCAGGGGCACTTTACTCTAAAATAGAGGGACAACCTGATCGAGGGCTTGAGGATTATGAAAGGGTTTGAGAGGGTAGACGTAGTGAAGATATTTCCACTTGCAGGCGAGACCTGAACTCGGGGCCATAAATATAAGATAGTCACTGATAAATCCAATGGGGAATTCAGGAGGAACGTCTTTACCCAGAGAGTGGTAAGAATGTGGAACTCACTACCACAAGGTGTAGTTGAGGTGAATAGCACAGATACATTTAAGGGGAAGCTGGATAAACACATGAAGGAGAAAGGAATGGATGGATATGTTGAAGGGTGGGAGGAGGCTTGTGTAGCGCATGGACTTGTTGAGCTGAATGGCCTCCCGCTGTGCTGTAAATACTGTATAGTGAGTTACCACAAACAACAATGTAATAATGATTAGATCATCCCTTTTAGTAATGTTGCTTGAGGGATAAATATTGGCAAGGACAGCAGGGAGAACTCCCTTGCTGTTCTACAAATATTACCATGGGATCTTTTACATCCACCTGACAGGGCAGACGGGGCCTCGCTTTAATGTCTCATCCGAAAGATAGCACCTCCGACATTGCGGCGCTCCCTCAGCACTGCACTGGGAGTGTCAGCCTAGACTTATGTGCTCAAGTTGCTGGAGTGGGACCTGAAGCCACCACCGCCTGACTCAGAGGTGAGTGTGCTACCCACTGAGCCTGATACCCAAGGCTGATCGGATGGTAACAGTGTCCTCACGAGAGGAGAGACAACTGGAAGGGAAACAGTTAGACCTGACAAAGACTGCAATGTTATACCATAAGGGACAATGATAAAGCACAGCAGAGGGCTGAAAGTGCCAAGAGAGAGTGTGAGGTGCATCTTCTATTTTAGTCAGAACTTCACTTCACAGAATAACATTGCTAATTATTAATCTCCCAGAGCTCCCAACTAATCCACTTCCCTGTCCTTCCTCTCTGAGTCATTACTGAATAAACTCTGTTCAATCTCCTCACTCACTCAGTTGCATATATTGGCTGCGTACACTGATCTCAGTATTGCAGAGTTTATAACTGTTTGACGATAAGGGAAGTGTCGAGTCAGCGGCCCATGTTAATGACTCGATGCTGCAATAAACACTGTAGCTAGTGTTTGATGTTAATAGTCAATGCTGCACATCGAGAAGCACTGGAATTTTCTCAAACGCTTGCATTATTTGTTCTCAATGAATAAAAATTGCTTTAGAAAGCAGATCTTTTGTAGGGTAGTGGCAAAAAACAAATTAAATATCAATATCTAAGTCGATTATGCAGGTCAAAGCTTGCAGTGTAAAAGCGTGGATATCTTGTAGGCTGCCTGCGAATTCCCTCTGAGCGCAGTGCTCAATGAGGTGCTCCAGGGCAATGTTCCTGCTAAGCTGGGCAAAGCACAGCTACCTGATGATCCTGCACAGCCCGCGGTCAGCTTTTCTAATATTACGTTTTGCGCATAACTGTGAATGGTCCATGAAGCCCCTTAAAGTGGCCATGCACCCAAACCAAAAATTAGGGGGATTATTGCTCCAGGGTCTGATTGGGAGCTCCACTGTCACATGATGGGGATGCTTTAATCTTCCATCTTCCACACTTTAAGATTGAAGTTGGGGACCTGGAACGTCAGGACCCTCATGGACATCATCATCATCATAGGCAGTCCCTCGAAACGAGGATGACTTGCTTCCACGCCAAAAAAAAAGGATGAGTTCTCAGGTGTTTCGAATGAAGAACCTGAACTACATCCTGAAGTGTGGAAGATGCCTGTGTGTGGATTTTTTAAATGTGGGGTGGCCGTTGCACACCAGCCACCACATGGACAATTCCAACAGCGACAGGCCGGAACGCCGTACTTCTATAGTTGCCCGGGAACTTAGACGCTTCGACATTGACTTTGCCGCCCTAAGCAAGACTCAGTGGGCAGGGGAATGCCAGCTCAAGGAACAAGGTGGAGGTTACACCTTCTTCTGGAAAGACAAACCATGGAGTTGGCTTCGCTGTAAAAAACAAACTAGTGGGCTGTCTCAGAAACTCCCACTGCGGGATAAACGAACGCCTCATGACCCTTGAGCTCCCCCTAGCCCGGAACCAGTGCGCTACAATCTTCAGCGCGTACGCCTCAACACTGGAAGCTGCAGACAAGGCCAAAGAGGAATTCTACTCCAGCCTTGAACAATCCCTGTCCCAAGCCCCAATGGGCGACAAGCTGATCCTCCTCGGCGACTTCAACGCCAGAGTCGGAAAGGACACAGACCTCTGGGGACACGTGATCGGCAGGGAGTGGGTAGGGAAAGCCAACTCCAAAGGTACCCTCCTCCTGACAAAATGCTTAGAACATGACCTTGTCATAATCAACACCTTGTCCCGTCAGAAAGACAAGTACAAGGTTTCATGGCAACACCCTCGCTCCAAGCACTGTCACCTGCTCGACTATGTAATCGTCTGAGCGAGGGACTGCAAGGACGTGCGCATCACCCGCACCATGACAGGAGCTGACGACTGCTGGACGGACCACTGCCTAATCCGCTCTGTCATCTCCATCAATGTAGCCCCAAAACAGCGATGGCAACAGAAACACTGCTGCAGGAAAATCAACGATGGAGCACTCAAAGACCCTGATAAGAAAGCCCTATAGAGCCAACTTGATGACTCCCAGTGACCCAGAGACGCAGAGTGTCCACAGGGCCTGGTCTGCCCTCAAGGCCTCCATAATCAGCACCTGTGAAGAGATGCTCGGTCACTCAACCAGGAAACACCAAGACTGGTTCGACGAGAACAACCAGGAGATCCAGGAGCTAATAAGCCGCAAGCGCAAGACATTCCTGAACTGGAAACAGCAACACAACTCGAGAGCAAGAAAGCAGCTCTACAGACGTCTGAAGGTCGAGGCCAAACATAAAACCCACGACCTAAAGAACAGATGGTGGGTGGAGAAAGTGCAGGAGATCCAGCAGCTAGCTGACAACCACTACGTGTGAGGATTCTTCAGCGCAGTCAAGACGACCTACAGCCCAAGCACCCAAGGTCCTACCCCACTGCTGGCCAAAAACGGAGAGGTAGTCATCAAGGACAGAGAGGCAGTCAGTGCCCACGGGAAGGAGCATTTCGAAGATCTCCTTAACTGAGACTCTGACTTCGACGTGAATGTCCTCAACTCCATTCCGCAGCATGCTACCCGCCAGCACCTCAGCACAACTCCAGCCCAGCATGAGGTAGAAAAGGCCTTCCGACAACTGAAGAACAACAAGGCCTCAGGAGCAGATGGAATCCCCGCCAAAGCACTAAAACATGGCGGAGAAACACTATTGGTGTGGTTCCATGACCTCATCTCTCTTATCTGGAAGGAGGAGATCATGCCAGGGGATCTCAGAGACACTGTAGTCGTGACCATCTTCAAGAAAGGGGACAAGTCCGACTGCGGTAACTTCTTGCGAAAGTCATCGCAAGAATCCGCCTGAATCATCTTCTCCCTGTGGCTGAAGAACTCCTCCCAGAGTCGCATTGTGGGTTCCACCCACTAAGGGGCACAATGAACATGATCTTCAATGGGCAGATACATGAGAAATGCAGGGAACAGCACCAACCCTTGTACATGGCCTTCTTTGACCTCACAAAAGCCGTCGACACTGTCAACCATGAGGATTATGGAGCATCCTTCTCAAGTTCAGCTGCCCTCAAAAGTTTGTCACCTTCCTCCGCCTGCTCCATGATGAAATGCAGGCCGTGATCCTGACCAATGGAGCCACCACAGACCCATTCCACATCCGGACTGGGGTCAAGCAAGGCTTCATTCTCTCTCAACAAGTTCCCTGCTGGAGTGCAGCTAAATTATAGGACCAACGGGAATTTGTTCAACCTCTGCAGCCTTCAGGACAAATCCAAGGCCCTCCCATCCTCTGTCATTGAACTACAGTACGTGGACGCCACTTGTGTCTGCGCGCACTCGGAGGCTGAACTCCAAGCCATCGTCAATACCTTCGCCGAGGCGTACGAGAGCATGGGCCTTACACTGAACATCTGTTAGACAAAAGGTCCTCTACCAACCTGCCCCCGCCACACAGCACTGCCCCCCCAGTTATCAAAGTCCATGGCGCGGCCTTGGACAAGTAGACCATTTTCCATACCTCAGGAGCCTACTATCAACAAGAGCAGACATCGACGACTAGGTCCAACACTGCCTCCAGTGCGCCAGCACAGCCTTTGGTCACCTGAGGAAGAGAGTATTTGAAGACCAGGACCTCAAACCCGGCACCAAGCTCATGCTCTACAGGGCAGTAGTTATACCAGCCCTCCTGTATGGCTCAGGGACATGGACTATGTACATCAGGCACCTCAAAGCACTGGAGAAGTACCACCAGCGCTACCTCCGCAAAATCCTGCAAATTCATTGCAGGATAGTCGCACCAACAGCTGTGTTTCCGCTCAGGCCAACATCCCCAGCATCGAAGCACTGACCACGCTCGATCAGCTACATTGGGTGGGCCACATCGTCCGCATGCCAGACACGAGACTAGCCAAAACAAATGCTCTACTCCGAGCTCTGACACAGCAAACAAGCCCCAGGTGGGTAGAGGAAATGCTTCAAGGACATCCTCAAAGCCTCCTTGAAAAAATGTAACATCCCCACCGACAACTGGTAATCCCTGGCCCAAGACCGCCCAAAGTGGAGGAAAAGCATCCGGGAGGGTGCTGAGTACCTCGAGTCTCTTCGCCGAGCTTAAGCCAAGCATCGACAGCGGTGCAGCAACCCAGGCCCCCCACCCACCCATTCCTTCAACCACCGTCTGCCCCACCTGTGACAGGGACTGTAGGTCACGCATTGGTCTCACCATAAGAACATAAGAAATAGGAACAGGAGTAGGCCACATGGTCCCTCGAGCCTGCTCCACTATTTAATACAATCATGACTGACCTGATCATGGACTCAGCTCCACTTCTCCGCCTGCTCCCATAATCTCTTATTCCCTTATCGTTTAAGAAACTGTTTATTTCTGTCTTAAATGTATCCACTGTCCCAGCTTCCACAGCTCTCTGAGGCAGTGAATTCCACAGATTTACAACCCTCTGAAAGAAGAAATTTCTCCTCATCTCAGTTTTAAATGGGCGGCCCCTTATTCTAAGATCATACCCTCTAGTTCTAGTCTCCCCCATCAGTGGAAACATCCTCTCTGCATCCACCCTGTCAAGCCCCCGCATAATCTTATACGTTTCGATAAGATCACCTTTCATTCTTCTGAATTCCAATGAGGCCCCAACCTACTCAACCTTTCCTCATAAGTCAAACCCCTTATCCCCGGAATCAATCTAGTCAACCTTCTCTGAACTGCCTCCAAAGCAAGTATATCCTTTCATAAATATGGAAACCAAAACTGCATGCAGTATCCCAGGTGTGGCCTCACCAATACCTTCTATAGCTGTAGTAAGACTTCCCTGCTTTTATACTCCATCCCCTTTGCAATAAAGGTCAAGATTCCATTGGCCTTCCTGATCACTTGTTGTACCTGCATACGATTCTTTTGCGTTTCATGCACAAGTACCCCCAGGTCCCGCGGTACTGCAGGACTTTGCAATCTTTCTCCATTTAAATAATAGCTTGCTCTTTGATTTTTTTCTGCCAAAGTGCATGAGCTCACACTTTCCAACATTATACTCCATCTGCCAAATTTTTGCCCACTCACTTAGCCTGTCTATGTCCTTTTGCAGATTTTTTGTGTCCTCCTCACATATTGCTTTTCCTCCCATCTTTGTATCGTCAGCAAACTTGGCTATGTTACACACAGTCCCTTCTTCCAAGTCGTTAATATAGATTGTAAATAGTTGGGGTCCCAGCACTGATCCCTGCGGCACACCACTAGTAACTGGTTGCCAATCAGAGAATGAACCATTTATCCCGACTCTCTGTTTTCTGTTAGTTAGCCAATCCTCTATCGATGTTAATATATTACCCCCAACCCCGTGAACTTTTATCTTGTGCAGAACCTTTTATGTGGCACCTTGTCAAGTGCCTTCTGGAAGTCCAAATACACCACATCTACTGGTTCCCCTTTATCCATCCTGTTTGTTACATCCTCGAAGAACTCCAGCAAATTTGTCAAACATGACTTCCCTTCATAAATCCATGTTGACTCTGCTTGACCAAATCAGTCACATGAGAACTCACATTAATGTGGAAGCAAGTCATCCTCGACTCCGAGGGACTGCCTATGATGATGATGATGATGAATGGAGAAGGTGTCAGCATCTGCCGTGAGTGGTTATGATGTGGCCGATGGTTGTCCACTGTTTGTGAGGAAGGTTTGATCCTTTAGGTTGCACTGCGGGAGCAGATGAAAGATGCTGATATAATAAATTAGCAACAGAAACGGTTATGAATAGAGCTATCGCGGAATGTACTGTACATTACACACCTAGAAGGTGAAGGGCTATGGAAGAGATACATCAAGGCTCATTACTCAATACTTACAGTTCCACAATCACAACTGATCTTGAATAACTGTTCATATTACAGGATTAGATAAGCCAGAATTATATGAGGGAATTAATGCATGGAGGGTAATAAATCAACTCTGATTCATAGCAGAATATAACTGGATGCAAACCAAATCTCAAATCAGCACATATGCAAATGTGTTATGCCAGACTATCGCAACTTGGGAAGCTAGAAGAAGAAAAGTCAACATTTTTTGAGATTCTAACTGGAACAGACAGTGCTGCTCCAAGCAACCTCTCTCTATCTCATTTGAACACACGGTAACCAGGAAGGTTGAGCTGCCATTCCTGCCGCTCTAAGCCATGCTTCAGTAATTGTATTAAGGGATATGGCGGGAAGGTGGGTGGGTGGGATTGGGGGTGTGGGGGGGAGGGGGGATTGGGGATGTGGGGGATTGGGAATGTGGGGGTATTGGGGGTTGTGAGGGGAGGGGGGATTGGGGATGTGGGATGATTGGGGGTGTGGGGGAGAGGGATGGGGGTGTGGGGGGAGGGGGATTGGGGGGTGTGGGGGAGGGGGGATTGGGGTGTGGGGGGAGGGGGGATTGGGGATGTGGGGGATTGGGGATGTGGGGGTATTGGGGGTTGTGAGGGGAGGGGGGATTGGGGATGTGGGGGAGGGGGGATTGGGGGTGTGGGGGGAGGGGGATTGGGGGTGTGGGGGGAGGGGGGATTGGGGGTGTGGGGGATGGGGGATTGGGGGTGTGGGGGGAGGGGGGATTGGGGTGTGGGGGAGGGGAGATTGGAGGGATTGGGGATGTGGGGTGATTGGGGTGTGGGGGGAGGGGGGATTGGGGTGTGGGGGATGGGGCAGTGAGGGTGTGGGGGGAGAGGGGATTGGGATGTGGGATGATTGGGGGTGTGGGGGGAGGGGGTTGGGGGTGTAGGGGAGGGGGATTGGGGGTGTGAGGGGAGGGGGAATTGGGGATGTGGGTGATTGGGGGTGTGGGGGGAGGGGGGATTGGGGATGTGGGATGATTGGGGGGTGGGGGGAGGAGGGGTTGGGGGTGTGGGGGAGGGGGGATTGGGTGTGTGGGGGGAGGGGGGATTGGGAGTGTGGGGGGAGGGGGGATTGGGGATGTGGGGTGATTGGGGGTGTGGGGAGAGGGGGATTGTGGGGATTGGGGATGTGGGGTAATTTGGGTGGGGGGATTGGGGCTGTGGGGGTGTGGGGGGAGGGGGGATTGGGGATGTGGGATGATTGGGGGTGTGCGGGGAGGGGGGGTTGGGGGTGTGGGGGAGGGGGGATGGGGGTGTGGGGAGGGGGATTGGGGGGATTGTGGGATGTGGGGTGATTGGGGTTGTGAGGGAGGGGGATTGGGGTGTGGGGGGATTGGGGGTGTGGGGGGTGTGGGGGAGGGGGATTGGGGGTGTGGGGGAGGGGGGATTGGGGGGATTGGGATGTGGGGTGATTGGGGTTGTGAGGGAGGGGGATTGGGGTGTGGGGGGATTGGGGGTGTGGGGGGTGTGGGGAGGGGGGATTGGGGTGTGGGGGTATTGGGGCTGTGGGGTGTGGGGAGGGGGGATTTGGGGTGTGGACAGATTGGGGGAATTGGGGGGATTGGGGGCGTGGTTGTGTGGGGGAGGGGGAATGGAGGTGTGGGGGATGTGGGGGATGGGGGAATGGAGGTGTGGGGGTGGGGGGATTGGGGGTGTGGTGGTATGGGGATATGTGGGTGTGGGGGAGGTGGGGGATTGGGGGTGATTGGGGCTGTGGAGGGGTGGGGTGGGGTATGGGTGGATGGGGATGTGGGGGGATTGTGGGGAGGGGGTTGTGGGGGATTGGGAGGTTGGGTGTGGGGGATTGGGGGAGGGGGATTGAGGGGAGGTGGTGTGGGTGGATTGGGGGGTGTGGGGTGTTGGGGTTTGTGGGTTGTGGGGGGATTGGGGGAGGGGTGTGGGGTAATTTGGGGTGTGGGGGGATTGGGGTTGTGGGGGTGTGGGGGGAGGGGGGGATTGGGGATGTGGGATGATTGGGGGTGTGCGGGGTGGGGGGTTGGGGGTGTGGGGGAGGGGGATTGGGGGTGTGGGGGGTAGGGGGGGATTGGGGGGATTGGGGATGTGGGGTGATTGGGGGTTGTGAGGGGGGTGATTGGGGTTGTGAGGGGAGGGGGGATTGGGGTGTGGGGGGATTGGGGGTGTGGGGGGTGTGGGGGAGGGGGGATTGGGGGTGTGGGGGAGGGGGAATTGGGGGGATTGGGGATGTGGGGTGATTGGGGTTGTGAGGGGAGGGGGGATTGGGGTGTGGGGGGATTGGGGGTGTGGGGGGTGTGGGGGAGGGGGGATTGGGGTGTGGGGGGATTGGGGCTGTGGGGGTGTGGGGGAGGGGGGGATTTGGGGTGTGGACAGATTGGGGGAATTGGGGGGATTGGGGGCGTGGGTTGTGTGGGGGAGGGGGGAATGGAGGTGTGGGGGATGTGGGGGATGGGGGAATGGAGGTGTGGGGGTGTGGGGATTGGGGGTGTGGTGGTATGGGGATATGTGGGTGTGGGGGAGGTGGGGGATTGGGGGGTGATTGGGGGTGTGGAGGGTGTGGGGTGGGGTATGGGTGGATGGGGATGTGGGGTGATTGTGGGGAGGGGGTTGTGGGGGATTGGGGGGTGGGGTGTGGGGGGATTGGGGGAGGGGGATTGAGGGGAGGTGGTGTGGGTGGATTGGGGGGTGTGGGGTGTGGGGGTTTGTGGGTTGTGGGGGGATTGGGGGAGGGGTGTGGGGGGTGTGGGGTGTGGGGGGATTGGTGGGAGGGGGTGTGGGGGGGAGGGGGTGTGGGGGGTTGTGGGTTGTGGGGGAATTGGGGGAGGGTGCGGAGGGTGTGGGTTGTGGGGGGATTGGGGGGAGTGGGTGTGGGGGGAGGGGGTGTGGGGGGATTGGCGGTGTGGGGTGTGGGAGGTTGTGGGGGGATTGGGGGAAGGGGTGTGGGGTGTGGGGGGATGGGAGTGTGGGGGGATTGGGGGTGTGGGGTGTGGTGGGTTGTGGGGGGATTGGGGGTGTGGGGGGTTGTGGTTTGTGGGGGGATTGGGGGAGGGGTGGGGGGTTGTGGGTTGTGGGGGGATTGGGAGAGGGGGTGGGAGGTGTGGGGTGTGGGGGGATTGGGAGAGGGGGTGGGAGATGTGGGGTGTGGGGGGATTGGGGGGAGGGGAGTGTGGGGGGAGGGGGTGTGGGGGGATTGGGGGTTGTGGATTGTGGGGGGATTGGGGGAGGGTGTGGGGCGTGTGGGGTGTGGGGGGGAGGGGGGATTGGGGGTGTGGGGTGTCGGGGGTTGTGGGTTGTGTGGGGATTGGGGGAGGGTGTGGGGGGTGTGGGGTGTGGGGGGAGGGGGGATTGGGGGTGTGGGGTGTCGGGGGTTGTGGGTTGTGGGGGGATTGGGGGAGGGTGTGGGGGGTGTGGGGGGTGTGGGGTGTGGGGGGTTGGGGGAGGGGGCTATGGGGGGATTTGTGGGATTGGGGGGGAGCGGGGGGCAGTGGGCAGGGGGATTGCGTTGTGTGGGGGGATTGGGGGGGTATGGAGCGGGTATGGAGGGGATTCCGGGGGCAGTGGGCGACCAGTGCCGCTGCCTGTCGTTTCCACTCACACATGTAAAACCTGAAGCTACCTCTTCATTTCTCCTTCTCCGTTTCTGGCCCATCTGATGCTGTAAAACCCGCTGATGAAATCCCCACGACCTCCCTGCAGCCTCATACCGCGATCAGGCGGCCTTGTGTCTGCTTGGCGAATTATGTTGAGCTGGTTCTGAATAAGCAAGCTTTCCATTGTCATTATTGATGAGAAATAGTGATGGACTCAGCAGGGGCCAGGCACACACTGGGACTCAATTGGTACTCTTCGCTCAGGTTTCCCATTATTCCCCTCTGTAATCACTTTAATAGAGACATCAGTTTACAATCAATATCTTCAGAATCTATTTCTTGTGTCAGCAGCTCGGTGCTCCAACCAAGGAGCTCAAATCCAAATCGAGTTTACTCTTACCTCAGGTCAAGTGGAATCAATGTGGGAGCCGTGGTTTAATTCTTTCCAGTAAGTTGTTCAGGTGCGACCTGGGGTGGGCTGCATTGCCCCGTTAGTTCAGATTACTTGTCCGGTCTCAAAGTGGAAGAAAGATTATAAGTTTGTATTGCAGCTTATCACAAGCAGCTCATTGCTGAACAAGTCACACTGGGAAATGACCCCGGAAGTGCAAACTGGAGGGTTTTATCCCAAGCGTGAACATTTGGAATTGAATGTGTGGGGGGCCCGGGAGCCAGTGTAGATCAGCAAGCACAGGGTGATAGGTGAGCAGACTTAGTGCTGTTCGGGGCAACAGAGTTTTGGATGAGTTGACCATGATGGATGGGAGAGCGAGTTGGGCAAGGAGAGTCTGCACTGCAGAGCCTTACCTGCATTGCATGCTCTACCTCTCTGCTCCTCAAACTGCTGTATGTTTGCTATTTCATTGTAAATAATTATATAAAATAAAAGTATATGTAAAAATGTGGATAAAACAAATCACTTTAAAATGAGGACTGAATTCCGTCTGCATGTCCTGCCCCAATTACCCCTGACCTCTCACCCTGCTTCATCTCGAGATAATACTTACCCTTAGAAATTCAATATCAGTATCCAATAACAGTTGGGAGATGCCAGACATAGCGCCAGACGCTGAAGTCTTGCCCCTCTCCAAAAATGCGGGTTAATGCCCCCGGAAGGAGATGGAGTATTAAATCACGCGTGTAACTTCCTTCCCGGGGCGTTAACAGAGCGGACCCCCCAGCAGCTAAATCACGTGTCACTTCCTTCCCGGGCCCTAACAGGGCGGACCCCCCAGCACCTAAATCACGTGTCACTTCCTTCCCGGGCCCTAACAGGGCGAAACCCCCAGCAGCTAAATCACGTGTCACTTCCTTCCCGGGCGCTAACAGGGCGGACCCCCCAGCACCTAAATCACGTGTAACTTCCTTCCCGGGGCACTAACAGAGCGGACCCCCCAGCACCTAAATCACGTGTAACTTCCTTCCCGGGGCACGAACAGAGCGGACCCCCCAGCACCTAAATCACGTGTAACTTCCTTCCCGGGCCCTAACAGAGCGGACCCCCCAGCAGCTAAATCACGTGTCACTTCCTTCCCGGGGCACTAACAGAGCGGACCCCCCAGCAGCTAAATCACGTGTCACTTCCTTCCCGGGGCACTAACAGAGCGGACCCCCCAGCACCTAAATCACGTGTAACCTCCTTCCCGGGCGCTAACAGGGCGGACCCCCCAGCACCTAAATCACGTGTAACTTCCTTCCCGGGGCACTAACAGAGCGGACCCCCCAGCACCTAAATCACGTGTAACTTCCTTCCCGGGCCCTAACAGAGCGGACCCCCCAGCAGCTAAATCACGTGTCACTTCCTTCCCGGGGCACTAACAGAGCGGACCCCCCAGCAGCTAAATCACGTGTCACTTCCTTCCCGGGGCACTAACAGAGCGGACCCCCCAGCAGCTAAATCACGTGTCACTTCCCTCCCAGGGCACTAACGGGGCGGACCCCCCAGCACCTAAATCACGTGTCACTTCCTTCCCGGGGCACTAACAGAGCGGACCCCCCAGCACCTAAATCACGTGTCACTTCCCTCCCGGGGCACTAACAGAGCGGACCCCCCAGCACCTAAATCACGTGTCACTTCCTTCCCGGGGCACTAACAGAGCGGACCCCCCAGCAGCTAAATCACGTGTCACTTCCTTCCCGGGGCACTAACAGAGCGGACCCCCCAGCAGCTAAATCACGTGTCACTTCCCTCCCGGGGCACTAACGGGGCGGACCCCCCAGCACCTAAATCACGTGTCACTTCCTTCCCGGGGCACTAACAGAGCGGACCCCCCAGCAGCTAAATCACGTGTCACTTCCCTCCTGGGGCACTAACAGAGCGGACCCCCCAGCTCCTAAATCACGTGTCACTTCCTTCCCGGGGCACTAACAGAGCGGACCCCCCAGCAGCTAAATCACGTGTCACTTCCCTCCCGGGGCACTAACGGGGCGGACCCCCCAGCTCCTAAATCACGTGTCACTTCCTTCCCGGGGCACTAACAGAGCGGACCCCCCAGCTCCTAAATCACGTGTCACTTCCTTCCCGGGGCACTAACAGAGCGGACCCCCCAGCAGCTAAATCACGTGTCACTTCCTTCCCGGGGCGTTAACAGGGCAGACCCCCCAGCAGCCCCACACACTGGGCCACGCAGCACTGCTGCATCTGAGGGGCTGTTCCCTTACTGCAAAATAAAGCTAAAGCTACCCGGACCACCAGGGAGTATGGGGTGGCCCGCGATCAGCCCGTGCCGTCACGATCTCCGGACACAGGCGATCGGGGCGCAACCCCGTAGTGCCACCACTAAACTCTCACCCAATATGGTGGGGTGCGTTAACAGTGCCACGCACAGGCGGTAACTCATTTGTGGCAGATGAGTTGAATTTCTAGCCCGAGTCCTTACTCCCACAAGAAATGTGGATCAATTGGCATTATTTAATATTTGTGACTTTGAGTTTTCAGAAATTCTGTAATCAACTGAATGAAATTTAGTCGAGAATATATTACGAGATAGGAGCCAGAGAGTAGGGCTGATGGGTTTGTACTCAAATTGGCAGGATGTGAGCAGTGGTGTCCCTCCAGGATCTGTACTTTCACTATATTTACAAACGACTTAGGTGAAGGAACAGAGAGCTGTATATCTAAGTTTGCTGATGACATTAAGTTAAATGCCCTATAAATCCCCTACAAATCCCCTGGGAGGACAAAAGCACCAACATTAGCATCCGTGACCAGACCAACACCCTAGCATTGAAGCACTGATCACACTTGATCAGCTCCGCTGGGCAGGCCACATTGTCCTCATGCCAGACACGAGACTCCCAAAGCAGCCGCTCTACTCGGAACTCCTTCATGGCAAACGAGCCAAAGGTGGGCAGAGGAAACATTACAAGGACACCCTCAAAGCCTCCCTGATAAAGTGCAACATTCCCACCGACACCTGGGAGTCCCTGGCCAAAGACCGTACTAAGTGAAGGAAGTGCATCTGGGAGGGCGCTGAACACCTCGAGTCTCATTGCCGAGAGCAGAAATCAAGCGCAGACAGCAGAAGGAGCGTGTGGCAAACCAGTCCACCCTCCCCTTCCCTCAACGACTATCTGTCCCACATGTGACAGAGACTGTGGTTCTTGCTTTGGACTGTTCAGCCACTTAAGGACTCATTTTTAGAGTGGAAGCAAGTCTTCCTCGATTCCGAGAGACTGCCTATGATGATGATTGGATGCCAGAGTAACTAGTGTAGCTGGGAGAAGAAAGTTGCAAAGGGACATTGATAGATTACATGAGTGGGCAAACCTTGTGCCAGATGGAGTTTAGTGAGGGAAAGTGTGAGGTTTGGACCGAAGAAAGATAGATCAGGGTATTTTCTAAGTAGTGAGGTTAGGGACTGTGGATAAGCAGAGACATTTTAGTACAGAAATCACTAAAGCTTGGTGGACAGGTACAGAAAATAATTTAAAAGGCTAATGGAATGTTGGTCTTTATCTCACGAACTGGAATACATAGAGTGGAAGTGCTGCTATAAAGGTCTGGTGACCCTTCTGGAGTTGTGCATTCAGTTCTGGACCCTGCACCTCAGGACGCCAATATTGGATTGGTGGGAGACAGCGCAGATTCACCAGAATTATGAGGACAGGTTGCATAGACCAGGCTTGTATTCCCTCGAGTATAGCAGATTAAGAGGTGATCTCATTGAGATGTTCAAGATGAGTAAAAGAGTAGGTAGGTTAGATAGGGTAGAGACAGAAACAGGAACAGTCAGAGAGACAGAGCAAGAGCAAGATAGAGAGACAGGGAGACAGAGAGACAGAGACCGGGAGATGGGATGATGGGGAGAGGGAGAGACGGAGACAGAGACCGGGAGGTGGAGACTGGGACACGGGATGATGGGGAGAGGGAGATACGGAGACAGAGACCGGGAGATGGGATGATGGGGCAAGCGAGAGAAGGAGATAGAGACTGGGAGATGGAGACCGGAAGATGGGATGATGGGGAGAGGGAGAGACGGAGACAGAGACCGGGAGATGGAGACTGGGACACGGGATGATGGGGAGAGGGAGAGACGGAGACAGAGACCGGGAGATGGAGACTGGGACACGGGATGATGGGGAGACGGAGAGACAGAGACAGAGACCGGGAGATGGAAACCGGGACACGGGATGATGGGGAGATGGACAGACGGAGACAGAGAGACACACAAAGAGTGAGGCACTCCGACACTGAGGATGAACTCCCGCTGCTTGTAACATATCGCTTAAGATGGCATGGGCATCCAAGCAGTGTGGATCTGGTGAGCGCCACGCTGAAGATAATTGAACTCTCGCAGGCCCAATTCTCAGCGGGCATGAGGTTAAAGTCAGGATTTCGATCATAAGGTTAACAAGAGGTAATTGTAACCTTCATTCTACCTCAGCACAAGCTGGTTTTAACTCAGTGACAGAGTTACGCTCAATGGCCAGTTTATGTCAATGTGTATCACTGGTAGACCTTCTATATTGAGCTGCATGCTGTGAGTATCAAATATTCCTTGCGTAGATGGTTGTAACAGCAAAGAGTCCTGTCCTCAGACATGCTGTACGATCACATCGAATGTGTCTCTGCAGCAAACTCCAGCCCTTGCTCTTAACGCAGTTAACCTGAGACTATCGGTTTACTATTTCCGCCCCACGATAGGCCGGGGTGGGTTGGGGTGGGGTTAAAATTAAAAAATGGCCTCCAACGCAGCCAGTAACGGCGGCGGGTTGGGGGCGGGTGACTAACCTGCTCTCCGGAGGCGGCTCACATTAAAATATACAAATGAGGCTGTGTGACTCAAATTTTAGCTCCGATTTCAAGTTATTGCTGGCCGGCCGGCCGAGTTTCCCAAGGCTCGGAAAACCCCAAGCTGTAAGGAGCTGAGAATGGTGGCTGGTTGGGGGTCAGAAGGAACAGGAGATGTTCCCTCCCCCAGCTCACCAAGCTTACCTCTGAACCAGACGTTCTATCTGTCAGGATCAGACCCCCAGTATTGGACTCCCTCATATCTGCCCCTCTCCCCATGTCTGCCCCTCTCACAGTTGTATTTTATAGTCTCTTGAACACTCTTAGTTCAACTTAATTATTTATTTGGGAGATCTCAGTCAACCATGTGGAGCTTAAGATAGCGTTCCTTCATAGACCCTCTCTCTCAATACAGCTCCCTATACCTCCTAGTTAGAGGGCGCTATACAGTATATCGATACCTCCTAACTAGAGGGCGCTATACATTATCTAGTTACACCTTTCCTTTCATAAGAAACACAAATTAATTAAAGTTAGCTTCAATATAAATGGGTAGTTAACTTCTAATGAATACATGTATTCAACAACTACAAGTTTATTTCTTTATCCCAGTGTCCAATGTCCATGATTTCTAATTTCTGTACACAGTGCTCCAGGTATTTCGTTGTTTGGATTCTGTTGCTTCGCCTCAGACTGGTTGTTTCAGTGGTGTTCTGTGCACCAATCGCTGTAGTCCCTTTATCAGTGCTCTGAGGGGAAATATCAGGCAACATACCCCTGTTCTCACGTGTTGTTGTTGAAGTGCTGTTTCGTATGTTAGTTGGCTGTGTTGGCAGTGGATCGTGTGTGGGTGACACTGAGATCTCTGGAGTTTCGATCAATGTCTCAGCGCTCTTTCTCAGATGTTTCCTATTTCGGTGATACTCACGGCCATCTTCTGTAATGATCTGATATGATCGAATGCTGACTTGTTTCTGAACCTAAGCTTTTTACCACTCTTTGCTGTCTCGCCATTGTTTGAGTCTCACTGTTTCTCCTTCCTGCAGTGTAAGACGTGCTGTAGCACCTCTGTTGTAGTAGTGTGCTTGTTTGGCATGGTTCCTTTCTTTATTGACGATGACGTCCTGTATGATCCTTGGTTTGGGTAGTTCATTTGCGATTGAGATGTTAGTCTTTGTGCAGCGACTGAGCAAGCATTGTGCTAGCGAACTATCACGGCCTTCAGTTGGTGTGTTTGGCCAGATGGAGAAGTCACCACAGTCTTTCTTTGTCTGCTTGATTAACCGCTTTGCGAGCTTAACCGCGTTCTCAACCTTTCCATTGTTTTGTGGATATTCTGGTGAGCTTGTTACATGATCGAATCCATATTCTGTGGCCAAGTTTGTGAAGTGTTGTGAGTTGAAGAGAGGTCCATTGTCGGATTGGACCTTGTCTGGAATACCGTGGTTAGAGAAGTGGTTCTTGAGGAGTTTGATGATGTCAGTGGCATCTTTCTTTCCATGCAGATTGTCTATCTCGAATTAGTCTGAGTAGTAGTCCACTGTGCATAAGTAGTCTTTTCCATCGAGTGTGAATATGTCACAACCAATCTTTTCCCACGGTCTCTGAGGGAGGTTGTGACTTATCAATGCTTCTTTTGGTTGGTCTGATTGATAGGTGTTACATGTTTCACACTTTGAAACATAGGGCTAGAACCTCCACTTTTTTTGCGTGCTTAACGCCCACTTAACGCCCATTTTACCGCTGAAATGACGTAAAACACCCATATATCACCCATTTTGGCACAAAATGAAAACTGACGGGCATTTTTAGGAAACTTATTGGCAAGCATTACTTTCCAAATGTGCTTAGCACCGGGAAAAAATAATACCTTTTTTTGGGCGGAATCATCAGAACGACCGTTAGATGTTCGCCCGCTACATTGGCTGATTGTAATTTGCACCCGACATCACTCAACAACATTTTGCTCATTACAGCTGGACTTTTACATTGGTTACCAATTTCAGGCAGTTCCTTCAAAAATGGCAGGTTGCTGGCCTCCTTTAAAATGGCTTTACTACTTTTACCCCAATCGTCTTCCTTGCGTGAAACCACATGTCATTGCTCCATTAGCGCTGCACCTCATGGTTGGACGCCATCTTTTCCCTGTCCATGATGTCGACTGACGCGATCTTCTTTCCCAGGGATTCTGCCACTGAAGCTGGGAAGGCGCCCTCGGATCCAATCTTCCTCCCCAGGAGTCCTGCCACTGAAACCAGGAAGGTGAGTTCGGGTTGTCTCGGTCGGATCATCGCCACGCAGTCGTGGTGAGCGGTCTGTGCCTTGGGGGCTGCGCAGATCTGCTCTCCAGTGCCTGGTCCCACCGAAGGTGGGGGCTTGCTCTGCCTCTGAGCACGGGGGATGTCGATCACTGGAGGGATGAAGTCTTCCAGTTCCAATGGATCTTCCCCATCCATCTTCTTCCAAGTAGCATTGGTCCATCACCTGAAACAATCCACAATGGTAAATTGTGCATCGCGCCATCATGGGATACATTTACATCCACAATACCAACAACTGATATCAGTTCCTTGGTGTAGGTGCGCAGCTTTGCCTGAACCAGGACCAGCTTGGGTCGTTCAGCTTGATCGTTCCATAGCCTCTCAAAGGCTTCCTGGCTCATTATTGACTGATTCGCCCCCGTGTCCACTTCCATGAAGACTGGAACGCCATTTATCTCGACTTCCATTATCACTGGAGGACAATCGGTGGTGCAGGTATATACTGCATACACTTCATCCTGGAACTGAGCTGCCTCTCTAGCCATCTCCTCGTAATCCGCACTGGATTCACAGCCATCTGCTGACTCCTCTTCCACGTGGTGAGTCACAACCTTTTTGCATATTCGCTGGAGGTGGCCCTTTGTGCTGCAGCCTTTGCACACATAGTCTCTGAACCGATACTGATGAGCCCTGTGATTACCTCCACAACACCAGAATAGTGCTACTCGACTTATATTTGCACCCCTTGGTGGACTCTGAGTTAAAGCACTCGGGGGCCTGTACGCTCTGCCCTGGGCAGATTCACATTCAACAGTTCTGCCTGTGAAAGGCGCCATTCTATTTACAGTACTTGCCGGGTTTGAGTCCTGAGAGTGAGACATCATCTGCTTGGAGCTGCAGCTTGAGGTCATGAACGCCAGTCTGATGCTGATGGCCTTCTGCAGAGTGACGGTGGTTTCGGCAGACAGTAGCCTGTGAAGAAGGGCCTCATGACCGATGCCAATTAAGAAGACGTCCCACAACACATCGGTGAGGGATGCACTGAACTCACACGGTCCTGCCAGCCTCCTGAGGTCGGCAGTGTACTTCACGATTTCCTGGCCCTCGGGGCGGCGGTGTGTATAAAATCAATGCCTGGCCGTGAGGATGTTCTCCTTTGGTTTGAGTTAGTCCTGAATTAGCACTTTCAGCTCCTCGTATGATGTGGTCATTGTTTTCTCTGGTGCAATCAAGTCCCTGACAAGGCTGTAGACCGCGGGCCCATAACTGGTCAACAGGATAGCTCTGCGCTTATCTGCCAGCGTGACCGGATCATCGCCTACCAGGCCGTTTGCTACGAAATATTGGTCGAGCCACTTCGTAAAGTCTTCCCAATCTTCACCCTCTGAGAACTTTTCTAATGCACCAACGTTAGTCATTTTTGCGTGAAAGTTCGTAATCTCGTCGCCAGTTGTTAGGTATTTAATACTCTTGTGAATGACTCCACGAGGTCTAGTATTGTATTTGAGCTGTTGTGACCTTAGTCCCATTTATTGTAACTCCAGAGTGAGGAACAAGCATGGCGAGCAGCCTTTTATACTGGGCCCTGCACACCTATGCAGGTGTCCCTCAGGTTCCCCACCGCAGTGCCTTCTGGTGGCACACCTTATATGACTATACAGTTAGTATACATGGTCTACATTCATCACAGAAAGTCTGGCCCTTTGTCTTGTTCTTCAATCCATTTCCAGACCATGCCTTTATGAGTAAGCCGTCCAGAGGCTCACTGAGGTCTGAAAGATCTGGCAAGAATTTGCGGGTACTTTGTCATGCCGACAAAGCGTTGTACACCTGTGACATCCTGCAGTTTCTGCATTTCGTTTATTGCGACTACTTTGCTTGGGTCGGCTTTGAGTCCATCACTAGACAGTATGTGTCCCATGTATTTCACTTGGGAGCTATTCTTTTCGAACTTATCGAAGTTTAGTTTGATGTTTTGCTCTCTGCATCTCTGCATGAATTTGCGTAAGTTTGCGTCATGATCGTGATTGGCCTCTTTAAGTCTCTCACCATGTCCAGTGATCAAGATATCATCTGCAATCTTGTAGACTCCATCTAGACCCTTGAATTCTATTCTTGCTTCTGCTGGAAGATTTCCGGGGCAGGACTGATGCCAAATGACATTCTATTATATCGATATCATCCCCATGGAGTCTGGAAGGTTGTGACGTAGGAGGATGTGTCCAGTTCACATTGCAAGAAACTCTCCTTGCAGTCTGCTTTAATGAATACCTTTACATTTGACATCTGTGGCAAGATGCCATCAATCACAGGAAGTGGATAGTGTCCACGTTTCAGGGCATTGTTCAGATGTTGAGGGTCAATACATACTCGTAACTTTCCGTTTGGTTTTTGTGCAGTCACTCGACTGGATACCCAGTCCGTCGGTTCAACAACTTTCATGATGATTTGTCGATTTTCCAAACGATTGAGTTTTTCTTTTAGCGTTTCTTTGATCGCTATTGGCACCCGTCTGGACGGCATTACAGCTGGTATCGCTGATTCATTAAGTTCAAGGTGAACTGTCCCTGGCATGTGTCCAAGTCCCTTAAACGCATCCGGATACACATTGTGGACATTAGTTTTTGACGCGAGCGAGATGTTTGCCTTGTTGGTAGTTTGCGATTCACATGGTTCATTTATCACGGCGATATTCTGATGCTGCACTTGTATCAGTTGTAGCTGTTGAGCAGAGCGTGAGCCAATCAGTGGGGCACTCTGACCCTCAATGATCACAAAGGGCACAACGTACTTTTGCTTGTTCTTTGTATTTTCCAGTGGCACATTACCACTGGAATAGTTGTATGGTTGTCATATAGTGTCAGTATTGTCTTAGATTCTTTTATCTTTAAGACTTTTGTTAAGTATCTAAGAGGTAGCACATTGCATGTGGCCCCACAATCTATTTGC
Source organism: Pristiophorus japonicus (assembly GCF_044704955.1). NCBI lineage: Eukaryota > Metazoa > Chordata > Chondrichthyes > Pristiophoridae > Pristiophorus > Pristiophorus japonicus. The sequence continues at coordinate 151,055,483 of NC_091980.1, read as the reverse complement.
ATTTTTACCATTTGACCTTTAATGGAGATGATAGCCATAATCTTATTAGGATACTTTCTGCCAGCTTTGTCCTTGATTGTGTGATCAACTTTACCAAGCAGCTTTACAGTCATGACTTCAAAATCAGAATCTTAACTCTCTTCATATAGTGCATGAAATTTTGCCTTGCCCTTATATTTAGGGTTATGTGTAAACTTCTGCCTTGATCCACTCTGTCTGCACTTTTGAGAAAAGTGATTTAGTTTGCCGCAACTTGTGCAGGTCTTCCCATATGCTCGCCATTTAGTTTTTGACAGCTCATGTCTTTTGCCACAATACTGAAATTGTTCATGAACTCTTTGTCTGTGAATTCTTACTTTGTGGATCGGGTTTTTGCCTAACAGCTTTGATATCTTCAGACTCTGTTTCAGTGAGCTTCATGGATTTCATTTGTGCAACTGTGGCCTCTGTAGCTTTACAGAGCATCACACATTTATCGAGTGTTAGGCTTGATTTTTGCAACAGATCTTGCGCAGAGTGTTATCAGATATTTCACAGACTATGCAGTCCCTGATGAAATCATCCCTCAAATTGCCGAAATCACATGCCGATGCTCGCTCTCTCACTTTCCCAGGATATCTGTCAAACCGCTCGTCCCCTTGTACACAGTTGTTAAACTGGTAACGTTCATAGATGGTGTTGCTTTTACCTTTACAGCTCCCAGAGCTTCAAAATAATCTAAATTCCTGCTTGTCTTCCTCTGATTTGTAGGGAAACTTATTGTGGATATCTGGGGCATCGCTGCCAACGGCAGTGATATACGTAGCAACCCTAACTATCTGGTTTTTCCACAATATTCCTGATCATTTCATAGCTGTTCCCCAGCTGTTTGAATTTTCCACTTGGTACTCAAATCGCCCGTCACCTGCAATGGAGGTGGGAGAGGAACGTGTGTGGGAGTTGGCACCGTGGTGGTCATGATAGCTCACTGCAGTTTAGGACTTTGAGTTTGTCACAAACATGTTTACAGTGCAACTACCCAGAGGACTAGAACAAGGCTAATAGTAAAATATTGTGGCCATGTAATTGTAGAAATACTTTTTCAATCGAGTCATTGCAATAATTTATGCCACTTTAAGTTCACTTTACTGATGCCTCTAGATTATTTTACAAACGTTTGACTATTTATCGCCCTTCACAGGTCCACGCACGATGTGTAGGAAGCACAATTTCCCGATACCTCCTAGCTAGAGGGTGTTAAACAGTATATTAATCATCATCATCATAGGCAGTCCCTCGAGTCGAGGATGACTTGCTTCTATGCCAAAAAGGGATGAGTTCACAGGTGTTTCAATGAAGGACCTAATATTCTGGATCCCGAACTAAATCCTGAAGGGTGGAAGATGCCTGTGCGTGGATTTTTTTAACTTGTGGTGGCCGTTGCACACCAGCCACCACACGGGCTTGACAGAGCTAGGTCTTGGTCCAGGGGCAAGGGTTATCCAAGATGACTGGAGACCTGCTCTGCTGCACGGACCTAGCACGCACACATATCGCAGTGTTGGCTGGCCCGTGCTGTCCCTGGGCCCTCGTCTCTTCTGGGCCCCGATCACGTCCCTCTACAGTCTCTCGCCGCTCCTTCGCCCCAACCTCGCCGCTCCTGCTGTACCTGCCAACGCTCCAATCATTGACCTGAAACTTGGTGACATCCCTCTTTGCTGCCGTTGCTCTCCTGCTCCAGCATGTGCTGCTCCCTGGAGTGGTATGCCGCCACACTGCTCCTTCTGCTCCCCGGCCTGCTCTGATGGTGCTTGTAGGCCGGGGGCTGTGCACACTGCAGGGCCAGGCCGCCACACTGCTCCTTCTGCTCCCTGGCCTGCTCCGATGGTGCTCGTAGGCCGGGGGCTGTGCACACTGCAGGGCCAGGCCGCCACACTGCTCCTTCTGCTCCCTGGCCTGCTCCGATGGTGCTCGTAGGCCGGGGGCTGTGCACACTGCAGGGCCAGGCCGCCACGCTGCTCCTTCCACTCTACCTCCTAGCTAGAGGGTGCTATACATTATCTCCTTACACCAATATCTGCTCCTCAGCTGATGTCCACCTCTGGGAAAGCTTCGGCTAACTGTTCTCCTTTCCTTTCCTGCCGTAAAATGCGTTAGTATTGGGTCCGTTAGTGCTGTGTTCAATGCTGGTATCAATATAAGGGGTAAATGCACAATTCCACACCCAGCCCTGGATGGTAACTCAATGTGGGATCGGACTATGCGATGAACCAAGGCGAGCGACAGACTCAGATCTCAATTCCCAGAGAGGTTTTATCTCCAAAGTATCGTTTCCATGTTCAGTCTCTGACTCTTGGCCAAACCTGACAGGAATCGCTGGTTGGCCCGGGGATGGGGGTTAGGGGGAGTGCGGGGTTAGGAGGAGTGCGGGGTTAGGGGGAGTGCAGGTGTTTGAGTACCTGGAGACCTTGACTGTCCCCAGATGTCTGGTACGTTACTGTTATAATATGGACAGATATGGCAGTCAATTGGTGCAGAGCAAGACCCCATTCATACAAGTGAAAGCTTAACCATATCACCCTGTGCAGTTGGGTCGTGTTCGTGGAGCGAAGAATATTGGCCAGGGCACCAGGGTGACATCCAATGAGCAGAGAGAGACAGAGCGAGCAAATTTCAGAGCTCGGGGCCTTGGCAGCTGTGCACATTGCTGCCAATGGTGGAGCGATTAAAATCAGGAATGTGCAGTCGGCCAGAATTGGAGGAGCACAGAGATCTGGGGCTGGAGGAGGTGACAGAAATGCCATGGAGGAATTTGAACACAAGGATGAGAATTTTAAAATCAAGCTGTTGCTGGACCAGGAGCCACTGTAGATCAGCGAGCACAGGGGATGATGGATGAGTGGATTCGGTGCGAGTTGGGACATGGGCAGTGAGCACAGGGGGTGATGGGTGAGCGGGACATGGTGCGAGTTAGGACATGGGCAGCGAGTACAGTGGGTGATGGGTGAGTGGGACTTGGTGTGAGTTAGGACACAGGGCAGCGAGCACAGGGAGTGATAGGTGAGCGGGACTTGGTGCGAGTTAGGACATGGGCAGCGAGCACAGGGGGTGATGGGTGAGTGGGACTTGGTGCGAGTTAGGACACAGAGCAGTGAGCACAGCGGGTGATGGGTGAGCGGGACTCGGTGCGAGTTAGGACATGGGCAGCGAGCACAGTGGGTGATGGGTGAGCGGGACTTGGTGCGAGTTAGGACACGGGGCAGCGAGCACAGGGAGTGATGGGTGAGTGGGACTTGGTGCGAGTTAGGACACGGGGCACAGGGAGTGATGGGTGAGTGTGACTCGGTGCGAGTTAGGACACGGGGCACAGGGAGTGATGGGTGAGCGGGACTTGGTGCGAGTTATGACACGGGGCACAGGGAGTGATGGGTGAGCGGGACTTGGTGCGAGTTAGGACATGGGCACAGGGAGTGATGGGTGAGTGGGACTTGGTGCGAGTTACGACACGGGCTGCCAAGTTTTCGATGATGTCATGTTTATGTAGGGTGAAAGATGAGAGACTGGCCAGGAGAGCGTTGGAATAATCAAGTCTCGAGGTAACAAAGGGACGGATGAGGGTTTCAGCAGCCGATGAGCTGAGGCAGGGCGGAGACGGGCGATGTTACTGAGGGGGAAGTAAGCGATCTTTGTGATTGGGAGGCTAGTGTGTCAAACACGACACCGAGGTTGAGAACAGTCTGTTTCAGCCTCAGACCGTTTCCAGGGAGAGGAATGGAGTCGGTGGTCAGGGAATATAGTTTGTGGCAGAGACTGAACACAATTGGATCAGTCTTCCCAATATTTATTTGGAGGACATTTCTGCCCATCCAATACTGGATGAATACAAGGAGTGTGGCTTAGACCCAGAAACTGCCTCATAAAATCTCAATATTTGGAATAATTAGATATGAATGAAATAAACTTCCAGTGTCACAGAGATAACATTGGTCATAGTTAAAATGTTGAATCCATATCTGAAGGACTTCAAGTGTTATTGATGTTGGTTATAGAGTGTAGAGGCCCGAGGGAGTGTCAGTAATGAGCTAGAATTGAAAGGTTGTTCTTCATCAATCCACTGAATATAATGGATTTAAATAATTATAGTAAGCCATTAACATGTGGCAACGTTATTAGTGTTTTGAAAAGTCATTTGGCAAGGTATCTGCAGCTTATAAATCTGATAGCAGCAAATGAGGAGACCATTGAGAATTGGCTAGTGGAATGGAAGGTGGGAGGTTTGAAAACAGACATGGATCAATCTGGGAGAGGCAACGGTAACAGCAAGAGAGAAGAACTGGCATTTATATAGCGCCGTTCACAACCTCGGATTTCCCAAGGTGCTTCATAACCAAATCATTATTATTAGTGCCTATTGTCATTATCATAGGCGCTCCCTCGAACGAGGGTGACTTTCTTCCACATGAGTTCACAGATGTTTCAGTGAAGGACCTGATGTGCTGCATGGACCTAGTGCGCACACATATCGCAGTGTGGGCTGGCCCGTGCTACCCCTGGGCCCTCGCCTCTTCTGGGCCCCATACCTCCGCCGTGATCTCTCACCGCTTTATATATATGTATTCTACCAGTGAATGCGTTTGAAACGTAGTGCTGTTTGTAATGTAGTGGCCACAGCAGCCAATATGCACATATCAAGATCCCACAATTAGTAATGAAATAAATAAATAGATAATCCGTTTTAATGATGTTGGTTGAGGGCTAAGTATTGGCCAGGACACTGGGGGAGAACGCCCCTGCTCTCCTTCAAATAGTGCCGTGGGATCTTTTATGTCCACTTAAGAGGGAGTTTAGCATCTCATCCGAAAGATGGCACATCTGACAGTGAAAGAATTACATTTACATAAGCACCTTTCATGGCCATCGGACGTCTCAAAGCGCTTTACAGCCAATGAAGTACTTTTGAAGTGAAGTCACTCTTGTAATGTTGTTGAAGGATGTCCCTATTTTACCAGAATAAAATCACTCAACCAAATACTCTATGGTACATTGCAAATTTGCGCCCTCATTTAGCAGAATATTATGCACAGTGTATCCTGATGTGATGTTTGCGCTCTGTGTAACTGAGCCGACCCTTTATCACAGAATCACAGAAATTTGCAGCACGGAAGGAGGCCATTTCGGCCCATCGTGTCCACGCCGGCCGACAAAGAGCTATCCGGCCTAATCCCACTTTCCAGCTCTTGGTCTGTAGCCCTGTTGGTTACGGCACTTCAAGTGCACATCCATGTATGTTTTAAATGTGGTGAGAGTTTTTGCCTCTACCACCCTTTCAGGCAATGAGTTCCAGACTCCCACCACCCTCTGGGTGAAGACATTTTCCCTCATATCCTCCTCTAAACCTTCTACCAATTACTTTAAATCTATGCCCCCTGGTTGTTGACCCTTCTGCCAAGGGAAATAGGTCCTTCCTATCCACTTATTCCAGGCCCCTCATCATTTTATACACCTCAATCAGGTATCCCCTCAGCCTCCTCTGTTCCAAAGAAAGCAGACCCAGCATCTCCAATCTTTCTTCATAGCCAAAATTCTCCCGCCCAGGCAACATTCTTGTAAATCTCCTCTGCACCCTCTCGAGTGCAATCATACATAGACAGGCTAAGTGAGTGGGCAAACATTTGACAGATGGAGTATAATGTTGGAAAGTGTGAGTTCATGCACTTTGGCAGAAAAAAATCAAAGAGCAAGTTATTTTTTAAATGGAGAAAGATTGCAAAGTGCCGCAGTACAGCGGGACCTGGTGGTTCTTATGCATAAAACACAAAAGGATAGTATGCAGGTACAGCAAGTGATCAGGAAGGCCAATGGTATCTTGGCCTTTATTGCAAATGGAATGGAGTATAAAAGCAGGGAAGTCTTGCTACGGTTGTACAGGGTATTGGTGAAGCCACACCTGGAACACTGCGTGCAGTTTTGGTTTCCATATTTACGAAAGGATATACTTGCTTTGGAGGCAGTGCAGAGAACGTTCACTAGGTTGATTCCGGGGATGAGGGGGTTGACTTATGAGGAAAGGTTGAGTAGGCTGGCCTCTACTCATTGGAATTCAGAAGAATGAGAGGTGATCTTATTGAAATGTATAAGATTATGAGGGGGCTTGACAAGGTGGATGCAGAGAGGATATTTCCACTGATAGGGGAGACTAGAACTAGGAACCATAATCTTAGAATAAGGGGCCGCCCATTTAAAACTGAGATGAGGAGGAATTTCTTCTCTCAGAAGGTTGTAAATCTGTGGAATTCGCTGCCTCAGAGAGCTGTGGAGGCTGGGTCATTGAATAAATTTAAGGCAGAAATAGACAGTTTCTTAACCGATAAGGGAATAAGGGGTTATGGGGAGCGGGCAGTGAAGTGGAGCTGAGTCCATGATCGGATCAGCCATGATCGTATTAAATGGCGGAGCAGGTTCGAGGGGCCCAATGGCCTACTCTTGCTCCTATTTCTTATGTTCTTATGTTCCCGATCGCCCGACTGACCTCTCACCCGACTGACATCCTCCCGCCCGACCTCCTCCTCCCCCCGACCTCCTGACCTCCCCCGGACTGACCTCCTGACCTCCTCCCGCCCAACCTCCTCCCCCCCCGACCTCCTGACCTCCCCCGGACTGACCTCCTGACCTCCTCCCGCCCGACCTCCTGACCTCCCGCCCGCCTCCCCCCCGACCTCGTGACCTCCCCTGGACTGACCTCCTGACCTCCTTCCGCCCGGTCGCTGGCCCCCTGCCCCACTCTTACCACGGCCCGAAAGACGTTCCAAAATCCGGAAATACCCGAAATCCGGAACGGCCTTGGTCCCGACTACACAGTACTCCAGGTGTGGTCTCACCGAACCCTGTACAATTGTACTGAGACTTCCTTTGTCTTGTACTCCAATCCCTGGCAATAAAAGCCGACAAGCCATTTGCCTTCTGAATCACTTTTTGTACCTGCATGCTAACTGTGTGGTTTGTGCACAGGGACACACAAATCGCTCTGAAAACCAACATATTCCAGTCTGTCACCTTTTAAATATTATTCCAACCAAAGTGGATAATTTTACACATTATACTCCATCTGCCACTTTCTTGCCCAATCCCTTTGCAGACACTTTGTGTTCTCCTCACAGTTTAATTCCCACCTCGCTTTGTATTGTCAGCAAACTGGGATACATTGCACTCAGTCCCCTCATGCAAGTCATTGATATTGATTGTAAATAGCTGGGGCCCCAGCACTGATCCTTGCATTATCCCACTAGTTACAGCCTGCCAACCCCAAAATGACTCCTTTATTCTTATTCTCTGTTTTCTATCCATTAACCAAGCCACAATCGATGCTAACGTGTTACCAACAGGGGCACGGTAGCACAGTGGTTTGTTACTGAAGGAGTAATTCAGGGCCTGGACTAATGATCTGGAGATGTTAATTACATTATAGTGTCAGTAATGGTGACTGGAAAAACTCAAGTCCTTTCTGGAATGAAATCTGCCGTCCTTACCTGGTCTTGCTTCATAGGCAGTCCCTCGGAGTCGAGGATAACTTGCTTCCACACCACACGAGTTCTCAGGTGGCTGATGAGACCAATGTGGGACCTCCAGTCTGTCACAGGTGGGGCAGACAGTGGTTGGAGGGACGGGTGGGTGGGGTGCTTGGGTTGCCGTGCGTTCCTTCCGCTATTTACGCTTGGCTTCCGCATAATTCCACTGATGGGGGCGACTAGAGCTAGGGGACATAGTCTCAGAATAAGGGGCCGCCCATTTAAAACTGAGATGAGGAGGAATTTCCTCTCTCAGAGGATTGTAAATCTGTGGAATTCGCTGCCTCAGAGAGCTATGGAGGCTGGGTCATTAAATATATTTAAGACAGAATTAGACAGCTTCTTAAACAATAAGGGAATAAAGGGTTATGGGGAGCGGGCAGGGAAGTGGAGCTGAGTCCATGATCAGATCAGCCATGATCGTATTAAATGGCGGAGCAGGTTCGAGGGGCCCTATGGCCTACTTCTGCTCCTATTTCTTATGTTATTATATTCTTATCTTTCCTGTAATGCAGTGACCAGAAGTGTACACAGTTCTCCAGCTGTGGCCTGACCAGTGTTTTATATATTTCAAGCATAACTGTTCTTGTATTCTATGCTTCAACTATAAAGGCAAGTATTCCATATGCCTTCTTAACCACCTTATCTACCTGGCCTGCTACCTTCAGGGATCTGTGGACATGCACTCCCAGATCCCTTTATTTCTCTACATGTTTCAGTGTCATGTCATTTAATGTGTATTCCCTTGCCTTGTTAGCCCTCCCCAGATGCATTATCTCACACTTATCTGGATTGAATTCCATTTGCCACTGTACTGCCCACCTGACCAGTACATTGATATCTTCCTGCAGTCTGCAGCTTTCTTCTTTATTATCAACCACACAGCCTATTTTAGTGTCATCTGCAAACTTCTTAATCATACTCCCTACAAGTCCAAGTCATTGATATATATCACAAAAAGCAAGAGTCCCAGCACTGAGCCCTGCGGAACCCCACTGGATACAGCCTTCCAGTCACAAAATCACCCATCAACCATTACCCTTTGCTTCCTGCCTCTGAGCCAATTTTGGATCCAACTTGCCACTTTGCCCTGGAACTCATGGGCTATTACTTTCGTGACCAGTCGGCCATGTGGGACCTTATCGAAAGCTTTGCTAAAATCCATATACACTACATCATACGCACTGCCCTCATCGACCCTCCTGGTTACCTCCTCGAAAAATTCAATCATGTTAGTCAGCCACGCCCTTCCCTTAACAAATCCATGCTGACTGTCCTTGATTAATCCGTGTCTTTCCAAATGAAGATTTATCCTGTCCCTCAGTATTTTTTCTAATAATTTTCCCACCACTGAGGTTAGGCTGACTGGCCTGTAATTACTCGGTCAATCCCTTTTTCCCTTTTTAAACAAAGGTACAACATTAGCAGAACTTCAGTCCTCTGGCAGCACACCTGTAGCCAGAGGGGACTGGAAAATGGTGGTCAGAGCCTCTGCTATTTCCTCTTTTACTTCTCTTAACAGCCTGGGATACATTTCATCTGGGCCTGGGGATTTATCCACTTTCAAAGCTGCTTAGCCCCTTAATACTTCCTCTCTCACTACATTTATGTCATCTAATATTTCACTCCTCCTCCCTCATCACAAAGTCTGCATCGCCCCTCTCTTTTGTGAAAACAGATGCAAAGTATTCATTAAGAATCATATCCATGTCTTCCGCCTCCACACACAGATTTCCTTTATGGTCTCTAATAGGACCCAATCATTCTCTAGTTATCCCCTTGCTCCTAATGTATTTATAAAACATCTTTGGGTTTTCCCTGATTTACTTGCCAACATCCTTTCATGCTCCCTTTGCTATCCTGATATATTTTTTAATTGCACCCCTGCACTTCTTATACTCCTCTAGAGTCTCTGCAGTGTTGAGTTCTCAGAAAATAAGCTTCCCTTTTTTTCTTTATCCTACCCTGTATGTTCCTTGACATCCAGGGGGCTCTAGATTTGTTGGCCTCACCTTTTGTTTTTTTAATTGAACATACTTGCTGTGTACCCTCCGGATTTCCTCTGTGAATGCCTCCCACTGCTCTGACACTGATTTACCATCAAGTAGCTGTTTCCAGTCCACTTTGGCCAAATCCCATCTCAGCTCAGCAAAATTGGCTTCACCCCTATTGGGAACTTTTTTTCCTGGTCCCCCTCTGTCCTTTGCTTTTTTTAATGGCCTTATTAACTTGGGTCACTACTTTTAGCAATTTATGTATTTGTACTCCGAGATCCCTTTGCTCCTCTACCCCACCCAGACTCACACCCTCCAAGTAATAAGTGGCCTCCCTATTCTTCTTACCAAAATGTAACACCTCACATTTATCTGTGCTGAAATTCATTTGCCAATTAGATGCCCATTTTGCAAGTTTATTAATGCTCTCCTGTAACATGTTGTAGTCCTCCTCAGAATTGACTATCTGCCAATTTGGTGTCATCGGCAAATTTAGAAATTGTGTTTTTGATTCCAATGTCTAAATCGTTAATATAAATTGTGAACAACTGTGGTCCCCAGCACTGATCCTTGTGGGACACCATTACCCTCCTTCTGCCCATGTGAATAGCTACCCTTTACCCCACTCTCTGCTTTCTGTCTTGAAGCCAGCTAGCGATCCATTCTGCTACTTGTCCCCTGACTCCGCATTCTCTGACCTTGTTCATCAGTCTATTTTGTGGAACTTTATCAAAGGCCTTTTGATAATCTAGATAAATGACATCCACTGCATTACCCTTGTCTACTCTCTGTTACCTCTTCAGAAAATTCAGTTGTTTGGCCAAGCAAAACTTTCCCTTTTGAAATCCATGCTGACTATTCATTTTATATTTGTCTGACTATATTCGTCATTTCTTAAGATTCTCCTATTTTCTCCTTTAGCAGGGATTCCATTATTTTTCCTACCACCGATATTAAGCTGACTGGCCCATAATTCCCTGGACATGTTCCATCCTCCTTCTTCAATATAGGTATTATGTTAGCTATCCACCAGTCCTCTGGTACTACATCGTTTAGGGAAGAGATAGCAGAGGATTTACTACACATATTTAATAATTCGTTGCAAAAATAATTCTTTTAAAATGCGTGGAGGCAATCCATCCGGACCAGGTGTTTTATCCTCTTTGAATTTGATTAGTTTATTTAATATATAGCCTCTTTTTATTTTAAATCAATTTATCTGATTATTAATCTCACCATCCAATGTCATGGCCACCTGTTCTATCTCCCTGTAAATACTGAAGCGAAATAATGATTTAATGTTTCTGCCATCTCCCTTTAGTTACCTGTCTATCCTTTAATGGCCCGATTCCCATCCCAAACTCCCTTTTTTATTGATTTGCGATTTGAAGGAGCGCGATAGTATTACCAGGCAGAAATATGTTTTGCTCCTGGGAGCTTCAGCTTTCATGCTCCAAGAGCGAAGTGGAGCACTAAATCAAGTATTATCCCTTCCCTTAGAGCGCCACAGTGAGTGCGACGGGCAGTATGGGCAGAGTGCTGAGCGATGTTCAGTGCAGCAGTGCCGTCTGTACAGACAGCCTCCCTCCCTTAAAGGGAAGGGTCAGTGCTGGATGAATCACTATTCATGCTGTCTCTGGGGCCACGTGACCTATGCCCCGAACGCTCTGAGAGCCGGGTCAAAGGCTCGAAGGGCCGAATGGCGTACTCCTGCAGCAATTTTCGATGTTTCTACGTTTCTATGTTTCTACGTTTCTATGTTTGTGTGTGTTTGTGTGTGTTTGTGTGTGCGAGCGTGAGTGTTTGTGTGTGTGTGTGTGTATGTGTGTGTGCGAGCGTGAGTGTTTGTGTGTGTGTGTGTGTATGTGTGTGTGCGAGCGTGAGTGTTTGTGTGTGCGTGATTGTGAGAGTGAGTGTGTGTGTGTGTGTGTGTGTGTATGTGTGTGTGAGAGTGAGTGTTTGTGTGTGTGTGTGTGTATGTGTGTGTGCGAGCATGAGTGTTTGTGTGTGCGTGATTGTGAGAGTGAGTGTGTGTGTGTGTGTGTGTATGTGTGTGTGAGAGTGAGTGTTTGTGTGTGTGTGTATGTGTGTGTGAGAGTGAGTGTTTGTGTGTGCGTGATTGTGAGAGTGAGTGTTTGTGTGTGCCAGTGTGTGTGTGAGTGTGTGTGTGTGCCAGTGTGAGTGTGTGAGAGTGAGAGTGAATGTTTGTATGTATGAGTGTTTGTGTGTGGGGGTGTTTATGAGTGTGTGCCAGTGTGTGTATGTGAGTGTCTAAATGTGTGTGAAAGTGAATGTATGTGTGTGTGTGTGTTTAAATCTGTCTGTGTGTGAGTGTTTGTGTAAACATTTACTGGAAGTAATGTTATCCAGTTAGTGAATGAAAGGCCTCAATATCTGTATTTTTGCATCATACAATCCATTTCTATCAGCACTGCTCTGCTAACATAATCCTACAATTAGAATATTGCACTGACAGTGAACTGTACAAACCCAACATTTAATAAAGACTGTATTTTTGCAATAAACCTCTAATTAATTACAAAATTCCCCTCAACAATACTCATCAATAAGCCTCGTGGCACCTAATTCTGTGTGCGCTGACATCAGATGAGCAGACCATTTATCACTCAGTACAAGGCGGCTTATCTCACACAACACACAGGAACAAGGAAGAAAGGCTGGGGGAAGAGCGTAGAATATTAATCCATCAAACACTCTGCAACTCCATTCAAACCGGCCTTTCAAATCAAGCAGGCCACTTTGTTAGTACAGCTGCTGATATACAGGCTCCAAAAGCTCAATAAAACCAGCAGTTAATTTCAATAAAGAATTCTGTCACAACCAGCTGCAACATGAATAAATAACACACTGGAAGGCGAGGGAGTGTGATAAATCTCCACAGTCGGAGAGTTAGTGTGGGACCGACAGCTCGATTCTACCCCCCACACACTACCCAACACACTCCACCCCACACACTCTACCCCACGCACTCTACCCCCACACTCTACCCCACACATTCTACCTCCCCACACACTCTACCCCACACATTCTACCTCCCCACACACTCTACCCCACACATTCTACCTCCCCACAAACTCTATCTCCCCACACATTCTAACCCACACTCTCTACTCCGACATTCAACATCACACACTCTACCTCCCCACACACTCTACCCCACACACTCTACCCACACACACTCAACCCCGCCAAACACTCTCCCCCACGCACTGTAACCCCCACATTTTACCCCCCACACACTCTAGCCCCCCCAACATTCTACCCCACCCACTCCACCCCAAACACTCTACCCCCCACACTCTACCCCTCTCAATCTACCCCCCACACTCTAACCCACACACTCTACCCCACATACTCTACCCCACACACTCTACCCCACACACTCTACCCCCCACACTCTACCCCCCTCAATCTACCCCCCACACTCTACCCCTCTCAATCTACCCCCCACACTCTAACCCACACACTCTACCCCACATACTCTACCCCCCACACTCTACCCCCCTCAATCTACCCCCCACACTCTACCCCTCTCAATCTACCCCCCACACTCTACCCGCCTCAATCTACCCCCCACACTCTACCCCTCTCAATCTACCCCCCACACTCTAACCCACACACTCTACCCCACATACTCTACCCCCCACACTCTACCCCCCTCAATCTACCCCCCACACTCTAACCCACACACTCTACCCCACATACTCTACCCCACACACTCGACCCCACACACTCTACCCCACACACTCTACCCCCCACACTCTATCCCTCTCAATCTACCCCACACACTCTACCCCACAAACTCTACCCCACACATTCTACCCCATACACTCTACCTCACACACACTCTACCCCACAAACTTTACCCCCCACACGCTACCCCACAAAATCTACCCCACACACTCTACCCCGCACAGTCTACCCCATACACTCTACCCCCACACTCTACCCCACAAACTCTACCTCCCACACTCTCCCCTAACACACTCTACCCCACACACACTCTACCCCCACACACACTCTACCCCCACACAATCTCTACCCACTCATTCTCTACCCCACACATTCTCTACCCCCCACACTCTACCCCACACATTCTACCTCCCCACACACTCTATTGCCCCAAAAACCCAACACCCCAAACTCTACACCCCAAACTCTACTCTACACACTGTACTCACACACTCTACCCCACACACACTCTATCCCACACACTCTACCCCCACACTCTACCCCACACAATCTCTACCCCACTCATTCTCTACCTCCCACACTCTACCGACACACTCTACCCCCCACACACTCGACCCCCGACATTCTACCCCCCCACACACGCTACCCCCCACACACTCTATCCCCGACACACTCTACCCCCCACACTCTACCCCCCTCAATCTACCCCCCACACTCTACCCCTCTCAATCTACCCCCCACACTCTAACCCACACACTCTACCCCACATACTCTACCCCCCACACTCTACCCCCCTCAATCTACCCCCCACACTCTAACCCACACACTCTACCCCACATACTCTACCCCACACACTCGACCCCACACACTCTACCCCACACACTCTATCCCCACACTCTATCCCTCTCAATCTACCCCACACACTCTACCCCACAAACTCTACCCCACACATTCTACCCCATACACTCTACCTCACACACACTCTACCCCACAAACTTTACCCCCCACACGCTACCCCACAAAATCTACCCCACACACTCTACCCCGCACAGTCTACCCCATACACTCTACCCCCACACTCTACCCCACAAACTCTACCTCCCACACTCTCCTCCAACACACTCTACTCCACACACACTCTACCCCCACACAATCTCTACCCACTCATTCTCTACCCCACACATTCTCTACCCCCCACACTCTACCCCACACATTCTACCTCCCCACACACTCTATTGCCCCAAAAACCCAACACCCCAAACTCTACACCCCAAACTCTACTCTACACACTGTACTCACACACTCTACCCCACACACACTCTATCCCACACACACTCTACCCTACACACACTCTACCCCACACACTCTACCCCCACACTCTACCCCACACAATCTCTACCCCACTCATTCTCTACCCCCCACACTCTACCCGACACACTCTACCCCCCACACACTCGACCCCCGACATTCTACCCCCCACACACGCTACCCCCCACACACTCTAGCCCCGACACACTCTACCCCCCACACACTCTCCCCACAAACTCTACCCCAGACACACTCTCCCCCCACACACTCTACCCCACACACTCTACTCCACACACTCTACCCCACACATTCTACCCCACACACTCAACCACCCCACACACTACCACACACATTCTACCTTACACACACTCTACCCCACAAACTATCGACCCCACACTCACTAACCCACACTCTCTACCCCACACACTCTCTACCCCACACACTCAAGCTCCCCACACACACTCACTATCCCCACACACTACCCCACACACTCTACCTTCCCACACACATTCTACCTCACACATACTCTACCCCACACTCACTACCCTACAATCTCTACCCCCACACACTCTACCCCCCCACATACTCTACCCCCCACACACTCTACCCCCCACACGCTCTACCCCACACACTCTACCCCACACACTGTACCCACACACTCTACTCCATACTCTCTACCCCACACACACTCTACACTCCATACTCTACCCAACAAACTCTACTCCCCACACTCTACCCCACACACTCTACCCCACATACTCTACCCCACACACTCTACCCCACAAACTCTACCCCCCACACTCTACCCCACACACTCTACCCCACATACTCTACCCCACACACTATACCACACACACTCTACCCCCCACACTCTACCCCACAAACTCTACCCCCCACACTCTACCCCACAAACTCTACCCCACATACTCTACCCCACACACTCTACCCCACAAACTCTACCCCCCACACTCTACCCCACACACTCTACCCCATACACTCTACCTCAGACACACTCTACCCCACAAACTCTACCCCCCAGACTCTACCCCACACACTGTACCCACACACTCTATCCCCATACACTCTACCCCACACACACTCTACCCCACACACTCTACCCCCACACTCTACCCCACACAATCTCTACCCCACTCATTCTCTACCCCCCACACTCTACCCGACACACTCTACCCTCCACACACTCGATCCCCGACATTCTACCCCCCCACACACGCTACCCCCCACACACTCTACCCCAGACACACTCTCCCCCCACACACTCTACCCCACACATCTACTCCACACACTCTACCCCACACACTCTACCCCACAAACTCTCTACCCCACACAATCTACCCCACACACTCAACCACCCCACACACACTCACTACCCCCCACACACTACCACACACATTCTACCTCACACACACTCTACCCCACAAACTATCTACCCCACACTCACTAACCCACACTCGCTACCCCACACACTCTCTACCCCAAACACTCTACCCCACACACTCAACCTCCCCACACACACTCACTACCCCCCACACAATACCCCACACACTCTACCTTCCCACACACATTCTACCTCACACACACTCTACCCCACACTCACTACCCTACAATCTCTACCCCCACACACTCTACCCCCCCCCACATACTCTACCCCCACACACTCTACCCCCACACAATCTACCCCACACACTCTACCCCACACACATTCTACCCCACACACTCTACCCCACATACTCTACCCACCATACTCTACCCCCCTCAATCTAGCCCATACACTCTACCCCCCACACACTCTACCCCACAAACTCTACCCCACACATTCTACCCCATACACTCTACCTCACACACACTCTACCCCACACACTTTACCCCCCACACGCTACCCCACAAAATCTACCCCACACACTCTACCCCGCACAGTCTACCCCATACACTCTACCCCCACACTCTACCCCACAAACTCTACCTCCCACACTCTCCCCCAACACACTCTACTCCACACACACTCTACCCCCACACAATCTCTACCCACTCATTCTCTACCCCACACATTCTCTACCCCCCACACTCTACCCCACACATTCTACCTCCCCACACACTCTATTGCCCCAAAAACCCAACACCCCAAACTCTACACCCCAAACTCTACTCTACACACTGTACTCACACACTCTACCCCACACACACTCTATCCCACACACACTCTACCCCACACACACTCTACCCCACACACTCTACCCCCACACTCTACCCCACACAATCTCTACCCCACTCATTCTCTACCTCCCACACTCTACCCGATACACTCTACCCCCCACACACTCGACCCCCGACATTCTACCCCCCACACACGCTACCCCCCACACACTCTATCCCCGACACACTCTACCCCCCACACACTCTCCCCACAAACTCTACCCCAGACACACTCTCCCCCACACACTCTACCCCACACACTCTACTCCACACACTCTACCCCACACACTCTACCCCACACACTCAACCACCCCACACACTACCACACACATTCTACCTTACACACACTCTACCCCACAAACTATCGACCCCACACTCACTAACCCACACTCTCTACCCCACACACTCTCTACCCCACACACTCAACCTCCCCACACACACTCACTATCCCCACACACTACCCCACACACTCTACCTTCCCACACACATTCTACCTCACACATACTCTACCCCACACTCACTACCCTACAATCTCTACCCCCACACACTCTACCCCCCCCACATACTCTACCCCCCACACACTCTACCCCCCACACGCTCTACCCCACACACTCTACCCCACACACTGTACCCACACACTCTACTCCATACTCTCTACCCCACACACACTCTACACTCCATACTCTACCCAACAAACTCTACCCCCCACACTCTACCCCACACACTCTACCCCACATACTCTACCCCACACACTCTACCCCACAAACTCTACCCCCCACACTCTACCCCACACACTCTACCCCACATACTCTACCCCACACACTATACCACACACACTCTACCCCCCACACTCTACCCCACAAACTCTACCCCCCACACTCTACCCCACAAACTCTACCCCACATACTCTACCCCACACACTCTACCCCACACACTCTACCCCCCACACTCTACCCCACACATTCTACCCCACATACGCTACCCCACACACTCTACCCCACAAACTCTACCCCCCACACTCTACCCCACACACTCTACCCCATACACTCTACCTCAGACACACTCTACCCCACAAACTCTACCCCCCAGACTCTACCCCACACACTGTACCCACACACTCTATCCCCATACACTCTACCCCACACACACTCTACCCCACACACTCTACCCCCACACTCTACCCCACACAATCTCTACCCCACTCATTCTCTACCCCCCACACTCTACCCGACACACTCTACCCTCCACACACTCGATCCCCGACATTCTACCCCCCCACACACGCTACCCCCCACACACTCTACCCCAGACACACTCTCCCCCCACACACTCTACCCCACACATCTACTCCACACACTCTACCCCACACACTCTACCCCACAAACTCTCTACCCCACACAATCTACCCCACACACTCAACCACCCCACACACACTCACTACCCCCCCACACACTACCACACACATTCTACCTCACACACACTCTACCCCACAAACTATCTACCCCACACTCACTAACCCACACTCGCTACCCCACACACTCTCTACCCCAAACACTCTACCCCACACACTCAACCTCCCCACACACACTCACTACCCCCCACACAATACCCCACACACTCTACCTTCCCACACACATTCTACCTCACACACACTCTACCCCACACTCACTACCCTACAATCTCTACCCCCACACACTCTACCCCCCCCACATACTCTACCCCCACACACTCTACCCCCACACAATCTACCCCACACACTCTACCCCACACACATTCTACCCCACACACTCTACCCCACATACTCTACCCACCATACTCTACCCCCCTCAATCTAGCCCATACACTCTACCCCCCACACACTCTACCCCACAGACTCTACCCCACACACTGTACCCACACACTCTACTCCATACTCTCTACCCCACGCACACTCTACACCCCATATTCTACCCAACAAACTCTACCCCCCACACTCTACCCCAGACACTCCACCCCCACACACTCTACCCCCACACATTCTACCCCACACACACTACCCCACACACTCTACCCCACAGACTCTACCCCCCACATTCTACCCCAGACACACTCTACCCCCACAAACTCTACCCCCCACACTCTACCTCACACACTCCACCCCCACGCACTCTACCCCACACACACTCTGCCCCACACACTCTAACCCACAAACTCTACCCCCGACATTCTACACCAGACACACTATACCCCACACACTCTACCCCCCACACACTCTACCCCGACATTCTATCCCCAACACACACTATCCCACACGCACTCTACCCGACACACTCTACCCCTCACATACTCTCCCCACAAACTCTACCCCAGACACACTCTCCCCCCACAACTCTACCCCATACACTCTACCCCCTCACACACTCTCTACCCCAAACACTCTGCCTCCCCACACACACTCTATCCGCCACACTCTACCCCACACTCTCCACCCCCACACACTCTACCCCACACACTTTTCCCCACACATTCTACCCCACACACTCTATTCCCCCACACACTGTGCTGCCCCACAAATTCTACACCCCAAACACTCTACCCCACACACTGTACCCACACACTCTGCTCCATACTCTCTACCCAACACACACTCTACCCCACACACTCTACCCACACACTCTCTAACCCACACAATCTACCCCACACACTCAACCTCCCCACACACACTCACTAACCCCCATACACTACCCCACACACTATAGCTTCCCACACTCATTCTACCTCACACACACTCAACCCCACACTCTCTAACCCACACACTCTCTACCACCCCCACATACACTACCCCCCACACACTATACCCACCACACACTCTACCCCCACAACACTCTACCCCACACACTCTCTACCCCATACACTCTACTCCAAACAATCGACCTCCCCACACATTCTACCTCACGCACTCTACCCCCCGCACTTTACCCCACACACTCTACCCCACACACTCTACCTCCCCACACACTCTTGCCCCAAACACACTCCACCCCACACACTCCACCCCACACACACTCTGCCCCACACACTCTAACCCACAAACTCTACCCCCAACATTCTACACCAGACACACTCTACCCCACACACTCTACCCCCCACACACTCTACCCCCGACATTCTATCCCCAACACACACTACCCCACACACACTCTACCCCGACACACTCTACCCCTCACATACTCTCCCCACAAACTTTACCCCAGACACACTCTCCCCCCACAACTCTACCCCACACACTCTACCCCACACACTCTACCCCACACACACTCTACTCCACACACTCTGCCTCCCCACACACACTCTATCCCCCACACACTGTACTGCCCCACAAACTCTACACCCCAAACACTCTACCCCACACACTGTACCCACACACTCTGCTCCATACTCTCTACCCCACACACTCTCTAACCCACACACTCTACCCCATACACTCTCTACCCCATACACACTCACCCCTGACACTCTCTACCCCACACACTCTACCCCCACACACTCTACCACACACACTCTCTACCCCCCACACACTCTATCCCGCCCCCAACACTCTACCCCACACACTCTCTACCCCCCACACACTCTCCCTCTGACACAATCTACCCCACACACACTACCTCTCCACACACTCTACCCCACACACTCTACCCCACACACTGTACCCACACACTCTACTCCATACTCTCTACCCCACACACACTCTACATCCCTCACTCTACCCAACAAACTCTACCCCCCACACTCTACCCCGCACACTCTACCCCCCACATTCTACCCCAGACACTCTCTACCCCCCACAAACTCTACCCCCCACACTCTACCCCACACACTCCACCCCCACACACTCTACCCCACACACACTCTACCCCACACACTCTACCCCATACACTCAAACAGCCACATTCTACCACAGACACACTCTACCCCACACAAACTCTACCCCCCACACTCTACCCCACACACTCCACCCCCACACACTCTACCCCACACACACTCTACCCCACACACTCTACCCCATACACTCAAACAGCCACATTCTACCACAGACACACTCTACCCCACACAAACTCTACCCCCCACACTCTACCCCACACACTCCACCCCCACACACTCTACCCCACACACACTCTACCCCACACACTCAACCCCCCACATTCTACCCCAGACACACTCTACCCCCCACAAACTCTACCCCCCAAACTCTACCCCACACACTCCACCCCCACACACTCTACCCCACACACACTCTGCCCCACACACTCTAACCCACAAACTCTACCCACGATATTCTACACCAGACACACTCTACCCCACACACTCTACCCCCCACACACTCTACCCCCGACATTATATCCCCAACACACACTACCCCACACACACACTCTACCCCGACACACTCTACCCCTCACATACTCTCCCCACAAACTCTACCCCAGACACACTCTCCTCCCACAACTCTACCCCACACACTCTTCCCCACACACTCTACCCCACACACTCTGCCTCCCCACACACTCTACCCCACACACTCTGCCTCCCCACACACACTCTATCCGCCACACTCTACCCCACACACTCGCCCCCCACACATGCTCTATCCCACACATTCTACCCCACACACACTCTATCCCCCACACACTGTACTGCCCCACAAACTCTGCACCCCAAACACTCTACCCCACACACTCTCGAAGCCACAAAATCTACCCCACACACTCAACCTCCCCACAAACACTCACTACCCCCCACACACTACCCCACACATTCTACCTCACACACACTCTACCCCACACACTCTCTACCCCACATACTCTACTCCCCTCAATCTAGCCCATACACTCTATCCCCCACACACTCTACCCCACACACTCTACCCCACACACTGTACCCACACATTCTACTCCATACTCTCTACCCCACGCACACTCTACATCCCACACTCTACCCCACAAACTCTACCCCCACACTCTACCCCCACACAATCCACCGCCACACAATCTAACCCACAAACTCTACTCCCGACATTCTACACCAGACACACTATACCCCACACACTCTACCCCCCCACACACTCTACCCCAGACATTCTATCCCCAACACACACTATCCCACACACACTCTACCCCGACACACTCTACCCCTCACATACTCTCCCCACAAACTCTACCCCAGACACACTCTCCCCCCACAACTCTACACCACACACTCTACCCCACACACTCTACCCCACACACACTCTACCCCACACACTCTGCCTCCCCACACATACTCTATCCGCCACACTCTACCCCACACACTCTACCCCCGACATTATATCCCCAACACACACTACCCCACACACACACTCTACCCCGACACACTCTACCCCTCACATACTCTCCCCACAAACTCTACCCCAGACACACTCTCCCCCCACAACTCTACACCACACACTCTACCCCACACACACTCTACCCCACACACACTACCCCACACACTGTACCCACACATTCTACTCCATACTCTCTACTCCACGCACACTCTACATCCCACACTCTACCCCACAAACTCTACCCCCGCACTCTACCCCCACACACTCCACCCCCACACAATCTACCCCCACACAGTCTACCCCACACACACTCTACCTCACAAACTCTACCCCACACACTCTACCCCCCACATTCTACCCCAGACATACACTACCCCACACACTCTCTTCCCCACACACTCTACCCCACACACACACTACCCCCACACTCTACCCCACAAACTCTACCCCCAACACTCTACCCTCCACACTCTACCCCACACACTCTACCCCCACACACTCTACCCTCACAAACTCTACCCCCCACACTCTACCCCACACACTCTACCCCACACACTCTACCCCACACACTCTGCCTCCCCACACACACTCTATCCGCCACACTCTACCCCACACACTCTACCCCACACACTCTACCCCACACACACTCTACCCCACACACTCTGCCTCCCCACACACACTCTATCCGCCACACTCTACCCCACACACTCTACCCCACACACTCTACCCCACACACACTCTACCCCACACACTCTCCTCCCACAACTCTACCCCACACACTCTAACCCACACACACTCTACCCCACACACTTTACCCCACACATTCTTCCACCCACATTCTACCCCACACACAATCTATCCCCCACACACTGTACTGCTCCACAAACTCTACACCCCAAACACTCCCACCACACACTCTACCCCATACACTCTCTACCCCACCCACTCTCTACCCCACACACACTCACCCCTGACACTCTCTACCCCACACACTCTCTACCCCACACACTCTACTCCACACTCTCTACCTCCCCACACTCTCTACCCCCCACACTCTGCCTCACACACTCTCTAACCTACGCACACTCACCACCGACACACTCTACCCCCCACACACTCGACACCCCACACACTCTATCCACCACACACTCTACCCCATACACTCTCTACGCCACCCACTCTCAACCCCACACACAGTCACCCCTGACACTCTTTACCCCACACACTCTACCACACACACACTCTACCCCCGCACATACTCTACCCTCCACACAGTCTCCCACACACACTCTCTACCCCCCACACACTCTACCCCCCACCCACACTCTACCCCACACACTCTCTACCCCCCACACACTCTCCCTCTGACACAATCTACCCCACACACACTACCTCCCCACACACTCTAACCCACACACTCTACCCCACACACTCTACCCCACACACTCTACTCCATACTCTCTACCCCACGCACACTCTACATCCCACACTCTACCCAACAAACTCTCCCCCCACACTCTACCCACACACTCCACCCCCACACACTCTACCCCCACACTCTCTACCCCACACACTCTACCCCCCACATTCTACCCCAGACACACTCTACCCCCCACAAACTCTACCCCCCACACTCTACCCCACACACTCCACCCCCACACACTCTACCCCCACACTCTCTACCCCACACACTCTACCCCCGACATTCTACACCAGACACACTCTACCCCACACACTCTACCCCCCCACACACTCTACCCCCGACAATCTATCCCTAACACACACTACCCCACACACACTCTACCCCGACACACTCTACCCCTCACATACTCTCCCCACAAACTCTACCCCAGACACACTCTCCCCCCACAACTCTACCCCACACACTCTATCCCACACACTCTACCCCACACATGCCCCACACACTTTACCCCACACATTCTTCCCCCCACATTCTACCCCACACTCACTCTATCCCCCACACACTGTACTGCCCCACAAACTCTACACCCCAAACACTCTACCCCACACACTGTACCCACACACTCTGCTCCATACTCTCTACCCCACACACTCTCTACCCAACACACACTCTACCCCACACACTCTACCCCACACACTCTACCCCACGCACTCTACCCCACACACTCTACCCCACACACTCTCTACCCCACACACCCTCTACCCCACACACACACTCCCCCACACACTCTACCCCCACACAATCTCCCCCCCACATACGCTACCCCCACACACTCTACGCCCCACACACTCTCCCCCACAAACTCTACCCCCACACACTCTACCCAACCCCCCACACATTTCCCCACAACACTCTAACCCTCACACACTATACCCCACAAACTCCAGCCCCCCACACTCTACCCCCCACACACTCTACCCCCACACACTTAACCCCACACACTCTACTCCACACATACTCTACCTCACACACGTTCTATCCCACACACCCTACCCCAAACAAACTCTACCCCACACACTCGACCCCACACACTCTCTACCCCACACACACTGCCCCACACACTCTACCCCACACGCTCTACCTCCCCACACACTCTACCCCACAAACACTCTACGCCACACAAACTCTAGCCCCCACACTCTACCCCACACACTCTACCCAACACACTCTCTACCCCCCACACACTACCCCACACACTCTACCTTCCCACACACATTCTATTTCACACACACTCTATCCCACACAGTCTACCCCACACAAACTCTAGCCCCCACACTCTACCCCACACACTCTACACCACACACTCTCTACACAACATACTCTACCCCCGACACACTCTACCTCCCCACATACTCTACCCCACACACACTCTACCCCACACACTCTACCCCAAGCACACTCTACCCCACACACTCGCTACCCCCCACACACTCTACCCCCCCACACTCTACCGCACACACTATCTACCCCACACACACTCTCCCCCTGACACACTCTACCCCCCCCACACACTCTACCCCACACACTCTACCCCTGACACACTCTACCCCACACACTCTCCACCCCACACACACTCTACCCCAACACACTCTACCCCACACACTCTCCACCCCACACACACTCTACCCCACACACTCTACCCCCCACACTCTCTACCAAACACACACCCTACCCCCGATATTCTACCCCCCACACACGCTACCCCACACATACTCTACCCCCGACACACTCTACCCCTCACATACTCTCCCCACAAACTCTAGCCCAGACACACTCTCTCCCCTCAACTCTACCCCACACACTCTGCCTCCCCACACACAATCTATCCGCCACACTCTACCCCACACACTCCACCTCCACACACTCTACCCCACACACACTCTACCCCACACACTTTACCCCACACATTCTACCCCTACATTCTACCCCACACACACTCTATCCCCCACACACTCTACTGTCCTACAAACTCTACACCCCAAACTCTACCCCCACACACTCTCTAACCCCCACACACTCCACCCCTCACACACTTTACCCCACACACTCTCTACCCCACATTCACTACCCCACACACTCTACCCCATACACTCTACCCCACACACTCTCTACCCCACACACACTCTACACCCCACACACTCTACCCCAAACACACAACCCCCACACACTCTACCCCACAAACACTCTACCCCACACACACTTTACCCAACACACTCTCGCCCACACACTCTATCCCCCCACACACTCTCCCCCACAAACTCTACCCCCACACACTCTACCCACCCCCTCACACATTTCCCCCCCAGAACTCTAACCCCCCACACACACAATCTACCCCCACACACTCTCCCCCCCCCCACAACTCCACATTCTCTACCTCCCCACACACTCATCCCCACATACACTACCTCCCCACTACACTCTACCCCACACACGCTCTATCCCACACACTCAACCCCACACAAACTCCAGCCCCCACACTCTACCCCACACACTCTACCCCGCACACTCTACCCCGCACACTCTAACCCACACACTCTCTACCCCACACACTCTACCCCACACACCCTCTACCCCAAAAACTCTAGCCCACACACTCTACCCCACACTCTCTATCCCACACACTGTACCCCACACAAACTCTAGCCCCCACACTCTACCCCACACACTCTACTCCACATACTCTCGACCCCAAACACACTACCCCACACACTCTCTTCCCCACACACTCTACTCCACACACTCTCTTCCCCACACACTCTACTCCACACACTCTACCCCCCACACCCTATCACACACACTCTACTCCACACACTCTACCCCCCACACCCTATCACACACACTCTACCCCACACACACTCTACCCCACACACACTACCCCCACACACACTACCTTCCCCCACACTCTATCCCACATACTCTACCTCTTCACGCACTCTACCCCACGCACAGTCTACTCCACATGCTCTCCCCCAAACACTCTGCCCCACACACCATCGACCCCCAACACTCTACCCCCCACACTATACACCCCACACTCTACCCCACACACTCAACCCCACACACTCTACCCCACACACTCTACCCCCACAAACTCTACCCCCTACACTCTACCCTCTACTCTCTACCCCCAACACTCTACCCCACACACTTTACCCCCCCACGCTCTACCCCACACACTCTACGCCAAACACTCTACCCCCCACACACTCTACATCACACACACTCTACCCCACACATTCTAGCCCACACACACTCTACCCTCACAAACTACACCCCCCACAAACTACACCCCCCACACTCAACCCCCCACACTCTACCCCCCACACTCTACCCCACACACTCTAACCCAAATACTCTACCCCCACACACTCTACCCCACACACACTCTACCCCACAGACTCTCTACCCCACACACTCTATCCCCAACACTCTACCCCACACACTCTACCCCACACACACTCTACCACACACACTCAATCTCCCCACACACACTCTCCCCTCTACCCCACACAAACTCTATCCCACACACTCTTTACCCTACACACTCTACCTCCCCACAAACTCTACCCCACGCATACTCTACCCCACACACACTCTACCCCACAAACTCTACCCCACACAAACTCTACTCCACACACTCTACCCCCCACACACTACCCCACACACACTACCCCACACACTCTCTATTCCCACACACTCTACCCCACACTCTCTACCCCCCACACTCTAGCACACACACTCCACCCCACACACACTCTCCCCCAAACAGTCTGCCCCACACACACTCTACTCCCCATACACTACCCCACACACTCTCTTCCCCACACACTCTACCCCACACACACACTACCCCCACATTCTACCCCACAAACTCTACCCCCAACACTCTACCCTCCACACTCTACCCCACACACTCTACCCCCACACACTCTACCCTCACAAACTCTACCGCCCACACTCTACCCCACACACTCTACCCCAAACACTCTACCCCCACACACTCTACACCACACACACTCTACACCACACACAATCTCCCCCCACACACACTACCACCACACACTCTCCCCCACACACTCTAACCCCCACACACTCTACCCCACATACACTACCTCCCCACACACACTCGACCCCACATACACTACCTCCCCACACACACTCTGCCCACTACACTCTACCCCACACACTCTACCCCCACACACTCTACCCCACACACACTCTACCCCACACACACTTTACCCCACACACTCTCCCCCACACACTCTCCCCCACACATTCTAACCCCCACACACTACCCCACATACACTACCTCCCCACACACACTCTGCCCACTACACTCTACCCCACACACGCTCTATCCCACACACTCTACCCCGCACACTCTACCCCACACACTCTCTACCCCACACACTCTACCCCACACACTCTACCCCACACACACTCTACCCCACACACTCAATCTCCCCATACACACTCTACCCTCTACCCCACACAAACTCTACTCCACACACTCTCTACCCCCCCACACACTACCCTACACATTCTCTTTCCCACACACTCTACCCCACAAACTCTACCCCCCACACTCTAGCACACACACTCCACCCCACACACTCTACCACACACACACTCTACACCCCACACTCTTCCCCACAAACTCTAACCCCCACACTCTACCCCCACACACTCTACCCCCACAAACTCTACCCACCACACTCTACCCCACACACTCTACCCCAAACACTCTACCCCCCACGCACTCTACACCATACACACTCTACCCCACACACTCTACCGGACACACACACTAGCCCATACACTCTCTACCCCACACACTCTACACAACACTCTACCCCACACACTCTACCCCAAACACACAACCCCCACACACTCTACCCCACAAACACTCTACTCCACACACACTTTACCCAACACACACTCCCCCACACACTCTACCCCCCATACACTCTCCTCCACAAACTCTACCCCCACACACTCTACCCACCCCCTCACACATTTCCCCCCCAGAACTCTAATCCCCCCACACACACAATCTACCCCCACACACTCTCCCCCCCCACACACTACTCCACATTCTCTACCTCCCCACACACTCTACCCCACACACACTCTACCCCACATACACTACCTCCCCACACACACTCTGCCCACTACACTCTACCCCACACACTCTACCCCAAACACTCTACCCCGCACACTCTACCCCACACACTCTCTACCCCACACACTCTACCCCACACACTCTCTACCCCAAAAACTCTAGCCCACACACTCGACCCCACACACTCTACCCCACACATGCTCTATCCCACACACTGTACCCCACACAAACTCTAGCCTCCACACTCTACCCCACACACTCTCTACCCCAAAAACTCTAGCCCACACACTCTACCCCACACACTCTACCCCACACATGCTCTATCCCACACACTGTACCCCACACAAACTCTAGCCTCCACACTCTACCCCACACACTCTCTACCCCAAAAACTCTAGCTTACGCACTCTCTCCCCCACACGCTCTACCTCCCCACACACTCTACCCCACAAACACTCTCTCCCACACACTCTACACCACACAAACTCTAGCCCCCACACTCTACCCCACACACGCTACCCCACAAACTCTCTACCCCACACACTCTAGCTCCCCACACACACTCACTGCCCCCCACACACTACCCCACACACTCTACCTTCCCACACACATTCTATCTCTCTCACAGTCTACCTCACACACTCTCTACCCCCCCCCCCCACATACTCTGCCATCCACACACTCTACCCCCCACACATTCTACACCCAACACATTCTACCCCCACACACTCTACCCCACACACTCTCTACCCCACACACTCTACCCCCCACACTCTACCCCACAAACTCTACCCCCCACACTCTACCCCACAAACACTCTACCCCACACACTCTACCCCACAAACTCTACCCCCAACCCTCTACACCCCACACTCTAACCCACACACTCTATCCCCACACACTCTACCCTTACAAACTCTACCCCCCACACTCTACTCCACACACTCTACCCCAAACACTCTACCCCCCACACACTCTACACCACACACATTCTACCCCACACACTCTACCCCCACATACTCTAGCCCACACACTCTACCCCACACACGCTCTAGCCCACACACTCTCTAGCCCACACACTCTCTACCCCACACACTCTACCCCTACACACTCTACCCCCACACACTCTACCCCCACACACTCTACCCCACACACACTCTACCCCACACACACTTTACCCCACACACTCTCCCCCACACAGTTCTACCCCCCACACAATCTCCCCACACACACTCTACCCCACACACTCTACCCCACACACTCTATCCCCAACACTCTACCCCACACACTCTATCCCAAACACTCTACCCCCACACACTCTACCGCACACACACTCTACCCCACATACACTTTACCCCACACACTCTCCCCCACACACTCTACCCCCCACACACTCTACCCCACAAACTCCAGCCCCCCACACTCTACCCCCCACACACTCTACCCCACACACACTCTACCCCACACACACTTTACCCCACACACTCTCCCCCACACACTCTACCCCCCACACAATATCCCCCCACACACTACCCCCACACACTCTACCCCACACACTCCACCCCACACACTCTACCCCACACACACTCTACACCTCACACTCGACCCCACAAACTCTACCCCCCACACTCTACCCCACACACACTCTACCCCACACACTCTACCCCACAAACTCTACCCCCAGCACTCCACCCCCAACACTCTAACCCACACACTCTACCCCCACACACTCTACCCTCACCAACTCTAACCCCCACGCTCTACTCCACACACTCTACCCCAAACACTCTACCCCCACACACTCTACACCACACACACTCTACCCCACACACTCTACCCCCACATACTCTAGCCCACACACTCTACCCCACACACTCTCTAGCCCACACACTCTCTACCCCACACACTCTATCCCCAACACTCTACCCCACACACTCTACCCCACACACACTTTACCTCACACACTCTCCCCCACACACTCTACCCCCCACACAACCTCCCCCCACACACACTACCCCCACACACTCTACCCCAAACACTCTACTCCAAACACACTCTAGTCCACACACTCTCTACCCCACACACTCTACCCCACACACTCTATCCCCAACACTCTACCCCACACACTCTATCCCAAACACTCTACCCCCACACACTCTACCGCACACACACTCTACCCCACACACACTCTACCCCACATACACTTTACCCCACACACTCTCCCCCACACACTCTACCCCCCACACACTCTACCCCACAAACTCCAGCCCCCCACACTCTACCCCCCACACAGTCTACCCCACATACACTACCTCCCCACACACACTCTGCCCACTACACTCTACCCCACACACGCTCTATCCCACACACTGTACCCCACACAAACTCTAGCCCCCACACTCTACCCCACACACTCTACCCCCACACACTCTACCGCACACACACTCTACCCCACACACACTCTACCCCACATACACTTTACCCCACACACTCTCCCCCACACACTCTACCCCCCACACACTCTACCCCACAAACTCCAGCCCCCCACACTCTACCCCCCACACAGTCTACCCCACATACACTACCTCCCCACACACACTCTGCCCACTACACTCTACCCCACAAACACTCTACCCCCCACACACTCTACACCACACAAACTCTAGCCCCCACACTCTACCCCACACACTCTACCTTCCCACACACATTCTATCTCTCTCACAGTCTACTTCACACACTCTACCCCCCACACATTCTACACCCCACACACTCTACCCCCACAAACTCTACCCCCACACACTCTCTACCACACAAACTCTAGCCCCCACACTCTACCCCACACACTCTACCTTCCCACACACATTATATCTCTCTCACAGTCTACCTCACACACTCTACCCCCCACACACTCTACACCCCACATTCTACCCCAAACACTCGACCTCCCCATACATTCTACCTCACGCACTCTACCGCCCGCACTTTTCCCGACACACTCTCTACCCCGCACACTCTACCCCACACACTCTACCCCCCACACACTCTACCCCACAACACTCTCTACCCCATACACTCTACCCCTGACACAATCTACCCCACACACACTCTACCCCCCCACACATTTTATCCACCACACACTGTACCCCATACACTCTCTACCCCACACATTCTACCCCACACACTCTCTACCCTATACACTCTACCCCTGACACACTCTACCCTCCCACACTCTACCCCACACACTCTCTACCCAAACACACACTCTCCCCCTGATACACTCTACACCACACACACTACCTCCCCACCCACTCTCCCCCACACACTCTACCCCACACACTCTCTACCACCCACACACTCGACCCCCGCGCACACTCTACCCCCCCACACACTCTACCCCCCACACACTCTACCCCCCACACACTCTACCCCACACACACTCTACCTCACACACTCTACTCCACACTCTCTAACTCCCCACACACTCTACCCCACACGCTCTCTACCCCACACACTCTACCCTCCCACACTCTACCCCATACACTCTCTACCCCACACACACTCTCCCCCTGATACACTCTACACCACACACACTACCTCCCCACCCACTCTCCCCCACACACTCTACCCCACACATTCTCCCCCACAAACTCTACCCCCCACACACTCTACCCACACCCCCACACATTACCCCCCACACTCTAACCCCCACAAACTCCAGCCGCCCACACTCTACCCCCCACACACTCTACCCCCACACACTCTCCCCCCACACACTCTACCCCACACACACTACCTCCCCACAAACACTCTACCCCACACACTCTACCCCCCACTCTCTACCCGCAACAATTTACCCCACACACACTCTAATCCAAATACACTACCACCCCCACACAATCTCCCCCCACACACTCTACCCCAACACACACTACCTTCCCCCACACTCTACCCCATACGCTCTACCTCCCCACACACTCTACCCCACACACACTCTATCCCAAACAATCTACCCCACAGACTCTACCCCACACACTCTCTACCCCACACACACTCTACCCCCACACACTCTACCCTCCCCCACACACTCTACCGCCCACATTCTCTACCCCACACACACACTACCCCTGACACATTCTACCCCCATACACTCTACCCCCACACACTCTACCCTCCACACACTCTACACTCCCCCACACACTCTACCCCCCACACTATCTACCCCTCACACTCTCTACCCCACACACTCTCTACCCCACACACATTCTACCCCCACACACTCTACCCCCACACACTCTACCCCCACAGACTATACCTCCCCCCACACACTCTACTCCACACACTCTTCCCCACACACTCTGTACCCCACACACTCTCTACCCCACACACACTCTACCCCACAAACTCTACCCCCCACACTCTACCCCCCCCACACTCTACCCCACACACTCTCCCCCCCAAACACTCTCCACCCCCCACACACTCTGCCCCCCACACAATCTACCCTCCAGGCACTCTACACCCCCACACGCACTCTATCCCCCCACACACACTCTACCCCACCAGGCTCTCACCACCCCCACACACACTCTACCCCCACACACACTCTACCCCCCCACACACTCTAACCCCCACATACTTTACCCCCACAGACTCTACCTCCCCACATACACTCTACTCCACACACACTTCCCCACACACTCTCTACCCCACACACTCTCTACCCCACACACACTCTACCCCACACACTCTACCCCACACATTCTACCCCCCACACTCTACCCGACACTCTCTACCCCAAACACTCTACCCCCCACACTCTACCCCACACACACTCTACCTCACACACACTCTACCGCACACACTCTACCCCACACACTCTACCCCCCACACTCCAACCGACACTTTCTACCCCAAACACTCTACCCCCCACGCTCTACCCCACACACTCTCCCCCCCACACACTCTCCACCCCCCACACACTCTGCCCCCCACACACTCTACCCTCCAGGCACTCTACACCCCCACACGCACTCTATCCCCCCACACACACTCTACCCCCCCAGGCACTCACCACCCACACACACACTCTACCCCCCCACACACTCAACGCCCCCCACACACTCTACCCCCCACACACTCTCCCTCCACACATTGTACCCCCCACACACTCTACCCCCCCCCCACACACTCTCCCCACACACACTCTACCCCCCACACACTCTCCCTCCACACATTTTACCCCCCACACACTCTACCCCCCCCCCCCCACACACTCTCCCCACACACACTCTATCCCCCCAGGCACTCTCCACCCCCACACACACTCTATCCCCCCATACGCACTCTACCCTATCACACACTCTACGCAGACACTGATCCGGGCCCCAGACACTGATCTCGGTCCATTCACGGATCCAGCCCCAGATCATGATCCTGGCCCCAGGTCCTGATCGGGCACCTACTGATCCGGGCCCCAGACCCTGATCCTGGCCCCAGACCCTGATCCGGGCCCAGCTACTGATCCAGGCACCAGACACTGAACCCGGCCCCAGACACTGATCCAGGCCGCAGACACTGATCCAGGCCGCAGACACTGATCCTGACCCGAGGCTCTGATCCGTCCCAGCTACTGATCTGGCCCCAGACAATGATCCTGGCCCCAGACACTGATCCCAGCCCCAGAAACTGATCCGGGCCCCTGACACTGATCCAGGCCAGGCCCTGATCTGGGCCCAGACACTGATCCCGGTCCCAGATACTGATCCCGGCCCAGACACTGATCCCGGTCCCAGATACTGATCCCGGCCCCAGACACTGATCCTCGTCCCAGACACTGATCCCGGCCCAGACACTGATCTGGGCCCAGACACTGATCCCGGTCCCAGACACTGATCTGGGGCCCAGACACTGATCCGGGTTCAGACACTGATCCCGGCCCTAGGCACTGATCCGGACTCAGGTACTAAACCCATCATTGCAACAATGCAGTGCATCATGCTGTTGTAGCTGGGGATCAGTTGAAAATGTAAAAGTTGATTTTGATAGACTGCTGTTAGGCCAGAGTATTAAAGGATATGTAAGCAAGGAGGGTAGATGGAGTTAAGATACAGATCAGCCGTGATATAATCGAATGGTGGAACAGGCTCGAGGGGCTGAATGGTCGACTTCTGTTCCCATTTTCCCTTATTGCCATATTCCCAGATCCCCATGTTCCTATATTCCCAAATCCCATATTCCCATGTCCCAAATTCCCTAATTTTAGTCTAATTACAGCTGTAATGTCCATTGTATCAGCCATGGCTCAGTGAGTAGCACTCTGACCTCTGAGTCAGAAGGTTGTGGGTTCAAGTCCCACTTCAGAGACTTGAGCACATAAATCTAGGCTGACACTCCAGTGCATTGCTGAGGGAGCGCCGCACTGTTGGAGGGGCAGTACTGAGGGAGCACTGCACTGTCAGAGAGGCAGTACTGAGGGAGTGCCGCACTGTCAGAGGTGACATCTTTCAGATGAGAGGATGAACCGAGGCCCCGTCTGCTCTCTCAGATGGATGTAAAGATCCCCCTGGCACTATTTCGAAGAGGAGCATGGCAGTTCTCTCCAGTGTCCTGACCAATATTTATCCTTCAGCCAACATTACTACAACAGATTATCTGGTCATTATCACATTGCTGTGTGTGAGAGCTTGCTGTGCACAAATTAGCTGCTGCGTTTCCTACATTACAACAGTGACTACACTGCAAAAGTACTTCATTGGCTGTAAAGCTTTGGGACTTCCTGAGGTTGTGAAAGGTGCTATATAAATGCAAGTCTTTTGTTTAATTAAAGTCAGCACTAATGGCAGCTGAAAGGTTCAGGCACTTCCTGTTCAGCAGAGGGTGTTGTGATGTGTATAAAACATGATTTAGTAAGTAGTCAAATAGCTTGCTATTCTTAGTGCCACACCACCCTGCATAAATATATAATGGGCCTTTAATAGTTCCGAGATGTTGGTGTTTTACAGATCACTGACTCTTCCACTATGAGCCAGCGGGAGTCGAGATACTTGGCACGGCTGTTCAATAAATGTTTAATGTCCAGCTGTACAATGTTCTTAAATGTAATGGCAGTTTAATTAAACCTAGCAAAGATTTATTCATTATTAAAAACTTTGCCCATTATGGAGTCACAAATACAAGATTTAGAAAACATATATGTACAGTACACAGGGTAAAGAGGAACGACTCCCTCCCATCTGGTACTGTACACCCCATGTGTCTCAGTATCCCCTGTACATGTACAGTATACAGGGGGTAAAGAGGAACGATTCGCTCCCATCTGGTACTGTACACCCCATGTGTCTCAGTATCCCCTGTACATGTACAGTACACAGGGTAAAGAGGAACGATTCGCTCCCATCTGGTACTGTACACCCCATGTGTCTCAGTGCCCCCTGTACATGTACAGTACACAGGGTAAAGGGGAATGACTCACTCATGTCTGGTACTGTACACCCCGTGTGTCTCAGTGCCCCCTGTACATGTACAGTACACAGGGTGAAGGGGAATGACTCACTCATGTCTGGTACTGTACACCCCGTGTGTCTCAGTGCCCCCTGTACATGTACAGTACACAGGGTAAAGAGGAATGACTCACTCACGTCTGGTACTGTACATCCCATGTGTGTCTCAGTGCCCCCTGTACATGTACAGTACACAGGGTAAAGAGGAATGACTCACTCACGTCTGGAACTGTACACCCCGTGTGTCTCAGTGCCCCCTGTACATGTACAGTACACAGGGTAAAGGGGAATGACTCACTCATGTCTGGTACTGTACATCCCATGTGTCTCAGTGCCCCCTGTACATGTACAGTACACAGGGTGAAGGGGAATGACTCACTCCCATCTGGTACTGTACACCCTGTGTGTGTCTCAGTGTCCGCCGTACTTGTACAGTACATAGTGGGAGCTTGCTGTGCGCAAATTGGCTGCCGCATTTCCTACATTATGACACTGACTACATTTCCAAAGTACTTCATTGGCTGTGAAGCACTTTGGGACGTCCTGAAAGTCGCTATATGAATGCAAGTCTTTATTCCTTTTCTTGTTAGTTAGCGACAAGTAACACTGCAACGTGGTCTAGGACGTGTGGGCCGGTCACAATGGCTGGAACGCTGATCGCTAGCTGGGCTCAGTGAACTCGGGGTGTCCCTAAAGGGAGAGAGATACGCTCTCCACATCGGGCAAACCGAGTCTCACACTCGTTGTGGGGGCTGTGAAACACAGCGATTGGAATTGGAGAATCGCAGTTTCCCGGTACCAAACAACAACAGTTCAATACTCAGGTTATAAGTTCAGAAATAGCACAGTCAGGTGGCCCTGTGACAGTGCCGACCTCAGGTCAGTGTGCAATCCCACACCTATGTGGAACATAAGAATATAAGAAATAGGAGCAGGAGTAGTCCATTTGGCCCCTCGAGCCTGCTCCGCCAATAAGATCATGATCATAACGCTGATCTTATCATAGACTCGGCTCCACTTCCCTGCTCGCTCCCCATAACCCTTTGAAGTTGTTAGTGCCCCAATTGCCCACTACTTCTAGGGCAACGATGGGCCTTTAAAGTACTCTCAGTCGCTCATCAACATTTCAATAAGACTTTGTTCATGGAAAGATTCAGATTGTAGGGCATGTTGAGTGAAGAGTTTACCCTTATTGTTCAAAAATCTGTCTGTCTCCGCCTTAAATATATTCAATGACCCAGTCTCCACAGCTCTCTGGGGCAGAGAATTCCACAGATTTACAACCCTCTGAGAGAAGAAATTCCTCCTCGTCTCAGTTTTAAATGGGCAGCCCCTTATTCTGAGACTATGCCCCCTACTTTTAGTTTTCCCGATGAGTGGAAACATCCTCTCTACATCCACCTTGTTGAGCCCCCTCATTATCTTAAGATCACCTCTCATTCTTCTGAACTCCAATGAGTATAGTCCCAACCGACTCACCCTATCTTCATAAGTCAACCCCCGCAGACCAAAACTGTACGCAGTACTCCAGGTGTGACCTCACCAATACCCTGTACAGTTGTAGCAGGACTTCTCTGCTTTTATACTCTATCCCCCTTCGCAATAAAGGCCAGCATTCCGTTTGCCTTCCTGATTACTTGCTGTACCTGCATACTAACTTTTTGTGTTTCATACACAAGGATCCCCAGGTCCCTCTGTACTGCAACATTTTGCAATTTTTCTCCATTTAAATTACAATTTGCTTTTCTATTTTTTCTGCCAAAGTGGATAACCTCACACTTTCCCACATTATACTCCATCTTCCAAAATGTTGTCCACTCACTTATCCTGTCTATGTCCCTTTGCAGATTTTTTGTGTCCTTCTTGAGGAAGAGCTCATCGAGTGCATAAGGGATGGGTTCCTTGAGCAGTATGTAACGGAACCAACCAGGGGACAGGCTATCTTAGATCTGGTCCTGTATAATGAGACAGGATCAATAAATAATCTTCTCGTAAAGGATTCCCTCGGAATGAGTGATCATAGCATGGTTGATTTTCAAATCTAGATGGAGGATGAGAAAGTTGGATTTCTAACCAGCGTACTAAGCCTAAATAATGGAGATTATGAAGGTATGAGGGCAGAGTTGGCTAACGTGGACTGGGAAAATAGATTAAAGTGCAGGACGGTTGATGAACAGTGGTGTACATTTAGGGAGATATTTCACAACTCTCAAGGAAAATATATTCCAGTGAGGAGGAAAGGGTGTAAGAGAAAAGATAGCCATCCGTGGCTAACTAAAGAAATGAAGGATGGTATCCAATTAAAAACAAGGGCATATAAAGTGGCCAAAACTAGTGGGAGGACAGAAGATTGGGAAGCTTTTAAAAGCCAGCAAAGAACGACTAAAAAAATGATTAAGAAAGAGAAGATAGACTATGAAAGTAAACTAGCACGAAATATAAAAACAGATAGCAAGAGTTTCTATAGGTATATAACAAGGAAAAGAGCGGCTAAAGTAAATGTTGGTCCCTTAAAGGACAAGACCGGGGAATTAATAATGGGGAACATGGAGATGGCAGAAACTCTGAACAAATATTTTGTATCAGTCTTTATGGTCGAGAACACTAACAATAGTCCAACAGTGAATAGTCAAGGGGCTATAGGGGGGGGCGGGGGGGTGGGGGGAGGAACTTAACACAATCACAATCACTAAGGAGATGGTACTCAGTAAGATAATGGGACTAAAGGCGGATAAATCCACTGGGCCTGATGGCTTGCATCCTAGGGTCTTAAGAGAAGTAGCGGCAGGGATAGTGGATGCATTGGCTGTAATTTAGCAAAATTCCCTGGATTCTGGGGTGGTCCCAGCAGATTGGAAAACTGCAAATGTAACGCCCCCATTTAAAAAAGGAGGCAGACAAACAGCAGGAAACTATAGACCAGTTAGCCTAACATCTGTGGTTGGGAAAATGTTGGAGTCCATTATTAAAGAAGCAGTAGCAGGACATTTGGAAAAGCAAAATTCGGTCAGGCAGAGTCAGAATGGATTTATGAAGGGGAAGTCATGTTTGACAAATTTGCTGGAGTTCTTTGAGGATGTAACGAACAGGGTGGATAAAGGGGAACCAGTGGATGTGGTGTATTTGGACTTCCAGAAGGCATTTGACAAGGTGCCACATAAAAGGTTACAGCACAAGATAAAAGTTCACGGGATTGGGGGTAATATATTAACATCGATAGAAGATTGGCTAATTAACAGAGAACAGAGAGTCGGGATAAATGGTTTATTCTCGGGTTGGCAATCAGTAACTAGTGGGGTGCCGCAGGGATCAGTGCTGGGACCCCAACTATTTACAATCTATATTAACGACTTGGAAGAAGGGACCGAGTGTAACGTAGCCAAGTTTGCTGATGATACAAAGATGGGAGGAAAAGCAATGTGTGAGGAGGACACAAAAAAACTTGCAAAAGGACATAGACAGGCTAAGTGAGTGGGCAAAAATTTGGCAGATGGAGTATAATGTTGGAAAGTGTAAGGTAATGCACTTTGACAGAAAAAAATTGAAGAGCAAGTTATTATTTAAATGGAGAAAAATTGCAAAGTGCTGCAGTACAGCGGGACCTGGGGGTCCTTGTGCATGAAACACAAAAGTTTAGTATGCAGGTACATCAAGTGATCAGGAAGGCCAATGGTATCTTGGCCTTTATTGCAAAGGGGATGGAGTATAAAAGCAGGGAAGTCTTGCTACAGCTATACAGGGTATTGGTGAGGCCACACCTGGAATACTGCGAGCAGTTTTGGTTTCCATATTTACGAAAGGATATACTTGCTTTGGAGGCAGTTCAGAGAAGGTTCACTAGGTTGATTCCGGGGATGAGGGGGTTGACTTATGAGGAAAGGTTGAGTAGGTTGGGCCTCTACTCATGCAGAGAGGATATTTCCACTGATGGGGGAAGACTAGAACTAGAGGGCATGATCTTAGAATAAGGGGCCGCCCATTTAAAACTGAGATGAGGAGAAATTTCTTCTCTCAGAGGGTTGTAAATCTGTGGAATTCGTTGCCTCAGAGAGCTGTGGAAGCTGGGACATTGAATAAATTTAAGACAGAAATAGACAGTTTCTTAACCAATAAGGGGATAAGGGGTTATGAGGAGCGGGCGGGGAAGTGGAGCTCAGTCCATGATTGGATCAGCCATGATGGTATTAAATGGTGGGGCAGGCTCGAGGGGCCTGTGTGGCCTACTCCTGCTCCTATTTCTTATGCTCTTATTATGTTCTCTTCACAATTTTCTTTCCCACCTATCTTTGTAACATCAGCAAACTTGGCTACTTTACACTCGGTCCCTTCATCCAAGTCATTAATATAGATTGTAAATAGTTGAGGCCCCAGCACCGATCCCTGCAGCACCCCACTAGTTACTATGTCCTGGAGTTCAGCCTGTGTGTGTGCACAGACGCAGGCATTGTCCACGTACGTAGCTCGATGACAGAGGTTGGAGTGGTCTTGGACCTGGCCTGGAGACGGCGAAGGTTGAACAGCTTCCCACTGGTTCTGTAGTTTAGTTCCACTCCAGCGGGGAGCTTGTTGACTGTGACGTGGAGCATGGCAGTGAGGAAGATTGAGAAGAGGGTTGGGGCGATGACGCAGCCCTGTTTGACCCCGGACCGGACGTGGTCTGCGATGGATCCGTTGGTAAGGATCACGG
Source organism: Pristiophorus japonicus (assembly GCF_044704955.1). NCBI lineage: Eukaryota > Metazoa > Chordata > Chondrichthyes > Pristiophoridae > Pristiophorus > Pristiophorus japonicus. The sequence goes on along the minus strand of NC_091980.1, from coordinate 151,014,577 downwards.
CCTGCATGTCACTATTGGGATGTTTTTAGTGTCTTCTACCATGAAGGCCAATGCAAAATATTTGTTCAACGTCTCTGCCATTTCATTGTTCCCCATTATTAATTACCCAGTCTCATCCTGTAGGGGACCAACATTTACTTTAGCCACTCTTTTCCTTTTTATGTACCTGTAGAAACTCTTACTATCCGTCTTTATATTTTGTGCTAGTTTACTTTCAAAATCTATCTTCCCTCTCAATCATTTTTTTAGTTGTTCTCTGTTGGCTTTTAAAAGTTTTCCAATCCTCAGGCCTCCCACTAGTCTTGGCCACATTGTATGCCCTTGTTTTCAGTTTGATACCATCCCTTATTTCCTTAGTTAGCCACGGATGGTTATCCCTTGTCTTACATCTTTCCTTCTTATTGGGATATATTTATGTTGTGAGTTCTGAAATATCTCCTTAAATGTCTGCTACTGCTCATCAACCATCCCATACTTTAGTCTATTTTCCCAGGCCACATTAGCCAACTCTGCCCTCATACATTTGTAGTCTCCTTTATTTAAGCTCAGGACACTAGAACATCCTTTACAGTTGACGCCAGTCTCCACGGCAACCCGGAGTGGGTCAAGACAAACTTCAGCCTTGTGACCAATAATACTGGTCACAATAATACTGGTCCGCAACCTCTCTGTGGCTCTCTTGCACCGTATGAAACCTAAACTTTGCTGCCCTCTGCTGCTCATACCTGCAATCTGCAGCTCCCCAGCCCAGCTCACAGAGTGGACCCAGCTCCCCAATAACCTCACTGGCCCGTCACAGAGAGGGACCCAGCTCCCCAGAACCTCACTGACCCGTCACAGAGAGGGACCCAGCTCCCCAGAACCTCACTGACCCGTCAGAGTGGGACTGAACTCCCCAGAACCTCACTGACCCGTCACAGAGTGGGACCCAGATCCCCAGAACCTCACTGACCCATCACAGAGAGGGACTGATCTCACCCAGAACTTCACTGACCCGTCACAGAGTGGGACTGAACTCCCCAGAACCTCACTGACCCGTCACAGAGAGGGACCCAGCTCCCCAGAACCTCACTGACCCGTCAGAGTGGGACTGAACTCCCCAGAACCTCACTGACCCGTCACAGAGTGGGACTGATCTCACCCAGAACTTCACTGACCCGTCACAGAGTGGGACCCAGATCCCCAGAACCTCACTGACCCGTCACAGAGTGGGACTGATCTCACCCAGAACTTCACTGACCCGTCACAGAGTGGGACTGAACTCCCCAGAACCTCACTGATCCGTCACAGAGTGGGACCCAGCTCCCCATAACATCACTGACGCGTCACTGAGTGGAATGGAACTCCCCGAAAACCTCACTGACCCGTCACAGAGTGGGACTGAACTCCCCAGAAACTCACTGACCAGTCACAGAGTGGGACCCAGCTCCCCAGAACCTCACTGACCCATCACAGTGTGGGTCTGAACTCCCCAGAACCTCACTGACCCGTCACAGTGTGGGTCTGAACTTCCCAGAACCTCACTGACCAGTCACAGAGAGGGACCCAGCTCCCCAGAACCTCACTGACTCGTCACTGAGTGGAATGGAACTCCCCGGAAACCTCACTGACCCGTCACAGAGTGGGACTGAACTCCCCAGAAACTCACTGACCAGTCACAGAGTGGGACCCAGCTCCCCAGAACCTCACTGACCCGTCACAGAGTGGGACTGAACTCCCCAGAAACTCACTGACCAGTCACAGAGTGGGACCCAGCTCCCCCAGAACCTCACTGACCCATCACAGTGTGGGTCTGAACTCCCCAGAACCTCACTGACCCGTCACAGTGTGGGTCTGAACTCCTCAGAACCTCACTGACCAGTCACAGAGAGGGACCCAGCTCCCCAGAACCTCACTGACCCGTCACAGAGTGGGACTGAACTCCCCAGAAACTCACTGACCAGTCACAGAGTGGGACCCAGCTCCCCAGAACCTCACTGACCAGTCACAGAGTGGGACTGAACTCCCCAGAACCTCACTGATCCGTCACAGAGTGGGACCCAGCTCCCCATAACATCACTGACCCGTCACAGAGTGGGACTGATCTCACCCAGAACTTCACTGACCCGTCACAGAGTGGGACTGAACTCCCCAGAACCTCACTGATCCGTCACAGAGTGGGACCCAGCTCCCCATAACATCACTGACCCGTCACTGAGTGGAATGGAACTCCCCAGAAACTCACTGACCAGTCACAGAGTGGGACTGAACTCCCCAGAATCTCACTGACCCGTCACAGAGTGGGACTGAACTCCCCAGAATCTCACTGACCCGTCACAGAGTGGGACTGAACTCCCCCAGAACCTCACTCAAGGGCATGGATCTCACTGACCGATCCGAGCCCAGTGTGGCCCATGGTATAACCCCCCGTATAACCCGCCAAGGCGGGCCCTGTGTGGCCCGTGTATAACCCCCACCCCAACCCCAGTATAAACCTCCGATCCGAACCCAGTGTGGCCCGGGTTATAACCCCCCTCCCATATAACCCCCGAGGTGGACCCAGGGTGGCCCGGGGTATAATCCCCCTCCCATATAACCCTGAGGTGGACCCAGTGTGGCTCGGGTATAACCCCCCCTAGGCGGGCCCAATGCCCAGGGTAGGTGGTGGACTGTGACTCCACTCCTAGCTCAGGCCCGCTCTGTCTGAAGAATCTTTCATTGATGGGGCTTGTTAAACCCCACCCTGCAAGGTTCCCGGCCAATTAAACAGAAGCAGGTCTGACAATGTCATTCGATGATGCATCAGCTGGTTCCATTAAAGGGACCATGTCCACATCGATTTTGAAATTTGTGCTGTCAGTGTTCAGCAGTATTGAGGTGCTGCAAACATTGACAAGTTCTGCACAGAGGGGCACGGCTGCACCCAGCTCTCCCATCACTCCCTCCCAGCACACAGGTAGATTCTCTTCCTTTCCCATTGGCGGAAGAGACCTCCCCAGGACACCAACACAGCCTGGCTGCACATTGCATAGGAGGGCACAAGCAGGGATGTGGTCAGGAGGAGCTGGGTGCAGTGATGCAAATGTTTCAATGATCTCAGTAGATCACGAAACATTAGTACAAAGCCTCAAGCTCATCCCCATCACTCTGCCTTCCCTACCCTACTCCTGCAGATCCTTACTCACACCAACTTACCTTGCACCTCCACCCATCCCTCTCTATCTACACCATCACATCCCCATCTCACTAGCCACCTCACACTCACTCTCATCCTGGTGCAATCATACCAACTAACAACACACAGGGGTAGGCACTTGGGTGTTTTATGCAATGGTCATGTAAAGTTTCTGTTATTGTGGTATCAAACTTTGAAACCTTTATTTCAATACTTTGTCTTCGTTGACAGATTTGTGTGCATCTTTGGAAATGGCTTAGTGAGTTGCAGTGAATGGTCAGATATAGCAGTACCCTCCACAATGGTGATGAGTGTGAACGGAGTGGCTTGGGCATTGTAGGGATGCTTTATGAAGCTGGTGTGGCATGATACCAACCTGGCGAATCATGTGGCAGCCAGGGTGTACAGCATCAAGTGAAGTAAATCTGGACATGGTGAGACCATCATGGTGAGACCATCCTGGGCAGCAATGTGGTTGGGTGCTGATGCCCTGTGTCCTGTGCAGCATCAGGTGATTGTGGAGAAGGTGGGTGTTGTTGCTGGTGATGTTAATGTGCCTGGTGCTGCTGGTGTTGGGGCTGATCGTGGTGGGATTCTGAGGACCAAGGTGAGATTTATTCAAGGGCACCGATGCTGCTGGAATAGATGGCAGCTGAAGTTGAGATGACAGAAGCGACCTGTCAATGGTGAGAGGTTGCTCCAAGGAGGTGACACTGGATAGAGGGTTTAATCCAAAGACCTCCAACCTCCCTAAAGCTTAAAAGTGTATTCCAAATCCTGAACACTCCAGCTTGTAACATTGGAAAGTGAACAGCTGTGAAATGGTAGCTTTTATACCACTTCTGCAGCTGTCACCGATTCAGAGCAATGGAGAGTCATTGAGAACCCGGCTTATGACCTGACGCGATCCCTGAGCGCAGAGAACTTCGGAAAAAGTTGAAAAAATGGTACGTCAGTGGTTAAATGCTGTTTACTACCTTTAAACACCCTCTTAACTATTTCAATTGGCTCACCCGCCGTCTAGTGTCGGGTCTGTAAAGCGCAGGCAGACCGAGCACTTGGGAAACTGACACGGAGGCGGGTTCAGAGCGGGGTACCGCCCCGCTGTCAATCTTTTATATTTTGACCGCAGACCCCCCTCCGAACCTGCCCTCTGAGCTTCGGCACAATCCAGGTCAATGTCTGAGTCTTTACCTTGTACTGCCCAAGTAATACAACAACAACAGCAACAACAGGGCAACAGAGCATGGTGCCACACCAGAGAAGAACATAAGAACATAAGAACTAGGAGCAGGAGTAGGCCATACTGCCCCTCGAGTCTGCTCCGCCATTTAATCAGGTCACGGCTGATCTTCGACCTCAACTCCACTTTCCCGCCCGATCCCCATATCCCTCGATTCGCCTAGACTCCAAAAATCTATCGATCTCAGCCTTGAATATATTCAGAGACTCAGCATCCACAGCCCTCTGGGGCAGAGAATTCCAAAGATTCACCACCCTCTGAGTGAAGAACTTCCTCCTCATCTCTGTCTTAAGATGGGCCCCGCCACAATTGCGTTCCCTAGCCACTGACTTCGTCCCTCTCCCTAGCATCAATCTGAGGGGGAACCAGACTGTTCGCAACCTATGTTTCATATTTGACCCTGAAATGAGTTTCCAGCCACATATCCGCGGCATAACTAAAACTGCCTTTTCCACCTCAGTAACATCGCCCGTCTCCACCCCTGCCTCAGCTTTTCTGCTGCTGAAACCCTCATCCATGCCTTTGTTACCTCTAGACTTGATTACTCCAACGCACTCCTGCCTGGCCTTCCACATTCTACACTACGTAAACTTGAGGTCATCCAAAACTCAGCAGCCTGTGTCCTAACTCGCACCAAGTCCCGTTCACCCATCACCCCCTGTGCTTTCTGACCTACATTGGCTCCCAGTTAAACAATGCCTCGATTTCAAAATGATCATCCTAGTTTACAAATCACTCCATGGCCTTGCCCTCCCTATCTCTGTAATCTTTTTCAGCCTCACAACCCCACAAGATGTCTGCGCTCCTCAAATTCTGGCCTCTTGAACATCCCTCATTATAACTGCTCAACCATCGGTGGCTGTGCCTTCAGCTGCCTGGGCCCCAAGCTCTGGAACTCCCTCCCTAAACTTCTCTGCCTCTCTCTCTCTTTCCTCCTTTAAGACGCTCCTTAAAACCTACCTCTTTAAACAAGCTTTTAATCATCTGCCTTCATTTCTTCTGTGGCTCGGTGTCAAATTGATCTGTTTATCTGTAACACTGTTGTGAATCGCCTTGCGACATTTTACTACGTTAAAGGCGCCATATAAATAAAAGTTATTATTATTAAATGACCTTCCCCTTATCCTGAGACTGTGACCCCTGTTTCTAGACTCTCCAGCCAGGGGAAACAGCCTCTCAGCATCTACTCTGTTTATACCCTTCAGAATCTTATATGTTTCAATGAGATCACCTCTCATTCTTCGAAACTCCAGAGGTATAGGCTCATTCTACACAATCTCTGCTCAGAGAACAATTCTCTCATCCCAGGAATCAATCCAGTGAACCTCTGTTGTACCACCTACACGGCAAGTATATCCTTCCTTAGATACGGAGACCGAAACTATGCACAGTACTCCAGGTGTGGTCACACCAAGGTCCTGTACAGTTGCAGCAAGACTTCCTTACTCTTGTACTCCAACATATCATGTGCCTTCCTTATTGCTTGCTGTACCTGCATGCTCACTTTCGGTGTTTCATGCACAAGGACACCTAAATCTGTCTGAGCACCAACATTTAAAGAAGGCCACACAACCTCACCATTCAGGCCAGAGGGGGAGGAAGATTGTGATGGTGAAGAGAATGATGACAGGCAAAACATCTGCCATCTTTCAGGCCAGCAGCACATGCCAGACCTCAGGCCATCCCTCATAGCACCACGCAGTGGACCATGGGAGGCAGTACCAAGCTACCCATGAGCGAGATGCCATGACGGAGGCTGCTCACTCCCACAGCCTTGTGCAGAGCATGAGGAGGCAACCAGCTCCCATGACCCTCAGGTGGCACTTAGTGGGATCGCTAGTCTGGGTGGTGGTAACTCAGGTAACCCCACAGAGGAAGCACCATGTGAGAACAGAGGCCTGTGTTCACTTTGGGCTTTCACAAAATACACTGTGCACTGACCCGGCACCGAGTTATCCATGCAGGTTGGAGTCACACAGGAAAGTGGGCCTTCAGTTTCTGCTGACTTATTCAGTCAGGTGATGATTCGTGGCTCGGTCATGTAGAGACACAGAGGACTGATGTGTTGTCATGTGATAGGATGGGTCGTGGATGAGGGAATGTCCCATTATTTGAAGGTGGGGGAGAGGGAGCGAAGGCTCTGGTGTCAAAGGCGGACTCTGTTACACACTATAGAAGAGTTCAGGGATGAACATCGTGGGCCAACATTCAGAGCAGGAAACACAGCCGTCAGTCCAGAATCTTATGTGTAAACAACTCCCCAGGATTTGCAAGTGATTCCGTATCCAGGCCTCTTCACGGTACCTGTCACTGGAGGTGGACAACATTCTTACTGAGTCAAGTTTTGTACCTTTATTTCTTTTTCTCATAGCAAGGATGACTTGCTTCCACACCAAAAAGGGATGAGTTCATAGGTGTTTCAATGAAGGACCTAATATTCTGTATCCCAAACTACATCCTCAAGGGCGGGAGATGCCTGTGCGTGGATTTTTTTAACATGTGGTGGCCGTTGCATATCAGCCACCACACGGGCTTGACAGAATTAGGTCTTGGTCCAGTGGCAAGGATTAACTAAGACGACTGGAGACCAGTTCTGCTGCACAGACCTAGCGTGCACACATATCGCAGTGTGGGCTGGTCCCTTGCTGCCCCTGGGCCCTCGGCTCAGCTGGACCGCGATCACGTCGCTCTACGATCACTCACCACTCCTTCGCCCCGACCTCGCCATTCCTGCTGTACCTGCCCACGCTCCAATCAGTGACCTGGGTTATGGTGATGTCCAATCCAGTCGCCCTCTGCACCAGTACGTGCTGTCCCTTGCAATGGCCCACCACGTTGCTCCAGGGCTGCCGCACGCTCCTCCTTTTATGGCCTCGAGCAGCTGCTGCCCCTTATTTACTGAAGATTCAACTGGCATAAATGGTGCGACAGGGTTAATCGCTTTAGTGAACTAGAACAGTTTAATAAACACACACACATATGCATTACATAAACCAATACAGGGAAGACATGGTTGTAATACAGGCTTTACTTCCCATACAAGCAAGAACATGGAACGCGTTGACGTGGGATGTTTCGCGACGTCGCCCTCACGTCCTACGTGAAGCCACCTGCCCGTGTTACAGAGAGGTTTATTATCCATTCCTGGCTCAGTGTAAGTTTGTTGGTTGCTTTATAAACCATAGATCAAAGAGCAGAGCGCTGGAGATAGACAGTGACAGGGGACCTCAGACCCTGATCAATATCGTCATCAGTATCCTGATTATTGTTGGGGCCACTGTCGGGGTCAATGTCTCGGTCAATGTCGGGGTCAATGTCGGGGTCACTGTTGGGGTCAATGCCCCGGTCAATGTCAGGGTCAATGTCGGAGTCAATGTCGGGATCAATGTCGGGGTCAACGTCTAAGTCAATGTCAGGGTCACTGTCGGGGTCAATGTCGAGGTCACTGCCGGGGTCAATGTCAGGGTCACTGTCGGGGTCAATGTCGTGGTCACTGTCGGGGTCAATATCCTGGTCAATGTCGGGGTCAATGTCGGGGTCACTGTTGGGGTCAATTTCAGGGTCACTGTCCTGGTCAATGTCGGATTCAATGTCGGGGTCAATGTTGGGGTTAATGCCGGGGTCAATGTCGGGGTCAATGTCCTGGTCATTGTCAGGGTCAATATCGGGGTCACTGTCGGGATCAATGTCGGGGTCAATGTTGGGGTCAATGTCCTGGTCATTGTCAGGGTCAATATCGGGGTCACTGTCGGGATCAATGTCGGGGTCACTGTCGGGGTCAATATCGTGTTCAATGTCGGGGTCACTGTCGGGGCCACTGTCCTGTTCAATGTCGGGGTCAATGTCGGGGTCAATGTCCTATTCAATGTCGGGGTCAATGTCGGGGTCAATGTCCTGGTCACTGTCGGGGTCAATATCGAGGTCACTGTCGGGATCAATGTCGGGGTCACTGTCGGGGTCAATATCGGGGTCACTGTCAGGGTCAATGTCGGGGTCAGTGTTGAGGTCAACGTCGGGGTCACTGCCGGGGTCATAGGTAGTATTTTCCTTGTGTATCTACAAGTAGAATATAGATCAAAAGAGGGACCCGCCATCCAATTAAACAGTCACACTGTAACGCAGGTGTCCTAAGGCGAGCTCAGGGAGGACAGAAACCTCCCGTGGAGCAGAAGGGCAATGTTGGGGTCAATGTCGGGGTCAGTGTCGAGGTCAATGTTGGGGTCAATGTCAGGGTCAGTGTTGAGGTCAATGTCGGGGTCACTGTCGGGGTCAATGTCGGGGTCAGTGTTGAGGTCAATGTCGGAGTCACTGTTGGGGTAAATGCCCCGGTCAATGACTGGGTCAATGTCGGAGTCAATGTCGGGGTCACTGCCAGGTCACTGTCGGGGTCAATGTTGAGGTCACTGCCGGGGTCAATGTCGGTGTCACTGTCGGGGTCAATGTCCCGGTTAATGTTGGGTTCACTGTCGGTGTCAATTTCAGGTTCACTGTTGGGGTCAATGTCGGGGTCAGTGTTGGGGTCAGTGTCGGGATCAATTTCGGGGTCAGTGTCGGGGTCAATTTCGGTGTCAATGTCGGGGTCAATATCGGGGTCATTGTCGGGGTCAATGTCGAGGTCAATGTCGGGGTCACTGTCGGGATCAATGTCCCGGTCACTGTTGGGTTCACTGTTGGGGTCAATTTCGGGGTCACTGTCGGGGTCAATGTCTGCATCAATGTCCCGGTCAATGTCCCGGTCACTGTCGGGGTTAATTTCGGGGTCAGTGTCGGGGTCAGTGTCGGGGTCAATTTCGGGGTCAGTGTCGGAGTCAATGTCGGGGTCAACGTCTTAGTCAATGTTGGGGTCACTGTCAGGGTCAATGTCGAGGTCACTGCCGGAGTCAATGTCGGGGTCAATGTCGGGGTCACTGTCGAGGTCAATGTCGGGGTCAATGTCCCGGTCACTGTTGGGTTCACTGTTGGGGTCAATTTTGGGGTCACTGTCAGGGTCAATGTCGGCATCAATGTCCCGGTCAATGTCCCGGTCACTGTCGGGGTTAATGTCGGGGTTAATGTCGGGGTCAATGTCCTGTTCACTGTCGGGGTTAATGTCGGGGTTAATGTCGGGGTCAATGTCGGAGTCAATGTTGGGGTTAATGTCAGGGTCAATGTCGGGGTCACTGTCGAGGTTAATGTCGGGGTCAATGTCGGGGTCACTGTCGGGGTCAATGTCGGGGTCAATGTCGGGGTTAATGTCGGGATCAATGTCGGGGTCACTGTCGGGGTCAATGTCGGGGTCAATGTCGGGGTCACTGTCGGGGTCAATGTCGGGGTCAATGTCGGGGTCAAAGTCCTGTTCAATGTCGGGGTCAATGTCCTGGTCACTGTCAGGATCAATATCGGGGTCACTGTCAGGATCAATTTCGGGGTCACTGTCGGGGTCAATATCGGGGTCACTGTCAGGGTCAATGTCAGGGTCAGTGTTGAGGTCAATGTTGGGGTCAATATCGGGGTCAGTGTTGAGGTCAATGTTAGGGTCAATGTCGGGGTCAATGTCGGGGTCACTGTCGGGGTCAATGTCGGGGTCAATGTCGGGTTCAATGTCGGGGTCAATGTCGGGGTCAATGTCCTGGTCACTGTCAGGATCAATATCGCGGTCACTGTCAGGATCAATGTCGGGGTCACTGTCGGGGTCAATATCGGGGTCACTGTCAGGGTCAATGTCGGGGTCAATGTCGGGATCAGTGTCGGGGTCAGTGTCGAGGTCAATGTTGGGGTCAATGTCGGGGTCAGTGTTGAGGTCAATGTCGGGGTCAATGTCGGAGTCAATGTCCTGTTTAATGTTGGGGTCAATGTCGGGGTCAATGTCCTGGTCACTGTCATGATCAATATCGGGGTCACTGTCAGGATCAATGTCGGGGTCACTGTCGGGGTCAGTGTTGAGGTCAATGTTGGGGTCAATGTCGGGTTCAGTGTTGAGGTCAATGTTGGGGTCAATGTCGGAGTCAGTGTCGAGGTCAATGTTGGAGTCAATGTCGGGGTCAGTGTTGAGGTCAATGTCGGGGTCACTGTCGGGGTCAGTGTTGAGGTCAATGTCGGAGTCACTGTCGGGGTCAATGTCGAGGTCATTGCCGGGGTAAATGTCGGTGTCATTGTCGGGGTCAATGTCCCGGTTAATGTTGGGTTCACTGTCGGTGTCAATTTCGGGTTCACTGTTGGGGCCAATGTCGGGGTCAGTGTTGGGGTCAGTGTCGGGGTCAATTTCGGGGTCAGTGTCGGGGTCAATTTCGGGGTCAGTGTCGATGTCAGTGTCGGGGTCAATTTCGGTGTCAGTGTCGGGGTCAATATCGGGTTCATTGTCGGGGTCAATGTCAAGGTCAATGTTGGGGTCACTGTCGGGATCAATGTCCCGGTCACTGTTGGGTTCACTGTTGGGGTCAATTTCGGGGTCACTGTCGGGGTCAGTGTCGGCATCAATGTCCCGGTCAATGTCCCGGTCACTGTCGGGGTTAATTTCGGGGTCAGTGTCGGGGTCAATTTCGGGGTCAGTGTCGGAGTCAATGTCGGGGTCAACGTCTTAGTCAATGTCGGGGTCACTGTCAGGGTTAATGTCGAGGTCACTGCCGGGGTCAATGTCGGGGTCAATGTCGGGGTCACTGTCGAGGTAAATGTCGGGATCACTGTCGGGGCCAATGTCCCGGTCACTGTTGGGTTCACTGTTGGGGTCAATTTCGGGGTCACTGTCGGGGTCAATGTCGGCATCAATGTCCCGGTCAATGTCCCGGTCACTGTCGGGGTTAATGTCGGGGTCAATGTCCCGTTCACTGTCGGGGTTAATGTCGGGGTTAATGTCGGGGTCAATGTCGGAGTCAATGTCGGGGTTAATGTCGGGGTCAATGTCGGGGTCACTGTCGGAGTTAATGTCGGGGTCAATGTCGGGGTCACTGCCGGCGTCAATGTCGGGGTCAATGTCGGGGTTAATGTCGGGATCAATGTCGGGTTCACTGTCGGGGTCAATGTCGGGGTCAATGTCGGGGTCTATGTCGGGGTCACTGTCGGGGTCAATGTTGGGGTCAATGTCGGGGTCAATGTCCTGTTCAATGTTGGGGTCAATGTCGGGGTCAATGTCCTGGTCACTGTCAGGATCAATATCGAGTTCACTGTCAGGATCAATGTCGGGGTCACTGTCGGGGTCAATATCGGGGTCACTGTCAGGGTCAATGTCGGGGTCAGTGTTGAGGTCAATGTTGGGGTCAATGTCGGGGTCAGTGTTGAGGTCAATGTTGGGGTCACTGTCGGGGTCAATGACCGGGTCAATGTCCAGGTCACTGTCGGGGTCAATGTCGGGGTCAATGTCGGGATCAATGTCCTGTTCAATGTTGGGGTCAATGTCGGGGTCAATGTCCTGGTCACTGTCAGGATCAATATCGCGATCACTGTCAGGATCAATGTCGGGGTCACTGTCGGGGTCAATATCGGGGTCACTGTCAGGGTCAATGTCGGGGTCAATGTTGGGGTCAATGTCGGGGTCAGTGTCGGGGTCAGTGTCGAGGTCAATGTTGGGGTCAATGTCGGAGTCAGTGTTGAGGTCAATGTCGAGGTCACTGTCGGGGTCAATGTCGGGGTCAGTGTTGAGGTCAATGTCGGAGTCACTGTCGGGGTCAATGCCCCGGTCAATGACTGGGTCAATGTTGGAGTCAATGTCGGGGTCACTGCCAGGGTCACTGTCGGGGTCAATGTCGAGGTCACTGTCGGGGTCAATGTCCCGGTTAATGTTGGGTTCACTGTCGGTGTCAATTTCGGGTTCACTGTTGGGGTCAATGTCGGGGTCAGTGTCGTGGTCAGTGTCGGGGTCAATTTCGGGGTCAGTGTCGGGGTCAATTTCGGGGTCAGTATTGGGGTCAGTGTCGGGGTCAATTTCGGGGTCAGTGTCGGGGTCAGTGTCGGGGTCAATATCGGGGTCATTGTCGGGGTCAATGTCAGGGTCAATGTTGGGGTCAATGTCTCGGTCAATGTCGGGGTCACTGTCGGGGTCAGTGTCAGGATCAATGTTCTGGTCAATGTCGGGGTCAATGTCAGGGTCAATGTCCTGGTCAATGTCGGGGTCAACGTCTTGGTCAAAGTCGGGGTCACTGTCGGGGTCAATGTCGGGGTCACTGTCGGTGTCACTTCGGGGTCAATGTCCCGGTCAATTTTGCGGTCAATGTCGGGTTTAATGTCAGGGTCAATGTCGGGGTCAATGTCAGGGTTAATGCCCCGGTCAAACTCGGGGTCAATGTTGGGATCACTGTCGGGGTCAATGTCGGGATCAATGTCTTGGTCAATGTTGGGGTCAATGTCGGGGTCAATGTCGGGGTCAGCGTCTTGGTCAGTGTTGGGGTCAGTGTTGAGGTCAATGTCGGAGTCAATGTCGGGGTAAATGTTGGGGTCAATGTCGGGTTCAATGTCGGGGTCAATGTCCTGTTCAATGTTGGGGTCAATGTCGGGGTCAATGTCGGGGTCAGTGTCCTGGTCACTGTCAGGATCAATGTCGGGGTCACTGTCGGGGTCAATATCGGGTCACTGTCAGGGTCAATATCGGGGTCAATGTCGGGGTCAGTGTCGGGATCAATGTCTTGGTCAATGTTGGGGTCAATGTCGGGGTCAATGTCGGCATCAGCGTCTTGGTCAGTGTTGGGGTTAGTGTTGAGGTCAATGTCGGAGTCAATGTCGGGGTCAATGTCGGGGTCAATGTCCTGTTCAAAGTTGGGGTCAATGTCGGGGTCAATGTCGGGGTCAATGTCCTGGTCACTGTCAGGATCAATGTCGGGGTCACTGTCGGGGTCAATGTCGGGGTCAATGTCCTGGTCACTGTCAGGATCAATGTCGGGGTCAGTGTCGGGATCAATGTCTTGGTCAATGTTGGGGTCAATGTCGGGGTCAATGTCGGCATCAGCGTCTTGGTCAGTGTTGGGGTTAGTGTTGAGGTCAATGTCGGAGTCAATGTCGGGGTCAATGTCGGGGTCAATGTCGGGGTCAATGTCCTGTTCAAAGTTGGGGTCAATGTCGGGGTCAATGTCGGGGTCAATGTCCTGGTCACTGTCAGGATCAATGTCGGGGTCACTGTCGGGATCAATATCGGGGTCAATGTCAGGGTCAATATCGGGGTCAATGTCGGGGTCAATGTCAGGGTCAATATCGGGGTCAATGTCGGGGTCAGAGTTGAGTTCAATGTTGGGGTCAATGTCGGGGTCAGTGTTGAGGTCAATGTTGGGGTCAATGTCGGGGTCAATATCGGGGTCAGTGTCGAGGTCAATGTCGGGGTCAGTGTTGAGGTCAATGTTGGGGTCACTGTCGGGGTCAATGTCGGGTTCAGTGTTGAGGTCAATGTCGGAGTCACTGTCGGGGTCAATGCCCCGGTCAATGCTGGGTCAATGTCGGAGTCAATGTCGGGGTCACTGCCAGGGTCACTGTCGGGGTCAATGTCGAGGTCACTGCCGGGATCAATGTCTGGGTCACTGTCGGGGTCAATGTCCCGGTTAATGTTGGGTTCACTGTCGGTGTCAATTTCGGGTTCACTGTTGGGGTCAATGTCGGGGTCAGTGTCGGGGTCAATTTCGAGGTCAGTGTCAGGGTCAGTGTCGGGGTCAATTTCGGGGTCAGTGTCGGGGTCAATTTCGGGGTCAGTGGCGGGGTCAGTGTCGGGGTCAATATCGGGGTCATTGTCGGGGTCAATGTCAGGGTCAATGTTGGGGTCAATGTCTTGGTCAATGTCGGGGTCACTGTCGGGGTCAGTGTCAGGGTCAATGTCCTGGTCAATGTCGGGGTCAACGTCTTGGTCAATGTCGGGGTCACTGTTCGGGTCAATGTCGGGGTCAATGTTGGTGTCACTGTCGGGGTCAATGTCCCGGTCAACTTTGCGGTCAGTGTCGGGGTCAATGTCGGGATTAATGTCGGGGTCAATGTCGGAATCAATGTCTTGGTCAATGTTGGGGTCAATGTCGGGGTCAATGTTGGGGTCAGCATCTTGGTCAGTGTTGGGGTCAGTGTTGAGGTCAATGTCGGAGCCAATGTCGGGGTAAATGTTGGGGTCAATGTCCCGGTCAATTTCAGGGTCAGTGTCGGGGTCAACGTCTTGGTCAATGTAGGGGTCAGTGTCGGGGTCGGTGTCGGGGTCAATGTTGGGGTCATTGTTAGGATCAATGTCGTGGTCACTGTTGGGGTCAATGTCGGGGTCAATGTTGAGGTCAATGTCTTGGTCAATGTCGGGGTCAATGTCAGGGTCAATGTTTTGGTCAATGTCGGGGTCACTGTCGGAGTCAATGTGGGGTCAATGTTGGGGTCAATGTATTGGTCAATGTCGGGGTCTATGTCGGTTTCACTGTCTGGGTCAATGCCCCGGTCAAACTCGGGGTCAATGTCGGGGTCACTGTCAGGGTTAATGTCGGGATCAATGTCGGGGTCAATGTCGGAATCACTGTCGGGGTTAATGTCGGGGTCAATGTTGGGGTCAATGTCGGGATCAACGTCTTGGTCAATGTCGGGGTCAATGTTGGTGTCACTGTCGGAGTCAATGCCCTGGTCAATTTCGGGGTCAGTGTCGGGGTCAATGTCGGGGTCAATGTCGGGGTCAATGTTGGTGTCTATGTTGGTGTCACTGTCGGGGTCAAGGTCTCGGTCAATGTCGGGGTCACTGTTGGTGTGAATGTCAGAGTCAATGTCTCGGTCAATGTCGGGGTCACTGTCGGGTTCAAAGTCGGGGTCAATGTCAGGATCAATGCCCCAGTCAATGTCGGGTTCAATGTCGGGGTCAATGTCGGGATCAATGCCCCAGTCAATGTCGGGGTCAATGTTGGGAACAATGTCGGGGTCAATGTCGGGTTCAATGTCGGGGTCAATGTCGGGATCAATGCCCCAGTCAATGTCGGGGTCAATGTCGGGAACAATGTCGGGGTCAATGTCAGGGTCCATGTCGTGGTCAATGTCGGGGTCACTGACGGGGTCAATACCCCGGTCAATGTCGGGGTCACTGTTGGGGAACAATGTCAGAGTCAATGTCGGGGTCAGTGTCGGGGTCACTGTCAGGGTCAATGTCCCAGTCAATGTCAGGGTCAATGTCGGGGTCACTGTTGGGGTCAATGTCGGGGTCACTGTCGGGGTCAATGACCTGGTCAGTGGCGGGGTCACTGTTGGGGATAATGTCGGGGTCAGTGTCAGGGTCAAGATAGGGGTCACTGTCGGGGTCAATGTCAGGGTCAATGTCTCGATCAATGTCGGGGTCATTGTCTGGGTCAATGTCGGGATCACTGTCAGGGTCAGTGTCGAGGTCAATGCCAGGGTCAATGTCCCGGTAAATGTCATGGTCACTGTCGGGGTCAATGCCCCGATCAATGTCATGGTCACTGTCGGGGTCAATGTCAGGTCACTGTCGGGGTCAATGACCTGGTCAGTGTCGGGGTCACTGTCGGGGTCAATGACCTGGTCAGTGTCGGGGTCAGTGTCGAGGTCAATGTCAGGGTCAATGTCAGGGTCAATGTCGGGGTCTATGTCGAAGTCACTGTCGGGGTCAATGTCTCGGTCAATGTCGGGGTCACTGTCGGTGTGAATGTCAGGGTTAATGTCTCGGTCAATGTCGGGGTCACTGTTGGGGTCAATGCCCCGGTCAATGTCATGGTCAATGGCGGGGTCACTGTCGGGGTTAGTGTCGGGGTCAATGTCGGTGCCAATGTCAGATTCAGTGTTGGGTTCAATACCCCGTTCAATGCCCCGGTCAATATCCCGGTCAATGTCGGGGTCAATATCGGGGTCAATGCCCCAATCAGTGCCCCGGACAATGTCCCGGTCAGTGTCCTGGTCAATATGCTGGGACATTACCTGGTCAATAGGACAGAAAGTTGTGAATATTTGGAACTCTCTACCCCGGAGGGCTGTGGAGGCTCAGTCGTTGAGTATATTCAAGGCGGAGACAGATAGATTTTTGGACTCTGGGGGAATCGAGGGATATGGAGATCAGGCGGAAAAGTGGAGTTGAGGTCAATGATCAGCTGTGATCGGATTGAATGGCAGAGCAGGCTCGAGAGGCCACAAGGCCAACTCCTGCTCCTAGTTCTCATATTCTTATGTTGTTAAGGGCCTTGTTCACAAGTGAATGGACATTGTGGAGGGAGATGAGGAAAGAGGTGGTGATAGTTGATCCACTGGCAGAGTCTGCAGGATCAGCATTGGGAAGGGTGAGTGGGAGGGGAAAGGGGCTGGGAGCATTAGCCCTCAGCAGGCTCGCTGGGTGGGAATATCGGAGAGAGTAGGATGGGACAGGTGGGGTTGCTGCTCAGAAGGAGGCAGCGACGAGTGCGTCGATGGCCCTTCGGAGGATGCCAAGAGAGATAAATCATCATCATCAAAGGCAGTACATCGAAATCAAGGAAGACTGGCTTCTCAGGTGGCTCAACAGTACAATACGGGAATTACAGTCTCTGTCACAGGTGGGACAGATAGTCGCTGAGGGAAGGGGTGGGTGGGACTGGTTTGCCGCACGCTCTTTCCGATGCCTGCGCTTGGTTTCTGCATGCTCTCGGCGATGAGACTCGAGGTGCTCAGCGCCCTCCCGGATGCGTTTCCTCCACTTAGGGCAGTCTTTGGCCAGGGACTCCCAGGTGTCGGTGGGGATGTTGCATTTTATCAGGGAGGCTTTGAGGGTATCCATGTAACGTTTCCTCTGCCCACCTTTGGCTCGTTTGCCATGAAGGAGTTCTGAGTAGAGCGCTTGCTTTGGGAGTCTTGTGTCTGGCATGCAGACAATGTGGCCTGCCCAGCGGAGCTGATCAAGTGTGGTCAGTGCTTCAATGCTGGGGATGTTGGTCTGGTCGAGGACGCTAATGTTGGTGCGTCTGTCCTCCCAGGGGATTTATAGGATCTTGCGGAGACATCGTTGGTGGTATTTCTCCAGCGATTTGAGGTGTCTACTGTACATGGCCCATGTCTCTGAACCATACAGGAGGGTGGGTATTACTACAGAGGACCTTTGCAGTAATAGCTTGATGCCAGATCTGGTCTTCGAACACGCTCTTCCTCATGCGGTTGAAGGCTGCACTGGCGCACTGGAGACGGTTTTGAGTCTCGTCGTCAATGTCTGCCCTTGTTGATAAGAGGCTCCCAAGGTATGGGAAATGTCCACATTGTCCAGGGCACCTTGATGACTGGGGGGCAGTGCTGTGTGCCAGTGTCAGGTTGGTGGAGGACCTTTGTCTTACGGGTTTATTGCAAGGCCCATGCTTTCAGTGAAGATGTTGACTATGACTTGGAGTTCAGTCTTTGAATGTACAGAGATGCAGGCCAAGAGAGAAGCAGAGAGAAGCTGTAGGCTTGTCTAAGAGCGAGTCAAGCCATGATGATGACAGGAGAGTAGGACGGTCGAGGAGTGTTGAAGGTTTGGGGGGTGTGAGGGCAGAGTACCTGAGAGCGGAGAAGTGAAAAAGGGCGTGGTAACATGCCGCTCCTGTAGTAGGTGACGGTGAGCCCTGCGGACAGCGAGCTTGGCCGCTGCTGTAGGTGATGGAGAGCCCTGCGGACAGTGAGCTTGGCCGCTGCTGTAGGTGACAGACAGCCCTGCGGACAGTGAGCTTGGCCGCTGCTGTAGGTGACAGAGAGCCCTGCGGACAGCGAGCTTGGCCGCTGCTGTAGGTGAAGGAGAGCCCTGCGGACAGTGAGCTTGGCCGCTGCTGTAGGTGACAGACAGCCCTGCGGACAGTGAGCTTGGCCGCTGCTGTAGGTGACAGACAGCCCTGCGGACAGTGAGCTTGGCCGCTGCTGTAGGTGACAGTGAGCCCTGCGGACAGTGAGCTTGGCCGTTGCTGTAGGTGACAGTGAGCCCTGCGGACAGTGAGCTTGGCCGCTGCTGTAGGTGACAGTGAGCCCTGCGGACAGTGAGCTTGGCCGTTGCTGTAGGTGACAGTGAGCCCTGCGGACAGTGAGCTTGGCCGCTGCTGTAGTAGGTCACTTTTTTTTTTAAATATACTTTATTCATATAAAATTTTCACAATACATTGGAAAATAGCTCAGCAACTTACGGTCAGCAATTCCATACAATTTGTTTGGATGCTGACAGCAGTTCCATACAATGCACCAGCTTGGCCGCTCCTCCTGTAGATCACAGAGAGCCCTGCGTACAGTGAGCTTGGCCGCTGCTGTAGGTCACAGAGCTGTTCTCTTGCCTCTTCAGGAAGCTCCTCAGAGAGGTGCACGTCGGCCCTGTGTGACATTTCCTCCACACCGCTTGGCCGTGCAGCTCTCTGTCGGTCCTGTGCAATGTTCCCTCTACACCGCTCAGCCGTACAGCTCTCTGTCCGTCCTGCGCATACCTCGCCCGGCTTTTTCAAAGTTAAATTTCGCAGATGCACAAAACTGAATGGCCATGCAACCCCTTAAAGGGGCCAGGCAGCCAGAATTTTTCTTTTAATTTCAAAATATACTTTATTCATATAAAAATTTGCACAATACATTGGAAAGCAGTTCATTACATTTGGATGCGGTCAGCAATTCCATACAATACATTTGGATGCTGACGGCAGTTCCGTTCAATACATTTGCTTGCTTTACATTTCAAGGTACAATTCAGTACAATCCAGGATACACAGTAATACAGTCATCAAATTACATTACATGTGGCACTATACGATACACAGAATAGGTGAGGGAGCGGGGCTGCACTCGTTGTTTCACTGCCCCCGGTCACCTGGGGCTGTGAATTGGCGTTTTGCCTCTTGTTCTGGTGGCGGTAGTGAGGGGCTTTGTCTCGCCTTTCATCATCAGACGAGCTGCTGCCGCTGCTATCTGTCATGGACATTAGCTGCCTCTTCCCTTTCGTTTCAGCAGGAGCCCTTGCTTGCCTCTTCTCCTTACGCTTGCAGGCTTTTTTCTTGATGGTCTCCCATCCCGCTCCATCATCTGCTGCCTCCTCGTTCATGGACTTGGTGTGCTGGGGGAGAGCTTCACTGCTGGGTGCTGGTGTCTCGCAGCTCACTGTAGCAGGCTTCTCTTCCTCCCTGACTTGTTCGGAGTCTACGAGGGCAGTTGCTTCTTTGCCCAGGGCGTTGGTCGGTGGGAGGGTGTAGGTCTCCTCTGGAGCATTGTGTTCCTCAGCTTCCTCCTCCTCTCGTGCAATGTTCTTTGCCACCTGTGCATAGCTGAAGTTGCGTTTGGGGCAGTTCTTGTAAAGGTGCCCAGCCAGACCACAAAGGTTGCAGCACTTGGTCTCCTTACAGTCCTTTGTCTGGTGGCCTTCGTTCTTGCAGTTGCGGCAGATGAGGGTTTTGCAGCTTGCCGCCACATGGCCCGCCTTCCCGCAGGTGCGGCACACGTTGGGTTGACCAGCGAACACCATGTAGCTCCAACTTCCTCCGATGGCGAAGCTGGAGGAGGGGTGCAGGATGATTCCGCTGGCGTCCACTTTCAAGGTGACCTGGATCTGGCGTTTGCTGGTCCATATCCCGTGGAGGTCTTTCAGGTCGATGTTGTTTCTTGCCCCATTGACATACCTGGCGAGGAATGTCAGCACATCAATGACTGGGTTGTGGGGGTTATACGTGTGCACTGTGATAGTACGTTTCCTCTGCGACGGGAGGGTGAACAGTGGTTCCCAAGTCAGCATTGACCGCAGTGGTTCACTCGCCTCCTTCAATCCCTTCAGGAACTTCAGGCATAGGGTGACATTTCTGAAGGTTACATCAAAGTAATCTCTCTTCGGGACGTCCTGCAAGGCGAAGACATCCGCGACTTTCAGGCCACAGGTTCCCAGCAGGATTTTCTTCATGAAGAGGTCCCAGTTGATCGTTGTCTGTCCTTCCACTTTCTCCACAGTCACTCGGATGGTGTTTCGGACTCCCTGGTTCGCCGCTCGGTTGGCCGCCATCCGGGTTGCAGATTCCTCCTTTCGGCTTGTGTTTTGGCCGAAGCCTTCAATCTTTTGTGGTGCCAGTCCGGCACCTTGGCAGACCTCCTGGTCCACCCAATGGTTGGTCGACATGCAGATTTCTTCTTCTCTCCAATTGGCCCAAGCCAAAAGGCCAGACCCAGCCAAACTGGAAAGATGAGTTTCTGCAATTAGTCAATTAGCATATGAATACCCAATCAACACTTGATCTTAGCCAAAAGGCGACACCCGGGGGGGAGAACTCCTCTGTGAAGGCCACAACTGTCTGGAGATGGTCACAGTCGCGGCCGAGCCCTCGATGCGATGGGCCGGGGTAGGCGCATGCTCCACTCGCTGACCCCACCTCCGTGGGCTCTGCCAGGGCAAAAGTGTGCACCTTGGCGTCGCCAACTGCATGCCGCTTGCTCCTGCTACCTCTTTGCTCGCAACCGAACTGTGCACCGCAGGTTCTCCCAGTTACTGCAACTTCCAACACTGAGTGCTCCTGCCCCTCCTCCGTTTGCTCCTTCTCGGTGGTCTCATGATCCGGTGCTTGCTCATCCTCATCCTCATCCTCTCCACCTGAGGTCATCTCCATAGGTTGGGCCGCTGGTGCTGGGCGACCTGCAAAACACAATTGGAACAGAAGAGTACACCTTAATCTTGTGCTGTGCTGCGCTGACAGACATATGAGGAGAAGTACTACTCATGAATCTATGTGGAATTCATTGCCCCAGAGAGCTGTGGATGCTGGATAAGTCAGATATAGACAGAATGATAAGGGACTGTATGGGGAACCAATAGAAAAGGGGACAAACGGACAGATCGCCTGCTCCTGCTATGATGTCATTTATTCTTGTGCTGTCAAGCTGAATGTAGCACAGAGGCAGCATGCATTACATGACATCATTCGGATATAATATTTGTATATTATAATTATAATTAAATGGCGTTACACCTCTTGAACATTACTGTAACACTGCTTCAAACACTCAGGCACTGCCTGTGTGGGCTCTGCCACACCACGGGTGGTGGTCGAGCGACCGTGGCTCCCACCAACGCTGCTGATCATTCCTCAATGCTCGACAGTTCCTGGAGCTGCACAGAGCCGCCTCCAGTGTGCCCGAGCTCGCGTCTGTTGGTAGATCATTTCCTTGGCAAACGTGTTTCCACAGTTATATGCTAAGAGGGTTTTTCTCCACAATTGATGCACGGTTATAAAAAAAGATCATAAGAGCTAACGCTTGATACATCTTTCTCGTACTACAAGGCAGAGATTGAGCAAGGGCAGCTCTTCCCCCAGTCCATGATGGGTCTCTGTAAATGACAGCAGCCAGAGAGACTTAAAAAGGGCGCAGGTTCATAGCAGGGACTATATGTAATATATGTAAGAATAACAAGCCTAAATTCAATCCAGAAAATTATTTCTAAATACAATTCGTATCCTTACAATAAAGAATCCTACTCACTCTTGCCAAAGCAACCAGGATGTTCCAGCGCTTCCGGCACGCGACTGCACCCCTCGCAACGTTCAACGTCGAGGAGATGACGTCGGCTATCTCGCCCCAACTACGCCAGTAAGCCCGGAGTGGGGCTTCTCCTTTGCACACCGGGTTAATTGGCCCCACCTTGAGTGCACCTCTGCAATGAGGGTCTCGTTGGCCTCGTCAGAAAAGGGTTTGGCCCACTTCCTACCCCCTCCACATCTTGATCACTGTCCGACAAAGTAAGCAGTAAGTATTCTATCTTTCTCTTTCTTTCTTTTTCTTTCTCTCTTCTCTCTCCTCTCCGTTTCTGCCTTCCTCCTCTCTCTCTCTTTCCTCTCTCTCTCCACCCCTCCCTTTGCCTTCTGCGCATGTGTGGATGACCCCTGACCTCCTGAAACGCGGGAAAACCTGTCAACCAGAAACAAAATCGCATGAGCAGAAGGCCTTTGCTAGGGAATCTTTTGCCTTTCACATCGCTGGGGTATCGCTGGGCCCACCACATCGCTGGGGTATCGCTGGGCCCACCACATCACTGGGGTATTGCTGGGCCCAGCTCACATCGCTGGGGTATCGCTGGGCCCAGCTCACATCGCTGGGGTATCACTGGGCCCAGCTCACATCGCTGGGGTATCACTGGGCCCACTTCACATCACTGGGCCCACTTCACATTGCTTGGGTATCGCTGGGCCCACTTCACATTGCTTGGGTATCACTGGGCCCACCACATCACTGTGGTATCGCTGGGCCCACCACATCACTGTGGTATCGCTGGGCCCACCACATCACTGGGGTATCGCTGGGCCCACCACATCGCTGGGGTATCGCTGGGCCCACCACATCACTGGGGTATCGCTGGGCCCACCACATCACTGGGGTATCGCTGGGCCCACCACATCGCTGGGGTATCGCTGGGCCCACCACATCACTGGGGTATCGCTGGGCCCACCACATCACTGGGGTATCGCTGGGCCCACCACATCGCTGTGGTATCGCTGGGCCCACCACATCACTGGGGTATCGCTGGGCCCACTTCACATCACTGGGGTATCGCCGGGCCCACCTCACATCACTGGGGTATCGCTGGGCCCACTTCACATCACTGTGGTATCGCTGGGCCCACCTCACATCACTGGGGTATCGCTGGGCCCACTTCACATCACTGGGGTATCGCTGGGCCCACTTCACATCACTGGGGTATCGCTGGGCCCACCACATCACTGGGGTATCACTGGGCCCACCACATCGCTGGGGTATCACTGGGCCCACCACATCACTGGGGTATCGCTGGGCCCACTTCACATCACTGGGGTATCGCTGGGCCCACTTCACATCACTGGGGTATCGCTGGGCCCACCACATCACTGGGGTATCACTGGGCCCACCACATCGCTGGGGTATCACTGGGCCCACCACATCACTGGGCCCACCACATCACTGGAGTATCACTGGGCCCACCACATCGCTGGGGTATCGCTGGGCCCACTTCACATCACTGGGGTATCACAGGACCCAGCTCACATCACTGGAGTATCACTGGGCCCACCACATCGCTGGGGTATCGCTGGGCCCACTTCACATCACTGGGGTTTCACAGGACCCAGCTCACATCACTGGGGTATCACTGGGCCCACCACATCGCTGGGGTACTGCTGGGCCCACTTTGCAGTTGGGGAGGAGCAGCAAGGCCTATAAATAGCCCAGTGGCAGCAAGGAACAGCGGCAGTCAGTGAGGAGCAGCTAGCTGTAGCTGCAGCAGGGTCAAAAGTAAGAAAGAAGTAAAAAGTGATCGAAGTGTGACGTCACAGCCAAGAGGGTAAGTGAATGGCTGGTTGCTTGGTGAGTAGTTTCCTTTTTCTTTATCTTTTTTCTTTTTTCTTTTTCTTAGCAGTAAGAAACCTTGGCATTGTTGCCAAATTAAGTAATTTATGGGTTAAGTCATGACAGGAGAGCCCAGATCCATATCATGCTCCTCCAGTGCTATGTGGGAAATCAGGGATGCTTCCTGTGTCCCTGATAACTATGTGTGCAGGAAGTGTATTCAGCTGCAGCTCCTGACAGACCGCATTGTGGCACTAGAGCTGCGCATGGATTCACTCTTGAGCATCCGCGATGCTGAGGATGTCGTGAATAGCACGTTTAGTGAGTTGGTCACACCGCAACTAAAGGTTACACAGGCAGATAGGAAATGGGTGACCATCAGGAAGAGCAGTGGAAGGAAGCGGTCATCTCCCTCCAAAACAGATATACCACCTTGTGTACTATTGGGGGAGATGGCCAATCAGGGGAAGGCAGCAGCAGCCAAGTTCATGGCACCATGGGTGGCTCTGCTGCATAGGAGGGCAGGAAAAAGAGTGGGAGAGCTATAGTGGTCGAGGATTCTATTGTAAGGGGTATAGATAGGCGTTTCTGTGGCCGCAATCGAGACTCCAGGATGGTATGTTGCCTCCCTTGTGCAAGGGTCAAAAATGCCTCGGAGTGGCTGCAGGGCATTCTAGAGGGGGAGGGTGAACAGCCAGTTGTCGTGGTACATATAGGTACGAACGATATAGGTAAAATGCGGGATGAGGTCCTACAAGCTGAATCTAGGGAGATATGAGTTAAATTAAAAAGTAGGACCTCAAAGATGGTAATCTCAGGATTGCCACCAGTACCACGTGGTAGTTAGAGTAGAAATAGCCGGATAGTTAAGATGAATACTGTTGTGTATCTGCAAAGCATGCACTCCCATGTACTTCAGCATCTGCCTCCTCTCTCTAAGGCTCGAAATTGCTTTGATCCACCATGGACTGATCTTCCTCTGCCACGTGGTGGTTAGCAGGTTTTGCAGAGCTTGTAGTTCATTTGCAAGCTCGTTGGAGGTGCCCCATTATTCCACAGCTCTTGCAAACATACCCTTTGAAGCGGCATGAATAGGCTGAATGGAAGCCTCCACAACGCCAACAAGGTGTGAATTGCCTTGCATTCATCCTTTGTTGGGAACTCTTTGAGTCATCTGGGTCACCTGAGGCCTGCTGGCAGTTGCATACCCGTGGGTTCTGCCCTGTACATTTCTGAACATTGCTTTATGAACATTGCTAGCACTTGTGTGCTGAGAGATTTGTTTGCTGTGATCACTGGTGGACATAAACGTCTGTGCTATCGCAATGGCCTTACTGAGGGTCGGTGTCTCTACAGTCAAAAGTTTTCATAGGATGGTCTTGTGGCCAATGCCCAGTACAAAAAAGTCTCTGAGCATCTGCTCCAGGTAGCCATTAAACTCACATTGTCCTGCAAGTCGCCTTAGCTCGGCGACGTAGCTCGCCACTTCCTGACCTTCAGATCGCTGGCACGTGGAGAACCAATACCTCGCCATCAGCATGCTCTCAGTCGGGTTAAGATGCTCCCGAACCAGTGTACACTGCTCCTCATATGACTTATCTCTGGGTTTCACCGGAGC
Organism: Pristiophorus japonicus; assembly: GCF_044704955.1. NCBI lineage: Eukaryota > Metazoa > Chordata > Chondrichthyes > Pristiophoridae > Pristiophorus > Pristiophorus japonicus. The sequence goes on along the minus strand of NC_091980.1, from coordinate 150,989,392 downwards.
CAGAAGATTTTTCATGAGGCTGTAGGTCGGTGCCCCACAGTTGTGAGGAGTCCTTTTGCAGTACTTCCTTCTCCGTCCAGCGCGTTGGCTACAAAGTACTGGTCTAGCCGTTCGACATAGGCTTCCCAGTCCTCGCCCTCCGAGAACTTCTCCAGGATGCCCACAGTTTGCTGCATCTTTACGTTGGATTCGTATCCAGTTATTGTGTTCCTAACACAGATGAGGCAGCACACAGTGAAGTTAAAGTAACAGTGACCTCAGTCTTTAATAAGACACTCCAGAGTGAGGAACAGGCCTTAGGGGCCGGTTTATATACAGTGCTCCCAAGGGATGCTGGGATCCCTTGGGACTTCAGGGGATGAGCTCCCTGGTGGCGGAACATGGGAGTGCATGCTTTACAGATACACAACATCATTACACAAGGTGCACACATTTTTGACGAAATGTCCACCTATAATGCTAAATATAAAATTGAATGGCTTACCCGTAGCAATGGAACTGGACACTGGCGCTAGCCAATCCATCATGAGTAAAAAGATGTTTGAGAGACTGTGGTGCAACAAGGTATTCAGACCAGCCCTGAGCCCCATCCACACGAAACTGAGAACGTACACCAAAGAGCTTATCACTGTCCTGGGCAGTGCCATGGTCAAGGTCACCTACGAGGGCACGGTGCACAAACCGCCACTCTGGATTGTCCCAGGCGATGGCCGCACACTGCTTGGAAGGAGCTGGCTGGGCAAAATCTGCTGGAACTGGGATGACATCCGAGCGCTATCACATGTCGATGAAGCCTCATGTACCCAGGTTCTTAACAAATTTCCTTCCCTTTTTGAGCCAGGCATTGTAAACTTTTCCAGGGCGAAAGTACGGATCCACTTGGTCCCAGAGGCAATACCCATTCACCACAAGGCGCGAGCGGTACCTCACATGATGAGGGAGAGAGTGGAAATCGAGCTGGACAGGTTGCAACATGAGGGCATCATCTCCCCAGTGGAATTCAGCGAGTGGACCAGCCCGATTGTTCCAGTACTCAAAAGTGATGGCACGGTCAGGATTTGCGGCGATTATAAAGTAACTATTAATCATTTCTCACTATAGGACCAATACCCACTACCTAAGGCAGACGACCTATTTGCGACGCTGGCAGGAGGCAAGACATTCACCAAGCTTGACCTGACTTCGGCCTACATGACGCAGGAGTCTTCAAAGGGCCTCACCTCAATCAACATGCACAAGGGACTGTTCATCTACAACAGATGCCTGTTTGGAATTGAGTCGGCTGCAGCGATCTTCCAGAGAAACATGGAGAGCCTACTCAAGTCGGTACCACACATGGTGGTCCTTCAGGATGACAAATTGGTCACGGGTCGGGACACCGCCGAGTACCTACAAAACCTACAAATCGAACCCATCACGTCCAACAGCCCAACAAGGCCAGGCTCACCTAGCATCCCTGCAGGGCCAACACACGCCAACCCAGCGAGGGCACAGCCAACACACCAGAACAGACATTTGTACCGAAGCGGTCCACCAGGGAAAGAAAGGCTCCCGACCGCCTCACCTTGTAAATAGTTTTCACTTTAACTTTGGGAGGGAAGTTATGTTGTGTATCTGTAAAGCATGCACTCCCATGTTCTGCCACCAGGGAGCTCATCCCCTGAAGTCCCAAGGGATCCCAGCATTCCTTGGGAGCACTGTATATAAGCCGGCCCCTAAGGCCTGTTCCTCACTCTGGAGTGTCTTATTAAAGACTGAGCTCACTGTTACTTTAACCTCCCTGTATGCAGCCTCATCTGTGTTAGGAACACAATAAATACGTGGCTTGAGGAATGGTGCAAGAGGGAGGGATTCATATTCCTGGGACATTGGAACCGGTTCTGGGGGAGGTGGGACCAGTACAAACCGGACGGTCTGCACCTGGGCAGGCCCGGAACCGATGTCCTAGGGGAATGTTTGCTAGTGCTGTTGGGGAGGGTTGAAACTAATAAGGCAGGGGGATGGGAACCTATGCAGGGAGACAGAGGGAAGTAAAATGGGGTCAGAAGCAAAAGATAGAAAGAAGAAAAGAAAAAGTGGAGGGCAGAAAAATCAAAGGCAAAAATCAAAAAGGGCCACATTACAGCATAATTCTAAAGGACAAAGTGTGTTAAAAAAACAAGCCTGAAGGCTCTGTGTCTCAATGCGAGGAGCATTCGTAATAAGGTGAATGAATTAACTGCACAGATAGCTGTTAATGGATATGATGTAATTGCAGTGACGGTGGCATGGCTCCAGGGTGACCAAGGCTGGGAACTCAACATCCAGGAGTATTCAACATTCAGGAAAGATAGACTGAAAGGAAAAGGAGGTGGGGTAGCATTGCTGGTTAAAGAGGAAATTAATGCAGTAGTAAGGAAGGACATTAGCTTGGATGATGTGGAATCGGTATGGGTGGAGCTGCGGAATACCAAAGGGCCGGAAACGCTAGTGGGAGTTGTGTACAGACCACCAAACAGTGGTAGTGAAGTTGGAGTTGGCATTAAACAGGAAATTAGGGATGTGTGCAATAAAGGTACAGCAGTTATCATGGGTGACTTTAATCTACATATTGATTGGGCTAACCAAACTGGTAGCAATACGTTGGAGGAGGATTTCCTGGAGTGTATAAAGGATGGTTTTCTAGACCAATATGTCGAGGAACCAACTAGAGAGCTGGCCATCCTAGACTGGGTGATGTGAAATGAGAAAGGACTAATTAGCAATCTTGTTGTGCAAGGCCCCTTGGGGAAGAGTGACCATAATATGGTAGAATTATTCATTAAAATGGAGAGTGACACAGTTAATTTAGAGACTAGGGTCCTGAACTTAAAAACGGTAACTTCGACGGTATGAGACGTGATTTGGCTAGGATAGACTGGTGAATGATACTTAAATTGTTGATGGTGGATAGGCAATGGCAAACATTTAAAAATCATATGCATGAACTTCAACAATTGTTCATCCCTGTCTGGCATAAAAATAAAACAGGGAAGGTGGCTCAACTGTGGCTAACAAGGGAAATTAGGGATAGTGTTAAATCCAAGGAAGAGGCATATAAATTGGCCCAAAAAAGCAGCAAAACTGAGGACTGGGAGAAATTTAGAATTCAGCACAGGAGTCCACTTTCTAGTAGAGTGGAAAAGGGGAGCCAGTGGATGTGGTGTATTTGGACTTTCAAAAGGCTTTTGACAAGGTTCTACTCAAGAAATTAGTGTGCAAAATTAAAGCACTTTGTATTGGTGGTAATGTACTGACGTAGATAGAGAACTGGTTGGCAGATAGGAAGCAAAGAGTATGAATAAACGGGTCCTTTTCAGAATAGCAGGCAGTGACTAGTGGGGTACCACTAGATTTAGTGCTGGGACCCCAGCTGTTTACAATATACATTAATAATTTAGACGAAGGAATTGAATGTAATATCTCCAAGTTTGCAGATGACACTAAACTGGGTGGTGGTGTGAGCTGTGAGGAGGACGCTAAAAGGCTGCAGGGTGACTTGGACAGGTTAGGTGAGTGGGAAAATACATGGCAGATGCGGTATAATGTAGATAAATGTGAGGTTATCCACTTTGGTGGTAAAACAGGAAGGCAGATTATTATCTGAATGGTGAAGATTATTAAAAGGGGAGGTGCAACGAGACCTGGGTGTCATGGTACATGAGTCATTGAAAGTTGGCATGCAGGTACAGCAGGCGGTGAAGGAAACAAATGGCATGTTGGCCTTCATAGCTAGGGGATTTGAGTATAGGAGCAGGGAGGTCTTACTGCAGTTGTACAGGGCCTTGGTGAGGCCACACCTGGAATATTGTGATCAGTTTTGGTCTCCTAATCAGAGGAAGGACATTCTTGCTATTGAGGGAGTGCAGCGAAGGTTCACCAGACTGATTCCCGGGATGGCAGGACTGACATAGGAAGAAAGGAAGGGTCGACCAGGCTTGTATTCACTGGAATTTAGAAGAATGAGAGGGGATCTCATAGAAACATATAAAATTCTGACGGGACTGGACAGGTTAGATGCAGGAAGAATGTTCCCAATGTTGGGGAAGTCCAGAACCAGGGGTCACAGTCTAAGGATAATGGGTAAGCCATTTAAGACCGAGATGAGGAGAAACTTCTTCACTCAGAGAGTTGTGAGCATGTGGAATTCTCTACCTCAGAAAGTTGTTCAGGACAGTTCGTTAGATATATTCAAAAGGGAGTTAGATGTGGCCCTTACGGCTAAAGGGATCAAGGGGTATGGAGAGAAAGCAGGAATGGGCTACTGAAGTGCATGATCAGCCATGATCATTTTGAATGGTGGTGCAGGCTCGAAGGGCCGAATGGCCTACTCCTGTACCTATTTTCTATGTTTCTATGTTTCACATCGCTGGTGTATCGCAGGGCCCACTTCACCTCGCTGGGCTATCACTGAGCCGAAAATCTCGATCCAATAAATGGCCGATGTTCCAGCGACCAGTAAGGCTGACACACCGCTAAGGCTGGAACATCGCTCATTTTTGGGGCAATAGCCAGCAAAGTGTAAATTCTAGCCCACAAAGAGAGAGAGGACAGAAAGAGAGAGAGAGACAGAAGAGAAACATAGAAACATAGACACATAGAAAATAGATGCAGGAGCAGGCCATTCGGCCCTTCGAGTCTGCACCACCATTCAATATGATCATAAGAGAAGAAAGGGGCAGAGAGAGACAGACGGAGACAATAGAAGGATAGAGAGAGAGAGGGACAGCAAAAGAGAGGGAGAGAGTGTCAGAGAGAGAGAGAGGGAGACAGAGAGAAACAGAGAGAGAGAGAGAAGGTCAGAGAGAGAGAGAGGGACAGGGAGAGCGAGAGGGACAGAGAGAGACAGAGAGAAAGAGAGAGAGAGGGACAGGGAGAGAGAGAGAGACAGAGAAAGGGAGAAGGTGAGACAAGAGGAATAGAGAGAGATGAAGAGAGACAGAGAGGGAGAGAGAGACAGAGAGAGACAGAGAGGGAAAGAGAGACAGAGAGCGAGAGAGAGACAGAAAGAGAGAGAGAGAGAGAGAGACAGAGAGAGAGACAGAAAGAGAGAGGGAGACAAAGAGAGACTGAGAGAGAGAAAGAGAGAGACTGAGAGAGACAGAGAGAAACGGAGAGACAGAGACAGAGAGAGAAACAAAGAGAGAGAGGGAGACAGAGAGAGACTGAGAGAGAGAGAGAGAGGGGGGCAGAGAGAGAGAGAGCGAAAGAGAGAGAGAGCGACAGAGTCAGAGAAAGACAGAGAGAGAGAGAGAGAGCAGAGAGAGAGACAAAAAGAGATGGGGACAGAGAGAGAGACAAAGAGTGAGAGGGGGGACAGAGAGAGAAAGAGAGAGAGAAAGAAACAATGAGAGACTGAGGAATAGAGAGAGACTGAGGGACGGGGAGAGAGAGTGACAGAGAGAGAGGGACAGAGGGAGACAGAGAGAGGCAGAGAGAGAGACACAGAGTGAGAGAAACAGAGAGAGGGAGACGGACAGAGAGAGACATAAGAAATATGAGCAGAAGTCGGCTATTTGGCCCCTCGAGCCTGCTCTGCCATTCAATAAGATCATGGATGATCCGATCATGGACCCAGCTCCACTTCCCTGCCCGCTCCCCATAACCCTCTTTATTCTCTTATCGCTCAAAAATCTGCCTCCACAGCTCTCTGGGGCAGAGAATTCCACAGATCCACAACCCTCTAAGAGAAGAAATTCCTCCTCATCTCAGTTTTAACTGGGCAGCCCCTTATTCTGAGACTATGCCCCCTAGTTCTAGTTTCCCCTATAAGTGGAAATATCCTCTCTGCATCAACCTTGTCGGTCCCCCTCATCATCTTATGTTTCAATAAGATCACCTCTCATTCTTCTGAATAGAGAGAGAGAGAGAGAGAGGGACAGAAAGAAAGAGAGAGAGGGGGAGGGGTACAGAGAGAGAGAGAGAAGGGGCAGAGGGACAGAGAGAGAGAGACAGACAGAGAGAGAGAGAGAGGGGGACAGAGAGACAGAGAGAGAGAGAGAGGGACAGAGAGTGTTATGTATGTAAACATTGTAACTATAAGACTTGCCACCAGAGAGCGCAACTGTTGGAGGCCCAAGGGTCACCTGCACACCTCATGCAAGGGAGTATAAAAGGTTGTCTGCCAGGCTGCTTAGGCACTCTGGAGTTGTATTAAAGAGACTAAGGTCACATCAGTTTTAGCTCACAGTACTCAGTCTTGTGGAGTTCTTCCATACTTAACAATTAGCGACGAGTAACAGATTATGAACTTTCACGTGGTCATGGCTGCCGTTGGTATTTTAGAGAGATTTGGAGAGGGTGATGATTGGGAAGCCTTCGTTGAGCGTCTCGACCAGTACTTCGTGGCCAACGAGCTGGATGGGGACGGCACAGCGATCAAGCGCAGGGTGATTCTCCTCACCGTGTGTGGGTCCACAATATATGGCCTCATCAAGAATCTGCTAGCACTCAGATCTGCTGGAGAAGCCAGTTGTGTACGCTGGTTCGGGAACACCTCAAGTTGAAGGAGAGTGTCTTAATGGTCAGGTAACGCTTCTACACGCACCGCCGCTCCGAGGGCCAGGACGTGGCGAGTTAGGTCACCGACCTGAGACGCTTTGCCGGAACTTGCAAATTTGCTGGACAATTTTTGGGGAAAATGCTGAGGGACTTTTTTGTGCTTGGCATTGGCCACGAGGTCATTCTTCGCAAGCTGCTGTCCACCGAATCCCTAGACCTGAGCAAAGCCATCACGATAGCCCAGGCATTCATATCCATGAGCGATAATATCAGACAGATATCTTCCGAGCTCACCGGCAAGTACTGTGCATAAAATAACATCGCTAGCAGACAGAACTGCATATGGCAGGGCCTACACGTCTGCAGCTGCAAGGCCTAGGATGACGCAGAGTCCGCCATCGGGTGTGAATGCAAATCCATTAGCACCATGTTGGCGCTGCTGGGGTAATCATCGAGCCCATCAATGTCGATTCAAGCACTACGTGTGCAAAGGCTGCGAAACAATGGGGCACCTCCAGCGAATGTGCAAGAGTGCTGTGACTCACCACGTGGCAGAGTCGGCAGAGGATGATCGATCCGGCATGGATCATGCAGAACAAACAAGAGGGGCAACTCAACCCGAGGAAGAAGTGTATGGGGTACACACCTTCACCACCAAGAGCCCTCCTATTATGCTGAAAGTCAAATTGAATGGTATTCCGGTATCAATGGATTTGGCACTGGGGCGAGTCAATCAATTATATGCCAGAAGGCTTTTAAGAAACTGTGGGGCAACAAGGCACAAAGACCCAAACTGAGTCCGATTCAGACAAAGCTGTGCACCTACACCAAAGAGCTCATACCAGTAATTGGCAGTGCGACAGTTAAGGTATCATACAATGGAGCTGTGCATGATTTATCACTGTGGATTATACCAGGCGATGGTCCAACGCTATTCGGCAGAAGCTGGCTGGGAAAGATTCGATGGAACTGGAACGACATCAAAACACTATCTTCAGTGGATGATGCCTCGTGCGCCCAAGTGCTGAGCAAGTTTCCATCGCTATTTGAACCAGGCATCGGCAACTTCACAGGTGCCAAGGTGCAGATCCATCTAGTCCCCGATGCAAGGCCTGTTCATCACAAGGCTCGAGAGGTTCCATATGTGATGAGGGAGAAAGTCAAGATCGAACTGGACAGGCTTCAACGAGAGGGAATCATATCACCAGTCGAGTTCAAACGAGTGGGCCAGTCCAATTGTTCCGGTGTTGAAAAACGATGGCACGGTCAGAATCTGCAGAGACTACAAGGTAATGATCAACCGAGTCTCACTGCAGGACCAGTACCCACTACCCAAGGCAGATGACCTGTTCGCAACGTTAGCAGGGGGAAAGTCATTCACCAAGTTGGACCTAACCTCCGCCTACATGACACAGGAGCTGGCTGAATCTTCAAAAAGATTGACGTGCATCAACACGCACAAAGGACTGTTTATATACCACAGGTGCCCTTTTGGGATTCGCTCGACTGCTGCTATCTTCCAGAGGAACATGGAGAGTCTGCTGAAATCAGTTCCCCGCACCGTTGTGTTTCAAGACGACATCCTGATCACCGGTCGTGACACCACCAAACACCTGTACAACCTGGAAGAGGTTCTAAGTCGATTAGACAAAGTGGGACTCAGGCTGAAATGCTCCACATGTGTTTTCCTGGTGCCAGAGGTCAAATTTTGGGGAGAAAGATTGCGGTAGATGGCATCAGACCCACGGACTCAAAGTCAGAGGCCAGCAAGAATGCACCCAGACCACAGAATGTGATGGAGCTGCGTTCGTTCCTGGGACTCCTCAACTATTTTGGTAACTGTTGTGTCTGTAATGCACTTATCCATGAGGCAATGTGTTGTACTCAAACTGTAGTGACCTTGGTCCTTTATTCGTAACTCCAGAGTGAGGCACAAGCATGGTGGGCAGCCTTTTATACTGGGTCCTGCAAACCTATGCAGGTGACCCTCAGGTCTCCCACCGCAGTGCGCTCTGGTGGACAGCCTCTGCCACAGGAGCGGGAAACCCCGGTCTCCGCCAGTTGCACCCTCTAGTGGTGCCAGCATCGTATATACACATTGTAAACCTTATTGATAGTACATCAGGTAACAAGTCTCCATCTTATGTAACTATACAGGGGCTACACAGAGAGTATATCGATAGTCTGCATATACAACATCACTCTCCCCCAATTCCTTTGTGCCGATTACCTTTGCACTATGTGCTCTGGCTTAGCTCTCCCCAGACTTAACATAGAAACATAGAAACATAGAAAATAGGTGCAGGAGTAGGCCATTCGGCCCTTCGAGTCAGCACCATTATTCAATAAGATCATGGCTGATCATTCCCTTAGTACCCCTTTTACAGAACAAAGAAATAATCTAGACACAATTAATGTCAATTTGCTTTCAGCATTTCTTCATAATCCACCCATTCCACAGCCAACTCTCAAATGAGCTAGCATTAATCTTTTTTTTACAAATGTGAATTGCAGTAACATGCAAACCACTGAAAAATACCTTAAAATGACAAATAACTGGTACAGAGTTTTGCACTGCACCTTCAGTTAACAAATGGCACATATTACTGTTAAAATTAAATAGTTGGTTCTGACATGATTGTATTTTACATTTTTAATTTTAGACTTAAAAACACTCCATTTATAGATGGCCTGAAGAAATTATGCAACTATTCAACCTTGCATTAATTTTATATGGTTCAATAAACCTGCATGATATTAACTAAGCACAGCAACAGAATAGATAGAAAAGCCAAAAAAAAAGAGCACTGAAACTATTAATGACTACACCCAAAGCTGTTTGAAGAAATAAAATTTAAGGCTTCAGTTTGAAATTTACTTTGTATAATTTTACATATCATGTAACTGCAGTAGGAAAGATATATTAACATACTCTTGTGAAACACAGCCATACATTGCACATTCTGGGCAACCTGCTACTTCAGTATTGTACAATTTAATAGCTTTTTTTACTCTTTCCACAGCTTCTAACTGACACAAAGTAGTAATTGTGATACCTTTACACTAAAGCATGCCTTAAAAATCATATTAGTGTATTAAATGTTATCTATAGAGATTTACATTTGCAACCTTTCACCCTAATCCCCTTTGTCCAGGTGTATGCATATATGTAGAGCACACCTCCAATATAACCAAAACATTGCAAAGGATTCCAGCAATAGTTTCCTGATTTTAGAGTGTAGTGCAACTCACTTTTAATAGAAACCTGTTGCCTTCATCGGGCTTCTTGTTCAATGCATAGGATGGTGAAGCAAAGAAACAATTTAAAGTTGATGTACAGTGTTAAATTTGATGCATCTCAATCTGTGCCAGTGCACTGGCATTTCAGGATGGCCATGAACTAGAACTTTTCTGATAAAACAGCAGCCAGTTGGTCCATAGCAATGTGAAATTCAGTTGTCTCATGTTTATTGAACATTTAGCCTGGCTTTATGATACAAGGCTTTAAAGATCCCTTTACAACAATATCTATGAAATTAATATCGTGGAATGCTCAACTAAAAAAAAAGATTGTCAAAAGTCTGGTTGACATTTTCCCACTAACACTGCATTTATTTTTAAATTCAGACACAATAGCACTTCATTTTCAAAATAAATTCATAATTCTCGATTACTTTGCTCTTCAAAAACAAATTAACAGATTATATGTTCACCCCCTCCCCATCCCAGAACAAAAAAAAGAGAGCAGAACTGGGAAACATTTCACATCTTCCACCATGAGCTCAACTGTGATTGCACTTTTTTAAATATTCAGCTTTAAAATAAATAGTCTATATTTTGTTCATGGTGTCAGTGAACATTTTGATGTTGTCTTTAGAAAAATATGGGCTCCTCTTATTTGTAGGTAAACAGAATGAGTCCCTGCTCATTGCGTCTGGTAACCTGTCATCCTAAAGCCAGCTTGGTTAGGTATAACAGCTGTACCCTGCCCAAATCCACCGACCCAGGCAGCTGCAGACTGAGGCTGATGTACTCCAAATCCTTGCTGATTCCACGCTTGACCAATAGCTCTTGCACCTTGGCTGTGCTTTGGCTTGGCTCGCTTCCTGTTAACTCCCAAGTCCTTTTGCCACAACGTTGGGTAGTGGTTACCAATTAGGATGGTTCGATGAAGCAGTGGAGGTTCCAGTGGGTTATGGGTGCGATCCATGTGTGTGTCCATGGCTACATACAGGCAACTCTCGATTATCCATACACGGATCCAACAGGAAACCGTTGTAACAGGATTTAAAATTCTGTTGCTAACAAGTGAAAAGACAGCTCAAAATAATTTGGAAATCGCCTTCCAAACACTGTGCTCATTTGTATTTGCTCATTCTCTCTCTCACACACTCTCTCTCACACTCGCTCATTCTCTCTCTCACTCACCATAACAATCACCCTCCTCTGCCCTTGCGCTGCTGGTGTGTGTGTGTGTGTGTGTGTGTGTGTGTGCTGTTGCAGCCGCTATCTCGCGGCCGCCGCTGACGTTGGGAATGGAGGGCAGAGCCGGCACCGGGTTCCAGGCACAGAACCTGTACATGCATGCTGGTAATGTCCATCTTTTGTCGCTGATTGTATTGATTCATTAAAGTTTTAACTTATAAATGTAAACTCGCCCGAACAATTGTATTTATTCATTAGGTTTTAACTTTAAAATGTAGACTCACCCTGTTATGTAATGATGTGTGTATCGTTCCAGTACCTTAAATGTAATGTAAGTACTATGCCACACCACAGAGGGCGCTGCAGTGGGAAACCCTGGTAGTACCTGTAACAAGGACTATATAAGGCTGACCACCACACCTGGGAGGCACTCTGGAGCTGAACAATAAAGGACGAAGGTCACAGCAGTTAGACTTACACCAGACCGTGTGGAGTCAGTGATTTGTGTGCTACATACACCACATTGGCAACGAGGAAGTGGACGAACTCCACGCAACCATGGCGACTCTGGGCTCGCTAAAGGATTTTACCGTGGGCAATGATTGGGAGGCCTTTACGGAAAGGCTCGAGTACTACTTCACAGCAAACGACCTGACGGAGGACACATACTCAATGAGAGAGAAGCGTAAGGCGATATTGCTCTCCAGTTGTGGAGATGAGGTTTACTGTCTCGTCAGGGATTTGCTGGCACCTGGGAGCGCCAGGGACAAGTCATACGAGGAGCTGACTGAACTCATTCGTGACTAGTTAAAACCGAAGGAGAGCATCCTCACGGCCAGATACAAATTTTACCATCACTGCAGACCTGAGGGCCAGGATGTCACCAAATATGCTGCGGACCTCAGGAGACTCGCGGCGCCGTGTGATTTCGGGGCACACCTCGACGAGGCTTTACGGGACGTTTTCGTTATAGGGATTGGCCACGAGGGCCTCCTTCACAAGCTGCTGGCCACGGAACCCACAGTCACTCTGATAAAGGCCATCACCATCAGCCGGGCATATATGACCTCGACTTGCAGCACCAAGCAAATAATCCACACAGTCTCGAACCCGGCAGGCACTGTCCACAGGATAGCGCCCAGCACGGACAAAACTGCAGAACGTGGCTCTGCCCGGGGCAGAGAGCACGGACCTCGGGATCCTGGAACTTAGAGTCCGCCGAGGGGGGCCAATCAAGCAGCACCATGCTGGCGCTGTGGAGGAAGTCATGGGGCTCACTGGTGCAGGTTTGCGGAGTACACGTGCAATACCTGCCACGTTAAAGGCCACCCTCAGCGTATGTGTAAAAGAAATCGGACTCACCATGTGGCTGAGGAGATGGGGGATGATCCACTGTTCAGCGAGCAGCAGGTAGAAGAAGATGAGGTGCTTGGACTGTATACGTGCACCGACGATTCGCCCCCAGTGATAAGGGAAGTAAAAATCAACGGAGTCCCAGTGAGTATGGAAGTGGACACGAGCTCGGGTCCGTAGTTGATGAGTCGGAGAACTTTTGATAAACTGTGGATTAACCCAGCTGCACGACCCAAGCTGGTCCCGGTCATGGCGAAGCTGCGTACCTACACCAGGGAACTGATACCTGTTCTTGGCAGAGCGATGGTGCAGGTATCCCATGGGGACGAGACGCACGCTTCACCTTTGTGGGTCGTTGCAGGCGATGGGCCGACGCTCCTCGGCCGGAGGTGGATGGGGACAGTCCGTGGGAGCTCACGGCCAGATACACTCCACAGGCTGCTGCTCCCCGGGGTGCTGCCGTGCCCCGGGTCCCCAGAGAGCAGCGCCGACCGAGCTGGAACTGCCGCCTCAATCCCCCCACAGGCAAGTCCCAGGCCCGGACCTCACACAGAGACCCTGCAGCCCCAGCCCCCACAGGCAAGTCCCAGGCCCGGACCTCACACAGAGATCCTGCAGCCTCAATCCACCCACAGGCAAGTCCCAGGCCCGGACCTCACACAGAGATCCTGCAGCCTCAATCCACCCACAGGCAAGTCACAGGCCCAGACCTCACACAGAGATGCTACAGCCTCAGCCCCCACAGGCAAGCCCCAGGCCCGGACCTCACACAGAGATCCTGCAGCCTTATCCCCCACAGGCAAGCCCCAGGCCCAGACCTCACACAGAGATCCTGCAGCCTCAGCCCCCACAGGCAAGCCCCAGGCCCGGATCTCACACAGAGACCCTGCAGCCTCAGCCCCCACAGGCAAGCCCCAGGCCCAGACCTCACACAGAGACCCTGCAGCCTCAATCCCCCACAGGCAAGTCCCAGGCCCGGACCTCACACAGAGATCCTGCAGCCTCAGCCCCCACAGGCAAGCCCCAGGCCCGGACCTCACACAGAGATCCTGCAGCCTCAGCCCCCACAGGCAAGCCCCAGGCCCAGACCTCACAGAGAGACCCTGCAGCCCCAGCCCCCACAGGCAAGTCCCAGGCCCGGACCTCACACAGAGACCCTGCAGCCTCAGCCCCCACAGGCAAGCCCCAGGCCCAGACCTCACACAGAGACCCTGCAGCCTCATCCCCCACAGGCAAGCCCCAGGCCCGGACCTCACACAGAGACCCTGCAGCCTCAGCCCCCACAGGCAAGTCCCAAGCCCAGACCTCACACAGAGATCCTGCAGCCTCAGCCCCCACAGGCAAGCCCCAGGCCCGGACCTCACATAGAGATCCTGCAGCCTCAATCCACCCACAGGCAAGCCCCAGGCCCGGACCTCACACAGAGACCCTGCAGCCTCATCCCCCACAGGCAAGTCCCAGGCCCGGACCTCACACAGAGACCCTGCAGCCTCAGCCCCCACAGGCAAGTCCCAGGCCCGGATCTCACACAGAGATCCTGCTGCCTCAGCCCCCACAGGCAAGTCCCAGGCCCGGACCTCACACAGAGACCCTGCAGCCTCAGCCCCCACAGGCAAGCCCCAGGCCCAGACCTCACACAGAGACCCTGCAGCCTCAGCCCCCACAGGCAAGCCCCAGGCCCGGATCTCACACAGAGACCCTGCAGCCTCAGCCCCCACAGGCAAGCCCCAGGCCCGGACCTCACACAGAGACCCTGCAGCCCCAGCCCCCACAGGCAAGCCCCAGGCCCAGACCTTACACAGAGATCCTGCAGCCTCAGCCCCCACAGGCAAGCCCCAGGCCCGGACCTCACACAGAGATCCTGCAGCCTCAATCCACCCACAGGCAAGCCCCAGGCCCGGACCTCACACAGAGACCCTGCAGCCTCATCCCCCACAGGCAAGTCCCAGGCCCGGACCTCACACAGAGACCCTGCAGCCTCAGCCCCCACAGGCAAGTCCCAGGCCCGGATCTCACACAGAGATCCTGCAGCCTCAGCCCCCACAGGCAAGTCCCAGGCCCGGACCTCACACAGAGACCCTGCAGCCTCAGCCCCCACAGGCAAGCCCCAGGCCCAGACCTCACACAGAGACCCTGCAGCCTCAGCCCCCACAGGCAAGCCCCAGGCCCGGATCTCACACAGAGACCCTGCAGCCTCAGCCCCCACAGGCAAGCCCCAGGCCCGGACCTCACACAGAGACCCTGCAGCCCCAGCCCCCACAGGCAAGCCCCAGGCCCAGACCTCACACAGAGACCCTGCAGCCTCAGCCCCCACAGGCAAGTCCCAGGCCTGGACCTCACACAGAGACCCTGCAGCCTCAGCCCCCACAGGCAAGTCCCAGGCCCAGACCTCACACAGAGACCCTGCAACCTCAGCCCCCACAGGCAAGTCCCAGGCCCGGACCTCACACAGAGACCCTGCAGACTCAGCCCCCACAGGCAAGTCCCAGGCCCGGACCTCACACAGAGATCCTGCAGCCCCAGCCCCCACAGGCAAGCCCCAGGCCCGGACCTCACACAGAGACCCTGCAGACTCAGCCCCCACAGGCAAGCCCCAGGCCCAGACCTCACACAGAGACCCTGCAGCCTCAGCCCCCACAGGCAAGCCCCAGGCCCGGATCTCACACAGAGACCCTGCAGCCTCAGCCCCCACAGGCAAGCCCCAGGCCCGGACCTCACACAGAGACCCTGCAGCCCCAGCCCCCACAGGCAAGCCCCAGGCCCAGATCTCACACAGAGACCCTGCAGCCCCAGCCCCCACAGGCAAGTCCCAGGCCCGGACCTCACACAGAGACCCTGCAACCTCAGCCCCCACAGGCAAGTCCCAGGCCCGGATCTCACACAGAGATCCTGCAGCCCCAGCCCCCACAGGCAAGCCCCAGGCCCAGACCTCACACAGAGACCCTGCAGCCTCAGCCCCCACAGGCAAGTCCCAGGCCCGGACCTCACACAGAGACCCTGCAACCTCAGCCCCCACAGGCAAGTCCCAGGCCCGGATCTCACACAGAGATCCTGCAGCCGCAGCCCCCACAGGCAAGTCCCAGGCCCAGACCTCACACAGAGATCCTGCAGCCTCAGCCCCCACAGGCAAGCCCCAGGCCCGGACCTCACACAGAGACCCTGCAGCCCCAGCCCCCACAGGCAAGCCCCAGGCCCAGACCTTACACAGAGATCCTGCAGCCTCAGCCCCCACAGGCAAGCCCCAGGCCCGGACCTCACACAGAGACCCTGCAACCTCAGCCCCCACAGGCAAGTCCCAGGCCCGGATCTCACACAGAGATCCTGCAGCCCCAGCCCCCACAGGCAAGCCCCAGGCCCAGACCTCACACAGAGACCCTGCAGCCCCAGCCCCCACAGGCAAGTCCCAGGCCCGGACCTCACACAGAGACCCTGCAGACTCAACCCCCACAGGCAAGCAGCCCTGCACAGAGGGGCCTAGTTGTGGGGGGGGGGGTGAGCCGGCGGGGCGCTGTGGGCGGGGTGCTGAGGGATCCAGGGGCCGGCGGTTCGGAAGGGCCCCGCAGAGGAAGAGGCCGTTGGGCAGGCCCCGCCGAGGAGCTGGTAGCGTCGGGCGGCCACGGCAGCCGCGGGGGAGGCGGCCATGGCAGCCGCGAGGGAGGCGGCAAGTCAGGTGGCAGCGGAGGGGAGCAGAGGCTGCGACGGCGGAGGGCATCCGGAGCGGCGGAGAAGAAGATGGCGGCGGCATCGTGTCGGAGCTGCAGAGCATCAAAGATGGCGGCGCCCAAGGAGAAGCCTCATGGAATCCTCCTGCATCAAAGATGGCGCCTTAAAAAGGAAATGCACCCGGGAGTCTTAAAAGGGCCTTACAAAGAGGTGGTCCCCACAAAGGACTTCTGTTCGGCAGAGCGAGTCTAAAATGAGCAATGTTAATGTGAGATAGTGAATTTATAATAAGAATTACTTTTTTATGCTGAATGGCCACTGTATTTGTGTAAAATGATGGATGAAGTACAATTAATGATAACGGCTAACAAGGAAATCAAGGATCCGCTACCAGTCAATAACCAGTTAATGTACCAGATAATATGTACCATACTAACGCACTGTCTATGCCCACCTGCCTTCCGTTGGACAAGTGTGATGTTATGTAATGATGTGTGTATCGCTGTCCTGCGTCCAGGTTGGTGGGGGGGGGGAAGGTGATGTTATGTAATGATGTGTGTATCGTCCCAGTACCTTAAATGTAATGTAAGTACTATGCCACACCACAGAGGGCGCTGCGGTGGGAAACCCTGGTAGTACCTGTAATAAGGACTATATAAGGCTGACCACCACACCTGGGAGGCACTCTGGAGCTGAACAATAAAGGACGAAGGTCACAGCAGTTAGACTTACACCAGACCGTGTGGAGTCAGTGATTTGTGTGCTACATACACCACACACCCGAACGGAAAAGTCGTTCACCCGGAATAGCCCAATCCCCGAGGGACCCGGATATTCGAGATTTGCCTGTACATCCATTGCCCCCCCCACAGCAAGATCGTGCAGCAGGTCCATTACATTAACATACAGGATCAGACACAGTGCAAGTACTAAGAAAGGAAGTTACAGTTTGTATCATGAAACCTTGGTTCAGTGACTTACATTTGCTACGTTTTGCGGTCGTGCACCAGGATTGGGTAGATTGCATTCATGGTTCAGTCATGGTAAGTACTGAGGTAGCAGTACAGGTATGCGAGGACTCAGGTTCCAGAGCAAATGGACGGGGTCCTAGTCGTCTGATAGCGGCACTGCGCCCCCTGCTAGTGAGGTGGGCTTGGTTCGCTCACCTTGCCAGGACTCAGGGCCTTTGCTGTTGCCTAGTGCTGGGCAGAGCCACAGATGTGTGTGGCCTCCCTGTCCTCCTTTGATGGTTGCAGATTCTTCTGCCTGCTCTCTAACGGTGTTGGGAACCTGGCTGTTCCCGGTCCTGTTTGGGGAACTTGTTGGTTCTGACCTTTCACTCCCAGACATGGCCGAGGTAGTGACTGGGTCTGGGGGCTGCGCCGTCTCCACCCGGGTGATGGGCAACGGCGGCCCATTGTGAGTATTGGCACCATTTTCATTTCCAGTGCCATTGGGTGCCTGCAACGTGGGATAGACCTGGGGCAGGGTATCAGGATCAGTGCCTTCACCCTCCTGAGGTCGCTGGCCTATAACTTGTGGTGACACCTGGGGCAGGGCATCAGGATCAGCGCCTTTACCTCCCCCACCCCCCCCCCCCCGAATTCGCTCACTTGCAACTTTTGGGGACACTCTATTCCCGACATCTCGCAACAACATTTTGTTCACATTCTTAATTGGTTCGTTACATTGATTGCCATGCATACAATGTCTCTTTAAGTTCAGTTGGTTGCAGGTCTCCTTTAAGAGATCCCTGCTGGCTTTACCCCAATCAAATCCTTTGTTAGAGACCACATGTTGGTCCCTCAGCGTTGCACCTCGTGATATGGCCGCGGCCATCTTTTTTTTCCACCACGCTGCCTCTCGCTGCAGCAGGGATGCCATCTTGCCTCGGTCCTCGAGGTTGACTGCCTTGATCCTTCTCTCCCGCGATTCTGCCACAAAAGCTGGAAGAGGGCCTGTGAATTCGATCTTCCTCCGCAGGAGTCCTGCCACTGGAGCAGGAAAGGTACTTTTAGGTCGTTCTGGTCAGATCATTGCCACGCAGTCGTGATGGACGGTCTGTGCCTCAGGTGCTGCGCTGATCTGTTCTCTGGTGCCTGACCTAAGCGAAGGTGAGGTTTTGCTTTGCCTCTGAGCACGGGGGATATCGATTGCTGGAGTGAAGAGGTCTTCCCAGTTCCACTGGATCTTCCCCTTCCACCATCTTTCGAATAGTGTTGGACCATCACCTGCAAAAATCCACAGAGGTAACTTGTGCACCACGCCATTATGGATTACACTTACATCCGCACGACCAAGGACTGGGATCAGTTCCTTGGTGTAGGTGCGCAACTTTTCCTGTATTGGAACCAGCTCGGGTCATTTTTCGTTCCATAGCCTCTCAAAGGCATCCTGCCTCATCACTGACTGGCTCGCTCCCGTGTCCACTTCCATGAAGACTGGAACGCCGTTTATCTCGACTTCCATCTTCACTGGAGGACAATCGGTGGTGCAGGTATACACTCCATACACTTCTTCTTGGGGCTGAGCTGCCTCTCTGGCCAAATCATCATACTCCCCGCTGGATTCAAAGTCATCTACCGACACCTCTGCGGTGAGTCATATTTCTTTTACACATAGGCTGGAGGTGGCCCTTCGTGTTACAGGCTTTGCATACGTACTCAGCAAACCGATACTGGTGAGCCCTATGGTTTACTCCGTAATGCCAGCATGGTGCTACTCGATTTGCACCTCTCGGCGGACTCTGAGTTCTGGAACCCTGAGGTCTGTGCTCTCTGAACTAGGCAGAGCCACGTTCTAAGGTCTTGCCTGTGAAAGGCACCATTCTGTGTACAGTACTTGTCGGGTTTGAGTCCACAGGATGAATAATTTGCTTGGTGCTGCAGATCGAGGTCCTAAATGCCTGACTGAGGCTGATGGCCTTCTGCAGGTTGATTGTGGTGTCGGCAGATAATAGCTTGTGAAGGAGGCCCTTGTGGCCAATTCCCATAATGAAGATGTCTTGCAATGCTTCGTTGAGGTGCATGCCGAAATCACACGGTGCCGCAAGTCTCCTGAGGTTGGCGGCATATTTTGCAATCTCCTGGCCCTCAGGTCTGCGGTGAGTGTAGAATCTGTGCCTGGCCGTGAGGATGCTCTCTTTTGGTTTTAGTTGGTCATGAATTAGTTCAGTCAGCTCATCATATGTCTTGGCCTTCGTGCGTGTCAGCAAGTCCCTGATGAGGTGGTAGACCATGGGCCCACAACTGGTCAACAGTATAGCCTTGCGCTTCTCTGCCAATGTGTCCGTCTCCCCTGCCAGGTTGGTGGCCATGAAATATTGCTCGAGCCTTTCTGTGAAAGCATCCCAATCATCACCCTCTGCAAAATCTTTTAGTGTGCCAAAGGTAGCCATAATCGCGTGAAAGTCCATATTCTCATCGCCAGTTGTTATGTCTGTAATGCACTTCTGAATGTTGATGCCAGTTCATTGGATATATTCAAGAGGCAGTTAGATAGGGCCCTTATGGCTAAAGGGAGCAAGGGGTATGGAGAGAAAGCAGGAAGGGGTACTGAGGTGAATGATCAGCCATGATCTTATTGAATGGTGGTGTAGGCTCGAAGGGCCGAATGGCCTACTCCTGTACCTATTTTCTATATTTCTATGTTTCTATGACTCCACGAGGCAATGTGTTGTACTCAAACTGTAGTGACCTTGGTCCTTTATTCATAACTCCAGAGTGAGGCACAAGCATTGTAGGAAGCCTTTTATACTGGGCCCTGCACACCTATGCAGGTGACCCTCAGGTCTCCCACCGCAGTGCACTCTGGTGGACAGCCTCTGCCACAGGGGGCAGGAAACCCTGGTCTCCACCAGTTGCACCCTCTAGTGGTGCCAGCATAGTATATACACAGTGTAAACCTTATTGACAGTACATCAAGTAACAAGTCTCCACCTTATGCAACTACACAGTGACTACACAGAGAATATATCTATAGTCTGCATATACAACAGTAATTTTCTTCCCGAGTTAAGCACTTTGCTGGAGCCATTGCACATGTTGCTACGTAAAGGTACGACTGGGTTTGGGGTAAATCTCCAAGAGACAGCCTTTGAGAAGGCCAGAAACCTACTTTGTTCTAATAAGTTACTTGTGCTGTATGACCCGTGTAAATGATTAGTGCTAGCTTGTGATGCATCTTCGTAAGGGGTCGGCTGTGTTTTACAGCAAACCAATGTATCAGGCAAACTTCAACCGGTTGCATACGCTACTAGAAGTCTGTCCAAGGCTGAAAGAGCCTACAGTATGGTAAAGAAAGAGGCATGTGTATATGGCATTAAGAAAATGCACCAATACCTATTTGGACTTCGGTTTGAGCTTGAAACCGACCACAAACCGCTCATTTCACTGTTTTCAGAAAGCAAAGATATAAACACCAATGCTTCCTCCCGCATCCAAAGATGGGCACTAACATTGTCCGCCTATGACTATGTTATCCGCCACAGACCAGACACAGAGAACTGTGCTGATGCCCTCAGTCGGCTACCATTGCCCACCACCGGGGTGGAAATGGCGCAGCCCGCAGACTTGCTTCTGGTCATGGATGTTTTTGAAAGCGAGGAATCACCTGTCACTGCTCGCCAGATCAGGACCTGGACCAGTCAGGACCCTGTGCTATCACTTGTAAAAAGTTGCGTCCTCAATGGGAGCTGGTCGGCCGTTCCCGGAGAAATGCAAGATGAAATTAAGCCGTTTCACTGACGCAAAGATGAAATGTCCATCCAGTCGGATTGTCTCTTATGGGGTAGTTGCATGGTTTTGCCAAAAAAAGGCAGGGAAACGATTATATGTGACCTTCACAGTACCCACCCAGGCATATGAAGGCTATCGCCAGGTTGCATGTTTGGTGGCCCAGCATTGACTCAGACTTAGAGTCATGCATACACCAATGCAACATGTGCTCACAATTGAGCAATGCACCATGGAAGGCTCCATTGAGTCTGTGGTCATGGCCCTCCAAACCGTGGTCCAGGATCCACGTAGATTTTCCTGGCACCTTTCTCGGAAAGATGTTTTTAGTTGTATTGGATGCTTACTCTAAATGGATTGAAAGCGTAATCATGTCATCCAGCACATCCACTGCCACCATTGAATGCCTCCGGGCTATGTTTGCCACTCGTGCCTTGCCCGACGTCCTTGTCAGTGACAATGGACCATTTTTCACCAGCTGGTAATTCAACGAGTTAATGACCCTCA
The DNA here is from genome assembly GCF_044704955.1 of Pristiophorus japonicus. Lineage (NCBI taxonomy): Eukaryota > Metazoa > Chordata > Chondrichthyes > Pristiophoridae > Pristiophorus > Pristiophorus japonicus. The sequence continues at coordinate 150,968,192 of NC_091980.1, read as the reverse complement.
ATGGCATCAAGCATGTCAGGTCTGCCCCGTTTAAGCCCGCATCCAATGGTCAAGCGGAACGGACAGTCCAAACTATCAAGCAGAGCTTGAAACGCGTGACGGAAGGCTCCTTGCAGACCTGTTTATCTCGGGTTCTGCTCAGCTACCGGACGCGACCCTACTCACTCACTGGGGTTCCCCCTGCAGAATTGTTAATGAAGAGAGCACTCAAAACCAGGCTCTCCCTCGTCCACCCGGATCTAAATGATCATGTGGAAACCCAGCGTCACCGGCAAAACGTGTACCACGATCATGCGGCTGTATCGCGTGGCATTGATGTTAACGACCCTGTATTTGTCCAGAATTACGGTCATGGACCTAAATGGGTTGCTGGCACTGTTTTAGCCAAGGAAGAAAATAGAGTGTGTTTATAGTCAAACTATTGAATGGACAAACGTGCAAAAAGCATTTGGATCAGACCAAACTGCGGTTCACCGACAACCAGGAACAACCTGAAGAGGACATCACCATCATCCATCCACCAACACACACCCAGCCAGCAATCGACCTCGCTGTCAATCAAGAGGATGAACCCACCATTCCCAACAGTCCTGTCAGACCAGCCACGCCGCAGTGCAGCAATGGTCCGACCAACTCACTCTGGCCAGAGTTTGAACTCAGACGATCAACCAGGGAGCGAAGGGCCCCGGATCGTCTCAACTTGTAAATAACTTATAACAAAGACTTTGTGGGAGAGTGATGTTATGTATGTAAACATTGTAACTGTGTAAGACTTGCCACCAGAGGGCACAACTGTTGGAGGCCCAAGGGTCACCTGCATATCTCGTGCAAGGGAGTATAAAAGGTTGCCTGCCACGCTGCTTAGGCACTCTGGAGTTGTATTAAATAGACTAAGGTCACATCAGTTTTAGATCACAGTACGCAGTCTTGTTCTTCCATACTTAACAGAGAGAGAGAGAGAGAGGGAGGGGAACATAGAGAGAGAGGGACAGAGGGACAGAGAGAGAGAGAGAGACAGACAGAGAGAGAGAGGGACAGAGAGAGAGAGGGAGGGGAACAGAGAGAGAGAGGGACAGAGAGACCGAGAGAGAGAGAAAAAGAGACAGACAGAGAGAGAGGGACAGAGAGAGAGGTACAAAGAGAGAGGGAGGGAGGGGAATAGAGAGAGAGAGGGACAGAGAGAGAGAGAGAAAGAGACAGAGAGAGAGAGAGGTGTAACTCGATAATGTATAGCGCCCTCTAGCTAGGAGGTATTGGGAGCTGTATAAAGAGAGAGGGTCTCTGAAGAAACACCATCTTCAGCTCCCCATGGTTGTCTGAACTCTCCCAAATAAATAGAATTAAGCTGAACTAGGAGTGTTCAAGAGACTATAAAATACATGGTGTCAGAAGTGGAGACTTCTGATCTTTCATCGAATGCATCTACAATCGAAATATTGGAACTGTAAGACTTTTTCAAGCCGATGGAAATTGACGTTAAGCAGTGCATTGCAGAGCGTGCTTCCTACACATCGTGCGTGGACCTGTGAAGGGCGATAAATAGTCAAACGTTTGTAAAATAATCTAGAGGCATCAGTAAAGTGAACTTAAAGTGGCATAAATTATTGCAATGACTCGATTGAAAAAGTATTTCTACAATTACATGGCCACAATATTTTACTATTAGCCTTGTTCTAGTCCTCTGGGTAGTTGAACTGTAAACATGTTTGTGACAAACTCAAAGTCCTAAACTGCAGTGAGCTATCATGACCACCATGGTGCCAACTCCCACACACGTTCCTCTCCCACCTCCATTGCAGGTGACGGGCGATTTGAGTACCAAGTGGAAAATTCAAACAGCTGGGGAACAGCTATGAAATGATCAGGAATATTGTGGAAAAACCAGATAGTTAGGGTTGCTACGTATATCACTGCCGTTGGCAGCGATGCCCCAGATATCCACAATAAGTTTCCCTACAAATCAGAGGAAGACAAGCAGGAATTTAGATTATTTTGAAGCTCTGGGAGCTGTAAAGGTAAAAGCAACACCATCTATGAACGTTACCAGTTTAACAACTGTGCATAAGGGGACGAGCGGTTTGACAGATATCCTGGGAAAGTGAGAGAGCGAGCATCGGCATGTGATTTCGGCAATTTGAGGGATGATTTCATCAGGGACTGCATAGTCTGTGAAATATCTGATAACACTCTGCGCAAGATCTGTTGCAAAAATCAAGCCTAACACTCGATAAATGTGTGATGCTCTGTAAAGCTACAGAGGCCACAGTTGCACAAATGAAATCCATGAAGCTCACTGAAACAGACTCTGAAGATATCAAAGCTGTTAGGCAAAAACCCGATCCACAAAGTAAGAATTCACAGACAAAGAGTTCATGAACAATTTCAGTATTGTAGCAAAAGACATGAGCTGTCAAAAACGAAATGGCGAGCATATGGGAAGACCTGCACAAGTTGCGGCAAACTAAATCACTTTTCTCAAAAGTGCAGACAGAGTGGATCAAGGCAGAAGTTTACACATAACCCTAAATATAAGGGCAAGGCAAAAGCTCATGCACTATATGAAGAGAGTTAAGATTCTGATTTTGAAGTCATGACTGTAAAGCTGCTTGGTAAAGTTGATCACACAATCAAGGACAAAGCTGGCAGAAAGTATCCTAATAAGATTATGGCTATCATCTCCATTAAAGGTCAAATGGTAAAAATGCAAATAGATTGTGGGGCCACATGCAATGTGCTACCTCTTAGATACTTAACAAAAGTCTTAAAGATAAAAGAATCTAAGACAATACTGACACTATATGACAACCATACAACTATTCCAGTGGTAATGTGCCACTGGAAAATACAAAGAACAAGCAAAGGTACGTTGTGCCCTTTGTGATCATTGAGGGTCAGAGTGCCCCACTGATTGGCTCACGCTCTGCTCAACAGCTACAACTGATACAAGTGCAGCATCAGAATATCGCCGTGATAAATGAACCATGTGAATCGCAAACTACCAACAAGGCAAACATCTCGCTCGCGTCAAAAACTAATGTCCACAATGTGTATCCGGATGTGTTTAAGGGACTTGGACACATGCCAGGGACAGTTCACCTTGAACTTAATGAATCAGCGATACCAGCTGTAATGCCATCCAGACGGGTGCCAATAGCGATCAAAGAAACGCTAAAAGAGAAACTCAATCGTTTGGAAAATCGACAAATCATCATGAAAGTTGTTGAACCGACGGACTGGGTATCCAGTCGAGTGACTGCACAAAAACCAAACGGAAAGTTACGAGTATGTATTGACCCTCAACATCTGAACACTGCCCTGAAACGTGGACACTATCCACTTCCTGTGATTGATGGCATCTTGCCACAGATGTCAAATGTTACCGAAGAACGTTCCCGATGTTGGGTAAGTCCAGAACCAGGAGACACAGTCTAAGGATAAGGGGTAAGCCAGTTAGGACTGAGATGAGGAGAAACTTCTTCACTCAGAGATTTGTTAACCTGTGGAATTCCCTACTGCAGAGAGTTGTTGATGCCAGTTCATTGGATATATTCAAGAGAGAGTTTATTACAGCTAAAAGGATCAAGGGGTATGGAGAGAAAGTAGGGAAGGGGTACTGAGGTGATGATCAGCCATGATCTTATTGAATGGCGGTGCAGGCTCGAAGGGCCGAATGGCCTGCTCCTGCACCTATTTTCTATGTTTCTATGTTTCTATGTTTCTAAACGTCTTCACTGAAGCAGACTGCAAGGATGGTTTCTTGCAATGTGAACGAGACAATCCTCCTACCTCATGACCTTCCAGACTCCATGGGGACGATATCGAGGTAATAGAATGCCATTTGGCATCAGTTCAGCCCCGGAAATCTTCCAGCAGAAGCGAGACCAGAATTCAAGGGTCTAGATGGAATCTACAAGATTGCCGATGATATCTTGATTACTGGAAACACTTAAAGAGGCCAATCTCGATCATGATGCAAACTTACGCAAATTTATGCAGAGAAGCAGCGAACGAAACATCAAACTAAACTTCGATAAGTTCGAATACAAGAGCTCCCAAATGAAATACATGGGACACATACTGTCTAGTGATGGACTCAAAGCCGACCCAAGCAAAGTGGTCGCAATCAACGAAATGCAGAAACTGCAGGATGTCGCAGGTGTACAACGCTTTGTTGGCATGACAAAGTACCCGCAAAATTCTTGGCAGATCTTTCAGACCTCAGCGAGCCTCTGCGACGGCTTACTCATAAAGAAACGGTCTGGAAATGGACTGAAGAACAAGACAAACGTTTGAAGCTATCAAACAACGCGTGACAGATTCTCTGGTGCTCGGGTACTTTGACCACAAACTTTTGACCGAAGGTCAAGGAGATGCTTCGAGCAAAGGTCTTGGGTTAGTCCTTCTGCAACAGGGACAACCAATTGCATACGCGAGCCGAGCGCTCACTCCAGCAGAAACGCGATACTCTCAAATCGAAAAGGAGCTGCTTGCTGAAGTCTTCAGAATGGAACGAAACCATCCATATGTATACAGTCGCAAGATCCCACTATGGATAGACCATAATCCTTTGGTTGCTATACGATGCAAGTCGTTATCTGCAGCACCCAAGTGATTACAACGTCTGCTCATTCGGCTCAACCAATATGACGTAGAAATAAAGTATCAACCAGGCAAAGAAATGTACCTAGCAGACACCCTCTCGCGCGCATATCTCGAAAACGTGAAGCGATCACCGACAGAAATTGCAGGGGAATGATCCACATGGTGGACTTTCTCACTCTCCAAACAAGGACTGACTCCTACAATGCGCAACTGCAAGCGACTCCACACTACAACTGGTCATACAACAAATCACAACGGGATGGCCAGAAACCACACATGAATGCCCACCTGAAACGTATGCATACTTCAAAGTTTGTGACGAACTCATAACACAGGATGGCATATCACAACAAAGGCTATCGCTCTATCATCCCAAAATCCCTGAGATCCGACATTGGTCAGCGACTTCATGCTGCTCACACTGGTGTCGAGAGCACTCTTCGACGTGCCAGAGAATCCGTTTACTGGTCAGGACTGAACAGTGACATAAAAGACTATGTTGCAAAGTGTGAAACATGCAACACTTGCATAAAAAATTAACAAGACAAGAGTTTTGTTGTTTGTTAAACTTATCGTTGTTTACTATATTTATTCATAAGAAGTTAACTACCCATTTATATTGAAGCTAACTTTAATTCATTTTTGTTTCTTATGAAAGGAAAGGTGTAACAAGATAATGTATAACAGCCATTAGCTCAGAGGTATAGGGAGCTGTATTGAGAGAGAGGGTTTGTGAAGGAACGCTATTTTAATGCTCCACATGGCTATCTGAGATCTCCCAAATAAATAGAGTTAAGTTGAACAAAGAGTGTTCAAGAGACTATAATATACAAGAGAGACAGAGCGAGAGAGACAGGGACAGAGAGAGAGGGGGACAGAGAGATAAGGGGACAGAGAGAGAGAGAGAAAGAGAGAGAGGGACAGATGGAGTGAGAGAGAGAGAGAGAGCGGGACAGAGAGAGAGAGAAAGAGAGAGAGACAGACAGAGAGAGAGAGAGACAGAGACAGAGACAGAGACAGAGAACAAGAGGGACAGAGACAGAGAGAGGGACAGAGAGAGAGACAGCGAGAGAGAGGGACAGAGAGATAGATAGTGAGAGAGAAAGAAAGAGACAGAGAGAGAGAGGGACAGAGCGAGAGAGAGAGGGGGAGAGAGAGAGAGGGACAGAGAGAGAGAGAGAGTGACAGAGAGAGAGACAGAGAGAGAGGGAGAGAGAGGGAGAGAGAGGGACAGCGAGAGGCAAAGGGACAGAGAGAGAGGGAAAGAGAGAGAGATAGAGAGAGAGAGGGGGTGAAAGAGACGGAGAGAGAGAGCGAGAGGGACAATGAGAGAGAGAATTCAAGAAATAGGAACGGGAGTTGGCCATATGCCCCCTCGAGCCTCCTCCGCCATTCAATAAGATTATGGCTGAACCGATCATGGACTCAGCTCCACTTCCCTGCCACTCCCCATAACCCTTATCCCCTTATCGCTCAAAAATCTGTCTATCTCCGCCTTAAATATATTCAATGTCCCAGCCTCCACAGCTCTCTGAGGCAGAGAATTCCACTGATTTACAACCATCTGAGAGAAGAAATTTCTCCTCATCTCAGTTTTAAATGGGTGGCCCCTTGTTCTGAACTATGTCCCCTAGTTTTAGTTTCCCCAATGAGTGGAAATATCCTCTCTGCACCCTCCTTGTCGAGCCCCCTCATTATCTTATAAGTTTCAATAAGACCACCTCTCATTCTTCTGAACTCCAATAAGTTGAGGCCTAACCTACTCAACCTTTCCTCATAAGTCAACCCCCTCATCCCCAGAATCAACCTAGTGAATCTTCTCTGAACAGCCTTCCATGCAAGTATATCCTCCTTAAATACAGAGACCAAATCTGTATGCAGTACTCGAGGTGTGGCCTCACCAATGCCCTGTACAGTTGTAGCAGGACCTCTCTGCTTTTAAATACTCTAGTTACTGATTTCCAACTCGAGAATGATCCCGACTCTGTTTTCTGTTCGTAAACCAATCCTCTATCCATGCTAATATATTACCCCCAACCCCATGAGCTTTTATCTTGTGCAGTAGCCTTTTATGTGGCACCTTATCAAATGCCTTCTGGAAATGCAAATACACATTCACTGGTTCTTCCTTATTCATTCTGCTCCTTACATCCTCAAAGAACTCCAGCAAATTTGTAAAACATGATTTCGCTTTCATAAAACCATGCTAACTGCTTGCTTGAATCATGCTTTTCCAAATGTCCCGCTACTGCTTCCTTAATAATGGACTCCAGCAATTTTCCAACGACAGATGTTAAGCTAACTGGCCTTTAGTTTCCTGCTTTTTGTCTACCTCCTTTTTTGAATAGGGGCGTTACATTTGTGGTTTTCCAATCTGCTGGGACCACCCCAGAATCCAAGGAATTTTGGTAAATTACAACCAATGCATCCACTATCCCTGCTGCTACTTCTCTTAAGACACTAGGATGCAAGCCATCAGGTCCAGGGGATTGTCTGCCTTTAGTCCCATTATTTTACCTAGCGAGAGAGACAGAGAGAGAGAGACAGAGCGCGAGTGGGTCAGAGAGAGAGAAAGACAGAGAGCGAGAGATATACAGAGAGAGAAAGAGAGAGGGACACAGACAGAGAGAGGGAGAGAGAGAGAGAGAGAGAGAGACAGTGAGAGAGAGAGAAGGACAGAGAGAGACAGAGAGAGAGACAGAAAGATAAGGGAGGGGAGAGAGAGAGAGAGACAGAGAGAGAGAGCGGGAGAGAGAGACAGGGACAGAGGGACAGAGAGAGAGAGAGGGACAGAGAGCGAGAGAGAGAGAAGGACAAAGAGGGAAAGAGAAAGAGAGAGCAAAAGAGTGAGAGGGACAGAGAGAGAGAGAGAGAGAAAGAGAGGGAGAGACGGAGGGACAGTGAGAGAGCGAGAGGGAGACAGAGAGAGAGAGAAAGAGAGAGAGAGACAGAGGGACAAAGAGAGAGAGACAGAGCTCAGAGAGAGACAGAGAGACAGACAGAATGACAGAGAGAGCTCAGAGAGAGAGAGAGAGACAGAAGGACAGAGAGACAGAGAGACAGAGAGAGAAACAGAGAGAGAGACAGAGAGACAGAGAGAGCCAGAGATATAGAGAGACAGAGCTCAGAGAGACAGACAGAGAGACAGACAGACAGAGAGACAGAGAGACACACCGCGATGATGGTGTGGAGGTTGAGTTGAGAGACATTCAGCACGAGCTGCTGTGTTGACTGGGCTGTGTGCCAATGAATGTTTTGCTGGAGTATGTGTGAGGAGGTTTCCACCAATGTGTAGATTACGAGGAGGAGCAGTACAGTGAATACTAATCCTGAACTTGGTGCTTCAGCTACTCTGACAGTGCTTTGCAGCACCGAGGTATCACTCAACACCTGGGAGAGTTACAGTGCGGTGGGGAATTCAGAAACAATCTTCGGTGTGAGAGACAAGACAGAGAGCAAGAGACCAGCAGGAAGCAGGGGAGGAAAATGGGTGCAGTGCTGGGCAGTTTCACCATTCAAGCAAAGCAGCACAGCCATCTCCACGGTAAGTGTATTTATGTATACAGTGCACACTCCTAGTGCAGACAGTGTAATTCTTCCTCTTGCTGCCGATTTGGTGTTTCCCAAAGTGGCTCAGTGAGAGATACCCGATTAATACTGTCAAAGACCTGTCAGTGTAACACAGCTGTAGGAGCCGAGCAGCCCAGAGTGTAGAAAGACACAGGCTGGCTGATTCCTGCATGTGGACGAGGGCGAGGGAGCGCCCTGTAGTTTCCCATTCGATGGGCTACAAGGTTTGCAAGTGCTGGGTGCTGAGCAAGATATTCCAGTCACACCTTCATTACCCCTCGGGGGCGGTCACTGGGCGACGTCAGCCTCTGCTGAGTAAGGTGGCAACTGTGGCTCAGTGGGTAACACTCTGCTCTCTGAGTCAGAAGTTGGTACATTCAAATCCCACTCCAGCAACTTGAGCACTTAATCCACTTAATGAGGGAGCGCTGCACTGTCGGAAGGCCAGCTTTCCAATGAGACGTTAAATTGAGGCCCCATCTGCACTGGCTGGTTGCCATGGCACTATTTCCGAGAAGAGCAAGGTTGGGGGGATGGGGCGAGTTCTCCCTGGTGTCCTGGGGCCAATATTTATCCCTCATCCAACATCACTAAAGCAGATTATCTGCTGATTATCGCATTGCTGTGTGTGGGAGCTTGCTGTGCGCACGTTGGCAACCTTGCCTCCCACAGTGACTACACTCAAAAAAAATACTTCATTGGCTGTTAAAGCACTTTGGGACATCCTGAGGTTGTGATAGGCGCTGTAGAAATGAGAGTTCTTCTTTCTCGGTAGGAATAATGGTTTTGGCAGTGGGTTAGTGCGTAAATATGTCGAGGAACCAATGAGAGGGCTGGCCATCCAAGATTGGGTGATGGGTAATGAGAAAGGACTAATTAGCAAACTTGTTGTGTGAGGCCCCTTGGGGAAGAGTGACCATAATATGGTAGAATTCTTTATTAAGATGGAGAGTGACACAGTTAATTCAGAGACTAGGGTCCGGAACTTAAGGAAAGATAACTTCGATGGTATGAGACGTGAATTGGCTAGAATAGACTGGCGAGTGATACTTAAAGGGTTGATGGTGAATAGGCAATGGCAAACATTTACAGATCACATGGATGAACTTCAACAATTGTACATCCCTGTCTAGAGTAAAAATAAAACAGGGAAGGTGGCTCAACCGTGGCTAACACAGGAAATTAAGGATAGTGTTAAATCCAAGGAAGAGGAATATAAATTGGCCAGAAAAAGCAGCAAACCTGAGAACTGGGAGAAATTTAGAATTTGGCAGAGGAGGACTAAGGGTTTAATTAGGAGGGGGAAAATAGAGTACTAGAGGAAGCTTGCTGGGAACATAAAAACTGACTGCAAAAGCTTCCATAGATATGTGAAGAGAAAAAGATTAGTGAAGACAAACGTAGGTCCCTTGTAGTCAGAATCAGGTGAATTTATAATGGGGAACAAAGAAATGGCAGACCAATTGAACAAATACTTTGGTTCTGTCCTCACGAAGGAAGACACAAATAACCTTACGGAAATACTAGGCGTTCGAGGGTCGATTGAGAAGGAGGAACTGAAGGAAATTCTTATTACGTGGGAAATGGTGTTAGGAAAATTGATGGGATTGAAGGCAAATAAATCCCTGGGGCCTGATAGTCTGCATCCCAGAGTACTTAAGGAAGTGGCCCCAGAAATAGTGGATGCATTGGTGATCATTTTCCAACAGCCTATCGACTCTGGATCAGTTCCTATGGACTGGAGGGTAGCTAATGTAACACCACTTTTTAAGAAAGGAGGGAGAGAGAAAATGGGGAATTATAGACTGGTTAGCCTGACATTAGTAGTGGGGAAAATGTTGGAACCAATTATTAAACATGAAATAGCAGCGCATTTGGAAAGCAGTGACAGGATTGGCCCAAGTCAGCATGGATTTAGCATGGAATAGTTGGCAGACAGGAAGCAGAGAGTCGGGATAAATGGGTCCTTTTCAGAATGGCAGGCAGTGACTAGCAGGATGCCGCAGGGCTCAGTGCTGGGACCCTAGCTATTTACAATGTTTTAGATGAAGGAATTGAGTGCAATATCTCCAAGTTTGCAGATGACACTAAGCTGGGTGGTGGTGTGAGCTGTGAGGGGGATGCTAAGAGGCTGCAGGGTGACTTGGACAGGTTAGGTGAGTGGACAAATGCATGACAGATGCAGTATAATGTGGATAAATGTGAGGTTATCCAATTTGGGGGCAAAACCACAAAAGCAGAATATTATCTGAATGAAGGCCGATTAGGAAAAAGGGAGGTGCAATGAGACCTGGGTGTCATGGTTCATCAGTCATTGAAAGTTGGCATGCAGGTAAAGCAGGCGGTGAAGAAGGTAAATGGTATGTTGGCCTTCATAGCTAGGGGATTTGAGTACAAGAGCAGGGAGGCCTTACTGCTGTTGTACAGGGCCTTGGTGAGGTTTCACCTGGAATATTGTGTTCAGTTTTGGTCTCCTAATCTGAGGAAAGATGTTCTTGCTATTGAGGGACTGCAGCGAAGGTTCACCAGACTGATTCCAGGGATGGCTGGACTGTCATATGAGGAGAGACTGGATCAACTGGGCCTTTAATCACTGGAGTTTAGAAGGATGAGAGGGGATCTCGCAGAAACGTATAAGATTCTGACGGGACTGGACAGGTTAGATGCGGGAAGAATGTTCCCGATGTTGGGGAAGACCAGAACCAGGGGACATACTCTTCAGATAAGGGGTAGGCCATTTAGGACTGAGATGAGGAGAAACTTCTTCACTCAGAGAGTTGTTAACCTGTGAAATTCCCTGCCGCAGAGAGTTTTTGATGCCAGTTCATTGGATATATTCAAGAGGGAGTTAGATATGGCCCTTACGGCTAAGAGGATCAAGGGATATGGAGAGAAAGCAGGAAAGGGGTACTGAGGGAATGATCAGCCATGATCTTATTGAATGGTGGTGCAGGCTCGAAGGGCTGAATGGCCAACTCCTGCACCTATTTTCTATGTTTCTATGATGGAGTGGTCAACTGTATCAAAGGCTGCAGACAGGTCAAGGAGGACAGATGTCAGGTTGAGAATATCAGGCTGAAGATACAAAGTTCAGAAGGGAAGTGAAAAAGGAAATAAGAGGGGCAAAGGGAGAGCGTGAGAATACATTGGCAGTTGGCATAAGTCTGCTACAGGCATATAAATAGTAAACAGGTAATAAGAGGAGGGGTGGGGCCGATTAGGGACCAAGATGGAGACCTACGCATGGAGGCAGAGGGCATGGCTGAGTTACTAAATGAATATTTTGCATCTGTCTTTACCAAGGAAGAAGATGTTGCCAAGTCATAATGAAAGAGGAGGCAGTTGAGATAATGGATGAGATAAACATTGATAAGAAGCTGGTACTAGAAAGGCTGGCTGTACTTAAAGGAGGTAAGTCACCAGGACCAGATGGGATGCATCCTAGGATGCTGAGGGAAGCAAAGGTGGAATTTGCGGAGGTACTGGCCATTATCTCCCAATCCTCCTTGGTTATGGAGCTGGTGCCAGAGGACTGGAGAATTGCCAATGTTGCACCCTTGTTCAAAAAAGGGACTCAGGATAAACATAGCAACTACAGGCCAGCCAGTTTAACCTCAGTAGTGGGGAAGCTTTTAGAAACGACAATCCGGGATAAAATGTAACAGTCATTTGGTCAAGTGTGAATTAATTAAGGAAAGTCAGCACAGATTTGTTAAAGGCACATCGTGTGTAAATAACTTGATTATGATTTTTGATGAGGCAACAGAGAAGGTTAATCAGGGAATGTGATTGATGTGGTGTATATGAACTTGAAAAGGTGCCACACAATAGGCTTGACAGCAACGTTCAAGCCGATGGAATAAAAGTGATAGTGGCAGCATGGATACGGAATTAACTCAGTGACAGGAAACAGAGAGAAGTGGTGAACGGTTGTTTTTCGGACTGGAGAAAGGTATACAGTGGTGTTTCCCAGGGGTCGGTACTGGGACCACTGATTTTCTTGATGTATATTAATGATATACATTAGCATAAAATCTCATCGATATAATGGACTATTCACAGAGTAAATCTCCCATCGATATAACGGACTATTCTCGGTGTCCATCTCTCATCGATATAACAGACTATTCTCAGTGTAAATCTCCCATCGATATAACGGACTATTCTCGATATAACGGACTATTATCGGTGTAAGTCTCCCATCGATATCACGGACTAATGTCGGTGTAAATCTCCCATCGATATAACGGACTATTGTCGGTGTAAGTCTCCCATCGATATAACGGACTATTGTCGGTGTAAGTCTCCCATCGATATAGCGGACTATTGTCGGGGTAAGACTCCCATCGATATAACGGACTATTGTCGGTGTAAGTCTCCCATCGATATCACGGACTAATGTCGGTGTAAGTCTCCCATCGATATAACGGACTATTGTCGGTGTAAGTCTCCCATCGATATAACGGACTATTGTCGGTGTAAGACTCCCATCGATATAACGGACTATTGTCGGTGTAAGTCTCCCATCGATATAACGGACTAATGTCGGTGTAAGTCTCCCATCGATATAACGGACTATTGTCGGTGTAAGTCTCCCATCGATATAACGGACTATTCGCGGTGCAAGTCTCCCATCGATATCACGGACTATTGTCGGTGTAAGTCTCCCATCGATATCACGGACTATTGTCGGTGTAAGTCTCCCATCGATATAACGGACTATTGTCGGTGTAAGTCTCCCACCGATATAAAGGACTATTGTCGGTGTAAGTCTCCCATCGATATAACGGACTATTGTCGGTGCAAGTCTCCCATCGATATCACGGACTATTGTCGGTGTAAGTCTCCCATCGATATAACGGACTATTGTCGGTGTAAGTCTCCCATCGATATAACGGACTATTGTCGGTGTAAGTCTCCCATCGATATAACGGACTATTGTCGGTGTAAGACTCCCATCGATATAACGGACTATTGTCGGTGTAAGTTCCCATCGATATAACGGACTATTGTCAGTGTAAGTCTCCCATCGATATAACGGACTAATGTCAGTGTAAGACTCCCATCGATATAACGGACTAATGTCGGTGTAAGACTCCCATCGATATAACGGACTATTGTTGGTGTAAGTCTCCCATCGATATAACGGACTATTGTCGGTGTAAGTCTCCCATCGATATAACGGACTAATTTCGGTGTAAGTCTCCCATCGATATAACGGACTAATGTCAGTGTAAGTCTCCCATCGATATAACGGACTAATGTCGGTGTAAGTCTCCCATCGATATCACGGACTATTGTCGGTGTAAGTCTCCCATCGATATAACGGACTATTGTCGGTGTAAGTCTCCCATCGATATCACGGACTATTGTCGGTGTAAGTCTCCCATCGATATAACGGACTATTGTCGGTGTAAGTCTCCCATCGATATAACGGACTAATGTCGGTGTAAGTCTCCCATCGATATAACGGACTATTGTCAGTGTAAGTCTCCCATCGATATAACGGACTAATTTCGGTGTAAGTCTCCCATCGATATAACGGACTATTGTCAGTGTAAGTCTCCCATCGATATAACGAACTAATGTCGGTGTAAGTCTCCCATCGATATAACGGACTATTGTCAGTGTAAGTCTCCCATCGATATAACGGACTAATGTCAGTGTAAGTCTCCCATCGATATCACGGACTATTCTCGGTGTAAGTCTCCCATCGATATAACGGACAATTCTCGGTGTAAGTCTCCCATCGATATAACGGATTATTCTCGGTGTAAGTCTCCCATCGATATAACGGACTATTGTCGGTGTAAGTCTCCCATCGATATAACGGACTAATGTCGGTGTAAGTCTCCCATCGATATAACGGACTATAGTCAGTGTAAGTCTCCCATCGATATAACGGACTAATGTCGGTGTAAGTCTCCCATCGATATAACGGACTAATGTCAGTGTAAGTCTCCCATCGATATAACGGACTATTGTCGGTGTATGTCTCCCATCGATATCACGGACTATTGTCGGTGTAAGTCTCCCATCGATATAACGGACTATTGTCAGTGTAAGTCTCCCATCGATATAACGGACTATTGTCGGTGTAAGTCTCCCATCGATATAACGGACTAATGTCGGTGTAAGTCTCCCATCGATATAACGGACTATTGTCGGTGTAAGTCTCCCATCGATATAACGGACTATTGTCGGTGTTAGTCTCCCATCGATATAACGGACTATTGTCAGTGTAAGTCTCCCATCGATATAACGGACTATTGTCGGTGTAAGTCTCCCATCGATTTAACGGACTAATGTCAGTGTAAGTCTCCCATCGATATCACGGACTATTCTCGGTGTAAGTCTCCCATCGATATAACGGACTAATGTCAGTGTAAGTCTCCCATCGATATAACGGACTATTGTCAGTGTAAGTCTCCCATCGATATAACGGACTAATGTCGGTGTAAGTCTCCCATCGATATAACGGACTATTGTCAGTGTAAGTCTCACATCGATATAACGGACTAATGTCAGTGTAAGTCTCCCATCGATATAACGGACTATTGTCGGTGTAAGTCTCCCATCGATATAACGGACTAATGTCGGTGTAAGTCTCCCATCGATATAACGGACTATTGTCAGTGTAAGTCTCCCATCGATATAACGGACTAATGTCGGTGTAATTCTCCCATCGATATAACGGACTATTGTCAGTGTAAGTCTCACATCGATATAACGGACTAATTTCGGTGTAAGTCTCCCATCGATATAACGGACTATTGTCAGTGTAAGTCTCACATCGATATAACGGACTAATGTCAGTGTAAGTCTCCCATCGATATAACGGACTATTGTCAGTGTAAGTCTCCCATCGATATAACGGACTAATGTCAGTGTAAGTCTCCCATCGATATAACGGACTAATTTCGGTGTAAGTCTCCCATCGATATAACGGACTATTGTCAGTGTAAGTCTCCCATCGATATAACGAACTAATGTCAGTGTAAGTCTCCCATCGATATAACGGACTAATGTCAGTGTAAGTCTCCCATCGATATCACGGACTATTCTCGGTGTAAGTCTCCCATCGATATAACGGACTATTCTCGGTGTAAGTCTCCCATCGATATAACGGACTATTCTCGGTGTAAGTCTCCCATCGATATAACGGACTATTGTCGGTGTAAGTCTCCCATCGATATAACGGACGAATGTCGGTGTAAGTCTCCCATCGATATAACGGACTATTGTCAGTGTAAGTCTCCCATCGATATAACGGACTATTGTCGGTGTAAGTCTCCCATCGATATAACGGACTATTGTCAGTGTAAGTCTCCCATCGATATAACGGACTAATTTCGGTGTAAGTCTCCCATCGATATAACGGACTATTGTCAGTTTAAGTCTCCCATCGATATAACGGACTAATGTCAGTGTAAGTCTCCCATCGATATCACGGACTATTCTCGGTGTAAGTCTCCCATCGATATAACGGACTATTCTCGGTGTAAGTCTCCCATCGATATAACGGATTATTCTCGGTGTAAGTCTCCCATCGATATAACGGACTATTGTCGGTGTAAGTCTCCCATCGATATAACGGACTAATGTCGGTGTAAGTCTCCCATCGATATAACGGACTAATGTCAGTGTAAGTCTCCCATCGATATAACGGACTAATGTTGGTGTAAGTCTCCCATCGATATAACGGACTATTGTCAGTGTAAGTCTCCCATCGATATAACGGACTAATTTCGGTGTAAGTCTCCCATCGATATAACGGACTATTGTCAGTGTAAGTCTCCCATCGATATAACGAACTAATGTCGGTGTAAGTCTCCCATCGATATAACGGATTATTGTCAGTGTAAGTCTCCCATCGATATAACGGACTAATGTCAGTGTAAGTCTCCCATCGATATCACGGACTATTCTCGGTGTAAGTCTCCCATCGATATAACGGACTAATGTCAGTGTAAGTCTCCCATCGATATAACGGACTATTGTCGGTGTAAGTCTCCCATCGATATAACGGAGTAATGTCAGTGTAAGTCTCCCTTCGATATAACGGACTATTCTCGGTGTAAGTCTCCCATCGATATAACGGACTAATGTCAGTGTAAGTCTCCCATCGATATAACGGACTATTGTCGGTGTAAGTCTCCCATCGATATCACGGACTATTGTCGGTGTAAGTCTCCCATCGATATAACGGACTATTGTCGGTGTAAGTCTCCCATCGATATAACGGACTATTGTCGGTGTAAGTCTCCCATCGATATAACGGACTAATGTCGGTGTAAGTCTCCCATCGATATAACGGACTATTGTCGGTGTAAGTCTCCCATCGATATAACGGACTATTGTCGGTGTTAGTCTCCCATCGATATAACGGACTATTGTCAGTGTAAGTCTCCCATCGATATAACGAACTATTGTCGGTGTAAGTCTCCCATCGATTTAACGGACTAATGTCAGTGTAAGTCTCCCATCGATATCACGGACTATTCTCGGTGTAAGTCTCCCATCGATATAACGGACTAATGTCAGTGTAAGTCTCCCATCGATATAACGGACTATTGTCAGTGTAAGTCTCCCATCGATATAATGGACTAATGTCGGTGTAAGTCTCCCATCGATATAACGGACTATTGTCAGTGTAAGTCTCACATCGATATAACGGACTAATGTCAGTGTAAGTCTCCCATCGATATAACGGACTATTGTCGGTGTAAGTCTCCCATCGATATAACGGACTAATGTCGGTGTAAGTCTCCCATCGATATAACGGACTATTGTCAGTGTAAGTCTCCCATCGATATAACGGACTAATGTCGGTGTATTTCTCCCATCGATATAACGGACTATTGTCAGTGTAAGTCTCACATCGATATAACGGACTAATTTCGGTGTAAGTCTCCCATCGATATAACGGACTATTGTCAGTGTAAGTCTCCCATCGATATAACGAACTAATGTCGGTGTAAGTCTCCCATCGATATAACGGACTATTGTCAGTGTAAGTCTCCCATCGATATAACGGACTAATGTCAGTGTAAGTCTCCCATCGATATCACGGACTATTCTCGGTGTAAGTCTCCCATTGATATAACGGACTAATGTCAGTGTAAGTCTCCCATCGATATAACGGACTAATGTCGGTGTAAGTCTCCCATCGATATAACGGACTATTGTCGGTGTAAGTCTCCCATCGATATAACGGACTATTGTCGGTGTAAGTCTCCCATCGATATAGCGGACTATTGTCGGTGTAAGTCTCCCATCGATATAACGGACTATTGTCGGTGTAAGTCTCCCATCGATATAACGGACTATTCTCGGTGTAAGTCTCCCATCGATATCACGGACTATTCTCGGTGTAAGTCTCCCATCGATATAACGGACTATTGTCGGTGTAAGTCTCCCATCGATATAACGGACTATTGTCAGTGTAAGTCTCCCATCGATATAACGGACTAATGTCAGTGTAAGTCTCCCATCGATATCACGGACTAATGTCGGTGTAAGTCTCCCATCGATATAACGGACTAATGTCAGTGTAAGTCTCCCATCGATATCACGGACTATTCTCGGTGTAAGTCTCCCATCGATATAACGGACTAATGTCGGTGTAAGTCTCCCATCGATATAACGGACTAATGTCGGTGTAAGTCTCCCATCGATATAACGGACTAATGTCGGTGTAAGTCTCCCATCGATATCACGGACTATTGTCGGTGTAAGTCTCCCATCGATATAACGGACTATTGTCGGTGTAAGTCTCCCATCGATATCATGGACAATTGTCGGTGTGAGTCTCCCATCGATATAACGGACTATTGTCGGTGTAAGTCTCCCATCGATATAACGGACTATTCTCGGTGTAAGTCTCCCATCGATACAACGGACTATTGTCGGTGTAAGTCTCCCATCGATATAACGGACTAATGTCGGTGTAAGTCTCCCATCGATATAACGGACTATTGTCAGTGTAAGTCTCCCATCGATATAACGGACTATTCTCGGTGTAAGTCTCCCATCGATATAACGGACTATTGTCAGTGTAAGTCTCCCATCGATATAACGGACTAATTTCGGTGTAAGTCTCCCATCGATATAACGGACTATTGTCAGTGTAAGTCTCCCATCGATATAACGGACTAATGTCGGTGTAAGTCTCCCATCGATATAACGGACTATTGTCAGTGTAAGTCTCCCATCGATATAACGGACTAATGTCAGTGTAAGTCTCCCATCGATATCATGGACTATTCTCGGTGTAAGTCTCCCATCGATATAACGGACTATTGTCGGTGTAAGTCTCCCATCGATATAACGGACTATTGTCGGTGTAAGTCTCCCATGGATATAACGGACTAATGTCAGTGTAAGTCTCCCATCGATATAACGGACTAATGTCGGTGTAAGTCTCCCATCGATATAACGGACTATTGTCGGTGTAACTCTCCCATCGATAAAACATCTGCCTGCTCTCGGTGACGAGACTTGAGGTGCTCAGCGCCCTCTCGGATGCACTTCCTCCACTTTGGGCGATCTTTGGCCAAGAACTCCCAGGTGTCGGTGGGGATGTTGCACTTTATCAAGGAGGCTTTGAGGTTGTCCTTGTAACGAATCCTCTGCTCATTTGCTGTGTCGGAGTTCCGAGTGGAGTGCTTGTTTTGCGCTGAGTCTTGTGTCATGCATTTGAACAATGTAATCTGCCCAGCGGAGCTGGTCGAGTGTGGTCAGTGCTTCGATGCTGGGGATGTTGGCCTGGTCGAGGACGCTAACGTTGGTGCGTCTGTCCTCCCAGGGGATTTGCAAGATCTTGCGGAGACATCGTTGCTGGTATTTCCCCAGCTGCCTTTAAGTAGCGCCACCAACCTGCGGTATCGTGCCCCCTGCTGATGTGTCTAGCCAATGAACAGCTCGGGGGGCACTGGCTGGATACAGCAATCATTTAAAACAACACTCGCCATTTTGAGGTCGTTGAAATCAGCATCTCGCTGCCTGCCACACCATGCAGATGCATTGAACAGCATGTACTCGGGTGGGAGACACGAACTAAACTCGCCAGAGAAAGTTAAGTCAGGTAACTTCAAGTCTACATTCCTTTTTAATGATGTGATAAGTGTTCATTATTGTTAGTCAACCTGTCTGGCACTGAAAATTAACTATTACCAGTGTGGAGTCCCACTCCTTCAGGCTTTAATTGTCGTTGGAGATTTTTTTAAATTATATTATTTTGAACTATTCCTTTATGTTTTTCTTCCCTCTCTCTTATTCCAATTTTTCTTTCCCTCTCTTTAATTCTCTTTCTGTACCTGATTTGACATTGAATTCACCCACTCTGACTTACGCTTCCTTCTCAGTGTTTGGGCTGGTTGTTTCAGAGTCCTTGGTTGAGGAGATAGGCAGTAGCTTGGGCCTGTAGCATTGCTTGCCATCTCTGACTTACAGCGACGTGCAGTGCAAAATATAATCAACATTAAACGGGAAAGTCCCAGTCTAACTAACCCTATCGGTGGCATGCCACATTAAATTCTGGCCCACGACCTTCAAGAACTCTTTTTGTGCTTCCTCATAGATTGGTTTTGTTATGTGGATGTATGGTTTATTTTATTTAATCGTCTGTGTGTATCAAACGGGTGGTGTTGTCTATCCATGGTAACTGGGCCTGTTGCTGATCCATGGTAACTGGGCCTGTTGCCGATCCATGGTAACTGGGCCTGTTGCTGATCCATGGTAACTGGGCCTGTTGCTGATCCATGGTAACTGGGCCTGTTGCCGATCCATGGTAACTGGGCCTGCTGCTGATCCATGGTAACTGGGCCTGTTGCCGATCCATGGTAACTGGGCCTGCTGCTGATCCATGGTAACTGGGCCTACTGCTGATCCATGGTAACTGGGCCTGCTGCCGATCCATGGTAACTGGGCCTGTTGCTGATCCATGGTAACTGGGCCTGTTGCTGATCCATGGTAACTGGGCCTGTTGCTGATCCATGGTAACTGGGCCTGTTGCTGATCCATGGTAACTGGGCCTGTTGCTGATCCATGGTAACTGGGCCTGTTGCTGATCCATGGTAACTGGGCCTGTTGCTGATCCATGGTAACTGGGCCTGTTGCTGATCCATGGTAACTGGGCCTGTTGCCGATCCATGGTAACTGGGCCTGTTGCCGATCCATGGTAACTGGGCCTGTTGCTGATCCATGGTAACTGGGCCTGTTGCTGATCCATGGTAACTGGGCCTGCTGCTGATCCATGGTAACTGGGCCTGCTGCCGATCCATGGTAACTGGGCCTGTTGCTGATCCATGGTAACTGTATCACGTGTAGTGAGTTGGTCTTACCGCAGGAGAAGGGTCCACAGCCAGATAGGGAATGGAAGACCAGCAGGAAGAGCAGTGCAAGAAAGATAGTGCAAGGGTCCCCTGTGGTCATCCCCCTGCAAAACAGATACACCGCTTTGGGTACTGTTGGGGAGGATGACTCATCAGGGGAGGGCAGCAGCAGCCAAGTTCATGGCACCGTAGGTGGCTCTGCTGCACAGGAGGGCAGGAAAAAGAGTGGGAGAGCGATAGTGATAGGGGATTCGATGGTGAGGGGAATAGATAGGCGTTTCTGCGGACGCAACCGAGACTCCAGGATGGTATGTTGCCTCCCTGGTGCAAGGGTCAAGGATGTCTCTGAGCGGGTGCAGGACATTCTGAAATGGGAGGGAGAACAGCCAGTTGTCGTGGTGCACATTGGTACCAACGACATAGGTAAAAAAAGGGATGAGGTCCTACGAAAAGAATTTAAGGAGCTAGGAGCTAAATTAAAAAGTAGGACCTCAAAAGTAGTAATCTCGGGATTGCTACCAGTGCCACGTGCTAGTCAGAGTAGGAATCGCAGGATAGCGCAGATGAATACATGGCTTGAGCAGTGGTGCAGCAGGGAGGGATTCAAATTCTTGGGGCATTGGAACCGGTTCTGGGGGAGGTGGGACCAGTACAAACCGGACGGTCTGCACCTGGGCAGGACCGGAACCAATGTCCTAGGGGGAGTGTTTGCTAGTGCTGTTGGGGAGGAGTTAAACTAATATTGCAGGGGGATGGGAACCAATGCAGGGAGACAGAGGGAGACAAAAATGAGGCAAAAGCAAAAGACAGAAAGGAGATGAGGAAAAGTGGAGGGCAGAGAAACCCGAGGCAAAGAACAAAAAGGGCCACTGTACAGCAAAATTCTAAAAGGACAAAGGGTGTTAAAAAAACAAGCCTGAAGGCTTTGTGTCTTAATGCAAGGAGTATCCGCAATAAGGTGGATGAATTAACTGTGCAAATAGATGTTAACAAATATGATGTGATTGGGATTACGGAGACGTGGCTCCAGGATGATCAGGGCTGGGAACTCAACATCCAGGGGTATTCAACATTCAGGAAGGATAGAATAAAAGGAAAAGGAGGTGGGGTAGCATTACTGGTTAAAGAGGAGATTAATGCAATAGTTAGGAAAGACATTAGCTTGGATGATGTGGAATCTATATGGGTAGAGCTGCAGAACACTAAAGGGCAAAAATCGTTAGTGGGAGTTGTGTACAGACCTCCAAAGAGTAGTAGTGATGTTGGGGAGGGCATCAAACAGGAAATTAGGAGTGCATGCAATAAAGGTGTAGCAGTTATAATGGGTGACTTTAATATGCACATAGATTGGGCCAGCCAAACTGGAAGCAATACGATGGAGGAGGATTTCCTGGAGTGCATAAGGGATGGTTTTCTAGACCAATATGTCGAGGAACCAACTAGGGGGGAGGCCATCTTAGACTGGATGTTGTGTAATGAGAGAGGATTAATTAGCAATCTCATTGTGCGAGGCCCCTTGGGGAAGAGTGACCATAATATGGTGGAATTCTGCATTAGGATGGAGAATGAAACAGTTAATTCAGAGACCATGGTCCAGAACTTAAAGAAGGGTAACTTTGAAGGTATGTGGCATGAATTAGCTAAGATAGATTGGCTAATGATACTTAAGGGGTTGACTGTGGATGGGCAATGGCAGACATTTAGAGACCGCATGGATGAATTACAACAATTGTACATTCCTGTCTGGCGTAAAAATAAAAAAGGGAAGGTGGCTCAACCGTGGCTATCTAGGGAAATCAGGGATAGTATTAAAGCCAAGGAAATGGCATACAAATTGGCCAGAAATAGCAGCGAACCTGGGGACTGGGAGAAATTTAGAACTCAGCAGAGGAGGACAAAGGGTTTGATTAGGGCAGGGAAAATGGAGTACGAGAAGAAGCTTGCAGGGAACATTAAGGCGGATTGCAAAAGTTTCTATAGGTATGTAAAGAGAAAAAGGTTAGTAAAGACAAACGTAGGTCCCCTGCAGTCAGAATCAGGGGAACAAAGAAATGGCAGACCAATTGAACAAGTACTTTGGTTCAGTATTCACTAAGGAGGACACAAACAACCTTCCGAATATAAAAGTGGTCAGAGGGTCTAGTAAGGAGGAGGAACTGAGGGAAATCTTTATTAGTCGGGAAATTATGTTGGGGAAATTGATGGGATTGAAGGCCGATAAATCCCCAGGGCCTGATGGACTGCATCCCAGAGTACTTAAGGAGGTGGCCTTGGAAATAGCGGATGCATTGACAGTCATTTTCCAACATTCCATTGACTCTGGATCAGTTCCTATCGAGTGGAGGGTAGCCAATGTAACCCCACTTTTTAAAAAAGGAGGGAGAGAGAAAGCAGGGAATTATAGACTGGTCAACCTGACCTCAGTCGTGGGTAAAATGATGGAATCAATTATTAAGGATGTCATAGCAGCGCATTTGGAAAATGGTGCCATGATAGGTCCAAGTCAGCATGGATTTGTGAAAGGGAGATCATGCTTGACAAATCTTCTGGAATTTTTTGAGGATGTTTCCAATAAAGTGGACAAAGGAGTACCAGTTGATGTGGTATATTTGGACTTTCAGAAGGCTTTCGACAAGGTCCCACACAGGAGATTAATGTGCAAAGTTAAAGCACATGGGATTGGGGGTAGTGTGCTGACATGGATTGAGAACTGGTTGTCAGACAGGAAGCAAAGAGTAGGAGTAAATGGGTACTTTTCGGAATGGCAGGCAGTGACTAGTGGGGTACCGCAGGGTTCTGTGCTGGGGCCCCAGTTGTTTACATTGTACATTAATGATTTAGACGAGGGGATTAAATGTAGTATCTCCAAATTTGCGGATGACACTAAGTTGGGTGGCAGTGTGAGCTGCGAGGAGGATGCTATGAGGCTGCAGAGTGACTTGGATAGGTTAGGTGAGTGGGCAAATGCGTGGCAGATGAAGTATAATGTGGATAAATGTGAGGTTATCCACTTTGGTGGTAAAAACAGAGAGACAGACTATTATCTGAATGGTGACAGATTAGGAAAAGGGAAGGTGCAACGAGACCTGGGTGTCATGGTACATCAGTCATTGAAGGTTGGCATGCAGGTACAGCAGGCGGTTAAGAAAGCAAATGGCATGTTGGCCTTTATAGCGAGGGGATTTGAGTACAGGGGCAGGGAGGTGTTGCTACAGTTGTACAGGGCCTTGGTGAGGCCACACCTGGAGTATTGTGTACAGTTTTGGTCTCCTAACTTGAGGAAGGACATTCTTGCTATTGAGGGAGTGCAGCGAAGATTCACCAGACTGATTCCCGGGATGGTGGGACTGACTTATCAAGAAAGACTGGATCAACTGGGCTTGTATTCACTGGAGTTCAGAAGAGTGAGAGGGGACCTCATAGAAACGTTTAAAATTCTGACGGGTTTGGACAGGTTGGATGCAGGAAGAATGTTCCCAATGTTGGGGAAGTCCAGAACGAGAGGTCACAGTCTAAGGATAAGGGGTAAGCCATTTAGGACCGAGATAAGGAGAAACTTCTTCACCCAGAGAGTGGTGAACCTGTGGAATTCTCTACCACAGAAAGTAGTTGAGGCCAATTCACTAAATATATTCAAAAGGGAGTTAGATGAAGTCCTTACTACTCGGGGGATCAAGGGGTATGGCGTGAAAGCAGGAAGGGGGTACTGAAGTTGCATGTTCAGCCATGAACTCATTGAATGCCGGTGCAGGCTAGAAGGGCTGAATGGCCTGCTCCTGCACCTATTTTCTATGTTTCTATGTTTCTATGTAACTGGGCCTGCTGCTGATCCATGGTAACTGGGCCTGCTGCTGATCCATGGTAACTGGGCCTGTTGCCTATCCATGGTAACTGGGCCTGTTGCCTATCCATGGTAACTGGGCCTGTTGCCTATCCGTGGTAACTGGGCCTCCTGCCCTGGTCTGCGAGCTAACTGATGGTGTCTCGCGTGCTGCTTAGCTCAGTTATTGCACTGCTTTTTTTTCTGGTGAGCTTTGGAAGTGGGGATTTCTGCAATTTCTGATTGTGTTTGTTTAATGAAGTTTAAGAGTTCAGCGTCTATCCAGTTAAGTGCTGGGTTTCATTCTGATGGAGGTGTGAAAGGTGATTCGTCTGTTAGTGGGGCGCTAAAATAACCTGTCTGTTTTACGTTTCTGTAATATTTGTTTTGACTTCCTGAACATACTCTTTACAGTGTCTTGTGGCAAGTAATCTTAGGGTTAGGATTAGTGTTACTGATGTTAGGGTTAGTATTTCTGATGTTAGGGTTAGGGTGCGTGTTACTGATGTTAGGGTTAGGGTTAAGGTTAGGGTTAGGGTTAGAGTTAGTGTTACTGATGTTCGGGTTAGGGTTACTGATGTTAGGGTGAGGGTTATTGATGTAAGGGTTAGTGTTACTGATGTTAGGGTTACTGATGTTAGGGTTAGGGTTAGGGTTAGTCTTACAGAAGTTAGGGGTAAAGTCAGTGTTACTGGTGTTAGGATTAGGGTTAGGGTTAGGGTTAGTGTTACTGATGTTAGGGTTGGTGTTACTGATGTTAAGGTTAGAGTTAGTGTTACTGATGGAAGGGTTTGGGTTAGTGATGTTAGGGTTAGGGTTCGTAATGTTCGGGTTGGGGTTCGGGTTTGTGTTAATGATGTTAGCATTAGAGTTAGTGTTACTGATGTCAGGGTTAGGGTTAGGGTTAGGGATAGGTTTAATGTTACTGGTGTTCAGGTTAGGGTTAGTGTTAGTGTTAGGGTTAGGGTTAGAGTTAGGGTTAGGTTTAGGCCCCTCTGCATTTAGGGTTGGGGTTAGTGTTAGGGTTAAGGTTAGAGTTAAGGTTAGAGTTACTGAGGTTAGGGTTCAGGCTAGTGTTCCTGATATTAGGGCTTGGGTTAGTCTTACTAATGCTGGTTAGGGTTAGTGTTACTGATATTAGTATTAGGGTTAGTATTAGGGTTAGGGTTAGGGTAGGGTTCAGATTAGGGTTAGGGTTAGGATTAGGGTTAGGGTTAGGGTTAGGGTTAAGGTTAGAGTTATGGTTAGAGTTACTGAGGTTAGGGTTCGGGTTAGTGTTCCTGATATTAGGGCTTGGGTTAGTCTTACTGATGCTGGTTAGGATTAGTGTTACTGATATTAGTGTTAGGGTTAGTATTAGGGTTAGCGTTAGGGTTAAGGTTCAGATTAGGGTTAGGGTTTGGGTTAGGGATGTTCGGGTTAGGGTTAGGGTTAGTGTTAGGCCCCTCTGCATTTAGGGTTAGGATTAGGGTTAGGGTTAGGGTTAGAGTTAAGGTTAGAGTTACTGAGGTTAGGGTTAGTGTTAGTGTTGCTGATATTAGGGCTTGCGTTAGTCTTTCTGATGCTGGTTATCGTTCGTGTTACTAATATTAGTATTCGGGTTAGTATTTGGGTTAGGGTTAGGGTTAGGGTTAGGATTAGGGTTCGGGTTAAAGTTAGTGTTCCTGATGTTAGGGTTAGAGTTAATGTTACTGATGTTAGGGTTGGCATTACTGATGTTAGGGTTAGTGTTAGGGTTAGGGTTAGGGTTAGGGGTTAGGGTTAGGGTTAAGGTTTGGGTTAGGGTTATGGTTAGGATTATGGTTAAGGTTAGGGATGTTAGGGTTAGAGTTAGGGTTAGAGTTAGGGTTCGGGTTAGGGTTAGAGTTAGGGATGTTAGGGTTAGAGTTAGTGTTTGTGTTCGGGTTAGGGTTCGGGTGAGAGTTAGTGTTAGCTTTCGGTCCCTCTGCATTTAGGGTTAGGGTTCGTGTTAGGGTTAAGGTTAGAGTTAAGGATGGAGTTACTGAGGTTAGGGTTAGGGTTAGTGGTCCTGATATTTGGGCTCTGGTTAGTCTTACTGATGCTGGTTAGGGTTAGTGTTACTGATATTAGTATTAGCGTTAGTATTGGTGTTAGTGTTCAGGTTAGGGTGACGATTAGGGTTCGGGTTAGGGTTAGTGTTACTGATGTTAGGGTTAGAGTTAATGTTACTGATGTTCGGATTGGCGTTACTGATGTTCGGGTTAATGTTAGGATTAGGATAGGGTTAGGTTTAGAGTTAAGGGTTAAGGGTTAGGGTTCTGCCCCTCTGCATTTAGGGTTAGGGTTAGGGTTAAAGTTAG
The DNA here is from genome assembly GCF_044704955.1 of Pristiophorus japonicus. NCBI lineage: Eukaryota > Metazoa > Chordata > Chondrichthyes > Pristiophoridae > Pristiophorus > Pristiophorus japonicus. Next base: position 150,941,544 of record NC_091980.1, on the reverse strand, counting down.
AGTTAAGGTTAGAGTTAGTGAGGTTAGGGTTAGGGTTAGTGTTCCTGATATTAGGGCTTGGGTTAGTCTTACTGATGTTGGTTCGGGTTAGTGTTACTGATATTAGTATTAGGGTTAGTATTAGGGTTAGGGTTAGGGTTCGGATTAGGGTTAGGGTTTGGGTTAGGGATGTTAGGGTTAGGATTAGGGTTACGGTTAGGGTTATAGTTAGGGTTAGGTTTAGGCCCCTCTGCATTTAGGGTTAGGGTTAGTGTTAGGGTTAAGGTTCGAGTTAAGGTTAGAGTTACTGAGGTTAGGGTTAGTGTTAGTGTTCCTGATATTAGGGCTTGCGTTAGTCTTTCTGATGCTGGTTATCGTTCGTGTTACTGATATTAGTATTAGGATTAGTATTAGGGTTAGGGTTAGGGTTAGGGTTAGGATTAGGGTTCGGGTTAGGGTTAGTGTTCCTGATGTTAGGGTTAGAGTTAATGTTACTGATGTTAGGGTTGGCGTTACTGATGTTCGGGTTAGTGTTAGGGTTAGGGTTAGGGTTAGGGTTAGGGGTTAGGGTTCGGGTTAAGGTTTGGGTTAGGGTTAGGGTTAGGATTATGGTTAAGGTTAGGGATGTTAGGGTCAGAGTTAGTGTTAGTGTTAGGGTTAGGGTTAGGGTTAGAGATCTTAGGGTTAGAGATAGGGTTAGGGTTAGGGTTAGGGTTAGGGTTCGGGTTAAGGTTAGTGTTAGTGTTAGTGTTTGTGTTAGGGCTAGTATTAGTGTTAGTGTTAGTGTTAGTGTTAGGGTTAGGGTTAAGGTTAGTGTTATTGTTCGGGTTAAGTGTAGGTTAGTGTTCGGCATTTAGGGTTAGTGTTAGGGTTAGGGTTAGTGATGTTAGGGTTAGAGTTAGTGTTACAGATGTTACGGTCAGTGTTGCAGGTTTAGAGCTCGAGTTAATGACGTTTGGGATCGTGTTACTAATGTTTCACATTAACATCAGTAACACTAACTTTAACATAATTTAGGGATAGGGTTAAGTTTAGGGTTAGGGTTAGCGTTAGTGTTAGTGTTTGTGTTAGTGTTAAGGATAGGGTTAGGATTAGTGTTAGCGTTGCAGTTAGTATTAGGGTTAGGGTTAGTGTTGGGGTTGGTATTACGATTATGGTTTGTGTTAGGGTTAGTGTAAGGGTTAAGATTAGCGTTAAGGTTAGGGTTAATGTTAGTGTTCGTGTTCGGGTTAAGGTTAAGGTTAAGGTTCGTGTTCGGCATTTATGGTTAGGGTTAGGGTTAGGGTTCGGGTTCTGGTTAGGTTTAGGGTTAGGGTTAGGGTTAGTGTTAATGATGTTAGGGTTAGGGTTCGGGTTAGGGTTAGGTTTAGGGTTAGGGTTAGTGTTACTGATGTCAGGGTTAGTGTTACTGATAAAACGGTTAGGGTTAGTGGTGTTAGTGTTCGGGTTCATGTTAGGGATAGGGTTAGGGTTAGGGATAGGGTTAAGGTTAGGGTTATGGTTAGGGTTAGGGTTAGGGTTCGTGTTAGAGATAGGGTTCGGGTTAGGGATAGGGTTAAGGTTAGGGTTAGGGTTAGGGTTAGGGTTCGTGTTAGGGTTAGGGTTAGGGTTAGGGTTACGGTTAAATTTAAGTTTAGTATTAGTGTTAGTGTTAGTGTTAGTGTTAGGGTTCGTATTAGTGTTAGTGTTAGTGTTAGTGTTAGGGTTTGGGTTAGTATTTGGGTTCGTGTTAGTGTTAGTGTTCGGGTTCAGGTTAAGGTTAGTGTTAGTGTTCGTGTTCGGGCTAGTAGTAGTGTTAGTGTTAGTGCTAGTGTTAGTGTTAGGGTTAGGGTTAGTGTTAGTGTTACAGTTAGTATTCGGGTTAGTATTATGGTTAGTGTTAGTTTTAGTGTTCGGTTTGGTATTAGGGGTAGGGTTAGTGTTTCGGTTAAGGTTAGTGTTAGTGTTAGTGTTAGTGTTAGTGTTAGTGTTAGTGTTAGTGTTCGTGTTCGTATTCGTGTTAGCGTTAGAGTTAGAGTTAGTGTTAAGTTTAAGGGTTAGGGTTAGGGTTAGTGTTAGTGTTAGTGTTAGTGTTAGGGTTAGTATTATGGTTAGTGTTAGTGTTAGGGTTAGGGTTAGTATTTGGGTTCGTGTTAGTTTTAGTGTTAGGGTTCGGGTTAAGGTTAGTGTTAGTGGTAGGGCTAGTATTAGTGTTCGTGTTCGTGTTGGTGTCAGTGTTAAGGTTAGTGTTCGTGTTAGAGTTAGTATTAGGGTTAGGGTTAGGGTTAGGGTTAGTTTTAGTGTTAGGGTTGATATTAGGGGCAGTGTTAGGGTTAGGGTTAGGGTTAGGGGTTGGGTATAGTATTAGGGTTAGGGTTAGTGTTAGTTTTAGTATTAGTGTTGGTATTAGGGGTGGTGTTAGGGTTAGGATTAGGGTTAGTATTCGGGTTAGGGTTAGTGTTAGTGTTCGGGTTAATTTTGGGGTTAGTGTTAGGATTCGTGTTCGTGTTCGTGATCGTGTTCACGTTAGCGTTAGGGTTAAGGTTAGTGTTAGTGTTAGTGTTAGTGTTAGTGTTAGTGTTAGTGTTAGTGTTAGTGTTAGTGTTAATGTTAGAGTTAGTGTTCGGGTTTGTGTTCGTGTTAGTGTTAGCATTAGAGTTCGTGTTAGTGTTAGTGTTAGGGTTAGGGTTAGGGTTACGGTTAAGTTTAAGGTTAGTGTTAATGTTAGTGTTAGGGTTAGTATTAGGGTTAGTAATAGTGTTAGGATTAGGGTTAGTATTTGGGTTCGTCTTAGTGTTAGTGTTCGGGTTCGGGTTAAGGTTAGTGTTAGTGTTAGTGTTCGTGTTAGGGCTAGTATTAGTGTTAGTGTTAGGGTTAGGGTTAGGGTTAGGGTTAGTTTTAGTGTTCGGGTTGGTATTAGGGGTTAGGGTTAGGGTTAGGGTTAGGGTTAGGGTTAGTTTTAGTGTTCGGGTTGGTATTAGGGGTCGGGTTAGGGTTAGGGTTAGTATTAGGGTTAGGGTTAGTGTTAGTGTTAGTGTTAGTGTTCGGATTCGTGTTCGTATTCGTGTTCGCTTTTGGGTTAGGGTTAGGGTTAGTTTTAGGGTTAGGGTTAGGGTTAGTTTTAGGGTTAGGGTTAGGGTTAAGGTTAAGGTTAGTGTTCGGCATTTAGGGTTAATGTTAGTGTTAGTGTTAGGGTTGGCGTTGGCGTTGGGGTTGGGGTTGGGGTTAGGTTAGGGTTGGGGTTGGTGTTGGTGTTGGGGTTAGGGTTAGGGTTAGGGTTGGTGTTGGTGTTGGTGTTTGTGTTAGTGTTAGGGTTGGTATTAGGCGTAGTGTTTGGTTTAGGGTTAGGGTTAGGGTTAGTATTAGGGTTCGGGTTAGTTTTAGTGTTAGTGTTAGTGTTAGTGTTAGAGTTAGTGTTAAGTTTAAGGTTAGTGTTAGTGTTAGTGTTAGGGTTAGTATTCGGGTTAGTGTTAGTGTTAGGGTTAGTATTTGGGTTCGTGTTAGTGTTAGGGTTCGGGTTAAGTTTAAGGTTAGTATTAGTGTTAATGTTAGGGTTAGGGTTAAGGTTAGTGTTAGTGTTAGGGTTAGTATTAGCGTTAGTGTTAGTTTTAGTGTTCGGGTTGGTATTAGGGGTCGGGTTAGGGTTAGGGTTAGTATTAGGGTTAGGGTTAGTGTTATTGTTAGTGTTAGTGTTCGGATTCGTGTTCGTGTCGTGTTAGGGTTAGGGTTAGGGTTAGTTGTAGGGTTAGGGTTAGTTTTAGTGTTAGTGTTCGGGTTAAGGTTGAGGTTAGTGTTCGGCATTTAGGGTTAATGTTAGTGTTAGTGTTAGTGTTGGCGTTGGGGTTGGGTTGGTGTTAGGGTTAGGGTTAGGGTTGGTGTTGGTGTTGGTGTTTGTGTTAGTGTTAGGGTTGGTATTAGTGGTAGTGTTTGGTTCAGGGTTAGGGTTAGGGTTAGGGTTAGTATTAGGGTTCGGGTTAGTTTTAGGGTTAGGGTTAGGGTTAGGGTTAGGGTTAGGGTTAGGGTTAGGGTTAGGGTTAGGGTTAAGGATAGGGTTAGGATTAGTGTTAGCGTTGCAGTTAGTATTAGGGTTAGGGTTAGTGTTGGGGTTGGTATTACGATTATGGTTTGTGTTAGGGTTAGTGTAAGGGTTAAGATTAGCGTTAAGGTTAGGGTTAATGTTAGTGTTCGTGTTCGGGTTAAGGTTAAGGTTAAGGTTCGTGTTCGGCATTTAGGGTTAGGGTTAGGGTTAGGGTTCGGGTTCTGGTTAGGTTTAGGGTTAGGGTTAGGGTTAGTGTTAATGATGTTAGGGTTAGGGTTCGGGTTAGGGTTAGGTTTAGGGTTAGGGTTAGTGTTACTGATGTCAGGGTTAGTGTTACTGATAAAACGGTTAGGGTTAGTGGTGTTAGTGTTCGGGTTCATGTTAGGGATAGGGTTAGGGTTAGGGATAGGGTTAAGGTTAGGGTTATGGTTAGGGTTAGGGTTAGGGTTCGTGTTAGAGATAGGGTTCGGGTTAGGGATAGGGTTAAGGTTAGGGTTAGGGTTAGGGTTAGGGTTCGTGTTAGGGTTAGGGTTAGGGTTAGGGTTACGGTTAAATTTAAGTTTAGTATTAGTGTTAGTGTTAGTGTTAGTGTTAGGGTTCGTATTAGTGTTAGTGTTAGTGTTAGTGTTAGGGTTTGGGTTAGTATTTGGGTTCGTGTTAGTGTTAGTGTTCGGGTTCAGGTTAAGGTTAGTGTTAGTGTTCGTGTTAGGGCTAGTAGTAGTGTTAGTGTTAGTGCTAGTGTTAGTGTTAGGGTTAGGGTTAGTGTTAGTGTTACAGTTAGTATTCGGGTTAGTATTATGGTTAGTGTTAGTTTTAGTGTTCGGTTTGGTATTAGGGGTAGGGTTAGTGTTTCGGTTAAGGTTAGTGTTAGTGTTAGTGTTAGTGTTAGTGTTAGTGTTAGTGTTAGTGTTAGTGTTCGTGTTCGTGTTCGTGTTAGCGTTAGAGTTAGAGTTAGTGTTAAGTTTAAGGGTTAGGGTTAGGGTTAGTGTTAGTGTTAGTGTTAGTGTTAGGGTTAGTATTATGGTTAGTGTTAGTGTTAGGGTTAGGGTTAGTATTTGGGTTCGTGTTAGTTTTAGTGTTAGGGTTCGGGTTAAGGTTAGTGTTAGTGGTAGGGCTAGTATTAGTGTTCGTGTTCGTGTTGGTGTCAGTGTTAAGGTTAGTGTTCGTGTTAGAGTTAGTATTAGGGTTAGGGTTAGGGTTAGGGTTAGTTTTAGTGTTAGGGTTGATATTAGGGGCAGTGTTAGGGTTAGGGTTAGGGTTAGGGGTTGGGTATAGTATTAGGGTTAGGGTTAGTGTTAGTTTTAGTATTAGTGTTGGTATTAGGGGTGGTGTTAGGGTTAGGATTAGGGTTAGTATTCGGGTTAGGGTTAGTGTTAGTGTTCGGGTTAATTTTGGGGTTAGTGTTAGGATTCGTGTTCGTGTTCGTGATCGTGTTCACGTTAGCGTTAGGGTTAAGGTTAGTGTTAGTGTTAGTGTTAGTGTTAGTGTTAGTGTTAGTGTTAGTGTTAGTGTTAGTGTTCATGTTAGAGTTAGTGTTCGGGTTTGTGTTCGTGTTAGTGTTAGCATTAGAGTTCGTGTTAGTGTTAGTGTTAGGGTTAGGGTTAGGGTTACGGTTAAGTTTAAGGTTAGTGTTAATGTTAGTGTTAGGGTTAGTATTAGGGTTAGTAATAGTGTTAGGATTAGGGTTAGTATTTGGGTTCGTCTTAGTGTTAGTGTTCGGGTTCGGGTTAAGGTTAGTGTTAGTGTTAGTGTTCGTGTTAGGGCTAGTATTAGTGTTAGTGTTAGGGTTAGGGTTAGGGTTAGTTTTAGTGTTCGGGTTGGTATTAGGGGTTAGGGTTAGTGATGTTAGGGTTAGAGTTAGTGTTACAGATGTTACGGTCAGTGTTGCAGGTTTAGAGCTCGAGTTAATGACGTTTGGGATCGTGTTACTAATGTTTCACATTAACATCAGTAACACTAACTTTAACATAATTTAGGGATAGGGTTAAGTTTAGGGTTAGGGTTAGCGTTAGTGTTAGTGTTTGTGTTAGTGTTAAGGATAGGGTTAGGATTAGTGTTAGCGTTGCAGTTAGTATTAGGGTTAGGGTTAGTGTTGGGGTTGGTATTACGATTATGGTTTGTGTTAGGGTTAGTGTAAGGGTTAAGATTAGCGTTAAGGTTAGGGTTAATGTTAGTGTTCGTGTTCGGGTTAAGGTTAAGGTTAAGGTTCGTGTTCGGCATTTATGGTTAGGGTTAGGGTTAGGGTTCGGGTTCTGGTTAGGTTTAGGGTTAGGGTTAGGGTTAGTGTTAATGATGTTAGGGTTAGGGTTCGGGTTAGGGTTAGGTTTAGGGTTAGGGTTAGTGTTACTGATGTCAGGGTTAGTGTTACTGATAAAACGGTTAGGGTTAGTGGTGTTAGTGTTCGGGTTCATGTTAGGGATAGGGTTAGGGTTAGGGATAGGGTTAAGGTTAGGGTTATGGTTAGGGTTAGGGTTAGGGTTCGTGTTAGAGATAGGGTTCGGGTTAGGGATAGGGTTAAGGTTAGGGTTAGGGTTAGGGTTAGGGTTCGTGTTAGGGTTAGGGTTAGGGTTAGGGTTACGGTTAAATTTAAGTTTAGTATTAGTGTTAGTGTTAGTGTTAGTGTTAGGGTTCGTATTAGTGTTAGTGTTAGTGTTAGTGTTAGGGTTTGGGTTAGTATTTGGGTTCGTGTTAGTGTTAGTGTTCGGGTTCAGGTTAAGGTTAGTGTTAGTGTTCGTGTTAGGGCTAGTAGTAGTGTTAGTGTTAGTGCTAGTGTTAGTGTTAGGGTTAGGGTTAGTGTTAGTGTTACAGTTAGTATTCGGGTTAGTATTATGGTTAGTGTTAGTTTTAGTGTTCGGTTTGGTATTAGGGGTAGGGTTAGTGTTTCGGTTAAGGTTAGTGTTAGTGTTAGTGTTAGTGTTAGTGTTAGTGTTAGTGTTAGTGTTCGTGTTCGTGTTAGCGTTAGAGTTAGAGTTAGTGTTAAGTTTAAGGGTTAGGGTTAGGGTTAGTGTTAGTGTTAGTGTTAGTGTTAGGGTTAGTATTATGGTTAGTGTTAGTGTTAGGGTTAGGGTTAGTATTTGGGTTCGTGTTAGTTTTAGTGTTAGGGTTCGGGTTAAGGTTAGTGTTAGTGGTAGGGCTAGTATTAGTGTTCGTGTTCGTGTTGGTGTCAGTGTTAAGGTTAGTGTTCGTGTTAGAGTTAGTATTAGGGTTAGGGTTAGGGTTAGGGTTAGTTTTAGTGTTAGGGTTGATATTAGGGGCAGTGTTAGGGTTAGGGTTAGGGTTAGGGGTTGGGTATAGTATTAGGGTTAGGGTTAGTGTTAGTTTTAGTATTAGTGTTGGTATTAGGGGTGGTGTTAGGGTTAGGATTAGGGTTAGTATTCGGGTTAGGGTTAGTGTTAGTGTTCGGGTTAATTTTGGGGTTAGTGTTAGGATTCGTGTTCGTGTTCGTGATCGTGTTCACGTTAGCGTTAGGGTTAAGGTTAGTGTTAGTGTTAGTGTTAGTGTTAGTGTTAGTGTTAGTGTTAGTGTTAGTGTTAGTGTTAATGTTAGAGTTAGTGTTCGGGTTTGTGTTCGTGTTAGTGTTAGCATTAGAGTTCGTGTTAGTGTTAGTGTTAGGGTTAGGGTTAGGGTTACGGTTAAGTTTAAGGTTAGTGTTAATGTTAGTGTTAGGGTTAGTATTAGGGTTAGTAATAGTGTTAGGATTAGGGTTAGTATTTGGGTTCGTCTTAGTGTTAGTGTTCGGGTTCGGGTTAAGGTTAGTGTTAGTGTTAGTGTTCGTGTTAGGGCTAGTATTAGTGTTAGTGTTAGGGTTAGGGTTAGGGTTAGGGTTAGTTTTAGTGTTCGGGTTGGTATTAGGGGTTAGGGTTAGGGTTAGGGTTAGGGTTAGGGTTAGTTTTAGTGTTCGGGTTGGTATTAGGGGTCGGGTTAGGGTTAGGGTTAGTATTAGGGTTAGTGTTAGTGTTAGTGTTAGTGTTCGGATTCGTGTTCGTATTCGTGTTCGCTTTTGGGTTAGGGTTAGGGTTAGTTTTAGGGTTAGGGTTAGGGTTAGTTTTAGGGTTAGGGTTAGGGTTAAGGTTAAGGTTAGTGTTCGGCATTTAGGGTTAATGTTAGTGTTAGGGTTGGCGTTGGCGTTGGGGTTGGGGTTGGGGTTAGGTTAGGGTTGGGGTTGGTGTTGGTGTTGGGGTTAGGGTTAGGGTTAGGGTTGGTGTTGGTGTTGGTGTTTGTGTTAGTGTTAGGGTTGGTATTAGGCGTAGTGTTTGGTTTAGGGTTAGGGTTAGGGTTAGTATTAGGGTTCGGGTTAGTTTTAGTGTTAGTGTTAGTGTTAGTGTTAGAGTTAGTGTTAAGTTTAAGGTTAGTGTTAGTGTTAGTGTTAGGGTTAGTATTCGGGTTAGTGTTAGTGTTAGGGTTAGTATTTGGGTTCGTGTTAGTGTTAGGGTTCGGGTTAAGTTTAAGGTTAGTATTAGTGTTAATGTTAGGGTTAGGGTTAAGGTTAGTGTTAGTGTTAGGGTTAGTATTAGCGTTAGTGTTAGTTTTAGTGTTCGGGTTGGTATTAGGGGTCGGGTTAGGGTTAGGGTTAGTATTAGGGTTAGGGTTAGTGTTATTGTTAGTGTTAGTGTTCGGATTCGTGTTCGTGTCGTGTTAGGGTTAGGGTTAGGGTTAGTTGTAGGGTTAGGGTTAGTTTTAGTGTTAGTGTTCGGGTTAAGGTTGAGGTTAGTGTTCGGCATTTAGGGTTAATGTTAGTGTTAGTGTTAGGGTTGGCGTTGGGGTTGGGTTGGTGTTAGGGTTAGGGTTAGGGTTGGTGTTGGTGTTGGTGTTTGTGTTAGTGTTAGGGTTGGTATTAGTGGTAGTGTTTGGTTCAGGGTTAGGGTTCGGGTTAGGGTTAGTATTAGGGTTCGGGTTAGTTTTAGGGTTAGGGTTAGGGTTAGGGTTAGGGTTAGGGTTAGGGTTAGGGTTAGGGTTAGGGTTAGGGTTAGGGTTAAGGATAGGGTTAGGATTAGTGTTAGCGTTGCAGTTAGTATTAGGGTTAGGGTTAGTGTTGGGGTTGGTATTACGATTATGGTTTGTGTTAGGGTTAGTGTAAGGGTTAAGATTAGCGTTAAGGTTAGGGTTAATGTTAGTGTTCGTGTTCGGGTTAAGGTTAAGGTTAAGGTTCGTGTTCGGCATTTAGGGTTAGGGTTAGGGTTAGGGTTCGGGTTCTGGTTAGGTTTAGGGTTAGGGTTAGGGTTAGTGTTAATGATGTTAGGGTTAGGGTTCGGGTTAGGGTTAGGTTTAGGGTTAGGGTTAGTGTTACTGATGTCAGGGTTAGTGTTACTGATAAAACGGTTAGGGTTAGTGGTGTTAGTGTTCGGGTTCATGTTAGGGATAGGGTTAGGGTTAGGGATAGGGTTAAGGTTAGGGTTATGGTTAGGGTTAGGGTTAGGGTTCGTGTTAGAGATAGGGTTCGGGTTAGGGATAGGGTTAAGGTTAGGGTTAGGGTTAGGGTTAGGGTTCGTGTTAGGGTTAGGGTTAGGGTTAGGGTTACGGTTAAATTTAAGTTTAGTATTAGTGTTAGTGTTAGTGTTAGTGTTAGGGTTCGTATTAGTGTTAGTGTTAGTGTTAGTGTTAGGGTTTGGGTTAGTATTTGGGTTCGTGTTAGTGTTAGTGTTCGGGTTCAGGTTAAGGTTAGTGTTAGTGTTCGTGTTAGGGCTAGTAGTAGTGTTAGTGTTAGTGCTAGTGTTAGTGTTAGGGTTAGGGTTAGTGTTAGTGTTACAGTTAGTATTCGGGTTAGTATTATGGTTAGTGTTAGTTTTAGTGTTCGGTTTGGTATTAGGGGTAGGGTTAGTGTTTCGGTTAAGGTTAGTGTTAGTGTTAGTGTTAGTGTTAGTGTTAGTGTTAGTGTTAGTGTTAGTGTTAGTGTTCGTGTTCGTGTTCGTGTTAGCGTTAGAGTTAGAGTTAGTGTTAAGTTTAAGGGTTAGGGTTAGGGTTAGTGTTAGTGTTAGTGTTAGTGTTAGGGTTAGTATTATGGTTAGTGTTAGTGTTAGGGTTAGGGTTAGTATTTGGGTTCGTGTTAGTTTTAGTGTTAGGGTTCGGGTTAAGGTTAGTGTTAGTGGTCGGGCTAGTATTAGTGTTCGTGTTCGTGTTGGTGTCAGTGTTAAGGTTAGTGTTCGTGTTAGAGTTAGTATTAGGGTTAGGGTTAGGGTTAGGGTTAGTTTTAGTGTTAGGGTTGATATTAGGGGCAGTGTTAGGGTTAGGGTTAGGGTTAGGGGTTGGGTATAGTATTAGGGTTAGGGTTCGTGTTAGTTTTAGTATTAGTGTTGGTATTAGGGGTGGTGTTAGGGTTAGGATTAGGGTTAGTATTCGGGTTAGGGTTAGTGTTAGTGTTCGGGTTAATTTTGGGGTTAGTGTTAGGATTCGTGTTCGTGTTCGTGATCGTGTTCACGTTAGCGTTAGGGTTAAGGTTAGTGTTAGTGTTAGTGTTAGTGTTAGTGTTAGTGTTAGTGTTAGTGTTAGTGTTCATGTTAGAGTTAGTGTTCGGGTTTGTGTTCGTGTTAGTGTTAGCATTAGAGTTCGTGTTAGTGTTAGTGTTAGGGTTAGGGTTAGGGTTACGGTTAAGTTTAAGGTTAGTGTTAATGTTAGTGTTAGGGTTAGTATTAGGGTTAGTAATAGTGTTAGGATTAGGGTTAGTATTTGGGTTCGTCTTAGTGTTAGTGTTCGGGTTCGGGTTAAGGTTAGTGTTAGTGTTAGTGTTCGTGTTAGGGCTAGTATTAGTGTTAGTGTTAGGGTTAGGGTTAGGGTTAGTTTTAGTGTTCGGGTTGGTATTAGGGGTTAGGGTTAGGGTTAGGGTTAGGGTTAGGGTTAGTTTTAGTGTTCGGGTTGGTATTAGGGGTCGGGTTAGGGTTAGGGTTAGTATTAGGGTTAGGGTTAGTGTTAGTGTTAGTGTTAGTGTTCGGATTCGTGTTCGTATTCGTGTTCGCTTTTGGGTTAGGGTTAGGGTTAGTTTTAGGGTTAGGGTTAGGGTTAGTTTTAGGGTTAGGGTTAGGGTTAAGGTTAAGGTTAGTGTTCGGCATTTAGGGTTAATGTTAGTGTTAGTGTTAGGGTTGGCGTTGGCGTTGGGGTTGGGGTTGGGGTTAGGTTAGGGTTGGGGTTGGTGTTGGTGTTGGGGTTAGGGTTAGGGTTAGGGTTGGTGTTGGTGTTGGTGTTTGTGTTAGTGTTAGGGTTGGTATTAGGCGTAGTGTTTGGTTTAGGGTTAGGGTTAGGGTTAGTATTAGGGTTCGGGTTAGTTTTAGTGTTAGTGTTAGTGTTAGTGTTAGAGTTAGTGTTAAGTTTAAGGTTAGTGTTAGTGTTAGTGTTAGGGTTAGTATTCGGGTTAGTGTTAGTGTTAGGGTTAGTATTTGGGTTCGTGTTAGTGTTAGGGTTCGGGTTAAGTTTAAGGTTAGTATTAGTGTTAATGTTAGGGTTAGGGTTAAGGTTAGTGTTAGTGTTAGGGTTAGTATTAGCGTTAGTGTTAGTTTTAGTGTTCGGGTTGGTATTAGGGGTCGGGTTAGGGTTAGGGTTAGTATTAGGGTTAGGGTTAGTGTTATTGTTAGTGTTAGTGTTCGGATTCGTGTTCGTGTCGTGTTAGGGTTAGGGTTAGGGTTAGTTGTAGGGTTAGGGTTAGTGTTAGTGTTAGTGTTCGGGTTAAGGTTGAGGTTAGTGTTCGGCATTTAGGGTTAATGTTAGTGTTAGTGTTAGGGTTGGCGTTGGGGTTGGGTTGGTGTTAGGGTTAGGGTTAGGGTTGGTGTTGGTGTTGGTGTTTGTGTTAGTGTTAGGGTTGGTATTCGTGGTAGTGTTTGGTTCAGGGTTAGGGTTAGGGTTAGGGTTAGTATTAGGGTTCGGGTTAGTTTTAGTGTTCGTGTTAGTGCTAGTGTTAGAGTTAGTGTTAAGTTTAAGGTTCGTGTTAGTGTTAGTGTTAGGGTTAGTATTAGGGTTAGTATTAGGGTTCGGGTTAAGTTTAGTGTTAGTGTTAGTGTTAGTGTTAGGGTTAAGGTTAGTGTTCGTGTTAGGGTTAGTATTTGGGTTCGTGTTAGTGTTAGTGTTAGGGTTCGGGTTAAGGTTCGGGTTAGGGTTAGGGTTAGGGCTAGTATTAGTGTTAGTGTTAGGGGTAGTGTTAGTGTTAGTGTTAGGGTTAGGGTTACGGTTAAGTTTAAGGTTAGTGTTAGTGTTAGTGTGAGGGTTAGTATTAGTGTTAGTGTTAGGGTTAGGGTTAGTATTTGGGTTCGTGTTAGGGTTAGGGTTAGGGTTAGGGTTAAGTTTCAGGTTAGTGTTCGTGTTAGTGTTAGTGTTCAGGTTTGTATTAGTGTTAGTGTTAGTGTTAGTGTAAGGGTTAGGGTTAGGGTTAGTATTTGGGTTCGTGTTAGTGTTAGTGTTAGGGTTCGGGTTAAGGTTAGTGTTAGTGTTATTGTTAGGGTTCGTATTAGTGTTAGTGTTAGTGTTAGGGTTAAGGTTAGTGTTCATGTTAGGGTTAGTATTAGGGTTAGTATTAGTGTTAGTGTTAGGGTTAGGGTTAGTATTTGGGTTCGTGTTAGTTTTCGTGTTAGGGTTCGGGTTAAGGTTAGTGTTAGTGTTCGTGTTAGTGTTAGGGTTAGGGTTAAGGTTAGTGTTTGTGTTATGGTTAGTATTATGGTTAGTGTTAGTTTTAGTGTTCGGGTTGGTATTAGGGGTAGGGTTAGGGTTAGGGTTAAGGTTAGTATTAGGCTTAAGGTTAGTGTTAGTGTTAGTGTTAGGGCTAGGGTTAGGGTTAGGGTTAGGGTTAGGGTTCGGGTTCATGTTAGGGTTAGGGTTAGAGTTACGGTTAAGTTTAAGGTTAGTGTTAGTGTTAGTGTTTGGGTTAGTATTATTGTTAGTGTTAGTGTTAGGGGTAGTATTTGTGTTCGTGTTAGTGTTAGGGTTAGGGTTAGGGTTAGCGTTACGGTTAAGTTTAAGTTTAGTGTGAGTGTTAGTGTTAGGGTTAGTATTAGTATTAGTGTTAGTGTTAGTGTTAGGGTTAGGGTTAGTATTTGGGTTCGTGTTAGTGTTAGTGTTAGTGTTACGGTTAGTATTCGGGTTAGTATTATGGTTAGTGTTAGTTTTAGTGTTCGGGTTGGTGTTAGCGTTAGCGTTCGTGTTCGCGCTCGGGTTAGCGTTAGAGTTAGAGTTAGAGTTCGGGTTCGGGTTACGGTTCGTGTTAGTGTTAGTGTTAGTGTTAGTGTTAGTGTTAGGATTCGTGTTAGTATTGGGGTTCGTGTTAGTGTTAGGGTTAGGGTTAGGGTTCGGTTAAGGTTAGTGTTCGGGTTAGTGTTCGTGTTAATGTTAGGGTTAGTGTTCGTGTTCGGGTTAGGGTTAGTGTTGGATTTCGTGTTCGTGTTAGTGTTAGTGTTCGGGTTAGTATTAGGGTTAGGGTTAGGGTTAGTATTAGGATTAGGATTAGTGTTAGGGTTAGGGTTGTGTAGGGTTAGTGTTAGTGTTATTGTTAGTATTAGGATTAGTGTTAGTATTAGGGTTCGTGTTAGTGTTAGGGTTAGGGTTAGGGTTAGGTTAAGGTTAGTGTTCGTGTTAGTGTTAGTGTTCGTGTTAGGGTTAGGGTTAAGGTTAGGGTTAAGGTTCGGGTTAATGTTAGTGTTCGTGTTAGTGTTATGGTTAAGGTTTAGGTTAGTGTTCGACATTTAGGGTTAGTGTTAGTGTTAGTGTTAGTGTTAGTGTTAGTGTTAGGGTTAGGTTTCGGCTTTGGGTTGGGGTTGGGGTTGGGGTTGGGATTAGGATTAGGGTTAGGGTTAGGGTTACGGTTGATGTTAGGGATCGGGTTAGGGTTCGTGATGTCAGTGTTAGGGTTAGGGTTAGGTTAGGGTTACTGATGTTCGGGTTAGAGTTAATGTTACAGATGTTACGGTCAGTGTTGCAGATGATAGGTTTAGAGCTAGAGTTAATGACGTTAGGGTTAATGTTACTGTTGGGGTTAGTATTAGGATTAGTGTTAGTGTTAGTGTTAGTGTTAGGGCTAGTATTAGTGTTAGTGTTAGGGTTAGGGCTAAGGTTAGTGTTATTGTTTGGGTTAAGTGTCGGTTAGTGTTCGGCATTTAGGGTTAGTGTTAGTGTTAGTGTTAGTGTTAGTGTTAGGGTTAGTGATGTTAGGGTTAGAGTTAGTGTTACAGATGTTACGGTCAGTGTTGCAGGTTTAGAGCTCGAGTTAATGACGTTTGGGTTCGTGTTACTAATGTTTAACATTAACATCAGTAACACTAACTTTAACATCATTTAGGGATTGGGTTAAGTTTAGGGTTAGGGTTAGCATTAGTGTTAGTGTTAGTGTTTGTGTTAGTGTTAAGGATAAGGTTAGGGTTAGGGTTAGTGTTAGCGTTGCAGTTAGTATTAGGGTTAGGGTTAGTGTTGGGGTTGGTATTATGATTATGGTTTGTGTTAGGGTTAGTGTAAGGGTTAAGATTAGCGTTGAGGTTAGGGTTAATGTTAGTGTTAGTGTTAGGGTTAAGGTTAAGGTTAAGGTTCGTGTTAGGCATTTAGGGTTAGGGTTAGGGTTCGGGTTCTGGTTAGGTTTAGGGTTAGGGTTAGGGTTAGGGTTAGGGTTAGGGTTACTGATGTTAGGGTTAGTGTTACTGATAAAATGGTTAGGTTTAGTGATGTTAGTGTTCGGGTTCATGTTAGGGATAGGGTTAGGGTTAGGGTTAGGGATAGGGTTAAGGTTAGGGTTAGGGTTAGGGATCGGGTTAGGGTTAGGGTTCGTGTTAGGGATAGGGTTAGGGTTAGGGATAGGGTTAAGGTTAGGGTTAGGGTTAGGGTTAGGGTTAGAGTTCGTGTTCGGGTTAGGGTTAGGGTTAGGGTTAGCGTTACGGTTAAATTTAAGTTTAGTGTTAGTGTTAGGGTTAGTATTAGGGTTAGTGTTAGTGTTAGGGTTAGGGTTAGTATTTGGGTTCGTGTTAGTTTTAGTGTTAGGGTTCGGGTTAAGGTTAGTGTTAGTGGTAGGGCTAGTATTAGTGTTAGTGTTTATGTTGGTGTCAGTGTTAAGGTTAGTTTTAGTGTTAGGGTTGGTATTAGGGGCAGTGTTAGGGTTCGGGTTAGGGTTAGGGTTAGGGTATAGTATTAGGGTTAGGGTTAGTGTTAGTTTTAGTATTAGGGTTGGTATTAGAGGTAGTGTTAGGGTTAGGATTAGGGTTAGTATTAGTGTTAGAGTTAGTGTTAGTGTTCGGGTTAGTTTTGGGGTTAGTGTTAGGATTAGTGTTCGTGTTCGTGTTCGTGTTCGTGATCGTGTTCGCGTTAGCGTTAGGGTTAAGGTTAGCGTTAATGTTAGTTAGTGTTAGTGTTAGTGTTAATGTTAGAGTTAGTGTTCGGGTTAGTGTTAGTGTTAATGTTAGCATTAGAGTTAGTGTTAGTGTTAGTGTTAGGGTTAGGGTTAGGGTTACGGTTAAGTTTAAGGTTAGTGTTAGTGTTAGTGTTACGGTTAGTATTAGGGTTAGTGTTAGTGTTAGGATTAGGGTTAGTATTTGGGTTCGTGTTAGTGTTAGTGTTCGGGTTCGGGTTAAGGTTAGTGTTAGTGTTAGTGTTCGTGTTAGGGCTAGTATTAGTGTTAGTGTTAGGATTAGGGTTAGGGTTAAGGTTAGGGTTAGGGTTAGAGTTAGGGTTAGTTTTAGTGTTTGGGTTGGTATTAGGGGTCGGGTTAGGGTTAGGGTTAGTATTAGGGTTAGGGTTAGTGTTAGTGTTAGTGGTAGTGTTCGGATTCGTGTTCGTGTTCGTGTTCGCGTTAGGGTTAGGGTTAGTTTTAGGGTTAGGGTTAAGGTTAAGGTTAGTGTTCGGCATTTAGGGTTAATGTTAGTGTTAGTGTTAGGGTTGGCGTTGGCTTTGGGGTTGGGGTTGGGGTTAGGTTAGGGTTAGGGTTGGGTTAGGGTTAGGGTTGGTGTTAGTGTTAGTGTTAGTGTTAGTGTTAGTGTTAGAGTTAGGGTTAGGGTTAGGGTTAGGGTTAGGGTTAGGGTTAGTGTTAGTGTTAGTGTTCGGGTTAAGGTTAGTGTTAGTGTTATTGTTAGGGTTCGTATTAGTGTTAGTGTTAGTGTTAGGGTTAAGGTTAGTGTTCATGTTAGGGTTAGTATTAGGATTAGTATTAGTGTTAGTGTTAGGGTTAGGGTTAGTATTTGGGTTCGTGTTAGTTTTAGTGTTAGGGTTCGGGTTAAGGTTAGTGTTAGTGTTCGTGTTAGTGTTAGGGTTAGGGTTAAGGTTAGTGTTTGTGTTATGGTTAGTATTATGGTTCGTGTTAGTTTTAGTGTTCGGGTTGGTATTAGGGGTAGGGTTAGGGTTAGGGTTAAGGTTAGTATTAGGCTTAAGGTTAGTGTTAGTGTTAGTGTTAGGGCTAGGGTTAGGGTTAGGGTTAGGGTTAGGGTTCATGTTAGGGTTAGGGTTAGAGTTACGGTTAAGTTTAAGGTTAGTGTTAGTGTTAGTGTTTGGGTTAGTATTATTGTTAGTGTTAGTGTTAGGGGTAGTATTTGTGTTCGTGTTAGTGTTAGGGTTAGGGTTAGGGTTAGCGTTACGGTTAAGTTTAAGTTTAGTGTGAGTGTTAGTGTTAGGGTTAGTATTAGTATTAGTGTTAGTGTTAGTGTTAGGGTTAGGGTTAGTATTTGGGTTCGTGTTAGTGTTAGTGTTCGTGTTACGGTTAGTATTCGGGTTAGTATTATGGTTAGTGTTAGTTTTAGTGTTCGGGTTGGTATTAGGGGTAGGGTTAGGGTTAGGGTTAAGGTTAGTATTAGGGTTAGTGTTAGTTTTAGTGTTCGGGTTGGTGTTAGCGTTAGCGTTCGTGTTCGCGCTCGGGTTAGCGTTAGAGTTAGAGTTAGAGTTCGGGTTCGGGTTACGGTTAGTGTTAGTGTTAGTGTTAGTGTTAGTGTTAGTGTTAGGATTCGTGTTAGTATTCGGGTTCGTGTTAGTGTTAGGGTTAGGGTTAGGGTTAGGTTAAGGTTAGTGTTCGGGTTAGTGTTAGTGTTAGTGTTAGGGTTAGTGTTCGTGTTCGGGTTCGGGTTAGTGTTGGGTTTAGTGTTCGTGTTAGTGTTAGTGTTCGGGTTAGTATTAGGGTTAGGGTTAGGGTTAGTATTAGGATTAGGATTAGTGTTAGGGTTAGGGTTGTGTAGGGTTAGTGTTAGTGTTATTGTTAGTATTAGGATTAGTGTTAGTATTAGGGTTCGTGTTAGTGTTAGGGTTAGGGTTAGGGTTAGGTTAAGGTTAGTGTTCGTGTTAGTGTTAGTGTTCGTGTTAGGGTTAGGGTTAGGGTTAAGGTTAGGGTTAAGGTTCGGGTTAATGTTAGTGTTCGTGTTAGTGTTATGGTTAAGGTTTAGGTTAGTGTTCGACATTTAGGGTTAGTGTTAGTGTTAGTGTTAGTGTTAGTGTTAGGGTTAGGTTTAGGCTTAGGGTTGGGGTTGGGGTTGGCGTTGGGGTTAGTGTTAGTGTTAGTGTTATTATTAGGGCTAGGGTTAGTGTTAGTGTTAGTGTTAGTGTTAGTGTTAGTGTTAGTGTTAGTGTTAGTGTTAGTGTTAGGATTCGTGTTAGTATTCTGGTTCGTGTTAGTGTTAGGGTTAGGGTTAGGGTTAGGTTCAGGTTAGTGTTCGGGTTAGTGTTAGTGTTAGTGTTAGGGTTAGTGTTCGTGTTCGGGTTCGGGTTAGTGTTGGGTTTAGTGTTCGTGTTAGTGTTAGTGTTCAGGTTAGTATTAGGGTTAGGGTTAGGGTTAGTATTAGGATTAGGATTAGTGTTAGGGTTAGGGTTGTGCAGGGTTAGTGTTAGTGTTATTGTTAGTATTAGGATTAGTGTTAGTATTAGGGTTCGTGTTAGTGTTAGGGTTAGGGTTAGGGTTAGGTTAAGGTTAGTGTTCGTGTTAGTGTTAGTGTTCGTGTTAGGGTTAGGGTTAGGGTTAAGGTTAGGGTTAAGGTTCGGGTTAATGTTAGTGTTCGTGTTCGTGTTATGGTTAAGGTTTAGGTTAGTGTTCGACATTTAGTGTTAGTGTTAGTGTTAGTGTTAGTGTTAGTGTTAGGGTTAGGTTTAGGCTTAGGGTTGGGGTTGGGGTTGGCGTTGGGGTTAGTGTTAGTGTTAGTGTTATTATTAGGGCTAGGGTTAGTGTTAGTGTTAGTGTTAGTGTTCGCATTCGTTTTAGGGTTAGGGTTAAGGTTAGGGTTAAGGTTCGGGTTAATGTAAGTGTTAGTGTTAGTGTTAGGGTTAAGGTTTAGGTTAATGTTCGGCATTTAGGGTTAGTGTTAGTGTTAGTGTTTGGGTTCAGGTTATGGTTAGGGTTAGGGTTAGGTTTAGGCTTAGGGTTGGGGTTGGGGTTAGGGTTGGGGTTGGGGTTGGGGTTGGGATTAGGATTAGGGTTAGGGTTAGGGTTACGGTTGATGTTAGGGATCGGGTTAGGGTTCGTGATGTCAGTGTTAGGGCTAGGGTTAGGTTAGGGTTACTGATGTTCGGGTTAGAGTTAATGTTACAGATGTTACGGTCAGTGTTGCAGATGATAGGTTTAGAGCTAGAGTTAATGACGTTAGGGTTAATGTTACTGTTGGGGTTAGTATTAGGATTAGTGTTAGTGTTAGTGTTAGTGTTAGGGCTAGTATTAGTGTTAGTATTAGGGTTAGGGCTAAGGTTAGTGTTATTGTTTGGGTTAAGTGTCGGTTAGTGTTCGGCATTTAGGGTTAGTGTTAGTGTTAGTGTTAGTGTTAGTGTTAGGGTTAGTGATGTTAGGGTTAGAGTTAGTGTTACAGATGTTACGGTCAGTGTTGCAGGTTTAGAGCTCGAGTTAATGACGTTTGGGTTCGTGTTACTAATGTTTAACATTAACATCAGTAACACTAACTTTAACATCATTTAGAGATTGGGTTAAGTTTAGGGTTAGGGTTAGCGTTAGTGTTAGTGTTAGTGTTTGTGTTAGTGTTAAGGATAAGGTTAGGGTTAGGGTTAGTGTTAGCGTTGCAGTTAGTATTAGGGTTAGGGTTAGTGTTGGGGTTGGTATTATGATTATGGTTTGTGTTAGGGTTAGTGTAAGGGTTAAGATTAGCGTTGAGGTTAGGGTTAATGTTAGTGTTAGTGTTAGGGTTAAGGTTAAGGTTAAGGTTCGTGTTAGGCATTTAGGGTTAGGGTTAGGGTTCGGGTTCTGGTTAGGTTTAGGGTTAGGGTTTGGGTTAGGGTTAGGGTTAGGGTTAGGGTTACTGATGTTAGGGTTAGTGTTACTGATAAAACGGTTAGGTTTAGTGATGTTAGTGTTCGGGTTCATGTTAGGGATAGGGTTAGGGTTAGGGTTAGGGATAGGGTTAAGGTTAGGGTTAGGGTTAGGGATCGGGTTAGGGTTAGGGTTCGTGTTAGGGTTAGGGTTAGGGTTAGGGTTAGCGTTACGGTTAAATTTAAGTTTAGTGTTAGTGTTAGGGTTAGTATTAGGGTTAGTGTTAGTGTTAGGGTTAGGGTTAGTATTTGGGTTCGTGTTAGTTTTAGTGTTAGGGTTCGGGTTAAGGTTAGTGTTAGTGGTAGGGCTAGTATTAGTGTTAGTGTTTATGTTGGTGTCAGTGTTAAGGTTAGTTTTCGTGTTAGGGTTGGTATTAGGGGCAGTGTTAGGGTTCGGGTTAGGGTTAGGGTTTGGGTATAGTATTAGGGTTAGGGTTAGTGTTAGTTTTAGTATTAGGGTTGGTATTAGAGGTAGTGTTAGGGTTAGGATTAGGGTTAGTATTAGGGTTAGAGTTAGTGTTAGTGTTCGGGTTAGTTTTGGGGTTAGTGTTAGGATTAGTGTTCGTGTTCGTGTTCGTGTTCGTGATCGTGTTCGCGTTAGCGTTAGGGTTAAGGTTAGTGTTAGTGTTAGTGTTAGTGTTAGTGTTAATGTTAGTGTTAGTGTTAGTGTTAGTGTTAATGTTAGAGTTAGTGTTCGGGTTAGTGTTAGTGTTAATGTTAGCATTAGAGTTAGTGTTAGTGTTAGGGTTAGGGTTAGGGTTACGGTTAAGTTTAAGGTTAGTGTTAGTGTTAGTGTTACGGTTAGTATTAGGGTTAGTGTTAGTGTTAGGATTAGGGTTAGTATTTGGGTTCGTGTTAGTGTTAGTGTTCGGGTTCGGGTTAAGGTTAGTGTTAGGGTTAGGGTTAGGGTTAGGGTTAGGGTTAGGGTTAGTGTTTGTGTTAGTGTTAGTGTTAGGGTTAGGGTTAGAGTTACGGTTAAGTTTAAGGTTAGTGTTTGTGTTAGTGTTACGGTTAGTATTAGGGTTAGTGTTAGTGTTAGGATTAGGGTTAGTATTTGGGTTCGTGTTAGTGTTAGTGTTCGGGTTCGGGTTAAGGTTAGTGTTAGTGTTAGTGTTCGTGTTAGGGCTAGTATTAGTGTTAGTGTTAGGATTAGGGTTAGGGTTAAGGTTAGGGTTAGGGTTAGAGTTAGGGTTAGTTTTAGTGTTCGGGTTGGTATTAGGGGTCGGGTTAGGGTTAGGGTTAGTATTAGGGTTAGGGTTAGTGTTAGTGTTAGTGTTAGTGTTCGGATTCGTGTTCGTGTTCGTGTTCGCGTTAGGGTTAGGGTTAGTTTTAGGGTTAGGGTTAAGGTTAAGGTTAGTGTTCGGCATTTAGGGTTAATGTTAGTGTTAGTGTTAGGGTTGGCGTTGGCTTTGGGGTTGGGGTTGGGGTTAGGTTAGGGTTAGGGTTGGGTTAGGGTTAGGGTTGGTGTTAGTGTTAGTGTTAGTGTTAGTGTTAGTGTTAGTGTTAGAGTTAGGGTTAGGGTTAGGGTTAGGGTTAGTGTTAGTGTTAGGGTTCGGGTTAAGGTTAGTGTTAGTGTTATTGTTAGGGTTCGTATTAGTGTTAGTGTTAGTGTTAGGGTTAAGGTTAGTGTTCATGTTAGGGTTAGTATTAGGGTTAGTATTAGTGTTAGTGTTAGGGTTAGGGTTAGTATTTGGGTTCGTGTTAGTTTTAGTGTTAGGGTTCGGGTTAAGGTTAGTGTTAGTGTTCGTGTTAGTGTTAGGGTTAGGGTTAAGGTTAGTGTTTGTGTTATGGTTAGTATTATGGTTAGTGTTAGTTTTAGTGTTCAGGTTGGTATTCGGGGTAGGGTTAGGGTTAGGGTTAATGTTAGTATTAGGCTTAAGGTTAGTGTTAGTGTTAGTGTTAGGGCTAGGGTTAGGGTTAGGGTTAGGGTTAGGGTTCATGTTAGGGTTAGGGTTAGAGTTACGGTTAAGTTTAAGGTTAGTGTTAGTGTTAGTGTTTGGGTTAGTATTATTGTTAGTGTTAGTGTTAGGGGTAGTATTTGTGTTCGTGTTAGTGTTCGTGTTAGGGTTAGGGTTAGCGTTACGGTTAAGTTTAAGTTTAGTGTGAGTGTTAGTGTTAGGGTTAGTCTTAGTATTAGTGTTAGTGTTAGTGTTAGGGTTAGGGTTAGTATTTGGGTTCGTGTTTGTGTTAGTGTTCGTATTACGGTTAGTATTCGGGTTAGTATTATGGTTAGTGTTAGTTTTAGTGTTCGGGTTGGTATTAGGGGTAGGGTTAGGGTTAGGGTTAAGGTTAGTATTAGTTTTAGTGTTCGGGTTGGTGTTAGCGTTAGCGTTCGTGTTCGCGCTCGGGTTAGCGTTAGAGTTAGAGTTAGAGTTCGGGTTCTGGTTACGGTTAGTGTTAGTGTTAGTGTTAGTGTTAGTGTTAGTGTTAGTGTTCGGATTCGTGTTAGTATTCGGGTTCGTGTTAGTGTTAGGGTTAGGGTTAGGGTTAGGTTAAGGTTAGTGTTCGGGTTAGTGTTAGTGTTAGTGTTAGGGTTAGTGTTCGTGTTCGGGTTCGGGTTAGTGTTGGGTTTAGTGTTCGTGTTAGTGTTAGTGTTCGGGTTAGTATTAGGGTTAGGGTTAGGGTTAGTATTAGGATTAGGATTAGTGTTAGGGTTAGGGTTGTGTAGGGTTAGTGTTAGTGTTATTGTTAGTATTAGGATTAGTGTTAGTATTAGGGTTCGTGTTAGTGTTAGGGTTAGGGTTAGGGTTAGGTTAAGGTTAGTGTTCGTGTTAGTGTTAGTGTTCGTGTTAGGGTTAGGGTTAGGGTTAAGGTTAGGGTTAAGGTTCGGGTTAATGTTAGTGTTCGTGTTAGTGTTATGGTTAAGGTTTAGGTTAGTGTTCGACATTTAGGGTTAGTGTTAGTGTTAGTGTTAGTGTTAGTGTTAGTGTTAGTGTTAGGGTTAGGTTTAGGCTTAGGGTTGGGGTTGGGGTTGGCGTTGGGGTTAGTGTTAGTGTTAGTGTTATTATTAGGGCTAGGGTCAGTGTTAGTGTTAGTGTTAGTGTTAGTGTTGGCATTCGTTTTAGGGTTAGGGTTAAGGTTAGGGTTAAGGTTCGGGTTAATGTAAGTGTTAGTGTTAGTGTTAGGGTTAAGGTTTAGGTTAATGTTCGGCATTTAGGGTTAGTGTTAGTGTTAGTGTTAGTGTTAGTGTTTGGGTTCAGGTTATGGTTAGGGTTAGGGTTAGGTTTAGGCTTAGGGTTGGGGTTGGGGTTGGGGTTGGGGTTGGGATTAGGATTAGGGTTAGGGTTAGGGTTACGGTTGATGTTAGGGATCGGGTTAGGGTTCGTGATGTCAGTGTTAGGGTTAGGGTTAGGTTAGGGTTACTGATGTTCGGGTTAGAGTTAATGTTACAGATGTTACGGTCAGTGTTGCAGATGATAGGTTTAGAGCTAGAGTTAATGACGTTAGGGTTAATGTTACTGTTGGGGTTAGTATTAGGATTAGTGTTAGTGTTAGTGTTAGTGTTAGGGCTAGTATTAGTGTTAGTGTTAGGGTTCGGGCTAAGGTTAGTGTTATTGTTTGGGTTAAGTGTCGGTTAGTGTTCGGCATTTAGGGTTAGTGTTAGTGTTAGTGTTAGTGTTAGTGTTAGTGTTAGGGTTAGTGATGTTAGGGTTAGAGTTAGTGTTACAGATGTTACGGTCAGTGTTGCAGGTTTAGAGCTCGAGTTAATGATGTTTAACATTAACATCAGTAACACTAACATTAACATCATTTAGGGATTGGGTTAAGTTTAGGGTTAGGGTTAGCGTTAGTGTTAGTGTTAGTGTTTGTGTTAGTGTTAAGGATAAGGTTAGGGTTAGGGTTAGTGTTAGCGTTGCAGTTAGTATTAGGGTTAGGGTTAGTGTTGGGGTTGGTATTATGATTATGGTTTGTGTTAGGGTTAGTGTAAGGGTTAAGATTAGCGTTGAGGTTAGGGTTAATGTTAGTGTTAGTGTTAGGGTTAAGGTTAAGGTTAAGGTTCGTGTTAGGCATTTAGGGTTAGGGTTAGGGTTCGGGTTCTGGTAAGGTTTAGGGTTAGGGTTAGGGTTAGGGTTAGGGTTAGGGTTAGGGTTACTGATGTTAGGTTTAGTGTTACTGATAAAACGGTTAGGTTTAGTGATGTTAGTGTTCGGGTTCATGTTAGGGATAGGGTTAGGGTTAGGGTTAGGGATAGGGTTACTGATGTTAGGGTTAGTGTTACTGATAAAACGGTTAGGTTTAGTGATGTTAGTGTTCGGGTTCATGTTAGGGATAGGGTTAGGGTTAGGGTTAGGGATAGGGTTAAGGTTAGGGTTAGGGTTAGGGATAGGGTTAAGGTTAGGGTTCGTGTTAGGGATAGGGTTAGGGTTAGGGATAGGGTTAAGGTTAGGGTTAGGGTTAGGGTTAGGGTTAGCGTTACGGTTAAATTTAAGTTTAGTGTTAGTGTTAGGGTTAGTATTAGGGTTAGTGTTAATGTTAGGGTTAGTGTTAATGTTAGAGTTAGTGTTCGGGTTAGTGTTAGTGTTAATGTTAGCATTAGAGTTAGTGTTAGTGTTAGTATTAGGGTTAGGGTTAGGGTTACGGTTAAGTTTAAGGTTAGTGTTAGTGTTAGTGTTACGGTTAGTATTAGGGTTAGTGTTAGTGTTAGGATTAGGGTTAGTATTTGGGTTCGTGTTAGTGTTAGTGTTCGGGTTCGGGTTAAGGTTAGTGTTAGTGTTAGTGTTCGTGTTAGGGCTAGTATTAGTGTTAGGGTTAGGGTTAGGGTTAAGGTTAGGGTTAGGGTTAGAGTTAGGGTTAGTTTTAGTGTTCGGGTTGGTATTAGGGGTCGGGTTAGGGTTAGGGTTAGTATTAGGGTTAGGTTTAGTGTTAGTGTTAGTGTTAGTGTTCGGATTCGTGTTCGTGTTCGTGTTCGCGTTAGGGTTAGGGTTAGTTTTAGGGTTAGGGTTAAGGTTAAGGTTAGTGTTCGGCATTTCGGGTTAATGTTAGTGTTTGGGTTGGCATTGGCTTTGGGGTTGGGGTTGGGGTTAGGTTAGGGTTAGGGTTGGGTTAGGGTTAGGGTTAGGGTTAGGTTTAGGGTTAGGGTTAGTGTTAGAGTTAGTGTTAAGTTTAAGGTTAGTGTTAGTGTTACTGTTAGGGTTAGTATTAGGGTTAGTGTTAGTATTAGGGTTAGTATTTGGGTTCGTGTTAGTGTTAGTGTTAGGGTTCGGGTTAAGTTTAAGGTTAGTATTAGTGTTAGTGTTAGGGTTAGGGTTAAGGTTAGTGTTAGTGTTAGTATTAGCGTTAGTGTTAGTTTTAGTGTTCGGGTTGGTATTAGGGTTCGGGTTAGGGTTAGGGTTAGTATTAGGGTTAGGGTTAGTGTTATTGTTAGTGTTAGTGTTCGGATTCGTGTTCGTGTCGCGTTAGGGTTAGGGTTAGGGTTAGTTGTAGGGTTAGGGTTAGGGTTAGTATTAGGGTTCGGGTTAGTTTTAGTGTTAGTGTTAGTGTTAGTGTTAGAGTTAGTGTTAAGTTTAAGGTTAGTGTTAGTGTTAGTGTTAGGGTTAGTATTTGGGTTAGTGTTAGTGTTAGTGTTAGTGTTAGGGGTAGTATTTGTGTTCGTGTTAGTGTTCGTGTTAGTGTTAGGGTTAGGGTTAGCGTTACGGTTAAGTTTAAGTTTAGTGTGAGTGTTAGTGTTAGGGTTAGTCTTAGTATTAGTGTTAGTGTTAGTGTTAGGGTTAGGGTTAGTATTTGGGTTCGTGTTTGTGTTAGTGTTCGTATTACGGTTAGTATTCGGGTTAGTATTATGGTTAGTGTTAGTTTTAGTGTTCGGGTTGGTATTAGGGGTAGGGTTAGGGTTAGGGTTAAGGTTAGTATTAGTTTTAGTGTTCGGGTTGGTGTTAGCGTTAGCGTTCGTGTTCGCGCTCGGGTTAGCGTTAGAGTTAGAGTTAGAGTTCGGGTTCTGGTTACGGTTAGTGTTAGTGTTAGTGTTAGTGTTAGTGTTAGTGTTAGGATTCCTGTTAGTATTCGGGTTCGTGTTAGTGTTAGGGTTAGGGTTAGGGTTAGGTTAAGGTTAGTGTTCGGGTTAGTGTTAGTGTTAGTGTTAGGGTTAGTGTTCGTGTTCGGGTTCGGGTTAGTGTTGGGTTTAGTGTTCGTGTTAGTGTTAGTGTTCGGGTTAGTATTAGGGTTAGGGTTAGGGTTAGTATTAGGATTAGGATTAGTGTTAGGGTTAGGGTTGTGTAGGGTTAGTGTTAGTGTTATTGTTAGTATTAGGATTAGTGTTAGTATTAGGGTTCATGTTAGTGTTAGGGTTAGGGTTAGGGTTAGGTTAAGGTTAGTGTTCGTGTTAGTGTTAGTGTTCGTGTTAGGGTTAGGGTTAGGGTTAAGGTTAGGGTTAAGGTTCGGGTTAATGTTAGTGTTCGTGTTAGTGTTATGGTTAAGGTTTAGGTTAGTGTTCGACATTTAGGGTTAGTGTTAGTGTTAGTGTTAGTGTTAGTGTTAGTGTTAGTGTTAGTGTTAGTGTTAGTGTTAGGGTTAGGTTTAGGCTTAGGGTTGGGGTTGGGGTTGGCGTTGGGGTTAGTGTTAGTGTTAGTGTTATTATTAGGGCTAGGGTCAGTGTTAGTGTTAGTGTTAGTGTTGGCATTCGTTTTAGGGTTAGGGTTAAGGTTAGGGTTAAGGTTCGGGTTAATGTAAGTGTTAGTGTTAGTGTTAGGGTTAAGGTTTAGGTTAATGTTCGGCATTTAGGGTTAGTGTTAGTGTTAGTGTTAGTGTTAGTGTTAGTGTTTGGGTTCAGGTTATGGTTAGGGTTAGGGTTAGGTTTAGGCTTAGGGTTGGGGTTGGGGTTGGGGTTGGGATTAGGATTAGGGTTAGGGTTAGGGTTACGGTTGATGTTAGGGATCGGGTTAGGGTTCGTGATGTCAGTGTTAGGGTTAGGGTTAGGTTAGGGTTACTGATGTTCGGGTTAGAGTTAATGTTACAGATGTTACGGTCAGTGTTGCAGATGATAGGTTTAGAGCTAGAGTTAATGACGTTAGGGTTAATGTTACTGTTGGGGTTAGTATTAGGATTAGTGTTAGTGTTAGTGTTAGTGTTAGGGCTAGTATTAGTGTTAGTGTTAGGGTTAGGGCTAAGGTTAGTGTTATTGTTTGGGTTAAGTGTCGGTTAGTGTTCGGCATTTAGGGTTAGTGTTAGTGTTAGTGTTAGTGTTAGTGTTAGGGTTA
Organism: Pristiophorus japonicus; assembly: GCF_044704955.1. NCBI lineage: Eukaryota > Metazoa > Chordata > Chondrichthyes > Pristiophoridae > Pristiophorus > Pristiophorus japonicus. The sequence continues at coordinate 150,915,180 of NC_091980.1, read as the reverse complement.
GTGATGTTAGGGTTAGAGTTAGTGTTACAGATGTTACGGTCAGTGTTGCAGGTTTAGAGCTCGAGTTAATGACGTTTGGGTTCGTGTTACTAATGTTTAACATTAACATCAGTAACACTAACTTTAACATCATTTAGGGATTGGGTTAAGTTTAGGGTTAGGGTTAGCGTTAGTGTTAGTGTTAGTGTTTGTGTTAGTGTTAAGGATAAGGTTAGGGTTAGGGTTAGTGTTAGCGTTGCAGTTAGTATTAGGGTTAGGGTTAGTGTTGGGGTTGGTATTATGATTATGGTTTGTGTTAGGGTTAGTGTAAGGGTTAAGATTAGCGTTGAGGTTAGGGTTAATGTTAGTGTTAGTGTTAGGGTTAAGGTTAAGGTTAAGGTTCGTGTTAGGCATTTAGGGTTAGGGTTAGGGTTCGGGTTCTGGTAAGGTTTAGGGTTAGGGTTAGGGTTAGGGTTAGGGTTAGGGTTAGGGTTACTGATGTTAGGTTTAGTGTTACTGATAAAACGGTTAGGTTTAGTGATGTTAGTGTTCGGGTTCATGTTAGGGATAGGGTTAGGGTTAGGGTTAGGGATAGGGTTACTGATGTTAGGGTTAGTGTTACTGATAAAACGGTTAGGTTTAGTAATGTTAGTGTTCGGGTTCATGTTAGGGATAGGGTTAGGGTTAGGGTTAGGGATAGGGTTAAGGTTAGGGTTAGGGTTAGGGATAGGGTTAGGGTTAGGGTTCGTGTTAGGGATAGGGTTAGGGTTAGGGATAGGGTTAAGGTTAGGGTTAGGGTTAGGGTTAGGGTTAGGGTTAGCGTTACGGTTAAATTTAAGTTTAGTGTTAGTGTTAGGGTTAGTATTAGGGTTAGTGTTAGTGTTAGGGTTAGTGTTAATGTTAGAGTTAGTGTTCGGGTTAGTGTTAGTGTTAATGTTAGCATTAGAGTTAGTGTTAGTGTTAGTATTAGGGTTAGGGTTAGGGTTACGGTTAAGTTTAAGGTTAGTGTTAGTGTTAGTGTTACGGTTAGTATTAGGGTTAGTGTTAGTGTTAGGATTAGGGTTAGTATTTGGGTTCGTGTTAGTGTTAGTGTTCGGGTTCGGGTTAAGGTTAGTGTTAGTGTTAGTGTTCGTGTTAGGGCTAGTATTAGTGTTAGGGTTAGGGTTAGGGTTAAGGTTAGGGTTAGGGTTAGAGTTAGGGTTAGTTTTAGTGTTCGGGTTGGTATTAGGGGTCGGGTTAGGGTTAGGGTTAGTATTAGGGTTAGGGTTAGTGTTAGTGTTAGTGTTCGGATTCGTGTTCGTGTTCGTGTTCGCGTTAGGGTTAGGGTTAGTTTTAGGGTTAGGGTTAAGGTTAAGGTTAGTGTTCGGCATTTCGGGTTAATGTTAGTGTTAGTGTTTGGGTTGGCATTGGCTTTGGGGTTGGGGTTGGGGTTGGGTTAGGGTTAGGGTTGGGTTAGGGTTAGGGTTAGGGTTAGGGTTAGGGTTAGGGTTAGTGTTAGAGTTAGTGTTAAGTTTAAGGTTAGTGTTAGTGTTACTGTTAGGGTTAGTATTAGGGTTAGTGTTAGTGTTAGGGTAGTATTTGGGTTCGTGTTAGTGTTAGTGTTAGGGTTCGGGTTAAGTTTAAGGTTAGTATTAGTGTTAGTGTTAGGGTTAGGGTTAAGGTTAGTGTTAGTGTTAGTATTAGCGTTAGTGTTAGTTTGAGTGTTCGGGTTGGTATTTGGGTTCGGATTAGGGTTAGGGTTAGTATTAGGGTTAGGGTTAGTGTTATTGTTAGTGTTAGTGTTCGGATTCGTGTTCGTGTCGCGTTAGGGTTAGGGTTAGGGTTAGTTGTAGGGTTAGGGTTAGGGTTAGTATTAGGGTTCGGGTTAGTTTTAGTGTTAGTGTTAGTGTTAGTGTTAGAGTTAGTGTTAAGTTTAAGGTTAGTGTTAGTGTTAGGGTTAGTATTAGGGTTAGTGTTAGTGTTAGTGTTAGTTTTCGGGTTAAGTTTAGTGTTAGTGTTAGTGTTAGTGTTAGTGTTAGGGCTAGTATTAGTGTTAGTGTTAGTGTTAAGGTTAAGGTTAGTGTTCGTGTTAGGGTTAGTATTAGGGTTAGTATTAGTGTTAGTATTTGGGTTCGTGTTAGTGTTAGTGTTAGGTTCGGGTTAAGGTTAGTGTTAGTGTTAGGGCTAGTATTAGTGTTAGTGTTAGGGTTAGTGTTAGGGTTAGGGTTAGGGTTAGGGTTAGGGTTAGGGTTAGGGTTAGGGTTAGGGTTAGGGTTAGGGTTAGGGTTAGGGTTAGGGTTAGGGTTACGGTTAAGTTTAAGGTTAGTGTTAGTTTTAGTGTGAGGGTTAGTATTAGTGTTAGTGTTAGGGTTAGGGTTAGTATTTGGGTTCATGTTAGGGTTAGGGTTAGGGTTAGGGTTAATTTTAAGGTTAGTGTTAGTGTTAGTGTTAGTGTTAGTATTAGTGTTAGTGTTAGTGTTAGGGTTAGGGTTAGGTTTAGTGCTCTGCTTAGTGTTAGGGTTCGTGTTAGTGTTAGTGTTAGTGTTAGTGTTAGTGTTCGTGTTAGTGTTAGGGTTCGGGTTAGTATTAGGATTAGGATTCGTGTTAGGGTTAGGGTTAGTGCAGGGTTCGTGTTAGTGTTCGTGTTAGTATTAGGGTTAGTGTTTGTGTTAGTGTTAATGTTCGTGTTAGGGTTAGGGTTAAGGTTAGGGTTACGGTTCGGGTTAATGTTAGTGTTAGTGTTAGTGTCAGGGTTAAGGATTTAGGGTTAGTGTTAGTGTTCGTGTTAGTGTTTAGGGTTAGGGTTAGTGTTAGTGTTAGTGCTAGTGTTAGGGTTCGTGTTAGGGTTAGGGTTAAGTTTAAGGTTAGTGTTAGTGTTAGTGTTAGAGTTAGTATTAGGGTTAGTGTTAGTGTTAGGGTTAGGGTTAGGGTTAGGGTTAGGATTAGGGTTAGTGTTAGGGTTAGTGTTAGTGTTAGCGTTAGGGTTAGGTTAAGGTTAGTTTTCGGGTTAGTGTTCGTGTTAGTGTTCGGGTTAGGGTTAGTGTTGGGTTTAGTGTTAGGGTTAGCGTTAGTGTTAGTGTTCGGGTTCGGGTTAGTATTAGGATTAGAATTCGTGTTAGGGTTAGGGTTCGAGTAGGGTTAGTGTTAGTGTTAGTGTTAGTATTAGGGTTAGTGTTAGGGTTAGTATTAGGGTTAGGGTTAGGGTTAGTGTTAGTATCAGGGTTAGGGTTAGGGTTAGGTTTAGTGTTAGTGTTCGTGATAGGGTTAGTGTTAGGGTTAGTGTTAGGTTTAGTGCTCTGGTTAGTGTTATGGTTAGTGTTAGTGTTAGTGTTAGGGTTGGGTTTAGTGTTAGTGTTAGTGTTTAGGGTTAGGGTTAGTGTTAGTGTTAGTGATAGTGTTAGGGTTAGTGTTAGGGTTAGGGTTAGGATTAAGTTTAAGGTTAGTGTTAGTGTTAGTGTTAGAGTTAGTATTAGGGTTATTGTTTGTGTTAGTGTTAGGGTTAGGGTTATTATTCGGATTAGGGTTAGTATTAGCGTTAGTGTTAGTGTTAGCGTTAGGGTTAGGTTAAGGTTAGTGTTCGGCTTAGTGTTAGTGTTAGTGTTAGTGTTAGTGTTAGTGTTCGGGTTAGGGTTAGTGTTAGTGTTAGGGTCAGGGTTAGTGTAGGGTTAGTGTTAGTGTTAGTGTTAGTATTAGGGTTAGTGTTAGTGTTAGGGTTAGTATTAGGGTTAGGGTTAGGGTTAGTGTTAGGGTCAGGGTTAGTGTAGGGTTAGTGTTAGTGTTAGGGTTAGGGTTAGGGTTACGGTTAAGTTTAAGATTAGTGTTAGTTTTAGTGTGAGGGTTAGTATTAGTGTTAGTGTTCGTGTTCGTGTTCGTGTTCGTGTTCGTGTTCGTGTTAGGGTTAGGGTTAGGGTTAGTGTTAGTGTTAGTGTTAGGGTTAGTGTTAGTGTTAGGGTTAGGGTTAGGGTTATGGTTAAGTTTAAGGTTAGTGTTAGTTTTAGTGTGAGGGTTCGTATTAGTGCTAGTGTTAGGGTTAGGGTTAGTATTTGGGTTCGTGTTAGGGTTAGGGTTAATTTTAAGGTTAGTGTTAGTGTTAGTGTTAGTGTTAGGGTTAGTATTAGTGGTAGTGTTAGTGTTAGGGTTAGGGTTAGGTTTAGTGCTCTGGTTCGTGTTCGGGTTAGTGTTAGTGTTAGTGTTAGTGTTCGTGTTAGTGTTAGGGTTCGGGTTAGTATTAGGATTAGGATTAGTGTTAGGGTTAGGGTTAGTGCAGGGTTCGTGTTAGTGTTCGTGTTAGTATTAGGGTTAGTGTTAGTGTTAGTGTTAATGTTCGTGTTCGGGTTAGGGTTAAGGTTAGGGTTACGGTTCGGGTTAATGTTAGTGTTAGTGTTAGTGTTAGTGTTAGAGTTAGTGTTAAGTTTAAGGTTAGTGTTAGTGTTAGAGTTAGGGTTAGTATTAGGGTTAGTGTTAGTGTTAGTGTTAGTTTTCGGGTTAAGTTTAGTGTTAGTGTTAGTGTTAGTGTTAGTGTTAGGGCTAGTATTAGTGTTAGTTTAGTGTTAAGGTTAAGGTTAGTGTTCGTGTTAGGGTTAGTATTAGGGTTAGTATTAGGGTTAGTATTAGTGTTAGTATTTGGGTTCGTGTTAGTGTTAGTGTTAGGTTCGGGTTAAGGTTAGTGTTAGTGTTAGGGCTAGTATTAGTGTTAGTGTTAGGGTTAGTGTTAGGGTTAGGGTTAGGGTTATGGTTAAGTTTAAGGTTAGTGTTAGTTTTAGTGTGAGGGTTAGTATTAGTGTTAGTGTTAGGGTTAGGGTTAGTATTTGGGTTCATGTTAGGGTTAGGGTTAGGGTTAGGGTTAATTTTAAGGTTAGTGTTAGTGTTAGTGTTAGTGTTAGTATTAGTGTTAGTGTTAGTGTTAGGGTTAGGGTTAGGTTTAGTGCTCTGCTTAGTGTTAGGGTTAGTGTTAGTGTTAGTGTTCGTGTTAGTGTTAGTGTTAGTGTTCGTGTTAGTGTTGGGGTTCGGGTTAGTATTAGGATTAGGATTAGTGTTAGGGTTAGGGTTAGTGCAGGGTTCGTGTTAGTGTTCGTGTTAGTATTAGGGTCAGTGTTTGTGTTAGTGTTAATGTTCGTGTTAGGGTTAGGGTTAAGGTTAGGGTTACGGTTCGGGTTAATGTTAGTGTTAGTGTTAGTGTCAGGGTTAAGGATTAGGTAAGTGTTCGGCATTTAGGGTTAGTGTTAGTGTTTAGGGTTAGGGTTAGTGTTAGTGTTAGTGCTAGTGTTAGGGTTCGTGTTAGGGTTAGGGTTAAGTTTAAGGTTAGTGTTAGTGTTAGAGTTAGTATTAGGGTTAGTGTTAGTGTTAGTGTTAGGGTTAGGGTTAGGGTTAGGATTAGGGTTAGTGTTAGGGTTAGTGTTAGTGTTAGCGTTAGGGTTAGGTTAAGGTTAGTTTTCGGGTTAGTGTTAGTGTTAGTGTTCGGGTTAGGGTTAGTGTTGGGTTTAGTGTTAGGGTTAGCGTTAGTGTTAGTGTTAGGGTTCGAGTTAGTATTAGGATTAGAATTCGTGTTAGGGTTAGGGTTCGAGTAGGGTTAGTGTTAGTGTTAGTGTTAGTATTAGGGTTAGTGTTAGGGTTAGTATTAGGGTTAGGGTTAGGGTTAGGGTTAGTGTTAGTATCAGGGTTAGGGTTAGGGTTAGGTTTAGTGTTAGTGTTCGTGATAGGGTTAGTGTTAGGGTTAGTGTTAGGTTTAGTGCTCTGGTTAGTGTTATGGTTAGTGTTAGTGTTAGTGTTAGGGTTGGGTTTAGTGTTAGTGTTAGTGTTTAGGGTTAGGGTTAGTGTTAGTGTTAGTGCTAGTGTTAGGGTTAGTGTTAGGGTTAGGGTTAGGATTAAGTTTAAGGTTAGTGTTAGTGTTAGTGTTAGAGTTAGTATTAGGGTTATTGTTTGTGTTAGTGTTAGGGTTAGGGTTATTATTCGGATTAGGGTTAGTATTAGGATTAGTGTTAGTGTTAGCGTTAGGGTTAGGTTAAGGTTAGTGTTCGGGTTAGTGTTAGTGTTAGTGTTAGTGTTAGTGTTCGTGTTCGTGTTCGGGTTAGGGTTAGTGTTAGTGTTAGGGTCAGGGTTAGTGTAGGGTTAGTGTTAGTGTTAGTGTTAGTATTAGGGTTAGTGTTAGTGTTAGGGTTAGTATTAGAGTTAGGGTTAGGGTTAGTGTTAGGGTCAGGGTTCGTGTAGGGTTAGTGTTAGTGTTAGGGTTAGGGTTAGGGTTACGGTTAAGTTTAAGATTAGTGTTAGTTTTAGTGTGAGGGTTAGTATTAGTGTTCGTGTTCGTGTTCGTGTTCGTGTTCGTGTTCGTGTTCGTGTTAGGGTTAGGGTTAGTGTTAGTGTTAGTGTTAGGGTTAGTGTTAGTGTTAGGGTTAGGGTTAGGGTTATGGTTAAGTTTAAGGTTAGTGTTAGTTTTAGTGTGAGGGTTAGTATTAGTGTTAGTGTAGGGTTAGGGTTAGTATTTGGGTTCGTGTTAGGGTTAGGGTTAATTTTAAGGTTAGTGTTAGTGTTAGTGTTAGTGTTAGGGTTAGTATTAGTGTTAGTGTTAGTGTTAGGGTTAGGGTTAGGTTTAGTGCTCTGGATCGTGTTAGGGTTAGTGTTAGTGTTAGTGTTAGTGTTCGTGTTAGTGTTAGGGTTCGGGTTAGTATTAGGATTAGGATTAGTGTTAGGGTTAGGGTTAGTGCAGGGTTCGTGTTAGTGTTCGTGTTAGTATTAGGGTTAGTGTTAGTGTTAGTGTTAATGTTCGTGTTCGGGTTAGGGTTAAGGTTAGGGTTACGGTTCGGGTTAATGTTAGTGTTAGTGTTAGTGTCAGGGTTAAGGATTAGGTAAGTGTTCGGCATTTAGGGTTAGTGTTCGTGTTAGTGTTAGTGTTTAGGGTTAGGGTTAGTGTTAGTGTTAGTGCTAGTGTTAGGGTTCGTGTTAGGGTTAGGGTTAAGTTTAAGGTTAGTGTTAGTGTTAGAGTTAGTATTAGGGTTAGTGTTAGTGTTAGTGTTAGGGTTAGGGTTAGTATTCGGATTCGGGTTAGTATTAGGGTTAGTGTTAGTGTTAGCGTTAGGGTTAGGTTAAGGTTAGTTTTCGGGTTAGTGTTAGTGTTAGTGTTCGGGTTAGGGTTAGTGTTGGGTTTAGTGTTAGGGTTAGCGTTAGTATTAGGGTTAGTGTTAGGGTTAGTATTAGGGTTAGGGTTCGGGTTAGGCTTAGTGTTAGTATCAGGGTTAGGGTTAGTGTTAGGTTTAGTGTTAGTGTTCGTGATAGGGTTAGTGTTAGGGTTAGTGTTAGGTTTAGTGCTCTGGTTAGTGTTATGGTTAGTGTTAGTGTTAGTGTTAGGGTTGGGTTTAGTGTTAGTGTTAGTGTTTAGGGTTAGGGTTAGTGTTAGTGTTAGTGCTAGTGTTAGGGTTAGTGTTAGGGTTAGGTTTAGGGTTAAGTTTAAGGTTAGTGTTAGTGTTAGAGTTAGTATTAGGGTTATTGTTTGTGTTAGTGTTAGGGTTAGGGTTATTATTCGGATTAGAGTTAGTATTAGGGTTAGTGTTAGTGTTAGCGTTAGGGTTAGGTTAAGGTTAGTGTTCGGGTTAGTGTTAGTGTTAGTGTTGGTGTTAGTGTTCGTGTTCGGGTTAGGGTTAGTGTTAGTGTTAGGGTCAGGGTTAGTGTAGGGTTAGTGTTAGTGTTAGTGTTAGTATTAGGGTTAGTGTTAGTATTAGGGTTAGTTTTAGTGTGAGGGTTAGTATTAGTGTTAGTGTTAGGGTTAGGGTTAGTATTTGGGTTCATGTTAGGGTTAGGGTTAGGGTTAGGGTTAATTTTAAGGTTAGTGTTAGTGTTAGTGTTAGTGTTAGTATTAGTGTTAGTGTTAGTGTTAGGGTTAGGGTTAGGTTTAGTGCTCTGCTTAGTGTTCGGGTTAGTGTTAGTGTTAGTGTTAGTGTGTGTTAGGGTTCGGGTTAGTATTAGGATTAGGATTAGTGTTAGGGTTAGGGTTAGTGCAGGGTTCGTGTTAGTGTTCGTGTTAGTATTAGGGTTAGTGTTTGTGTTAGTGTTAATGTTCGTGTTAGGGTTAGGGTTAAGGTTAGGGTTACGGTTCGGGTTAATGTTAGTGTTAGTGTTAGTGTCAGGGTTAAGGATTAGGTAAGTGTTCGGCATTTAGGGTTAGTGTTAGTGTTAGTGTTAGTGTTTAGGGTTAGGGTTAGTGTTAGTGTTAGTGCTAGTGTTAGGGTTCGTGTTAGGGTTAGGGTTAAGTTTAAGGTTAGTGTTAGTGTTAGTGTTAGAGTTAGTATTAGGGTTAGTGTTAGTGTTAGTGTTAGGGTTAGGGTTAGGGTTAGGGTTAGGATTAGGGTTAGTGTTAGGGTTAGTGTTAGTGTTAGCGTTAGGGTTAGGTTAAGGTTAGTTTTCGGGTTAGTGTTCGTGTTAGTGTTCGGGTTAGGGTTAGTGTTGGGTTTAGTGTTAGGGTTAGCGTTAGTGTTAGTGTTAGGGTTCGAGTTAGTATTCGGATTAGAATTCGTGTTAGGGTTAGGGTTCGAGTAGGGTTAGTGTTAGTGTTAGTGTTAGTATTAGGGTTAGTGTTAGGGTTAGTATTAGGGTTAGGGTTAGGGTTAGGGTTAGTATCAGGGTTAGGGTTAGGGTTAGGTTTAGTGCTCTGGTTAGTGTTATGGTTAGTGTTAGTGTTAGTGTTAGGGTTGGGTTTAGTGTTAGTGTTAGTGTTTAGGGTTAGGGTTAGTGTTAGTGTTAGTGCTAGTGTTAGGGTTAGTGTTAGGGTTAGGGTTAGGATTAAGTTTAAGGTTAGTGTTAGTGTTAGTGTTAGAGTTAGTATTAGGGTTATTGTTTGTGTTAGTGTTAGGGTTAGGGTTATTATTCGGATTAGGGTTAGTATTAGGGTTAGTGTTAGTGTTAGCGTTAGGGTTAGGTTAAGGTTAGTGTTCGGGTTAGTGTTAGTGTTAGTGTTAGTGTTAGTGTTAGTGTTAGTGTTAGTGTTCGTGTTCGGGTTAGGGTTAGTGTTAGTGTTAGGGTCAGGGTTAGTGTAGGGTTAGTGTTAGTGTTAGTGTTAGTATTAGGGTTAGTGTTAGTGTTAGGGTTAGTATTAGGGTTAGGGTTAGGGTTAGTGTTAGGGTCAGGGTTAGTGTAGGGTTAGTGTTAGTGTTAGGGTTAGGGTTAGGGTTACGGTTAAGTTTAAGATTAGTGTTAGTTTTAGTGTGAGGGTTAGTATTAGTGTTAGTGTTCGTGTTCGTGTTCGTGTTCGTGTTAGGGTTAGGGTTAGGGTTAGTGTTAGTGTTAGTGTTAGGGTTAGTGTTAGTGTTAGGGTTAGGGTTAGGGTTATGGTTAAGTTTAAGGTTAGTGTTAGTTTTAGTGTGAGGGTTCGTATTAGTGCTAGTGTTAGGGTTAGGGATAGTATTTGGGTTCGTGTTAGGGTTAGGGTTAATTTTAAGGTTAGTGTTAGTGTTAGTGTTAGTGTTAGGGTTAGTATTAGTGGTAGTGTTAGTGTTAGGGTTAGGGTTAGGTTTAGTGCTCTGGTTCGTGTTAGGGTTAGTGTTAGTGTTAGTGTTAGTGTTCGTGTTAGTGTTAGGGTTCGGGTTAGTATTAGGATTAGGATTAGTGTTAGGGTTAGGGTTAGTGCAGGGTTCGTGTTAGTGTTCGTGTTAGTATTAGGGTCAGTGTTAGTGTTAGTGTTAATGTTCGTGTTCGGGTTAGGGTTAAGGTTAGGGTTACGGTTCGGGTTAATGTTAGTGTTAGTGTTAGTGTTAGTGTTAGAGTTAGTGTTAAGTTTAAGGTTAGTGTTAGTGTTCGAGTTAGGGTTAGTATTAGGGTTAGTGTTAGTGTTAGTGTTAGTTTTCGGGTTAAGTTTAGTGTTAGTGTTAGTGTTAGTGTTAGTGTTAGTGTTAGGGCTAGTATTAGTGTTAGTTTAGTGTTAAGGTTAAGGTTAGTGTTCGTGTTAGGGTTAGTATTAGGGTTAGTATTAGTGTTAGTGTTAGTATTTGGGTTCGTGTTAGTGTTAGTGTTAGGTTCGGGTTAAGGTTAGTGTTAGTGTTAGGGCTAGTATTAGTGTTAGTGTTAGGGTTAGTGTTAGGGTTAGGGTTAGGGTTATGGTTAAGTTTAAGGTTAGTGTTAGTTTTAGTGTGAGGGTTAGTATTAGTGTTAGTGTTAGGGTTAGGGTTAGTATTTGGGTTCATGTTAGGGTTAGGGTTAGGGTTAGGGTTAATTTTAAGGTTAGTGTTAGTGTTAGTGTTAGTGTTAGTATTAGTGTTAGTGTTAGTGTTAGGGTTAGGGTTAGGTTTAGTGCTCTGCTTAGTGTTAGGGTTAGTGTTAGTGTTAGTGTTCGTGTTAGTGTTAGTGTTAGTGTTCGTGTTAGTGTTGGGGTTCGGGTTAGTATTAGGATTAGGATTAGTGTTAGGGTTAGGGTTAGTGCAGGGTTCGTGTTAGTGTTCGTGTTAGTATTAGGGTCAGTGTTTGTGTTAGTGTTAATGTTCGTGTTAGGGTTAGGGTTAAGGTTAGGGTTACGGTTCGGGTTAATGTTAGTGTTAGTGTTAGTGTCAGGGTTAAGGATTAGGTAAGTGTTCGGCATTTAGGGTTAGTGTTAGTGTTAGTGTTTAGGGTTAGGGTTAGTGTTAGTGTTAGTGCTAGTGTTAGGGTTCGTGTTAGGGTTAGGGTTAAGTTTAAGGTTAGTGTTAGTGTTAGAGTTAGTATTAGGGTTAGTGTTAGTGTTAGTGTTAGGGTTAGGGTTAGGGTTAGGATTAGGGTTAGTGTTAGGGTTAGTGTTAGTGTTAGCGTTAGGGTTAGGTTAAGGTTAGTTTTCGGGTTAGTGTTAGTGTTAGTGTTCGGGTTAGGGTTAGTGTTGGGTTTAGTGTTAGGGTTAGCGTTAGTGTTAGTGTTAGGGTTCGAGTTAGTATTAGGATTAGAATTCGTGTTAGGGTTAGGGTTCGAGTAGGGTTAGTGTTAGTGTTAGTGTTAGTATTAGGGTTAGTGTTAGGGTTAGTATTAGGGTTAGGGTTAGGGTTAGGGTTAGTGTTAGTATCAGGGTTAGGGTTAGGGTTAGGTTTAGTGTTAGTGTTCGTGATAGGGTTAGTGTTAGGGTTAGTGTTAGGTTTAGTGCTCTGGTTAGTGTTATGGTTAGTGTTAGTGTTAGTGTTAGGGTTGGGTTTAGTGTTAGTGTTAGTGTTTAGGGTTAGGGTTAGTGTTAGTGTTAGTGCTAGTGTTAGGGTTAGTGTTAGGGTTAGGGTTAGGATTAAGTTTAAGGTTAGTGTTAGTGTTAGTGTTAGAGTTAGTATTAGGGTTATTGTTTGTGTTAGTGTTAGGGTTAGGGTTATTATTCGGATTAGGGTTAGTATTAGGATTAGTGTTAGTGTTAGCGTTAGGGTTAGGTTAAGGTTAGTGTTCGGGTTAGTGTTAGTGTTAGTGTTAGTGTTAGTGTTCGTGTTCGTGTTCGGGTTAGGGTTAGTGTTAGTGTTAGGGTCAGGGTTAGTGTAGGGTTAGTGTTAGTGTTAGTGTTAGTATTAGGGTTAGTGTTAGTGTTAGGGTTAGTATTAGAGTTAGGATTAGGGTTAGTGTTAGGGTCAGGGTTCGTGTAGGGTTAGTGTTAGTGTTAGGGTTAGGGTTAGGGTTACGGTTAAGTTTAAGATTAGTGTTAGTTTTAGTGTGAGGGTTAGTATTAGTGTTCGTGTTCGTGTTCGTGTTCGTGTTCGTGTTCGTGTTCGTGTTAGGGTTAGGGTTAGTGTTAGTGTTAGTGTTAGGGTTAGTGTTAGTGTTAGGGTTAGGGTTAGGGTTATGGTTAAGTTTAAGGTTAGTGTTAGTTTTAGTGTGAGGGTTAGTATTAGTGTTAGTGTAGGGTTAGGGTTAGTATTTGGGTTCGTGTTAGGGTTAGGGTTAATTTTAAGGTTAGTGTTAGTGTTAGTGTTAGTGTTAGGGTTAGTATTAGTGTTAGTGTTAGTGTTAGGGTTAGGGTTAGGTTTAGTGCTCTGGATCGTGTTAGGGTTAGTGTTAGTGTTAGTGTTAGTGTTCGTGTTAGTGTTAGGGTTCGGGTTAGTATTAGGATTAGGATTAGTGTTAGGGTTAGGGTTAGTGCAGGGTTCGTGTTAGTGTTCGTGTTAGTATTAGGGTTAGTGTTAGTGTTAGTGTTAATGTTCGTGTTCGGGTTAGGGTTAAGGTTAGGGTTACGGTTCGGGTTAATGTTAGTGTTAGTGTTAGTGTCAGGGTTAAGGATTAGGTAAGTGTTCGGCATTTAGGGTTAGTGTTCGTGTTAGTGTTAGTGTTTAGGGTTAGGGTTAGTGTTAGTGTTAGTGCTAGTGTTAGGGTTCGTGTTAGGGTTAGGGTTAAGTTTAAGGTTAGTGTTAGTGTTAGAGTTAGTATTAGGGTTAGTGTTAGTGTTAGTGTTAGGGTTAGGGTTAGTATTCGGATTCGGGTTAGTATTAGGGTTAGTGTTAGTGTTAGCGTTAGGGTTAGGTTAAGGTTAGTTTTCGGGTTAGTGTTAGTGTTAGTGTTCGGGTTAGGGTTAGTGTTGGGTTTAGTGTTAGGGTTAGCGTTAGTATTAGGGTTAGTGTTAGGGTTAGTATTAGGGTTAGGGTTCGGGTTAGGCTTAGTGTTAGTATCAGGGTTAGGGTTAGTGTTAGGTTTAGTGTTAGTGTTCGTGATAGGGTTAGTGTTAGGGTTAGTGTTAGGTTTAGTGCTCTGGTTAGTGTTATGGTTAGTGTTAGTGTTAGTGTTAGGGTTGGGTTTAGTGTTAGTGTTAGTGTTTAGGGTTAGGGTTAGTGTTAGTGTTAGTGCTAGTGTTAGGGTTAGTGTTAGGGTTAGGTTTAGGGTTAAGTTTAAGGTTAGTGTTAGTGTTAGAGTTAGTATTAGGGTTATTGTTTGTGTTAGTGTTAGGGTTAGGGTTATTATTCGGATTAGAGTTAGTATTAGGGTTAGTGTTAGTGTTAGCGTTAGGGTTAGGTTAAGGTTAGTGTTCGGGTTAGTGTTAGTGTTGGTGTTGGTGTTAGTGTTCGTGTTCGGGTTAGGGTTAGTGTTAGTGTTAGGGTCAGGGTTAGTGTAGGGTTAGTGTTAGTGTTAGTGTTAGTATTAGGGTTAGTGTTAGTGTTAGGGTTAGTATTAGGGTTAGGGTTAGGGTTAGTATTCGTATTAGGGTTAGGGTTAGGTTTAGTTTTAGTGTTCGTGATCGGGTTAGTGTTAGGGTTAGTCTTAGGTTTAATGTTCTGGTTAGTGTTAGGGTTAGGGTTAGGGTTAGGTTTAGTGTTAGTTTTCGTGATAGGGTTAGTGTTAGGGTTAGTGTTAGCTTTAGTGTTCTGGTTAGTGTTCGGGTTAGTGTTAGTGTCAGTGTTAGTGTTAGGGTTGGGTTTAGTGTTAGTGTTCGTGTTAGTGTTAGGGTTCGGGTTAGTATTAGGATTAGTGTTAGGGTTAGGGTTAGTGTAGGGTTAGTATTAGTGTTAGTATTAGTGTTAGTGTTAGTGTTAATGTTCGTGTTAGGGTTAGGGTTAAGTTAGGGTTAAGGTTCGGGTTAATGTTAGTGCTAGTGTTAGTGTTAGGGTTAAGGTTTAGGTTAGTGTTCGGCATTTAGGATTAGTGTTAGTGTTCGTGTTAGTTTTAGTGTTCGTGTTTGGGTTAAGTTTATGGTTAGGGTTAGGGTTAGGTTTAGGGTTAGGTTTAGGCTTCGGGTTGGGGTTGGGCTTGGCGTTGGGTTTAGTGTTAGTGTTAGTGTTAGTAGTAGGGTTAGGGTTAGTGTTAGTGTTAGCATTCGTGTTAGTGTTAGTGTTAGGGTAAAGGTTTCGGTTATTGTTCGGCATTTAGGGTTAGTGTTAGTGTTAGTGTTAGTATTAGGGTTAGTGTTAGTGTTAGGGTTAGTATTAGGGTTAGTGTTAGTGTTAGTGTTAGTTTTCGGGTTAAGTTTAGTGTTAGTGTTAGTGTTAGTGTTAGTGTTAGGGCTAGTATTAGTGTTAGTGTTAGTGTTAAGGTTAAGGTTAGTGTTCGTGTTAGGGTTAGTATTAGGGTTAGTATTAGTGTTAGTATTTGGGTTCGTGTTAGTGTTAGTGTTAGGTTCGGGTTAAGGTTAGTGTTAGTGTTAGGGCTAGTATTAGTGTTAGTGTTAGGGTTAGTGTTAGGGTTAGGGTTAGGGTTACGGTTAAGTTTAAGGTTAGTGTTAGTTTTAGTGTGAGGGTTAGTATTAGTGTTAGTGTTAGGGTTAGGGTTAGTATTTGGGTTCATGTTAGGGTTAGGGTTAGGGTTAGGGTTAATTTTAAGGTTAGTGTTAGTGTTAGTGTTAGTGTTAGTATTAGTGTTAGTGTTAGTGTTAGGGTTAGGGTTAGGTTTAGTGCTCTGCTTAGTGTTAGGGTTAGTGTTAGTGTTAGTGTTAGTGTTAGTGTTAGTGTTAGTGTTAGTGTTCGGGTTAGTATTAGGATTAGGATTAGTGTTAGGGTTAGGTTTAGTGCAGGGTTCGTGTTAGTGTTCGTGTTAGTATTAGGGTTAGTGTTTGTGTTAGTGTTAATGTTCGTGTTAGGGTTAGGGTTAAGGTTAGGGTTACGGTTCGGGTTAATGTTAGTGTTAGTGTTAGTGTCAGGGTTAAGGATTAGGTAAGTGTTCGGCATTTAGGGTTAGTGTTAGTGTTAGTGTTAGTGTTTAGGGTTAGGGTTAGTGTTAGTGTTAGTGCTAGTGTTAGGGTTCGTGTTAGGGTTAGGGTTAAGTTTAAGGTTAGTGTTAGTGTTAGTGTTAGAGTTAGTATTAGGGTTAGTGTTAGTGTTAGTGTTAGGGTTAGGGTTAGGGTTAGGATTAGGGTTAGTGTTAGGGTTAGTGTTAGTGTTAGCGTTAGGGTTAGGTTAAGGTTAGTTTTCGGGTTAGTGTTAGTGTTAGTGTTCGGGTTAGGGTTAGTGTTGGGTTTAGTGTTAGGGTTAGCGTTAGTGTTAGTGTTAGGGTTCGAGTTAGTATTAGGATTAGAATTCGTGTTAGGGTTAGGGTTCGAGTAGGGTTAGTGTTAGTGTTAGTGTTAGTATTAGGGTTAGTGTTAGGGTTAGTATTAGGGTTAGGGTTAGGGTTAGGGTTAGTGTTAGTATCAGGGTTAGGGTTAGGGTTAGGTTTAGTGTTAGTGTTCGTGATAGGGTTAGTGTTAGGGTTAGTGTTAGGTTTAGTGCTCTGGTTAGTGTTATGGTTAGTGTTAGTGTTAGTGTTAGGGTTGGGTTTAGTGTTAGTGTTAGTGTTTAGGGTTAGGGTTAGTGTTAGTGTTAGTGCTAGTGTTAGGGTTAGTGTTAGGGTTAGGGTTAGGATTAAGTTTAAGGTTAGTGTTAGTGTTAGTGTTAGAGTTAGTATTAGGGTTATTGTTTGTGTTAGTGTTAGGGTTAGGGTTATTATTCGGATTAGGGTTAGTATTAGGATTAGTGTTAGTGTTAGCGTTAGGGTTAGGTTAAGGTTAGTGTTCGGGTTAGTGTTAGTGTTAGTGTTAGTGTTAGTGTTCGTGTTCGTGTTCGGGTTAGGGTTAGTGTTAGTGTTAGGGTCAGGGTTAGTGTAGGGTTAGTGTTAGTGTTAGTGTTAGTATTAGGGTTAGTGTTAGTGTTAGGGTTAGTATTAGAGTTAGGATTAGGGTTAGTGTTAGGGTCAGGGTTCGTGTAGGGTTAGTGTTAGTGTTAGGGTTAGGGTTAGGGTTACGGTTAAGTTTAAGATTAGTGTTAGTTTTAGTGTGAGGGTTAGTATTAGTGTTCGTGTTCGTGTTCGTGTTCGTGTTCGTGTTCGTGTTAGGGTTAGGGTTAGTGTTAGTGTTAGTGTTAGGGTTAGTGTTAGTGTTAGGGTTAGGGTTAGGGTTATGGTTAAGTTTAAGGTTAGTGTTAGTTTTAGTGTGAGGGTTAGTATTAGTGTTAGTGTAGGGTTAGGGTTAGTATTTGGGTTCGTGTTAGGGTTAGGGTTAAGTTTAAGGTTAGTGTTAGTGTTAGAGTTAGTATTAGGGTTAGTGTTAGTGTTAGTGTTAGGGTTAGGGTTAGTATTCGGATTCGGGTTAGTATTAGGGTTAGTGTTAGTGTTAGCGTTAGGGTTAGGTTAAGGTTAGTTTTCGGGTTAGTGTTAGTGTTAGTGTTCGGGTTAGGGTTAGTGTTGGGTTTAGTGTTAGGGTTAGCGTTAGTATTAGGGTTAGTGTTAGGGTTAGTATTAGGGTTAGGGTTCGGGTTAGGCTTAGTGTTAGTATCAGGGTTAGGGTTAGTGTTAGGTTTAGTGTTAGTGTTCGTGATAGGGTTAGTGTTAGGGTTAGTGTTAGGTTTAGTGCTCTGGTTAGTGTTATGGTTAGTGTTAGTGTTAGTGTTAGGGTTGGGTTTAGTGTTAGTGTTAGTGTTTAGGGTTAGGGTTAGTGTTAGTGTTAGTGCTAGTGTTAGGGTTAGTGTTAGGGTTAGGTTTAGGGTTAAGTTTAAGGTTAGTGTTAGTGTTAGAGTTAGTATTAGGGTTATTGTTTGTGTTAGTGTTAGGGTTAGGGTTATTATTCGGATTAGAGTTAGTATTAGGGTTAGTGTTAGTGTTAGCGTTAGGGTTAGGTTAAGGTTAGTGTTCGGGTTAGTGTTAGTGTTAGTGTTGGTGTTAGTGTTCGTGTTCGGGTTAGGGTTAGTGTTAGTGTTAGGGTCAGGGTTAGTGTAGGGTTAGTGTTAGTGTTAGTGTTAGTATTAGGGTTAGTGTTAGTGTTAGGGTTAGTATTAGGGTTAGGGTTAGGGTTAGTATTCGTATTAGGGTTAGGGTTAGGTTTAGTTTTAGTGTTCGTGATCGGGTTAGTGTTAGGGTTAGTCTTAGGTTTAATGTTCTGGTTAGTGTTAGGGTTAGGGTTAGGGTTAGGTTTAGTGTTAGTTTTCGTGATAGGGTTAGTGTTAGGGTTAGTGTTAGGTTTAGTGTTCTGGTTAGTGTTCGGGTTAGTGTTAGTGTCAGTGTTAGTGTTAGGGTTGGGTTTAGTGTTAGTGTTCGTGTTAGTGTTAGGGTTCGGGTTAGTATTAGGATTAGTGTTAGGGTTAGGGTTAGTGTAGGGTTAGTATTAGTGTTAGTATTAGTGTTAGTGTTAGTGTTAATGTTCGTGTTAGGGTTAGGGTTAAGTTAGGGTTAAGGTTCGGGTTAATGTTAGTGCTAGTGTTAGTGTTAGGGTTAAGGTTTAGGTTAGTGTTCGGCATTTAGGATTAGTGTTAGTGTTCGTGTTAGTTTTAGTGTTCGTGTTTGGGTTAAGTTTATGGTTAGGGTTAGGGTTAGGTTTAGGGTTAGGTTTAGGCTTCGGGTTGGGGTTGGGCTTGGCGTTGGGTTTAGTGTTAGTGTTAGTGTTAGTAGTAGGGTTAGGGTTAGTGTTAGTGTTAGCATTCGTGTTAGTGTTAGTGTTAGGGTAAAGGTTTCGGTTATTGTTCGGCATTTATGGTTAGTGTTAGTGTTAGTGTTAGTATTAGGGTTAGTGTTAGTGTTAGGGTTAATATTAGGGTTAGTGTTAGTGTTAGTGTTAGTTTTCGGGTTAAGTTTAGTGTTAGTGTTAGTGTTAGTGTTAGTGTTAGGGCTAGTATTAGTGTTAGTGTTAGTGTTAAGGTTAAGGTTAGTGTTCGTGTTAGGGTTAGTATTAGGGTTAGTATTAGTGTTAGTATTTGGGTTCGTGTTAGTGTTAGTGTTAGGTTCGGGTTAAGGTTAGTGTTAGTGTTAGGGCTAGTATTAGTGTTAGTGTTAGGGTTAGTGTTAGGGTTAGGGTTAGGGTTACGGTTAAGTTTAAGGTTAGTGTTAGTTTTAGTGTGAGGGTTAGTATTAGTGTTAGTGTTAGGGTTAGGGTTAGTATTTGGGTTCATGTTAGGGTTAGGGTTAGGGTTAGGGTTAATTTTAAGGTTAGTGTTAGTGTTAGTGTTAGTGTTAGTATTAGTGTTAGTGTTAGTGTTAGGGTTAGGGTTAGGTTTAGTGCTCTGCTTAGTGTTAGGGTTAGTGTTAGTGTTAGTGTTAGTGTTAGTGTTAGTGTTAGTGTTAGTGTTCGGGTTAGTATTAGGATTAGGATTAGTGTTAGGGTTAGGTTTAGTGCAGGGTTCGTGTTAGTGTTCGTGTTAGTATTAGGGTTAGTGTTTGTGTTAGTGTTAATGTTCGTGTTAGGGTTAGGGTTAAGGTTAGGGTTACGGTTCGGGTTAATGTTAGTGTTAGTGTTAGTGTCAGGGTTAAGGATTAGGTAAGTGTTCGGCATTTAGGGTTAGTGTTAGTGTTAGTGTTAGTGTTTAGGGTTAGGGTTAGTGTTAGTGTTAGTGCTAGTGTTAGGGTTCGTGTTAGGGTTAGGGTTAAGTTTAAGGTTAGTGTTAGTGTTAGTGTTAGAGTTAGTATTAGGGTTAGTGTTAGTGTTAGTGTTAGGGTTAGGGTTAGGGTTAGGATTAGGGTTAGTGTTAGGGTTAGTGTTAGTGTTAGCGTTAGGGTTAGGTTAAGGTTAGTTTTCGGGTTAGTGTTAGTGTTAGTGTTCGGGTTAGGGTTAGTGTTGGGTTTAGTGTTAGGGTTAGCGTTAGTGTTAGTGTTAGGGTTCGAGTTAGTATTCGGATTAGAATTCGTGTTAGGGTTAGGGTTCGAGTAGGGTTAGTGTTAGTGTTAGTGTTAGTATTAGGGTTAGTGTTAGGGTTAGTATTAGGGTTAGGGTTAGGGTTAGGGTTAGTATCAGGGTTAGGGTTAGGGTTAGGTTTAGTGTTAGTGTTCGTGATAGGGTTAGTGTTAGGGTTAGTGTTAGGTTTAGTGCTCTGGTTAGTGTTATGGTTAGTGTTAGTGTTAGGGTTGGGTTTAGTGTTAGTGTTAGTGTTTAGGGTTAGGGTTAGTGTTAGTGTTAGTGCTAGTGTTAGGGTTAGGGTTAGGATTAAGTTTAAGGTTAGTGTTTGTGTTAGTGTTAGAGTTAGTATTAGGGTTATTGTTTGTGTTAGTGTTAGGGTTAGGGTTATTATTCGGATTAGGGTTAGTATTAGGGTTAGTGTTAGTGTTAGCGTTAGGGTTAGGTTAAGGTTAGTGTTCGGGTTAGTGTTAGTGTTAGTGTTAGTGTTAGTGTTAGTGTTAGTGTTCGTGTTCGGGTTAGGGTTAGTGTTAGTGTTAGGGTCAGGGTTAGTGTAGGGTTAGTGTTAGTGTTAGTGTTAGTATTAGGGTTAGTGTTAGTGTTAGGGTTAGTATTAGGGTTAGGGTTAGGGTTAGTGTTAGGGTCAGGGTTAGTGTAGGGTTAGTGTTAGTGTTAGGGTTAGGGTTAGGGTTACGGTTAAGTTTAAGATTAGTGTTAGTTTTAGTGTGAGGGTTAGTATTAGTGTTAGTGTTCGTGTTCGTGTTCGTGTTCGTGTTAGGGTTAGGGTTAGGGTTAGTGTTAGTGTTAGTGTTAGGGTTAGTGTTAGTGTTAGGGTTAGGGTTAGGGTTATGGTTAAGTTTAAGGTTAGTGTTAGTTTTAGTGTGAGGGTTCGTATTAGTGCTAGTGTTAGGGTTAGGGTTAGTATTTGGGTTCGTGTTAGGGTTAGGGTTAATTTTAAGGTTAGTGTTAGTGTTAGTGTTAGTGTTAGGGTTAGTATTAGTGGTAGTGTTAGTGTTAGGGTTAGGGTTAGGTTTAGTGCTCTGGTTCGTGTTAGGGTTAGTGTTAGTGTTAGTGTTAGTGTTCGTGTTAGTGTTAGGGTTCGGGTTAGTATTAGGATTAGGATTAGTGTTAGGGTTAGGGTTAGTGCAGGGTTCGTGTTAGTGTTCGTGTTAGTATTAGGGTCAGTGTTAGTGTTAGTGTTAATGTTCGTGTTCGGGTTAGGGTTAAGGTTAGGGTTACGGTTCGGGTTAATGTTAGTGTTAGTGTTAGTGTTAGTGTTAGAGTTAGTGTTAAGTTTAAGGTTAGTGTTAGTGTTCGAGTTAGGGTTAGTATTAGGGTTAGTGTTAGTGTTAGTGTTAGTTTTCGGGTTAAGTTTAGTGTTAGTGTTAGTGTTAGTGTTAGTGTTAGGGCTAGTATTAGTGTTAGTTTAGTGTTAAGGTTAAGGTTAGTGTTCGTGTTAGGGTTAGTATTAGGGTTAGTATTAGTGTTAGTGTTAGTATTTGGGTTCGTGTTAGTGTTAGTGTTAGGTTCGGGTTAAGGTTAGTGTTAGTGTTAGGGCTAGTATTAGTGTTAGTGTTAGGGTTAGTGTTAGGGTTAGGGTTAGGGTTATGGTTAAGTTTAAGGTTAGTGTTAGTTTTAGTGTGAGGGTTAGTATTAGTGTTAGTGTTAGGGTTAGGGTTAGTATTTGGGTTCATGTTAGGGTTAGGGTTAGGGTTAGGGTTAATTTTAAGGTTAGTGTTAGTGTTAGTGTTAGTGTTAGTATTAGTGTTAGTGTTAGTGTTAGGGTTAGGGTTAGGTTTAGTGCTCTGCTTAGTGTTAGGGTTAGTGTTAGTGTTAGTGTTCGTGTTAGTGTTAGTGTTAGTGTTCGTGTTAGTGTTAGGGTTCGGGTTAGTATTAGGATTAGGATTAGTGTTAGGGTTAGGGTTAGTGCAGGGTTCGTGTTAGTGTTCGTGTTAGTATTAGGGTCAGTGTTTGTGTTAGTGTTAATGTTCGTGTTCGGGTTAGGGTTAAGGTTAGGGTTACGGTTCGGGTTAATGTTAGTGTTAGTGTTAGTGTTAGTGTCAGGGTTAAGGATTAGGTAAGTGTTCGGCATTTAGGGTTAGTGTTCGTGTTAGTGTTAGTGTTTAGGGTTAGGGTTAGTGTTAGTGTTAGTGCTAGTGTTAGGGTTCGTGTTAGGGTTAGGGTTAAGTTTAAGGTTAGTTTTAGTGTTAGAGTTAGTATTAGGGTTAGTGTTAGTGTTAGTGTTAGGGTTAGGGTTAGTATTCGGATTCGGGTTAGTATTAGGGTTAGTGTTAGTGTTAGCGTTAGGGTTAGGTTAAGGTTAGTTTTCGGGTTAGTGTTAGTGTTAGTGTTCGGGTTAGGGTTAGTGTTGGGTTTAGTGTTAGGGTTAGCGTTAGTATTAGGGTTAGTGTTAGGGTTAGTATTAGGGTTAGGGTTAGGGTTAGTGTTAGTATCAGGGTTAGGGTTAGGGTTAGGTTTAGTGTTAGTGTTCGTGATAGGGTTAGTGTTAGGGTTAGTGTTAGGTTTAGTGCTCTGGTTAGTGTTATGGTTAGTGTTAGTGTTAGTGTTAGGGTTGGGTTTAGTGTTAGTGTTAGTGTTTAGGGTTAGGGTTAGTGTTAGTGTTAGTGTTAGTGCTAGTGTTAGGGTTAGTGTTAGGGTTAGGTTTAGGGTTAAGTTTAAGGTTAGTGTTAGTGTTAGTGTTAGAGTTAGTATTAGGGTTATTGTTTGTGTTAGTGTTAGGGTTAGGGTTATTATTCGGATTAGAGTTAGTATTAGGGTTAGTGTTAGTGTTAGCGTTAGGGTTAGGTTAAGGTTAGTGTTCGGGTTAGTGTTAGTGTTAGTGTTGGTGTTAGTGTTCGTGTTCGGGTTAGGGTTAGTGTTAGTGTTAGTGTTAGGGTCAGGGTCAGTGTAGGGTTAGTGTTAGTGTTAGTGTTAGTATTAGGGTTAGTGTTAGTGTTAGGGTTAGTATTAGGGTTAGGGTTAGGGTTAGTATTCGTATTAGGGTTAGGGTTAGGTTTAGTTTTAGTGTTCGTGATCAGGTTAGTGTTAGGGTTAGTCTTAGGTTTAGTGTTCTGGTTAGTGTTAGGGTTAGGGTTAGGGTTAGGTTTAGTGTTAGTTTTCGTGATAGGGTTAGTGTTAGGGTTAGTGTTAGGTTTAGTGTTCTGGTTAGTGTTCGGGTTAGTGTTAGTGTCAGTGTTAGTGTTAGGGTTGGGTTTAGTGTTAGTGTTCGTGTTAGTGTTAGGGTTCGGGTTAGTATTAGGATTAGGATTAGTGTTAGGGTTAGGGTTAGTGTAGGGTTAGTATTAGTGTTAGTATTAGTGTTAGTGTTAGTGTTAATGTTCGTGTTAGGGTTAGGGTTAAGGTTAGGGTTAAGGTTCGGGTTAATGTTAGTGTTAGTGTTAGTGTTAGGGTTAAGGTTTAGGTTAGTGTTCGGCATTTAGGATTAGTGTTAGTGTTCGTGTTAGTTTTAGTGTTAGTGTTTGGGTTAAGGTTATGGTTAGGGTTAGGGTTAGGTTTAGGGTTAGGTTTAGGCTTCGGATTGGGGTTGGGCTTGGCGTTGGGTTTAGTGTTAGTGTTAGTAGTAGGGTTAGGGTTAGTGTTAGTGCTAGCATTCGTGTTAGTGTTAGTGTTAGGGTTAAGGTTTCGGTTATTGTTCGGCATTTAGGGTTAGTGTTAGTGTTAGTGTTAGTATTAGGGTTAGTGTTAGGGTTAGGGTTAGTATTAGGGTTAGTGTTAGTGTTAGTTTTCGGGTTAAGTTTAGTGTTAGTGTTAGTGTTAGTGTTAGTGTTAGGGCTAGTATTAGTGTTAGTGTTAGTGTTAAGGTTAAGGTTAGTGTTCGTGTTAGGGTTAGTATTAGGGTTAGTATTAGTGTTAGTGTTAGTATTTGGGTTAGTGTTAGTGTTAGTGTTAGGTTCGGGTTAAGGTTAGTGTTAGTGTTAGGGCTAGTATTAGTGTTAGTGTTAGGGTTAGTGTTAGGGTTATGGTTAGGGTTACGGTTAAGTTTAAGGTTAGTGTTAGTTTTAGTGTGAGGGTTAGTATTAGTGTTAGTGTTAGGGTTAGGGTTAGTATTTGGGTTCATGTTAGGGTTAGGGTTAGGGTTAGGGTTAATTTTAAGGTTAGTGTTAGTGTTAGTGTTAGTGTTAGTATTAGTGTTAGTGTTAGTGTTAGGGTTAGGGTTAGGTTTAGTGCTCTGCTTAGTGTTAGGGTTAGTGTTAGTGTTAGTGTTAGTGTTCGTGTTAGTGTTAGGGTTCGGGTTAGTATTAGGATTAGGATTAGTGTTAGGGTTAGGGTTAGTGCAGGGTTCGTGTTAGTGTTCGTGTTAGTATTAGGGTTAGTGTTTGTGTTAGTGTTAATGTTCGTGTTAGGGTTAGGGTTAAGGTTAGGGTTATGGTTCGGGTTAAATTTAGTGTTAGTGTTAGTGTCATGGTTAAGGATTAGGTAAGTGTTCGGCATTTAGGGTTAGTGTTAGTGTTTAGGGTTAGGGTTAGTGTTAGTGTTAGTGCTAGTGTTAGGGTTCGTGTTAGGGTTAGGGTTAGGATTAGGGTTAGTGTTAGGGTTAGTGTTAGTGTTAGCGTTAGGGTTAGGTTAAGGTTAGTTTTCGGGTTAGTGTTAGTGTTAGTGTTCGGGTTAGGGTTAGTGTTGGGTTTAGTGTTAGGGTTAGCGTTAGTGTTAGTGTTAGGGTTCGGGTTAGTATTAGGATTAGAATTCGTGTTAGGGTTAGGGTTCGAGTCGGGTTAGTGTTAGTGTTAGTGTTAGTATTAGGGTTAGTGTTAGGTTTAGTATTAGGGTTAGGGTTAGGGTTAGGGTTAGTGTTAGTATCAGGGTTAGGGTTAGGGTTAGGTTTAGTGTTAGTGTTCGTGATAGGGTTAGTGTTAGGGTTAGTGTTAGGTTTAGTGCTCTGGTTAGTGTTATGGTTAGTGTTAGTGTTAGTGTTAGGGTTGGGTTTAGTGTTAGTGTTAGTGTTTAGGGTTAGGGTTAGTGTTAGTGTTAGTGCTAGTGTTAGGGTTAGTGTTAGGGTTAGGGTTAGGATTAAGTTTAAGGTTAGTGTTAGTGTTAGTGTTAGAGTTAGTATTAGGGTTATTGTTTGTGTTAGTGTTAGGGTTAGGATTATTATTCGGATTAGGGTTAGTATTAGGGTTAGTGTTAGTGTTAGCGTTAGGGTTAGGTTAAGGTTAGTGTTAGTGTTAGTGTTAGTGTTAGTGTTAGTGTTAGTGTTAGTGTTAGTGTTCGTGTTCGGGTTAGTGTTAGTGTTAGTATTAGGGTTAGTGTTAGTGTTAGGGTTAGTATTAGGGTTAGGGTTAGGGTTAGTGTTAGGGTCAGGGTTAGTGTAGGGTTAGTGTTAGTGTTAGGGTTAGGGTTAGGGTTACGGTTAAGTTTAAGATTAGTGTTAGTTTTAGTGTGAGGGTTAGTATTAGTGTTAGTGTTTGTGTTCGTGTTCGTGTTCGTGTTAGGGTTAGGGTTAGTGTTAGTGTTAGTGTTAGGGTTAGTGTTAGTGTTAGGGTTAGGGTTAGGGTTATGGTTAAGTTTAAGGTTAGTGTTAGTTTTAGTGTGAGGGTTAGTATTAGTGTTAGTGTTAGGGTTAGGTTTAGTATTTGGGTTCGTGTTAGGGTTAGGGTTAATTTTAAGGTTAGTGTTAGTGTTAGTGTTAGTGTTAGGGTTAGTATTAGTGTTAGTGTTAGTGTTAGGGTTAGGGTTAGGTTTAGTGCTCTGGTTCGTGTTAGGGTTAGTGTTAGTGTTCGTGTTAGTGTTCGTGTTAGTGTTAGGGTTCGGGTTAGTATTAGGATTAGGATTAGTGTTAGGGTTAGGGTTAGTGCAGGGTTCGTGTTAGTGTTCGTGTTAGTATTAGGGTTAGTGTTAGTGTTAGTGTTAATGTTCGTGTTCGGGTTAGGGTTAAGGTTAGGGTTACGGTTCGGGTTAAAGTTAGTGTTAGTGTTAGTGTCAGGGTTAAGGATTAGGTAAGTGTTCGGCATTTAGGGTTAGTGTTCGTGTTAGTGTTAGTGTTTAGGGTTAGGGTTAGTGTTAGTGTTAGTGCTAGTGTTAGGGTTCGTGTTAGGGTTAGGGTTAAATTTAAGGTTAGTGTTAATGTTAGAGTTAGTATTAGGGTTAGTGTTAGTGTTAGTGTTAGGGTTAGGGTTAGTATTCGGATTCGGGTTAGTATTAGGGTTAGTGTTAGTGTTAGCGTTAGGGTTAGGTTAAGGTTACTTTTCGGGTTAGTGTTAGTGTTAGTGTTCGGGTTAGGGTTAGTGTTGGGTTTAGTGTTAGGGTTAGCGTTAGTATTAGGGTTAGTGTTAGGGTTAGTATTAGGGTTAGGGTTAGGGTTAGTGTTAGTATCAGGGTTAGGGTTAGGGTTAGGTTTAGTGTTAGTGTTCGTGATAGGGTTAGTGTTAGGGTTAGTGTTAGGTTTAGTGCTCTGGTTAGTGTTATGGTTAGTGTTAGTGTTAGTGTTAGGGTTGGGTTTAGGGTTAGTGTTAGTGTTAGTGTTTAGGGTTAGGGTTAGTGTTAGTGTTAGTGTAGTGTTAGGGTTAGTGTTAGGGTTTGGTTTAGGGTTAAGTTTAAGGTTAGTGTTAGTGTTAGTGTTAGAGTTAGTATTAGGGTTATTGTTTGTGTTAGTGTTAGGGTTAGGGTTATTATTCGGATTAGAGTTAGTATTAGGGTTAGTGTTAGTGTTAGCGTTAGGGTTAGGTTAAGGTTAGTGTTCGGGTTAGTGTTAGTGTTAGTGTTGGTGTTAGTGTTCGTGTTCGGGTTAGGGTTAGTGTTAGTGTTAGGGTCAGGGTTAGTGTAGGGTTAGTGTTAGTGTTAGTGTTAGTATTAGGGTTAGTGTTAGTGTTAGGGTTAGTATTAGGGTTAGGTTTAGGGTTAGTATTCGTATTAGGGTTAGGGTTAGGTTTAGTTTTAGTGTTCGTGATCGGGTTAGTGTTAGGGTTAGTCTTAGGTTTAGTGTTCTGGTTAGTGTTAGGGTTAGGGTTAGGGTTAGGTTTAGTGTTAGTTTTCGTGATAGGGTTAGTGTTAGGGTTAGTGTTAGGTTTAGTGTTCTGGTTAGTGTTCGGGTTAGTGTTAGTGTCAGTGTTAGTGTTAGTGTTGGGTTTAGTGTTCGTGTTCGTGTTAGTGTTAGGGTTCGGGTTAGTATTAGGATTAGGATTAGTGTTAGGGTTAGGGTTAGTGTAGGGTTAGTATTAGTGTTAGTATTAGTGTTAGTGTTAGTGTTAATGTTCGTGTTAGGGTTAGGGTTAAGGTTAGGGTTAAGGTTCGGGTTAATGTTAGTGTTAGTGTTAGTGTTAGGGTTAAGGTTTAGGTTAGTGTTCGGCATTTAGGATTAGTGTTAGTGTTCGTGTTAGTTTTAGTGTTAGTGTTTGGGTTAAGGTTATGGTTAGGGTTAGGGTTAGGTTTAGGGTTAGGTTTAGGCTTCGGGTTGGGGTTGGGCTTGGCGTTGGGTTTAGTGTTGGTGTTAGTAGTAGGGTTAGGGTTAGTGTTAGTGTTAGCATTCGTGTTAGTGTTAGTGTTAGGGTTAAGATTTCGGTTATTGTTCGGCATTTAGGGTTAGTGTTAGTGTTAGTGTTAGTATTAGGGTTCAGGTTATGGTTAGGGTTAGGGTTAGGTTTAGACTTAGGGTTAGGGTTTGGGTTAGGGTTAGTATTTGGGTTCGTGTTAGTGTTAGTGTTCGGGTTCGGGTTAAGCTTCGTGTTATTGTTAGTGTTCGTGTTAGGGCTAGTAGAAGTGTTAGTGTTAGTGTTAGGGTTAGGGTTAATGTTAGTGTTAGTGTTACGGTTAGTATTCGGGTTAGTATTATGGTTAGTGTTAGTTTTAGTGTTGGGGTTGGTATTAGGGTTAGGGTTCAGGTTAGTGTTAGTGTTCGGGTTCGGGTTAGGGTTAGGGTTAGGGTTATGGTTGGTGTTAGGGTTAGGGTTAGGATTATTATTAGGTTTAGGGTTAGTGTTAGTGTTCGGGTTAGTGTTGGGGTTAGCGTTCGTGTTAGTGTTAGTGTTAGGGTTAAGGTTTCGGTTATTGTTCGGCATTTAGGGTTAGTGTTAGTGTTAGTGTTAGTGTTTGGGTTCAGGTTATGGTTAGGTTTAGGGTTAGGTTTAGATTAGGGTTAGGGTTTGGGTTTGGATTAGTATTTGGGTTCGTGTTAGTGTTATTGTTCGGGTTCGGGTTAAGCTTAGTGTTATTGTTAGTGTTCGTGTTAGGGCTAGTAGTAGTGTTAGTGTTAGTGTTAGGGTTAGGGTTAAGGTTAGTGTTTGTGTTACGGATATTATTAGGGTTAGTATTATGGTTAGTGTTAGTTTTAGTGTTCGGGTTGGTATTAGGGTTAGGGTTAGGGTTCGGGTTAGTCTTAGTGTTCGGGTTAGGGTTAGGGTTATGGTTGGTGTTAGAGTTAGGGTTAGGGTTAGTATTAGGTTTAGGGTTAGTGTTAGTGTTTGGGTTAGTGTTGGGGTTAGGATTCGTGTTCGTGTTCGCGTTCGTGTTAGTGTTAGTGTTAGTGTTCGTGTTCGTGAAAGGCTTAGTGTTAGGGTTAGTTTTAGTGTTACTACTCGTGTTAGGGTTAGTGTTAGTGTTTGGGTTAGCGTTAGAGTTAGAGTTAGTGTTAGGGTTACGGTTAGGGTTAGGGTTAGGGTTAGGTTAGGGTTAGGGTTAGGTTTAGTGTTAGTGTTCGTGATAGGGTTAGTGTTAGGGTTAGTGTTAGGTTTCGAGTTCGGGTTCGTGTTAGTGTTCGTGTTAGTGTTAGGGTTCGGGTTAGTATTAGGATTACGATTAGTGTTAGGGTTAGGGTTAGTGCAGGGTTCGTGTTAGTGTTCGTGTTAGTATTAGGGTTAGTGTTAGTGTTCGTGTTAATGTTCGTGTTAGGGTTAGGGTTAAGGTTAGGGTTACGGTTCGGGTTAATGTTAGTGTTAGTGTTAGTGTTAGTGTCAGGGTTAAGGATTAGGTAAGTGTTCGGCATTTAGGGTTAGTGTTAGTGTTAGTGTTAGTGTTTAGGGTTAGGGTTAGTGTTAGTGTTAGTGCTAGTGTTTGGGTTAGTGTTCGGGTTAGGGTTAAGTTTAAGGTTAGTGTTAGTGTTAGTGTTAGAGTTAGTATTAGGGTTAGTGTTAGGGTTAGGGTTAGGGTTAGGGTTAGTGTAGGATTAGTGTTAGTGTTCGTGTTAGTATTAGGGTTAGTGTTAGTGTTACTGTTAATGTTCGTGTTAGGGTTAGGGTTAAGGTTAGGGTTAAGGTTCGGGTTAATGTTAGTGTTATTGTTAGTGTCAGGGTTAAGGTTTAGGTAAGTGTTCGGCATTTAGGGTTAGTGTTAGTGTTTAGGGTTAGTGTTAGAATTAGTGCTAGTGTTAGGGTTCGTGTTAGGGTTAGGGTTAAGTTTAAGGTTAGTGTTAGTGTTAGTGTTAGGGTTAGGGTTAGTATTCAGATTAGGGTTAGTATCAGGGTTAGTGTTAATGTTAGCGTTAGGGTTAGGTTAAGATTAGTTTTCGGGTTAGTGTTAGTGTTAGTGTTAGTGTTAGTTTTAGTGTTCGGGTTAGGGTTAGTGTTGGGTTTAGTGTTAGGGTTAGCGTTAGTGTTAGTGTTAGGGTTCGGGTTAGTATTAGGATTAGAATTCGTGTTAGGGTTAGGGTTAATGTAGGGTTAGTGTTAGTGTTAGTGTTAGTGTTAGTATTAGGGTTAGTGTTAGTGTTAGGGTTAGTATTAGGGTTAGGGTTAGGTTTAGTGTTAGTGTTCGTGATAGGGTTAGTGTTAGGGTTAGTGTTAGGTTTAGAGCTCTGGTTAGTGTTAGGGTTAGGGTTAGTGTTAGTGTTAGTGCTAGTGTTAGGGTTAGTGTTAGGGTTAGGGTTAGGGTTAAGTTTAAGGTTAGTGTTCGTGTTTGTGTTAGAGTTAGTATTAGGGTTATTGTTTGTGTTCGTGTTAGGGTTAGGGTTATTATTCGGATTAGGGTTAGTATTAGGGTTAGTGTTAGTGTTAGCGTTAGGGTTAGGTTAAGGTTAGTGTTCGGGTTAGTGTTAGTGTTAGTGTTAGTGTTAGTGTTCGTGTTCGGGTTAGGGTTAGTGTTAGGGTTAGGGTTAGTGTAGGGTTAGTGTTAGTGTTAGTGTTAGTATTAGGGTTAGTGTTAGTGTTAGGGTTAGTATTAGGGTTAGGGTTAGGGTTAGTGTTCGTATTAGGGTTAGGGTTCGGGTTAGGTTTAGTGTTAGTGTTCGTGATAGGGTTAGTGTTAGGGTTAGTGTTAGGTTTAGTGTTCTGGTTAGTGTTCGGGTTAGGGTTAGGATTAGGGTTAGATTAAGGTTAGTGTTCTGGTTAGTGTTAGTGTTAGTGTTAGTGTTCGTGTTCGTGTTCGGGTTAGGGTTAGTGTTAGGGTTAGGGTTAGTGTCGGGTTAGTGTTAGTGTTAGTGTTAGTATTAGGGTTAGTGTTAGTGTTAGGGTTAGTATTAGGGTTAGGATTAGGGTTAGTGTTCGTATTAGGGTTAGGGTTAGGGTTAGGGTTAGGTTTAGTGTTAGTGTTCGTGATAGGGTTAGTGTTAGGGTTAGGGTTAGGTTTATTGTTCTGGTTAGTGTTAGGGTTAGTGTTAGTGTCAGTGTTAGTGTTAGGGTTGGGTTTGGTGTTAGGGTTAGGGTTAGGGTTAGGGTTAGGGTTAGGGTTCCGGTTAGGGTTAGGGTTAGGGTTAGGGTTAGGGTTAGGGTTAGTGTAGGGTTAGTGTTAGTGTTAGTGTTAGTGTTAATGTTCGTGTTAGGGTTAAGGTTTAGGTTCGTGTTCGGCATTTAGGATTAGTGTTAGTGTTCGTGTTAGTTTTAGTGTTAGTGTTAGTGTTTGGGTTAAGGTTATGGTTAGGGTTAGGGTTAGGTTTAGGGTTAGGTTTAGGCTTCGGGTTGGGGTTGGGCTTGGCGTTGGGTTTAGTGTTAGTGTTAGTGTTATTGGTAGTGTTAGGGTTAGTGTTAGTGTTAGCGTTCGTGTTAGTGTTAGTGTTAGGGTTAAGGTTTCGGTTATTGTTCGGCATTTTGGGTTAGTGTTAGTGTTAGTGTTAGTGTTTGGGTTCAGGTTATGGTTAGGGTTAGGATTAGGTTTAGACTTAGGGTTAGGGTTTGGGTTAGGGTTGGGGTTAGGGTTAGTATTTGGGTTCGTGTTAGTGTTAGTGTGCGGGTTCGGGTTAAGCTTAGTGTTAGTGTTAGTGTTCGTGTTAGGGCTAGTAGTAATGTTAGTGTTAGTGTTAGGGTTAGGGTTAAGGTTAGTGTTATTGTTACGGTTAGTATTAGGGTTAGTATTATGGTTAGTGTTAGTTTTAGTGTTCGGGTTGGTATTGGGGTTAGGGTTGGGGTTCGGGTTAGTGTTAGTGTTCGGGTTAGGGTTAGGGTTAGGGTTGTGGTTGGTGTTAGGGTTAGGGTTAGGGTTAGTATTAGGGTTAGGGTTAGCGTTAGTGTTAGTGTTAGTGTTAGTGTTGGGGTTAGGATTCGTGTTCGTGTTCGCGTTCGCGTTCCTGTTAGTGTTAGTGTTAGTGTTAGTGTTAGTGTTCGTGTTCGTGAAAGGCTTAGTGTTAGGGTTAGTTTTAGTGTTACTGCTAGTGTTAGGGTTAGTGTTTGGGTTAGTGTTAGAGTTAGAGTTAGTGTTAGGGTTACGGTTAGAGTTAGAGTTAGAGTTAGGGTTAAGGTTAGTGTTAGTGTTAGTGTTAGTGTTATTGTTAGTGTTAGGGTTCGGGTTTGTATTAGGATTCGGGTTAGTGTTAGGGTTAGGGTTCGGGTTCGTATTAGGATTAGGATTAGTGTTAGGGTTAGGGTTAGTGTAGGGTTAGTGTTAGTGTTACTGTTGTTGTTATTGTTAGTGTTAGTGTTAGGGTTAGGGTTCGTATTAGGATTAGTGTCAGTATTCGGGTTCGTGTTAGGGTTCGGGTTAGTGTTAGTGTTAGTGTTAGGGTTAGTGTTAGTGTTCGGGTTAGTATTAGGATTAGGTTTAGTATTCGGGTTAGTGTTTGTGTTAGCGTTAGGGTTAGGTTAAGATTAGTTTTCGGGTTAGTGTTAGTGTTAGTGTTAGTGTTAGTTTTAGTATTCGGGTTAGGGTTAGTGTTGGGTTTAGTGTTAGGGTTAGCGTTAGTGTTAGTGTTAGGGTTCGGGTTAGTATTAGGATTAGAATTCGTGTTAGGGTTAGGGTTAGTGTAGGGTTAGTGTTAGTGTTAGTGTTAGTGTTAGTATTAGGGTTAGTGTTAGGGTTAGTATTAGGCTTAGGGTTAGGTTTAGTGTTAGTGTTCGTGATAGGGTTAGTGTTAGGGTTAGTGTTAGGTTTAGTGCTCTGGTTAGTGTTAGTATTAGGGTTAGTGTTAGTGTTAGCGTTAGGGTTAGGTTCAGGTTAGTGTTAGTGTTAGTGTTAGTGTTAGTGTTCGTGTTCGGGTTAGGGTTAGTGTTAGGGTTAGGGTTAGTGTAGGGTTAGTGTTAGTGTTAGTGTTAGTATTAGGGTTAGTGTTAGTGTTAGGGTTAGTATTAGGGTTAGGGTTAGGGTTAGTGTTCGTATTAGGGTTAGGTTTAGTGTTAGTGTTCGTGATAGGGTTAGTGTTAGGGTTAGTGTTAGGTTTAGTGTTCTGGTTAGTGTTCGGGTTAGGGTTAGCGTTAGATTAAGGTTAGTGTTCTGGTTAGTGTTAGTGTTAGTGTTCGTGTTCGGGTTAGGGTTAGTGTTAGGGTTAGGGTTAGTGTCGGGTTAGTGTTAGTGTTAGTGTTAGTATTAGGGTTAGTGTTAGTGTTAGGGTTAGTATTAGGGTTAGGATTAGGGTTAGTGTTCGTATTAGGGTTAGGGTTAGGGTTAGGTTTAGTGTTAGTGTTCGTGATAGGATTAGGGTTAGGGTTAGGGTTAGGGTTAGGGTTAGGGTTAGTGTTAGTGTTAGGGTTAGTATTAGGGTTAGGATTAGGGTTAGTGTTCGTATTAGGGTTAGGGTTAGGGTTAAGGTTAGGTTTAGTGTTAGTGTTCGTGATAGGATTAGTGTTAGGGTTAGGGTTAGGTTTATTGTTCTGGTTAGTGTTAGGGTTAGTGTTAGTGTCAGTGTTAGTGTTAGGGTTGGGTTTGGTGTTAGTGTTCGTGTTAGTGTTAGGGTTCGGGTTAGTATTAGGATTAGGATTAGGATTAGTGTTAGGGTTAGGGTTAGTGTAGGGTTAGTGTTAGTGTTAGTGTTAATGTTCGTGTTAGGGTTAGGGTTAAGGTTAGGGTTAAGGTTCGGGTTAATGTTAGTGTTAGTGTTCGTGTTAGGGTTAAGGTTTAGGTTAGTGTTCGGCATTTAGGATTAGTGTTAGTGTTCGTGTTAGTTTTAGTGTTAGTGTTCGTGTTAGTGTTTGGGTTAAGGTTATGGTTAGGGTTAGGGTTAGGTTTAGGGTTAGGTTTAGGCTTCGGGTTGGGGTGGGGCTTGGCGTTGGGTTTAGTGTTAGTGTTATTGGTAGTGTTAGGGTTAGTGTTAGTGTTAGCGTTCGTGTTAGTGTTAGTGTTAGGGTTAAGGTTTCGGTTATTGTTCGGCATTTTGGGTTAGTGTTAGTGTTAGTGTTAGTGTTAGTGTTTGGGTTCAGGTTATGGTTAGGGTTAGGATTAGGTTTAGACTAAGGGTTAGGGTTTGGGTTAGGGTTGGGGTTAGGGTTAGTATTTGGGTTCGTGTTAGTGTTAGTGTTCGGGTTCGGGTTAAGCTTAGTGTTAGTGTTCGGGTTCGGGTTAAGCTTAGTGTTAGTGTTAGTGTTCGTGTTAGGGCTTGTTAGCGTTAGTGTTTTCTTAGAAGAATCACTCAACACTCAGAGTCGGTTCCAATGCCTGGCGGCATTTAATAACGCTCAGCGGGGAGGAAACACACTGGACCGTATCCAGGTTTCTCTCCACAGAACAAAGAGTTACATGTACCTTTATATGTTTCACAACAGTTACAAAACAGTTTACTACAGTTACACAGCCCATCACGGCTGGACACAAGCCAATCACAACGATTATAGATTATATATAGGTTCTTTTAACCCAATAGAATTCTCCTAGTATCCAGGGAACCATATGTTCGGTTATTGTCAGCTTGGGCTGATCGATGGCTTTATAGGTTCTCTCCCTAGTTCTTTCATCTGGGAGAAATAATTGGTATATAGCCTTGTTTACAGCAAATGGTTTCCCTCTTATCTTTCTTCCTGGGGAATTAATTGGTTTATGGCCTTGTTCACAGGAGATGGTTTCCTTCTTATCTCTGTCTTCCCAGGCATTCCTACAGTGGGCCTCACAGGGTTATTGCTCGGTCAGTGAACGTTCAACAGTTCACAGTTTGACTACCTGATTTCCCATAATGCCTGGGCAGCCATTTTATGTGTGTGTCCATTTAAGCTTATGTGAGTTTTAAATATTCAGCAGGTGCCTAATGCCTAAGTCTATATATATATTTCTACTCTCTACAACAATTCCCCCTTTCGGTAAAGGGACTAGTCCTAGTCCCCTTTTAACCAAAATACTGCCTTTATCTGATATTTGTGCACGGCCCGGTACTCCTTGCCTCAACGTGCTGGCCAGTCACGCGGTTTCAGGAGTTCCGGTTGCTTAAATCAAATTAACAAAGGCTAGCTCCTCCCGTCCCCTTATCAAACAGGCCTGTTTAATATCCAGGGAACGGTGATTAGTCCGTTTCCGCCGTTTGTGGCGCCTGCATACCTGGCAGGCCATCACGCCCCATGTTATTGTTAAGATTAATTGTATTCCGACCAGTGTGTGTGAAATAATTCGGATCCATGGGTGGATGTTCACATTTATTCCCCAGTCCCAGACCTTTCTCCACCAACTCTGACTTTGTAAGTCTACCTCGGTATCTTCTTTGATTTTAGTTTGTAGCTGGTGATAGAGTTTTACAGATTGACCCACTCTGAGCCTCAACTCCCGTAATACTTCGGTTAGATGTGGGATAGGGACCTGCTCTGGCTCGTCATAATCCTGCAAATGATCATGGAGCTGATCAGTTACTTCAATAACTTCGGACTTCCGGCGCCTAACCTGGGTGATATGCGCTTGCCCGATCGCGACAGGTCGTAGTGGTGTAAAGCAAAAGTTTGGCTGCGGTATAGGGCACTGCAGGTCATTATACTGGTATGAACGCTCAGTAGTAGAGACGCAGTATCTTCCCCTCCCTCCGTAGCCTGCCCTCGCGAAGTGCATGTGTGCGGGCACTATTTCTAGTACACACCCGTTGGTTCGGTTAAACCCGCACTCGTCTAGTTCCCCTCGGCCCACCGGGTGAGGGCATACTGTGATTTCCCCCCTTTGCTTGCAATCTGCTAGGGAAATCCCAGTAAGTATGTTGTTTCGACGAACGGCAGAGGTGGAGGTCAGGTAGTAGCGTATGGAGACATTTTCCCGTATTACTCCGATATTCTCTAGTTGGTATAAGGGGAACGGCCCTGAGTCCGGCGTTGCTATGGGGATCAACAGGACTATCCCTATCCCGGTAGTCCTACCCATCTGGCAATCTGGAATCGCGGGGTATACTCGGGTCAGTCCCTTCAGAGTACAATTATCCAGTGTCCCCCTTTGGTTCGCCAACTGAGCCAAATGTGAACTGTCTATCCAATCGGGTACTTCCCCGCGTTGGATCTGGTCGAGGTTGTGGCGGATCTGTCCCACCATCCACAGACCATAAGCATGACAGAGTTGCCCCTGTCTTT
The DNA here is from genome assembly GCF_044704955.1 of Pristiophorus japonicus. Lineage (NCBI taxonomy): Eukaryota > Metazoa > Chordata > Chondrichthyes > Pristiophoridae > Pristiophorus > Pristiophorus japonicus. The sequence goes on along the minus strand of NC_091980.1, from coordinate 150,881,136 downwards.
GCTTTATTGTATCTTCTTGTTCTCTATCAATGAGGTGATTGATGGTTTTAGCGTGAGCTTCCAGGACTGAGATGCCATCCAACTGGATTTCGGCACCCTCCTTTCCTAGGTTGGCCTGGTCTTCCTGGTTTTGCTCCACCCTCTCCAATAACCCCTTCATCACCCCTTTAAGCTGTTCTACCCTCTCATTTAGCCCTTGTATGTCTATCGAGTTCACTACGGAGGTTCCTGTATTGAAAACGGTAGCAACATCATTTACTATTTCCCTCTTCACCCTGGGTGCTAACCCCTGTCCCCGGAACTTACTGGCACCCATGGCATCGGCAGCCTGCTGCATTACGACTTTACTTAATACATTGTACATCTTCCTTGACTGTTCGGTACAATATTCCGGCATCTGGATGCCTGAAATATTGATCAGAACAGGCACAATTTCATGTTTAACATTATCATACAATAATTCCCCTTCGTTGTACATTGCAATCCCATTTTCTGGTCCCTTAGTAGTTATGGGACAAGGCAGTTCTTCGGGCAATGTAGTGATTCTTATGGGGCGCGGTGTCGGAGGGGGTGAGAAACATACATACAATTATATTGCAGCCGCCCCCGCCTCCTCGTAATACCCACACAGCCCCATTCCCTTCTTGCGGATGACCGATTGCTGGGATTGTCCCGGAGGCGCGCAAATTATGCCGAAAGTACATTCATCAGGCCCTTTGACATCCCTCCGTTTAATGCATCTGCTCCTTATACCCGTGGAGCACTGTACACATACTCTTATTCTTATTAGGATTCTTATTAGGATTCACTTGTAACCATGCATTAAAATAAGTCCTGTCCTTGCTCCAGTCCTTGGCTGCTGGGATGCACATTCCGTCCGTTAAATTAAACAAGACTCCATAGTTCATATAGTTGTTTATTTCCAGCGTGCTCTGCTGTCCGTCGGTGTTGCCCAGGATACGTGCATGTCGCAGGGCTATCCATATTACGAGTAGCGCCTTTCGTATTCCCATTCCGGTAAGTATTATCTGTAATTTTAAACAGACGGCCTGGTCGTCACCAGGGGTTAAGTTTTTTTGCTCTACGAGTGTCCCTGTCACCCTGCAAAATCAGAAGGACAAGGTTATAATCGAACCATTTCGAGCTGAATCTGTAGGGCGTGCGCCCGTGTCTTTACCCACTTAAATATTACCCAAACTCCTATTATGACCAAGGCCAAAGCTATTCCTCCAAACATCGCTGTCTGCTTTACCGTTAGGTTGGGTTTGTGGACTACACCTACCCACCGTGGGGTACATTGGCTCTATTGCCAGAGGTGATGGTGCTATGGCTGCGCACTGCACTATCCGTCTAGACCCGTTATCTCTTCCAGCCTGTTTATCTTAGCTTTTAACTCTTCAATTTGTTTTATTGAGTATCTATTTCTTTATTGTATCAGGCAAGTATTATTACATAAGCTAGTTCTGTTTTTATTTTTGTTTCCTCTGTTAGGTGAGTCTTTTTTTTTCCTATTAAGAAATCCAAATTAATAATGTTCAGTATAAAACGGCTGTCAATGGAAAGGGTTAACTCCTTTCCAGGTTTGTAAGAAGACCTGATGTCATTACGTGACTTCACGTAATCATCTGAAAAAAAAAAGTCTTTGTGCCTTCAAAACTGGCTTCGAAATTAGGAATCCGTTAAACAGCATAAATCATTAGAGTAAACTCCAATGTTTTCTTAACTTCTAATTCAAGTACTTGCCAAAGAATTTTTTTTAAAAATTGTTTTAAAACAAGACCACACATACAATAGCAATTTTGTTTACTGAAATTCAATTCTGTTTTTTTTTTATTTCTCTCTTTCTCCTCGTTATCTTCAAAACCCTCCTGCTTGTTTAGACTGTTCGGGACATTTTGGAAATCTTTTCAAACTGCATTGAAACTTTTTCATAATTGAAAATTCGAATCCATGCAGAGTGTTTTTTTTACTTATTCCAATTTTTTTTTCTCTTCTAATTAAACCAATATCTTTTTCACAGCAAACATCAACTAGTATTTAGTAAGTTATGTCTTTTTCCATTTAGTCTGTTACATCTTTTTTTTTCTTTCTTCAAATTAGGTTTTGTATTTTACACGGAGGGTTCGTAACTCCATAAAGTTGTTAATTTAAAATCATTTGTTTACTTTCAAAGTGGCGTTTTTATCTTTTTCTTTTTCTCCATAACTGGAATGGAGTCCAGCTTTTGAGTGCTGCCTTTCGTTATCTCAAAATGCTCCAGTTTCAAAGTCGTTACTAAAGCTTGCTGTTTTTAACATTTTCCAAAAGTTCCTTTTACACCTTCGCAGATAGCTCGACACTTGCCCAGGAGTTTGACCTGATCAGATTTAATTTAATCTTTTACTTTTTTTTTTAAAATCCACCTCAGTATTTCCTGTGCCTTCTCTGAATATCTCAAAATCCCAATTCAAATGTTGTAATTTCAATCTTTATTTAAAACTTTTTTTTTAGAAGCTCTTTTTTTTTAAAGCATTCTTTATCTCATTCCGAGACTAAATTTATGTCTTTCAACCCAATCAATCATTGCATGTTTTCTTTCGGCAAGTAAGTGAGCATGTCAAATAAATATTTTGCTCAACAAACCTATTCTTTATTTGTTTATTTTCCTAGCTCCGTAACTTATCATCCGAATAAATCCACACCTGCGTTTCGAACTTAAATTTCTTAAAACTTCCCACATACAGGACAACATTACAAAGGGTTAAAAAAAGACTTTCACTCTGTTTCTAAAATAAACAGACACTTGCATTCCTCTTCCAACCAGGCTTTCGGAACATGAAAACATAAAAAATTCATTCTGCAGTCAAAAATCACACAGACACTTCTCACTCAACGATCAGACATTTACAACAGTCTCTCTTCTTGTTTTGGCCGGCTCTATTTTTGGATCCATGACCTTTCAGGGAATTCGTAGTTTTATCTAAATAATTCCTCACATAACTAGTTCCTGAGGATTCCACCCTGCTTTAATCATTTTTTCAATTCGCTTCTTTTGTTTTTCCGCCAGGTGGCGGGTAAGCGACCCTTCTGGTCCCCACTCGAGTTTACTTGTTTTCATGGCCATTCCTGGGTAGGACTAGTACCGTTAGGAATCTACTCTCAGAGGTCCGCTTTCTTTCTAGCGCGACTTGTAGTAAACTGTCTCTTGGCTACTGTCAGGTCACAAGTTCTGCTGTTACACAAACTTATACAATTCTTAAAAACGCATTTAAGCAATTCCCGCAGTGCTCTACGTATCCTTAACGACTACCTACCACCGCTCAGCCCGTTGGTCCGACCCTGTTCACAGGTTTGGATTCCATTAGCCGCTGTACACCGCTTGGTTCTACCCCGGGGTATTTCAAATTACACTACTGGGTCCGGAAAATGTCTCTCGGTATCACGATCCCACGGTCTAAGTGTGTTCCCTACGCCTACTTGGTTCCTGGCCGTCACGTGGGACAAAAGTCCTCTTAATTCAGGCTCAGGCTAGGCATTTGAGATATTAGACCGCCTCCTCATGTCGATCAACCAGCTTCCACCTTCCGCACCCTTTATACTTAAAAATTGTTTTTTATACTCACCCGGGTTTTTTCCAAGGGCGTCCAGCGACTCTGGGAAATCCTGCCGACTACGCCATTGTTAGCGTTAGTGTTTTCTTAGAAGAATCACTCAACACTCAGAGTCGGTTGCAATGCCTGGCGGCATTTAATAATGCTCAGCGGGGAGGAAACACACAGGACCGTATCCAGGTTTCTCTCCACAGAACAAAGAGTTACATGTACCTTTATATGTTTCACAACAGTTACAAAACAGTTTACTACAGTTACACAGCCCATCACGGCTGGACACAAGCCAATCACAATGATTATAGATTACATATAGGTTCTTTTAACCCAATAGAATTCTCCTAGTATCCAGGGAACCATATGTTCGGTTATTGTCAGCTTGGGCTGATCGATGGCTTTATAGGTTCTCTCCCTAGTTCTTTCATCTGGGAGAAATAATTGGTATATAGCCTTGTTTACAGCAAATGGTTTCCCTCTTATCTTTCTTCCTGGGGAATTAATTGGTTTATGGCCTTGTTCACAGGAGATGGTTTCCTTCTTATCTCTGTCTTCCCAGGCATTCCTACAGTGGGCCTCACAGGGTTATTGCTCGGTCAGTGAACGTTCAACAGTTCACAGTTTGACTACCTGATTTCCCATAATGCCTGGGCAGCCATTTTATGTGTGTGTCCATTTAAGCTTATGTGAGTTTTAAATATCCAGCACATGCCTAATGCCTAAGTCTATATATATATTTCTACTCTCTACAACAGGGCTAGTAGTAGTGTTAGTGTTAGTGTTAGGGTTAGGGTTAAGGTTAGTGTTAGAGTTACGGTTAGTATTAGGGTTAGTATTATGGTTAGTGTTAGTTTTAGTGTTCGGGTTGGTATTGGGGTTAGGGTTGGGGTTCGGGTTAGTGTTAGTGTTCGGGTTAGGGTTAGGGTTAGGGTTAGGGTTGTGGTTGGTGTTAGGGTTAGGGTTAGGGTTAGTATTAGGGTTAGCGTTAGTGTTAGTGTTAGGGTTCGGGTTAGTATTAGGATTAGAATTCGTGTTAGGGTTAGGGTTAGTGTAGGGTTAGTGTTAGTGTTAGTGTTAGTGTTAGTATTAGGGTTAGTGTTAGTGTTAGGGTTAGTATTAGGGTTAGGGTTAGGTTTAGTGTTAGTGTTCGTGATAGGGTTAGTGTTAGGGTTAGTGTTAGGTTTAGTGCTCTGGTTAGTGTTAGGGTTAGGGTTAGTGTTAGTGTTAGTGCTAGTGTTAGGGTTAGTGTTAGGGTTAGGGTTAGGGTTAAGTTTAAGGTTAGTGTTCGTGTTTGTGTTAGAGTTAGTATTAGGGTTATTGTTTGTGTTCGTGTTAGGGTTAGGGTTATTATTCGGATTAGGGTTAGTATTAGGGTTAGTGTTAGTGTTCGGGTTAGGGTTAGTGTTAGGGTTAGGGTTAGTGTAGGGTTAGTGTTAGTGTTAGTGTTAGTATTAGGGTTAGTGTTAGTGTTACGGTTAGTATTAGGGTTAGGGTTAGGGTTAGTGTTCGTATTAGGGTTAGGGTTAGGGTTAGGTTTAGTGTTAGTGTTCATGATAGGGTTAGTGTTAGGGTTAGTGTTAGGTTTAGTGTTCTGGTTAGTGTTCAGGTTAGGGTTAGGGTTAGGGTTAGATTAAGGTTAGTGTTCTGGTTAGTGTTAGTGTTAGTGTTCGTGTTCGGGTTAGGGTTAGTGTTAGGGTTCGGGTTAGTGTCGGGTTAGTGTTAGTGTTAGTGTTAGTATTAGGGTTAGTGTTAGTGTTAGGGTTAGTATTAGGGTTAGGATTAGGGTTAGTGTTCGTATTAGGGTTAGGGTTAGGGTTAGGTTTAGTGTTAGTGTTCGTGATAGGGTTAGTGTTAGGGTTCGGGTTAGGTTTATTGTTCTGGTTAGTGTTAGGGTTAGTGTTAGTGTCAGTGTTAGTGTTAGGGTTGGGTTTGGTGTTAGTGTTCGTGTTAGTGTTAGGGTTCGGGTTAGTATTAGGATTAGGATTAGTGTTAGGGTTAGGGTTAGTGTAGGGTTAGTGTTAGTGTTAGTGTTAATGTTCGTGTTAGGGTTAGGGTTAAGGTTAGGGTTAAGGTTCGGGTTAATGTTAGTGTTAGTGTTAGTGTTAGGGTTAAGGTTTAGGTTAGTGTTCGGCATTTAGGATTAGTGTTAGTGTTCGTGTTAGTTTTAGTGTTAGTGTTAGTGTTAGTGTTTGGGTTAAGGTTATGGTTAGGGTTAGGGTTAGGTTTAAGGTTAGGTTTAGGCTTCGGGTTGGGGTTGGGCTTGGCGTTGGGTTTTGTGTTAGTGTTAGTGTTATTGGTAGTGTTAGGGTTAGTGTTAGTGTTGGCGTTCGTGTTAGTGTTAGTGTTAGGGTTAAGGTTTCGGTTATTGTTCGGCATTTTGGGTTAGTGTTAGTGTTAGTGTTAGTGTTTGGGTTCAGGTTATGGTTAGGGTTAGGATTAGGTTTAGACTTAGGGTTAGGGTTTGGGTTAGGGTTGGGGTTAGGGTTAGTATTTGGGTTCGTGTTAGTGTTAGTGTTCGGGTTCGGGTTAAGCTTAGTGTTAGTGTTAGTGTTCGTGTTAGGGCTAGTAGTAATGTTAGTGTTAGTGTTAGGGTTAGGGTTAAGGTTAGTGTTAGTGTTACGGTTAGTATTAGGGTTAGTATTATGGTTAGTGTTAGTTTTAGTGTTCGGGTTGGTATTAGGGTTAGGGTTAGGGTTCGGGTTAGTGTTAGTGTTCGGGTTAGGGTTAGGGTTAGGGTTAGGGTTGTGGTTGGTGTTAGGGTTAGGGTTAGGGTTAGTATTAGGGTTAGGGTTAGTGTTAGTGTTTGGGTTAGTGTTGGGGTTAGGATTCATGTTCGTGTTCGCGTTCGCGTTCGTGTTAGTGTTAGTGTTAGTGTTAGTGTTCGTGTTCGTGAAAGGCTTAGTGTTAGGGTTAGTTTTAGTGTTACTGCTAATGTTAGGGTTAGTGTTTGGGTTAGCGTTAGAGTTAGAGTTAGTATTAGGGTTACGGTTAGAGTTAGAGTTAGAGTTAGGGTTAGTGTTAGTGTTAGTGTTAGTGTTAGTGTTAGTGTTAGTGTTAGTGTTATTGTTAGTGTTAGGGTTAGGGTTCGGGTTCGTATTAGGATTAGGATTAGTGTTAGGGTTAGGGTTAGTGTAGGGTTAGTGTTAGTGTTACTGTTGTTGTTATTGTTAGTGTGAGTGTTAGGGTTAGGGTTAGTATTAGGATTAGTGTTAGTATTCGGGTTCGTGTTAGGGTTCGGGTTAGTGTTAGTGTTAGTGTTAGGGTTAGTGTTAGTGTTCGGGTTAGTATTAGGATTAGGTTTAGTATTCGGGTTAGTGTTTGTGTTAGCGTTAGGGTTAGGTTAAGATTAGTTTTCGGGTTAGTGTTAGTGTTAGTGTTAGTGTTAGTTTTAGTGTTCGGGTTAGGGTTAGTGTTGGGTTTAGTGTTAGGGTTAGCGTTAGTGTTAGTGTTAGGGTTCGGGTTAGTATTAGGATTAGAATTCGTGTTAGGGTTAGGGTTAGTGTAGGGTTAGTGTTAGTGTTAGTGTTAGTGTTAGTATTAGGGTTAGTGTTAGTGTTAGGGTTAGTACTAGGGTTAGGGTTAGGTTTAGTGTTAGTGTTCGTGATAGGGTTAGTGTTAGGGTTAGTGTTAGGTTTAGTGCTCTGGTTAGTGTTAGGGTTAGGGTTAGTGTTAGTGTTAGTGCTAGTGTTAGGGTTAGGGTTAGGGTTAGGGTTAAGTTTAAGGTTAGTGTTCGTGTTTGTGTTAGAGTTAGTATTAGGGTTATTGTTTGTGTTCGTGTTAGGGTTAGGGTTAGGGTTATTATTCGGATTAGGGTTAGTGTTCGGGTTAGTGTTAGTGTTAGTGTTAGTGTTCGTGTTCGGGTTAGGGTTAGTGTTAGGGTTAGGGTTAGTGTAGGGTTAGTGTTAGTGTTAGTGTTAGTATTAGGGTTAGTGTTAGTGTTAGGGTTAGTATTAGGGTTAGGGTTAGGGTTAGTGTTCGTATTAGGGTTAGGTTTAGTGTTAGTGTTCGTGATAGGGTTAGTGTTAGGGTTAGTGTTAGGTTTAGTGTTCTGGTTAGCGTTCGGGTTAGGGTTAGGGTTAGGGTTAGATTAAGGTTAGTGTTCTGGTTAGTGTTAGTGTTAGTGTTAGTGTTCGTGTTCGGGTTAGGGTTATGTTAGGGTTAGGGTTAGTGTCGGGTTAGTGTTAGTGTTAGTGTTAGTATTAGGGTTAGTTTTAGTGTTAGGGTTAGTATTAGGGTTAGGATTAGGGTTAGTGTTCGTATTAGGGTTAGGGTTAGGGTTAGGTTTAGTGTTAGTGTTCGTGATAGGATTAGTGTTAGGGTTAGGGTTGGTTTATTGTTCTGGTTAGTGTTAGGGTTAGTGTTAGTGTCAGTGTTAGTGTTAGGGTTGGGTTTGGTGTTAGTGTTCGTGTTAGTGTTAGGGTTCGGGTTAGTATTAGGATTAGGATTAGTGTTAGGGTTAGGGTTAGTGTAGGGTTAGTGTTAGTGTTAGTGTTAGTGTTAATGTTCGTGTTAGGGTTAGGGTTAAGGTTAGGGTTAAGGTTCGGGTTAATGTTAGTGTTAGTGTTAGTGTTAGGGTTAAGGTTTAGGTTAGTGTTCGGCATTTAGGATTAGTGTTAGTGTTCGTGTTAGTTTTAGTGTTAGTGTTAGTGTTAGTGTTAGTGTTAGTGTTTGGGTTAAGGTTATGGTTAGGGTTAGGGTTAGGTTTAGGGTTAGGTTTAGGCTTCGGGTTGGGGTTGGGCTTGGCGTTGGGTTTAGTGTTAGTGTTAGTGTTATTGGTAGTGTTAGGGTTAGTGTTAGTGTTAGCGTTCGTGTTAGTGTTAGTGTTAGGGTTAAGGTTTCGGTTATTGTTCGGCATTTTGGGTTAGTGTTAGTGTTAGTGTTAGTGTTAGTGTTTGGGTTCAGGTTATGGTTAGGGTTAGGATTAGGTTTAGACTTAGGGTTAGGGTTTGGGTTAGGGTTGGGGTTAGGGTTAGTATTTGGGTTCGTGTTAGTGTTAGTGTTCGGGTTCGGGTTAAGCTTAGTGTTAGTGTTAGTGTTCGTGTTAGGGCTAGTAGTAATGTTAGTGTTAGTGTTAGGGTTAGGGTTAAGGTTCGTGTTAGTGTTACGGTTAGTATTAGGGTTAGTATTATGGTTAGTGTTAGTTTTAGTGTTCGGGTTGGTATTAGGGTTAGGGTTAGGGTTCGGGTTAGTGTTAGTGTTCGGGTTAGGGTTAGGGTTAGGGTTAGGGTTGTGGTTGGTGTTAGGGTTAGGGTTAGGGTTAGTATTAGGGTTAGGGTTAGTGTTAGTGTTTGGGTTAGTGTTGGGGTTAGGATTCGTGTTCGTGTTCGCGTTCGCGTTCGTGTTAGTGTTAGTGTTAGTGTTCGTGTTCGTGAAAGGCTTAGTGTTAGGGTTAGTTTTAGTGTTACTGCTAGTGTTAGGGTTAGTGTTTGGGTTAGCGTTAGAGTTAGAGTTAGTGTTAGGGTTACGGTTAGAGTTAGAGTTAGAGTTAGGGTTAGGGTTAGTGTTAGTGTTAGTGTTAGTGTTATTGTTAGTGTTAGGGTTCGGGTTAGTGTTAGGGTTCGGGTTTGTATTAGGATTCGGGTTAGTGTTAGGGTTAGGGTTCGGGTTAGTATTAGGATTAGGATTAGTGTTAGGGTTAGGGTTAGTGTAGGGTTAGTGTTAGTGTTACTGTTGTTGTTATTGTTAGTGTTAGTGTTAGGGTTAGGGTTAGTATTAGGATTAGTGTTAGTATTTGGGTTCGTGTTAGGGTTCGGGTTAGTGTTAGTGTTAGTGTTAGTGTTAGGGTTAGTGTTAGTGTTCGGCTTAGTATTAGGATTAGGGTTAGGGTTTGTGTAGGTTAGTGTTAGTTTTAGTGTTAGTATTAGGGTTAGGGTTAGTGTTCGTGTTAGTGTTAGGGTTAGGGTTAGGGTTACGGTTAAGTTTAAGGTTAGTGTTAGTGTTAGGGTTAGGGTTAGTATTAGGATTAGGTTTAGTATTCGGGTTAGTGTTTGTGTTAGCGTTAGGGTTAGATTAAGGTTAGTGTTCGGGTTAGTGTTAGTGTTCGTGTTTGGGTTCGGGTTAGTATTGGGATTAGTGTTCGTGTTCGTGATCGTGTTCACGTTAGCGTTAGGTTAAGGTCAGTGTTAGTGTTAGTGTTAGTGTTAGTGTTAGTGTTTGTGTTTGTGTTTGTGTTAGTGTTAGGGTTAGTATTTGGGTTCGTGTTAGTGTTAGTGTTAGTGTTAGTGTTAGTGTTAGTGTTCGGGTTAGGGTTAGGGTTAGTGTTCATGTTAGGGTTACGGTTAGTATTAGGGTTAGTATTATGGTTAGTGTTCGTTTTAGTGTTCGGGTTGGTGTTAGGGGTAGGGTTAGGGTTAGGGTTAGTATTAGGTTTAGGGTTAGTGTTAGTGTTCGGGTTATTGTTGGGGTTAGGATTCGTGTTCGTGTTCGCGTTCGCGTTCGCGTTAGTGTTAGTGTTAGTGTAAGTGTTAGTGTTAGTGCTAGTGTTAGGGTTAGGGTTAGGGTTAGGGTTAGTGTTAGGGTTAGCGTTAGATTTAATGTTAGGGTTAGGGATACGGTTAAGTTTAAGGTGAGTGTTAGTGTTAGTGTTAGAAACATAGAAACATAGAAAATAGGTGCAGGAGCAGGCCATTTGGCCCTTCTAGCCTGCACCGCCATTCAATGAGTTCATGGCTGAACATTCAACTTCAGTACCCCATTCCTGCTTTCTCGCCATACCCCTTGATCCCCCTAGTAGTAAGGACCTCATCTAACTCCTTTTTGAATATATTTAGTGAATTGGCCTCAACAACTTTCTGTGGTAGAGAATTCCACAGGTTCACCACTCGCTGGGTGAAGAAGTTCCTCCGCATCTCGGTCCTAAATGGCTTACCCCTTATCCTTAGACTGTGACCTCTGGTTCTGGACTTCCCCAACATTGGGAACATTCTTCCTGCATCTAACCTGTCTAACCCCGTCAGAATTTTAAATGTTTCTATGAGGTCCCCTCTCATTCTTCTGAACTCCAGTGAATACAAGCCCAGTTGATCCAGTCTTTCTTGATAGGTCAGTCCCGTCATCCCGGGAATCAGTCTGGTGAACCTTCACTACACTCCCTCAATAGCAAGAATGTCCTTCCTCAGGTTAGGAGACCAAAACCGTACACAATACTCCAGGTGTGGCCTCACCAATGCCCTGTACAACTGCAGCAACACCTCCCTGCCCCTGTACTCAAATCCCCTTGCTATGAAGGCCAACATGCCATTTGCTTTCTTAACCGCCTGCTGCACCTGCATGCCAACCTTCAATGACTGATGTACCATGACACCCAGGTCTCTTTGCACCTCCCCTTTTCCTAATCTGTCACCATTCAGATAATAGTCTGTCTCTCTGTTTTTACCACCAAAGTGGATAACCTCACATTTATCCACATTATACTTCATCTGCCATGCATTTGCCCACTCACCTAACCTATCCAAGTCGCTCTGCAGCCTCACAGCATCCTCCTCGCAGCTCACACTGCCACCCAACTTAGTGTCATCCGCAAATTTGGAGATACTACATTTAATCCCCTCATCTAAATCATTAATGTACAGTGTAAACAGCTGGGGCCCCAGCACAGAACCTTGCGGTACCCCACTAGTCACTGCCTGCCATTCTGAAAAGTACCCATTTACTCCTACTCTTTGCTTCCTGTCTGACAACCAGTTCTCAATCCATGTCAGTACACTACCCCCAATCCCATGTGCTCTAACTTTGCACATCAATCTCTTGTGTGGGACCTTGTCGAACGCCTTCTGAAAGTCCAAATATACCACATCAACTGGTTCTCCCTTATCCACTCTACTGGAAACATCCTCAAAAAATTCCAGAAGATTTGTCAAGCATGATTTTCCTTTCACAAATCCATGCTGACTTGGACCTATCATGTCACCTCTTTCCAAATGCACTGCTATGACATCCTTAATAATTGATTTCATCATTTTACCCACTACCGATGTCAGGCTGACCGGTCTATAATTCCCTGTTTTCTCTCTCCCTCCTTTTTTAAAAAGTGGGGTTACATTGGCTACCCTCCACTCCATAGGAACTGATCCAGAGTCAATGGAATGTTGGAAAATGACTGTTTCCAAGGCCACCTCCTTAAGTACTCTGGGATGCAGTCCATCAGGCCCTGGGGATTTATCGGCCTTCAATCCCATCAATTTCCCCAACACAATTTCCCGGCTAATAAGGATTTCCCTCAGTTCCTCCTCCTTACTAGACCCCCCGACCCCTTTTATAACCGGAAGGTTGTTCGTGTCCTCCTTCGTGAATACCGAACCAAAGTACTTGTTCAATTGGTCCGCCATTTCTTTGTTCCCCGTTATGACTTCCCCTAATTCTGACTGCAGGGGACCTACGTTTGTCTTTACTAACCTTTTTCTCTTTACATATCTATAGAAACTTTTGCAATCCGTCTTAATGTTCCCTGCAAGCTTCTTCTCATACTCCATTTTCCCTGCCCTAATCAAACCCTTTGTCCTCCTCTGCTGAGTTCTAAATTTCTCCCAGTCCCCAGGTTCGCTGCTATTTCTGGCCAATTTGTATGCCACTTCCTTGGCTTTAATACTATCCCTGATTTCCCTTGATAGCCACGGTTGAGCCACCTTCCCTTTTTTATTTCTATGCCAGACAGGAATGTACAATTGTTGTAGTTCATCCATGCGGTCTCTAAATGTCTGCCATTGCCCATCCACAGTCAACCCCTTAAGTATCATTCGCCAATCCATCCCAGCCAATTCACGCCTCATACCTTCAAAGTTAGCCTTCTTTAAGTTCTGGACCATGGTCTCTGAATTAACTGTTTCATTCTCCATCCCAATGCAGAATTCCACCATATTATGGTCACTCTTCCCCAAGGGGCCTCGCACAATGAGATTGCTAATTAATCCTCTCTCATTACACAACATCCAGTCTAAGATGGCCTCCACCCTAGTTGGTTCCTCGACATATTGGTCTAAAAAACCATCCCTTATGCACTTATGTTATTGTTAGTGTTAGTGTTAGGGTTAGGGTTAGTATTAGGATTAGTGTTAGTATTAGTGTTAGTGTTAGGGTTAGGTTAAGGTTAGTGTTCGGGTTAGTATTAGTGTTAGGGTTAGTGTTAGTGTTCGGGTCAGTGTTGGGGTTAGGATTCATGTTCGCGTTAGTGTTAGTGTTCGTGTTAGTGATAGTATTAGGGTTAAGGTTAGTGTTAGGGTTCTTGTTAGGGTTAGTATTAGGGTTAGGGTTAGGTTTCGTGTTAGTGTTAGTGTTAGTGTTCGTGATAGGGTTAGTGTTCGGGTTAGTGTTAGGTTTAGTGTTCGGGTTAGTGTTAGTGTTAGTGTTAGTGTTAGTGCTAGTGTTAGGGTTAGGGTTAGGGTTAGTGTTAGTGTTCGAGTTACTTTTGGGGTTAGGATTCGTGTTAGTGTTAGTGTTAGTGTGAGTGTTAGTATTTGGGTTAGTGTTAGTGTTAGGGTTAGGGTTAGTATTAGGATTAGGGTTCGTATTAGGGTTAGTGTTAGTGTAGCGTTAGGGTTAGGTTAAGGTTAGTGTTCAGGTTAGTGTTAGTGTTAGTGTTAGTGTTCGTTTTCGGGTTAGGGTTAGTGTTGGGTTTAGTGTTAGGGTTAGTGTTAGTGTTCGGGTTCGGGTTAGTATTAGGATTAGTGTTAGGGTTAGGGTTAGTGTAGGGTTAGTGTTAGTGTTAGTGTTAGTATTAGGGTTAGTGTTAGTGTTAGGGTTAGTATTAGGGTTAGGATTAGTGTTAGTATTAAGGTTAGGGTTAGGGTTAGGTTTAGTGTTAGTGTTCGTGATAGGTTTAGTGTTAGGGTTAGTGTTAAGTTTAGTGTTCTGGTTAGTGTTAGGTTTAGTGTTCGTGTTAGTGTTAGGGTTGGGTTTAGTGTTAGTGGTAGTGTTAGGGTTCGGGTTAGTATTAGGGTTAGGATTAGTGTTAGGGTTAGTGTAGGGTTAGTGTTAGTGTTCGTGATAGGTTTAGTGTTAGTGTTAGTGTTAGTGTTAGTGTTAATGTTCGTGTTAGGGTTAAGGTTAGGGTTAAGGTTCGGGTTAATGTTAGTGTTCGTGTTCGTGTTAAGGTTAAGGTTTAGGTTAGTGTTCGGCATTTAGGGTTAGTGTTAGTGTTAGTGTTACTGTTAGTGTTATGGTTAGGGTTAGGGTTAGGTTTAGGCTTCGGGTTGGGATGGGGTTGGCGTTGGGGTTAGTGTTAGTGTTAGTGTTAGTGTTAGTGTTAGTGTTAGTGTTAGTGTTAGCGTTCGTGTTAGGGTTAGTGTTAAGGTTAGGGTTAAGGTTCGGGTTAATGTTAGCGTTAGTGTTAGGGTTAAGGTTTAGGTTAGTGTTCGGCATTTAGGGTTAGTGTTAGTGTTAGTGTTAGTGTTTGGGTTCAGGTTATGGTTAGGGTTAGGGTTAGGGTTAGGTTTAGGCTTAGGGTTAGGGTTAGGGTTAGGTTAGTATTTGGGTTCGTGTTAGTGTTAGGGTTCAGGTTAAGGTTAGTGTTAGTGTTCGTGTTAGGGCTAGTAGCAGTGTTAGTGTTAGTGTTAGTGTTTGGGTTAGGGTTAGGGTTCGGGTTAGTGTTAGTGTTCGGGTTGGGTTAGGGTTAGGGTTAGGGTTGTGGTTGGTGTTAGGGTTAGGGTTAGGGTTAGTATTAGGGTTAGGGTTAGTGTTAGTGTTTGGGTTAGTGTTGGGGTTAGGATTCATGTTCGTGTTCGCGTTCGCGTTCGTGTTAGTGTTAGTGTTAGTGTTAGTGTTCGTGTTCGTGAAAGGCTTAGTGTTAGGGTTAGTTTTAGTGTTACTGCTAGTGTTAGGGTTAGTGTTTGGGTTAGCGTTAGAGTTAGAGTTAGTGTTAGGGTTACGGTTAGAGTTAGAGTTAGAGTTAGGGTTAGGGTTAGTGTTAGTGTTAGTGTTAGTGTTATTGTTAGTGTTAGGGTTCGGGTTTGTATTAGGATTCGGGTTAGTGTTAGGGTTAGGGTTCGGGTTCGTATTAGGATTAGGATTAGTGTTAGGGTTAGGGTTAGTGTAGGGTTAGTGTTAGTGTTACTGTTGTTGTTATTGTTAGTGTGAGTGTTAGGGTTAGGGTTAGTATTAGGATTAGTGTTAGTATTCGGGTTCGTGTTAGGGTTCGGGTTAGTGTTAGTGTTAGGGTTAGTGTTAGTGTTCGGGTTAGTATTAGGATTAGGTTTCGTATTCGGGTTAGTGTTTGTGTTAGCGTTAGGGTTAGGTTAAGATTAGTTTTCGGGTTAGTGTTAGTGTTAGTGTTAGTGTTAGTTTTAGTGTTCGGGTTAGGGTTAGTGTTGGGTTTAGTGTTAGGGTTAGCTTTAGTGTTAGTGTTAGGGTTCGGGTTAGTATTAGGATTAGAATTCGTGTTAGGGTTAGGGTTAGTGTAGGGTTAGTGTTAGTGTTAGTGTTAGTGTTAGTATTAGGGTTAGTGTTAGTGTTAGGGTTAGTACTAGGGTTAGGGTTAGGTTTAGTGTTAGTGTTCGTGATAGGGTTAGTGTTAGGGTTAGTGTTAGGTTTAGTGCTCTGGTTAGTGTTAGGGTTAGGGTTAGTGTTAGTGTTAGTGCTAGTGTTAGGGTTAGTGTTAGGGTTAGGGTTAGGGTTAGGGTTAGGGTTAGGGTTAGGGTTAGGGTTAGTGTTAGTGTTAGAGTTAGTGTTAGTGTTCGGGTTAGTATTAGGATTAGGGTTAGGGTTTGTGTAGGTTAGTGTTAGTGTTAGTGTTAGTATTAGGGTTAGTGTTAGTGTTCGTGTTAGTGTTAGGGTTAGGGTTAGGGTTACGGTTAAGTTTAAGGTTAGTGTTAGTGTTAGGGTTAGGGTTAGTATTAGGATTAGGTTTAGTATTCGGGTTAGTGTTTGTGTTAGCGTTAGGGTTAGATTAAGGTTAGTGTTCGGGTTAGTGTTAGTGTTCGTGTTTGGGTTCGGGTTAGTATTGGGATTAGTGTTCGTGTTCGTGTTCGTGATCGTGTTCACGTTAGCGTTAGGTTAAGGTCAGTGTTAGTGTTAGTGTTAGTGTTAGTGTTAGTGTTAGTGTTAGTGTTTGTGTTTGTGTTTGTGTTTGTGTTTGTGTTAGTGTTAGGGTTAGGATTTGGGTTCGTGTTAGTGTTAGTGTTAGTGTTAGTGTTAGTGTTAGTGTTCGGGTTAGGGTTCGGGTTAGTGTTCATGTTAGGGTTACGGTTAGTATTAGGGTTAGTATTATGGTTAGTGTTCGTTTTAGTGTTCGGGTTGGTGTTAGGGGTAGGGTTAGGGTTAGGGTTAGTATTAGGTTTAGGGTTAGTGTTAGTGTTCGGGTTATTGTTGGGGTTAGGATTCGTGTTCGTGTTCGCGTTCGCGTTAGTGTTAGTGTTAGTGTAAGTGTTAGTGTTAGTGCTAGTGTTAGGGTTAGGGTTAGGGTTAGGGTTAGTGTTAGGGTTAGCGTTAGATTTAATGTTAGGGTTAGGGATACGGTTAAGTTTAAGGTGAGTGTTAGTGTTAGTGTTAGAAACATAGAAACATAGAAAATAGGTGCAGGAGCAGGCCATTTGGCCCTTCCAGCCTGCACCGCCATTCAATGAGTTCATGGCTGAACATTCAACTTCAGTACCCCATTCCTGCTTTCTCGCCATACCCCTTGATCCCCCTAGTAGTAAGGACCTCATCTAACTCCTTTTTGAATATATTTAGTGAATTGGCCTCAACAACTTTCTGTGGTAGAGAATTCCACAGGTTCACCACTCGCTGGGTGAAGAAGTTCCTCCGCATCTCGGTCCTAAATGGCTTACCCCTTATCCTTAGACTGTGACCTCTGGTTCTGGACTTCCCCAACATTGGGAACATTCTTCCTGCATCTAACCTGTCTAACCCCGTCAGAATTTTAAATGTTTCTATGAGGTCCCCTCTCATTCTTCTGAACTCCAGTGAATACAAGCCCAGTTGATCCAGTCTTTCTTGATAGGTCAGTCCCGTCATCCCGGGAATCAGTCTGGTGAACCTTCACTACACTCCCTCAATAGCAAGAATGTCCTTCCTCAGGTTAGGAGACCAAAACCGTACACAATACTCCAGGTGTGGCCTCACCAATGCCCTGTACAACTGCAGCAACACCTCCCTGCCCCTGTACTCAAATCCCCTTGCTATGAAGGCCAACATGCCATTTGCTTTCTTAACCGCCTGCTGCACCTGCATGCCAACCTTCAATGACTGATGTACCATGACACCCAGGTCTCTTTGCACCTCCCCTTTTCCTAATCTGTCACCATTCAGATAATAGTCTGTCTCTCTGTTTTTACCACCAAAGTGGATAACCTCACATTTATCCACATTATACTTCATCTGCCATGCATTTGCCCACTCACCTAACCTATCCAAGTCGCTCTGCAGCCTCACAGCATCCTCCTCGCAGCTCACACTGCCACCCAACTTAGTGTCATCCGCAAATTTGGAGATACTACATTTAATCCCCTCATCTAAATCATTAATGTACAGTGTAAACAGCTGGGGCCCCAGCACAGAACCTTGCGGTACCCCACTAGTCACTGCCTGCCATTCTGAAAAGTACCCATTTACTCCTACTCTTTGCTTCCTGTCTGACAACCAGTTCTCAATCCATGTCAGTACACTACCCCCAATCCCATGTGCTCTAACTTTGCACATCAATCTCTTGTGTGGGACCTTGTCGAACGCCTTCTGAAAGTCCAAATATACCACATCAACTGGTTCTCCCTTATCCACTCTACTGGAAACATCCTCAAAAAATTCCAGAAGATTTGTCAAGCATGATTTCCCTTTCACAAATCCATGCTGACTTGGACCTATCATGTCACCTCTTTCCAAATGCACTGCTATGACATCCTTAATAATTGATTTCATCATTTTACCCACTACCGATGTCAGGCTGACCGGTCTATAATTCCCTGTTTTCTCTCTCCCTCCTTTTTTAAAAAGTGGGGTTACATTGGCTACCCTCCACTCCATAGGAACTGATCCAGAGTCAATGGAATGTTGGAAAATGACTGTTTCCAAGGCCACCTCCTTAAGTACTCTGGGATGCAGTCCATCAGGCCCTGGGGATTTATCGGCCTTCAATCCCATCAATTTCCCCAACACAATTTCCCGGCTAATAAGGATTTCCCTCAGTTCCTCCTCCTTACTAGACCCCCCGACCCCTTTTATAACCGGAAGGTTGTTCGTGTCCTCCTTCGTGAATACCGAACCAAAGTACTTGTTCAATTGGTCCGCCATTTCTTTGTTCCCCGTTATGACTTCCCCTAATTCTGACTGCAGGGGACCTACGTTTGTCTTTACTAACCTTTTTCTCTTTACATATCTATAGAAACTTTTGCAATCCGTCTTAATGTTCCCTGCAAGCTTCTTCTCATACTCCATTTTCCCTGCCCTAATCAAACCCTTTGTCCTCCTCTGCTGAGTTCTAAATTTCTCCCAGTCCCCAGGTTCGCTGCTATTTCTGGCCAATTTGTATGCCACTTCCTTGGCTTTAATACTATCCCTGATTTCCCTTGATAGCCACGGTTGAGCCACCTTCCCTTTTTTATTTCTATGCCAGACAGGAATGTACAATTGTTGTAGTTCATCCATGCGGTCTCTAAATGTCTGCCATTGCCCATCCACAGTCAACCCCTTAAGTATCATTCGCCAATCCATCCCAGCCAATTCACGCCTCATACCTTCAAAGTTAGCCTTCTTTAAGTTCTGGACCATGGTCTCTGAATTAACTGTTTCATTCTCCATCCCAATGCAGAATTCCACCATATTATGGTCACTCTTCCCCAAGGGGCCTCGCACAATGAGATTGCTAATTAATCCTCTCTCATTACACAACATCCAGTCTAAGATGGCCTCCACCCTAGTTGGTTCCTCGACATATTGGTCTAAAAATCCATCCCTTATGCACTTATGTTATTGTTAGTGTTAGTGTTAGGGTTAGGGTTAGTATTAGGATTAGTGTTAGTATTAGTGTTAGTGTTAGGGTTAGGTTAAGGTTAGTGTTCGGGTTAGTATTAGTGTTAGGGTTAGTGTTAGTGTTCGGGTTAGGGTTAGTGTTGGGTTTAGTGTTAATGTTAGTGTTAGGGTTCGGGTTAGTATTAGGATTAGGATTAGTGTTAGGGTTAGTGTAGGGTTAGTGTTAGTGTTAGTGTTAGTGTTTGTGTTAGTATTAGGGTTATTGTTAGTGTTAGTGTTAGTGTCAGTGTTCGGGTTAGGGTTCATGTTAGTGTTAGTGTTAGTGTTAGTGTGCGGGTTAGTGTGAGTGTTAGTGTTAGTGTTAGTATTAGTGTTAGTGTTAGTGTTCGGGTTAGGGTTAGTATTAGGATTAGGTTTAGTGTTCGGGTTAGTGTTAGTGTTAGTGCTAGTATTAGGGTTAGTGTTAAGGTTAGTGTTAGTGTTAGTGTTCGGGTCAGTGTTGGGGTTAGGATTCATGTTCGCGTTAGTGTTAGTGTTCGTGTTAGTGATAGTATTAGGGTTAAGGTTAGTGTTAGGGTTCTTGTTAGGGTTAGTATTAGGGTTAGGGTTAGGTTTCGTGTTAGTGTTAGTGTTAGTGTTCGTGATAGGGTTAGTGTTCGGGTTAGTGTTAGGTTTAGTGTTCGGGTTAGTGTTAGTGTTAGTGTTAGTGTTAGTGCTAGTGTTAGGGTTAGGGTTAGTGTTAGTGTTAGTGTTCGAGTTACTTTTGGGGTTAGGATTCGTGTTAGTGTTAGTGTTAGTGTGAGTGTTAGTATTTGGGTTAGTGTTAGTGTTAGGGTTAGGGTTAGTATTAGGATTAGGGTTCGTATTAGGGTTAGTGTTAGTGTAGCGTTAGGGTTAGGTTAAGGTTAGTGTTCAGGTTAGTGTTAGTGTTAGTGTTAGTGTTCGTTTTCGGGTTAGGGTTAGTGTTGGGTTTAGTGTTAGGGTTAGTGTTAGTGTTCGGGTTCGGGTTAGTATTAGGATTAGTGTTAGGGTTAGGGTTAGTGTAGGGTTAGTGTTAGTGTTAGTGTTAGTATTAGGGTTAGTGTTAGTGTTAGGGTTAGTATTAGGGTTAGGATTAGTGTTAGTATTAAGGTTAGGGTTAGGGTTAGGTTTAGTGTTAGTGTTCGTGATAGGTTTAGTGTTAGGGTTAGTGTTAAGTTTAGTGTTCTGGTTAGTGTTAGGTTTAGTGTTCGTGTTAGTGTTAGGGTTGGGTTTAGTGTTAGTGGTAGTGTTAGGGTTCGGGTTAGTATTAGGGTTAGGATTAGTGTTAGGGTTAGTGTAGGGTTAGTGTTAGTGTTCGTGATAGGTTTAGTGTTAGTGTTAGTGTTAGTGTTAGTGTTAATGTTCGTGTTAGGGTTAAGGTTAGGGTTAAGGTTCGGGTTAATGTTAGTGTTAGTGTTCGTGTTAAGGTTAAGGTTTAGGTTAGTGTTCGGCATTTAGGGTTAGTGTTAGTGTTAGTGTTACTGTTAGTGTTATGGTTAGGGTTAGGGTTAGGTTTAGGCTTCGGGTTGGGATGGGGTTGGCGTTGGGGTTAGTGTTAGTGTTAGTGTTAGTGTTAGTGTTAGTGTTAGTGTTAGTGTTAGTGTTAGCGTTCGTGTTAGGGTTAGTGTTAAGGTTAGGGTTAAGGTTCGGGTTAATGTTAGCGTTAGTGTTAGGGTTAAGGTTTAGGTTAGTGTTCAGCATTTAGGGTTAGTGTTAGTGTTAGTGTTAGTGTTTGGGTTCAGGTTATGGTTAGGGTTAGGGTTAGGGTTAGGTTTAGGCTTAGGGTTAGGGTTAGGGTTAGGTTAGTATTTGGGTTCGTGTTAGTGTTAGGGTTCAGGTTAAGGTTAGTGTTAGTGTTCGTGTTAGGGCTAGTAGCAGTGTTAGTGTTAGTGTTAGTGTTTGGGTTAGGGTTAGGGTTCGGGTTAGTGTTAGTGTTCGGGTTGGGTTAGGGTTAGGGTTAGGGTTGTGGTTGGTGTTAGGGTTAGGGTTAGGGTTAGTATTAGGGTTAGGGTTAGTGTTAGTGTTTGGGTTAGTGTTGGGGTTAGGATTCATGTTCGTGTTCGCGTTCGCGTTCGTGTTAGTGTTAGTGTTAGTGTTAGTGTTCGTGTTCGTGAAAGGCTTAGTGTTAGGGTTAGTTTTAGTGTTACTGCTAGTGTTAGGGTTAGTGTTTGGGTTAGCGTTAGAGTTAGAGTTAGTGTTAGGGTTACGGTTAGAGTTAGAGTTAGAGTTAGGGTTAGGGTTAGTGTTAGTGTTAGTGTTAGTGTTATTGTTAGTGTTAGGGTTCGGGTTTGTATTAGGATTCGGGTTAGTGTTAGGGTTAGGGTTCGGGTTCGTATTAGGATTAGGATTAGTGTTAGGGTTAGGGTTAGTGTAGGGTTAGTGTTAGTGTTACTGTTGTTGTTATTGTTAGTGTGAGTGTTAGGGTTAGGGTTAGTATTAGGATTAGTGTTAGTATTCGGGTTCGTGTTAGGGTTCGGGTTAGTGTTAGTGTTAGGGTTAGTGTTAGTGTTCGGGTTAGTATTAGGATTAGGTTTCGTATTCGGGTTAGTGTTTGTGTTAGCGTTAGGGTTAGGTTAAGATTAGTTTTCGGGTTAGTGTTAGTGTTAGTGTTAGTGTTAGTTTTAGTGTTCGGGTTAGGGTTAGTGTTGGGTTTAGTGTTAGGGTTAGCTTTAGTGTTAGTGTTAGGGTTCGGGTTAGTATTAGGATTAGAATTCGTGTTAGGGTTAGGGTTAGTGTAGGGTTAGTGTTAGTGTTAGTGTTAGTGTTAGTATTAGGGTTAGTGTTAGTGTTAGGGTTAGTACTAGGGTTAGGGTTAGGTTTAGTGTTAGTGTTCGTGATAGGGTTAGTGTTAGGGTTAGTGTTAGGTTTAGTGCTCTGGTTAGTGTTAGGGTTAGGGTTAGTGTTAGTGTTAGTGCTAGTGTTAGGGTTAGTGTTAGGGTTAGGGTTAGGGTTAGGGTTAGGGTTAGGGTTAGGGTTAGGGTTAGTGTTAGTGTTAGAGTTAGTGTTAGTGTTCGGGTTAGTATTAGGATTAGGGTTAGGGTTTGTGTAGGTTAGTGTTAGTGTTAGTGTTAGTATTAGGGTTAGTGTTAGTGTTCGTGTTAGTGTTAGGGTTAGGGTTAGGGTTACGGTTAAGTTTAAGGTTAGTGTTAGTGTTAGGGTTAGGGTTAGTATTAGGATTAGGTTTAGTATTCGGGTTAGTGTTTGTGTTAGCGTTAGGGTTAGATTAAGGTTAGTGTTCGGGTTAGTGTTAGTGTTCGTGTTTGGGTTCGGGTTAGTATTGGGATTAGTGTTCGTGTTCGTGTTCGTGATCGTGTTCACGTTAGCGTTAGGTTAAGGTCAGTGTTAGTGTTAGTGTTAGTGTTAGTGTTAGTGTTAGTGTTAGTGTTTGTGTTTGTGTTTGTGTTTGTGTTTGTGTTAGTGTTAGGGTTAGGATTTGGGTTCGTGTTAGTGTTAGTGTTAGTGTTAGTGTTAGTGTTAGTGTTCGGGTTAGGGTTCGGGTTAGTGTTCATGTTAGGGTTACGGTTAGTATTAGGGTTAGTATTATGGTTAGTGTTCGTTTTAGTGTTCGGGTTGGTGTTAGGGGTAGGGTTAGGGTTAGGGTTAGTATTAGGTTTAGGGTTAGTGTTAGTGTTCGGGTTATTGTTGGGGTTAGGATTCGTGTTCGTGTTCGCGTTCGCGTTAGTGTTAGTGTTAGTGTAAGTGTTAGTGTTAGTGCTAGTGTTAGGGTTAGGGTTAGGGTTAGGGTTAGTGTTAGGGTTAGCGTTAGATTTAATGTTAGGGTTAGGGATACGGTTAAGTTTAAGGTGAGTGTTAGTGTTAGTGTTAGAAACATAGAAACATAGAAAATAGGTGCAGGAGCAGGCCATTTGGCCCTTCCAGCCTGCACCGCCATTCAATGAGTTCATGGCTGAACATTCAACTTCAGTACCCCATTCCTGCTTTCTCGCCATACCCCTTGATCCCCCTAGTAGTAAGGACCTCATCTAACTCCTTTTTGAATATATTTAGTGAATTGGCCTCAACAACTTTCTGTGGTAGAGAATTCCACAGGTTCACCACTCGCTGGGTGAAGAAGTTCCTCCGCATCTCGGTCCTAAATGGCTTACCCCTTATCCTTAGACTGTGACCTCTGGTTCTGGACTTCCCCAACATTGGGAACATTCTTCCTGCATCTAACCTGTCTAACCCCGTCAGAATTTTAAATGTTTCTATGAGGTCCCCTCTCATTCTTCTGAACTCCAGTGAATACAAGCCCAGTTGATCCAGTCTTTCTTGATAGGTCAGTCCCGTCATCCCGGGAATCAGTCTGGTGAACCTTCACTACACTCCCTCAATAGCAAGAATGTCCTTCCTCAGGTTAGGAGACCAAAACCGTACACAATACTCCAGGTGTGGCCTCACCAATGCCCTGTACAACTGCAGCAACACCTCCCTGCCCCTGTACTCAAATCCCCTTGCTATGAAGGCCAACATGCCATTTGCTTTCTTAACCGCCTGCTGCACCTGCATGCCAACCTTCAATGACTGATGTACCATGACACCCAGGTCTCTTTGCACCTCCCCTTTTCCTAATCTGTCACCATTCAGATAATAGTCTGTCTCTCTGTTTTTACCACCAAAGTGGATAACCTCACATTTATCCACATTATACTTCATCTGCCATGCATTTGCCCACTCACCTAACCTATCCAAGTCGCTCTGCAGCCTCACAGCATCCTCCTCGCAGCTCACACTGCCACCCAACTTAGTGTCATCCGCAAATTTGGAGATACTACATTTAATCCCCTCATCTAAATCATTAATGTACAGTGTAAACAGCTGGGGCCCCAGCACAGAACCTTGCGGTACCCCACTAGTCACTGCCTGCCATTCTGAAAAGTACCCATTTACTCCTACTCTTTGCTTCCTGTCTGACAACCAGTTCTCAATCCATGTCAGTACACTACCCCCAATCCCATGTGCTCTAACTTTGCACATCAATCTCTTGTGTGGGACCTTGTCGAACGCCTTCTGAAAGTCCAAATATACCACATCAACTGGTTCTCCCTTATCCACTCTACTGGAAACATCCTCAAAAAATTCCAGAAGATTTGTCAAGCATGATTTCCCTTTCACAAATCCATGCTGACTTGGACCTATCATGTCACCTCTTTCCAAATGCACTGCTATGACATCCTTAATAATTGATTTCATCATTTTACCCACTACCGATGTCAGGCTGACCGGTCTATAATTCCCTGTTTTCTCTCTCCCTCCTTTTTTAAAAAGTGGGGTTACATTGGCTACCCTCCACTCCATAGGAACTGATCCAGAGTCAATGGAATGTTGGAAAATGACTGTTTCCAAGGCCACCTCCTTAAGTACTCTGGGATGCAGTCCATCAGGCCCTGGGGATTTATCGGCCTTCAATCCCATCAATTTCCCCAACACAATTTCCCGGCTAATAAGGATTTCCCTCAGTTCCTCCTCCTTACTAGACCCCCCGACCCCTTTTATAACCGGAAGGTTGTTCGTGTCCTCCTTCGTGAATACCGAACCAAAGTACTTGTTCAATTGGTCCGCCATTTCTTTGTTCCCCGTTATGACTTCCCCTGATTCTGACTGCAGGGGACCTACGTTTGTCTTTACTAACCTTTTTCTCTTTACATATCTATAGAAACTTTTGCAATCCGTCTTAATGTTCCCTGCAAGCTTCTTCTCATACTCCATTTTCCCTGCCCTAATCAAACCCTTTGTCCTCCTCTGCTGAGTTCTAAATTTCTCCCAGTCCCCAGGTTCGCTGCTATTTCTGGCCAATTTGTATGCCACTTCCTTGGCTTTAATACTATCCCTGATTTCCCTTGATAGCCACGGTTGAGCCACCTTCCCTTTTTTATTTCTATGCCAGACAGGAATGTACAATTGTTGTAGTTCATCCATGCGGTCTTTAAATGTCTGCCATTGCCCATCCACAGTCAACCCCTTAAGTATCATTCGCCAATCCATCCCAGCCAATTCACGCCTCATACCTTCAAAGTTAGCCTTCTTTAAGTTCTGGACCATGGTCTCTGAATTAACTGTTTCATTCTCCATCCCAATGCAGAATTCCACCATATTATGGTCACTCTTCCCCAAGGGGCCTCGCACAACGAGATTGCTAATTAATCCTCTCTCATTACATAACACCCAGTCTAAGATGGCCTCCACCCTAGTTGGTTCCTCGACATATTGGTCTAAAAAACCATCCCTTATGCACTTATGTTATTGTTAGTGTTAGTGTTAGTGTTAGGGTTAGTATTAGGATTAGTGTTAGTATTAGGGTTAGTGTTAGGGTTAGGTTAAGGTTAGTGTTCGGGTTAGGGTTAGTGTTGGGTTTAGTGTTAATGTTAGTGTTAGGGTTCGGGTTAGTATTAGGATTAGGATTAGTGTTAGGGTTAGTGTAGGGTTAGTGTTAGTGTTAGTGTTTGTGTTAGTATTAGGGTTATTGTTAGTGTTAGTGTTAGTGTCAGTGTTCGGGTTAGGGTTCATGTTAGTGTTAGTGTTAGTGTTAGTGTGCGGGTTAGTGTGAGTGTTAGTGTTAGTGTTAGTATTAGTGTTAGTGTTAGTGTTCGGGTTAGGGTTAGTATTAGGATTAGGTTTAGTGTTCGGGTTAGTGTTAGTGTTAGTGCTAGTATTAGGGTTAGTGTTAAGGTTAGTGTTAGTGTTAGTGTTCGGGTCAGTGTTGGGGTTAGGATTCGTGTTCGCGTTAGTGTTAGTGTTCGTGTTAGTGATAGTATTAGGGTTAAGGTTAGTGTTAGGGTTCTTGTTAGGGTTAGTATTAGGGTTAGGGTTAGGTTTCGTGTTAGTGTTAGTGTTAGTGTTCGTGATAGGGTTAGTGTTCGGGTTAGTGTTAGGTTTAGTGTTCGGGTTAGTGTTAGTGTTAGTGTTAGTGTTAGTGCTAGTGTTAGGGTTAGGGTTAGTGTTAGTGTTCGAGTTACTTTTGGGGTTAGGATTCGTGTTAGTGTTAGTGTTAGTGTGAGTGTTAGTATTTCGGTTAGTGTTAGTGTTAGGGTTAGGGTTAGTATTAGGATTAGGGTTAGTGTTAGTGTAGCGTTAGGGTTAGGTTAAGGTTAGTGTTCAGGTTAGTGTTAGTGTTAGTGTTAGTGTTCGTTTTCGGGTTAGGGTTAGTGTTGGGTTTAGTGTTAGGGTTAGTGTTAGTGTTAGGGTTCGGGTTAGTATTAGGATTAGTGTTAGGGTTAGGGTTAGTGTAGGGTTAGTGTTAGTGTTAGTGTTAGTATTAGGGTTAGTGTTAGTGTTAGGGTTAGTATTAGGGTTAGGGTTAGTGTTAGTATTAAGGTTAGGGTTAGGGTTAGGGTTAGGTTTAGTGTTAGTGTTCGTGATAGGTTTAGTGTTAGGGTTAGTGTTAAGTTTAGTGTTCTGGTTAGTGTTAGGTTTAGTGTTCGTGTTAGTGTTAGGGTTGGGTTTAGTGTTAGTGGTAGTGTTAGGGTTCGGGTTAGTATTAGGGTTCGGATTAGTGTTAGTGTTAGGGTTAGTGTAGGGTTCGTGTTAGTGTTCGTGATAGGTTTAGTGTTAGTGTTAGTGTTAGTGTTAGTGTTAATGTTCGTGTTAGGGTTAAGGTTAGGGTTAAGGTTCGGGTTAATGTTAGTGTTAGTGTTCGTGTTAGGGTTAAGGTTTAGGTTAGTGTTCGGCATTTAGGGTTAGTGTTAGTGTTAGTGTTACTGTTAGTGTTATGGTTAGGGTTAGGGTTAGGTTTAGGCTTCGGGTTGGGATGGGGTTGGCGTTGGGGTTAGTGTTAGTGTTCGTGTTAGTGTTAGTGTTAGTGTTAGTGTTAGCGTTCGTGTTAGGGTTAGTGTTAAGGTTAGGGTTAAGGTTCGGGTTAATGTTAGCGTTAGTGTTAGGGTTAAGGTTTAGGTTAGTGTTCGGCATTTAGGGTTAGTGTTAGTGTTAGTGTTAGTGTTTGGGTTCAGGTTATGGTTAGGGTTAGGGTTAGGGTTAGGGTTAGTATTTGGGTTCGTGTTAGTGTTAGGGTTCAGGTTAAGGTTAGTGTTAGTGTTCGTGTTAGGGCTAGTAGCAGTGTTAGTGTTAGTGTTAGTGTTTGGGTTAGGGTTAGGGTTAAGGTTAGTGTTAGTGTTACGGTTAGTATTTGGGTTAGTATTATGGTTAGTGTTAGTTTTAGTGTTCGGGTTGGTATTAGGGGTAGGGTTAGGGTTCGGGTTCGGGTTCGTGTTGGGGTTAGGATTCGTGTTCGCGTTAGGGTTAGGGTTAGGGTTAGTATTATGGTTAGTGTTAGTTTTAGTGTTTGGGTTGGTATTAGGGGTAGGGTTAGGGTTAGGGTTAGGGTTAGTATCAGGGTTAGGGTTAGTGTTAGTGTTCGGGTTAGTGTTGGGGTTAGGATACGTGTTCGCGTTGGCGTTAGTGTTAGTGTCCGTGTTCGTGATAGGCTTAGTGTTAGGGTTAGTGTTAGTGTTTGGGTTAGCGTTAGAGTTAGTATTAGGGTTACGGTTAAGTTTAAGGTTCGTGTTAGTGTTAGTGTTAGTGTTATTGTTATTGTTATTGTTATTGTTAGTGTTAGGGTTAGGGTTAGTATTAGGATTAGTGTTAGTATTCGGGTTAGTGTTAGTGTTAGTGTTAGGGTTAGTGTTAGTGTTAGGGTTCGGGTTAGTATTAGGAATAGTGTTAGAGTTAGGGTTAGTGTAGGGTTAGTGTTAGTGTTGTTGTTATTGTTATTGTTATTGTTAGTGTTAGTGTTAGGATTAGGTTTAGTATTAGGATTATTGTTAGTATTAGGGTTAGTGTTAGGGTTCGGGTTAGTGTTAGTGTTAATGTTCGGGTTAGTATTAGGATTAGGATTCGTGTTAGGGTTAGGGTTAGTGTAGGTTAGTGTTAATGTTAGTGTTAGTGTTAGTATTAGGGTTAGGGTTAGGGTTAGTGTAGGGTTAGTGTTAGTGTTCGTGTTAGTGTTAGTGTTAGTGTTAGGGTTAGTATTAGTGTTAGTGTTAGTGTTAGGGTTAGTATTAGTGTTAGTGTTAGTGTTAGGGTTAGTATTAGGGTTAGGGTTAGGTTTAGTGTTAGTGTTAGGATTCGTGTTCGCGTTCGCGTTAGGATGAGTGTTAGTGTTAGTGTTAGTGTTACTGTTCGTGTTATTGTTAGTGTTCGTGATAGGGTTACTGTTAGGGTTAGTGTTCGTGTTAGGGTTACGGTTAAGTTTAAGGTTTGTGTTAGTGTTAGTGTTAGTGTTAGGGTTAGTATTAGGGTTAGTGTTAGTGTTAGTGTTATGGTTAGGGTTAGTATTAGGATTAGGGTTAGTATTAAGGTTAGTGTTTGTGTTAGCATTCGGGTTAGATTAAGGTTAGTGTTCGGGTTAGTGTTAGTGTTAGTGTTAGGGTTAGGGTTAGGGTTAGTGTTCGGGTTAGGGTTAGTGTTAGGGTTAGTGTTAGTGTTAGTGTTAGGGTTCGGGTTAGTATTAGGATTTGGATTAGTGTTAGGGTTAGGGTTAGTGTAGGGTTAGTGTTAATGTTAGTGTTAGTATTCGGGTTAGTGTTAGTGTTAGTGTTAGGGTTATTATGAGGGTTAGGGTTAGGGTTAGGGTTAGTGTTAGTTTTAGTGTTCGGGTTGGTATTAGGGTTAGTGTTAGGTTTAGGGTTAGGGTTAGTGTTAGTTTTAGTGTTCGGGTTGTTATTAGGGTTAGTGTTAGGTTTAGGGTTAGGGTTAGTATTAGGATTAGGGTTAGTGTTAGTGTTCGTGTTAGTGTTGGGGTTAGTGTTAGGATTAGTGTTCGTGTTCGTGATCGTGTTCGTGTTCGCGTTAGCGTTAGTGTTAGGGTTAAGGTTAGTGTTAGTGTTCGTGTTAGTGTTAGCGTTAGAGTTAGTGCTAGTGTTAGGGTTAGGGTTAGGGTTACGGTTAAGTTTAAGGTTAGTGTTAGTGTTAGTGTTAGGGTTAGTATTCGGGTTAGTGTTAGTGTTAGTGTTTGGGTTCGGGTTAAGGTTAGTGTTAGTGTTAGTGTTCGTGTTAGAGCTTGTATTAGTGTTAGTGTTAGTGTTAGGGTTAGGGTTAAGGTTAGTGTTAGTGTTAGGGTTAGTATTAGGGTTAGTGTTAGTTTTAGTGTTCGGGTTGGTATTAGGGGTAGGGTTAGGGTTAGGGTTAGGGTTAGTATTAGGGTTAGGGTTCGTGTTAGTGTTAGTGTTCGGATTCCTGTTCGTGTTCATGTTCGCGTTAGGGTTAGGATTAGTTTTAGGGTTAGGGTTACGGTTAGTGTTAGTGTTAGGGTTAAGGTTAAGGTTCGGCATTTAGGTTTAATGTTCTAGTTTGTGTTAGTGTTCGGGTTGGGGTTGGGGTTGTGGTTCGGGTTAGGGTTGGTGTTGGTGTTGGAGATAGGGTTAGGGTTAGGGTTGGTGTTGGTGTTGGTGTTAGTGTTAGGGTCGGTATTAGGGGTAGTGTTTGGTTTAGGGTTAGGGTTACGGTTAGTGTTAGTATTAGGGTTAGTTTTAGTGTTCGTGTTAGTGTTAGTGTTAAGTTTAAGGTTCGTGTTAGTGTTCGTGTTAGGGTTAGTATGAGGGTTAGTGTTAGTGTTAGGGTTAGCGTTAGTATTTGGGTTCGTGTTAGTGTTAGTGTTAGTGTTAGGGTTAGGGTTAAGGTTCGTGTTCGTGTTAGGTTTAGTATTAGGGTTAGGGTTAGGGTTAGGGCTAGTGTTAGTGTTCGTGTTAGTGTTGGGGTTAGTATTAAGATTAGTGTTCGTGTTTGTGTTCGTGATCGTGTTCGTGTTTGTGTTCGCGTTAGCGTTAGGTTAAGGTCAGTGTTAGTGTTAGGGTTAGGGTTAGTATTTGAGTTAGTGTTAGTGTTAGTGCTGGTGTTAGTGTTAGTGTTCGGGTTAGGGTTAGTGTTCATGTTAGGGATGGTAGTAGTGTTAGTGTCAGTGTTAGTTTAGGGTTAGGGTTAGGGTTATGGTTAAGGTTAGTGTTAGTGTTACGGTTAGTATTAGGGTTAGTATAATGGTTAGTGTTCAATTTAGTGTTCGGGTTGGTGTTAGGGGTAGGGTTAGGGTTAGGGTTAGGGTTAGTATTAGGTTTAGGGTTAGTGTTAGTGTTCGGGTTAGTGTTGGGGTTAGGATTCGTGTTCGTGTTCGCGTTCGCGTTCATGTTATTGTTAGTGTAAGTGTTAGTGTTAGTGTTAGTGTTCGTGCTAGTGTTAGGGTTAGGGTTAGGGTTAGTGTTAGGGTTAGCGTTAGAGTTAGTGTTAGGGTTAGGGATACGGTTAAGTTTAAGGTTAGTGTTATTGTTATTGTTAGTGTTAGTGTTAGTTTTAGTGTTAGGGTTAGGCTTACTATTAGGGTTAGTGTTAGGGTTAGGGTTTGGTTAAGGTTAGGGTTAGGTTTAGGGTTAGGGTTCGGGTTAGTATTTGGGTTAGTGTTAGTGTTAGTGTTAGTGTTCGGGTTAGGGTTAGTGTTCATGTTAGGGATGGTAGTAGTGTTAGTGTTAGTGTTAGGGTTAGGGTTAAGGTTAGTGTTAGTGTTAGAGTTAGGGTTAGGATTAGTATTAGGTTTAGGGTTAGTGTTAGTGTTCGGGTCAGTGTTGGAGTTAGGATTCGTGTTCGTGTTCGCGTTCGCATTCGCGTTCGTGTTATTGTTAGTGTGTTAGTGTTAGTGTTAGTGTTAGGGTTAGGGTTAGGGTTAGGGATACGGTTAAGTTTAAGGTTAGTGTTATTGTTATTGTTAGTGTTAGTGTTAGTTTTAGTGTTAGGGTTAGGCTTAGTATTAGGATTAGTGTTAGTATTAGGGTTAGGGTTAGGGTTAGTATTTGGGTTAGTGTTAGTGTTAGTGTTCGGGTTAGGGTTAGTGTTCATATTAGGGATGGTAGTAGTGTTAGTGTTAAGGTTAGGGTTAAGGTTAGTGTTAGTGTTACGGTTAGTATTAGGGTTAGTATTATGGTTAGTGTTCGTTTTAGTGTTCGGGTTGGTGTTAGGGGTAGGGTTAGGGTTAGGGTTAGGGTTATGGTTGGTGTTAGGGTTAGGGTTAGGGTTAGTATTAGGTTTAGGGTTAGTGTTAGTGTTCGGGTTAGTGTTGGGGTTAGTGTTAGTGTTCGTGATAAGGTTAGTGTTAGTGTTAGTGTTAGTGTTAGTGTTAGTGCTAGTGTTAGGGTTAGGGTTAGGGTTAGTGTTAGGGTTAGCGTTAGAGTTAGTGTTAGGGTTAGGGATACGGTTAAGTTTAAGTTTAGTGTTAGTGTTAGTGTTAGTGTTATTGTTATTGTTAGTGTTAGTGTTAGTTTTAGTGTTAGGGTTAGGGTTAGTATTAGGATTAGTGTTAGTATTAGGGTTAGTGTTAGGGTTAGGGTTTGGTTAAGGTTAGTGTTCGGGTTAGTGTTAGTGTTAGTGTTAGTGTTAGTGTTAGTGTTAGTGTTAGTGTTCGGGTTAGGGTTGGTGTTGGGTTTATGGTTAGGGTTAGGGTTAGGGTTAGGGTTAGGGTTAGGGTTAGTGTTAGGGTTCGGGTTAGTATTAGGATTAGTGTTAGGGTTAGTGTAGGGTTAATGTTAGTGTTTGTGTTAGTATTAGGGTTAGTGTTAGGGTTAGGGTTAGTATTAGGGTTAGGGTTAGGGTTAGGGTTAGGGTTAGGTTTAGTGTTAGTGTTAGTGTTAGTGTTCGGGTTAGTATTAGGGTTAGTGTTAGTGTTAGTGTTTGGTTTAGTGTTAGTGTTAGTGTTAGTGTTAGTGTTCGTGATAGGGTTAGTGTTAGAGTTCGTGTTAGGTTTACGTTAGGGTTAGGGTTAGGGTTAGTATTAGGATTAGGATTAGTGTTAGGGTTAGTGTAGGGTTAGTGTTAGTGTTAGTTTTGTTAGTATTAGGGTTAGGGTTAGTGTTAGTGTTCGGGTTAAGGATAGGGTTAGTGTAGGGTTAGTGTTAGTGTTAGTGTTAGTATTAGGGTTAGTGTTAGTGTTAGGGTTAGGGTTAGGATTAGTATTAGGTTTAAGGTTAGGGTTAGGTTTAGTGTTAGTGTTAGTGTTATTGTTCGTGATAGGGTTAGTGTTAGGGTTAGTGTTAGGTTTAGTGTTCGGATTACTGTTGGTGTTAGTGTTAGTGCTAGTGTTCGGGTTAGGGTTAGTGTTAGTGTTAGTGTTCGGGTTAGTGTTGGGGTTAGGATTCGTGTTCGCGTTAGGGTTAGTGTTAGTGTTAGTGTTAGCATTAGGGTTAGAGTTAGTGTTAGGGTTCGTGTTAGGGTTAGTGTTAGGGTTAGGGTTAGGGTTAGAGTTAGGTTTAGTGTTAGTGTTAGTGTTAGTGTTCGTGATAGGGTTAGTGTTAGGATTAGTGTTAGGTTTTGTGTTCGGGTTAGTGTTAGTGTTAGTGCTAGTGTTAGGTTTAGGGTTAGAGTAGGGTTAGTGTTCGGGTTAGTGTTGGGGTTTGGATTTGTGTTAGTGTTAGTGTTAGTGTTAGTGTTAGTGTTAGTGTTAGTGTTAGTTTTCGTGTTCGTGTTAGTGTTAGTGTTAGTGTTCGTGATAGGGTTAGGGTTAGTGTTAGTGTTAGGGTTAGGGTTACGGTTAAGTTTAAGGTTAGTGTTAGTGTTAGTGTTAGTGTTAGTATTAGGGTTAGTGTTAGTGTTAGGGTTAGGGTTGGTATTAGGATTAGGGTTAGTATTAGGGTTAGTGTTAGTGTTCGCGTTAGGGTTAGGTTAAGGTTAGTGTTCGGGTTAGTGTTAGTGTTCGGGTTAGGGTTAGTATTAGTGTTAGGGTTAGTATTAGGGTTAGGGTTAGGGTTCGGGTTAGTGTTAGTATTAGGGTTAGGGTTCGTGTTAGGGTTAGGTTTAGCATTAGTGTTCGTGATAGGGTTAGTGTTAGTGTTAGGGTTAGTGTTAGTGTTAGGGTTGGGTTTAGTGTTAGTGTTAGTGTTAGTGTTAGTGTTATTGTTCGGGTTAGGGTTAGGGTTAGGGTTAGGGTTAGGGTTAGGGTTCGGGTTAGTGTTAGTGTTCGGGTTCGTGTTAGTGTTAGTTTTAAGGTTATGGTTAGGGTTAGGGTTAGGGTTAGGTTTAGACTTAGGGTTGGGATTGGCGTTGGGGTTAGTGTTAGTGTTAGTGTTAGGGTTAGGGTTAGTGTTAGTGTTAGCGTTCGTGTTAGGGTTAGTGTTAAGGTTAGGGTTAAGGTTCGGGTTAATGTTAGTGTTTGTGTTAGTGTTAGGGTTAAGGTTTAAGTTAGTGTTCGGCATTTAGGGTTCGTGTTAGTGTTAGTGTTA
This sequence comes from Pristiophorus japonicus, assembly GCF_044704955.1. Lineage (NCBI taxonomy): Eukaryota > Metazoa > Chordata > Chondrichthyes > Pristiophoridae > Pristiophorus > Pristiophorus japonicus. The sequence goes on along the minus strand of NC_091980.1, from coordinate 150,848,444 downwards.
GTGTTTGGGTTAAGATTATGGTTAGGGTTAGGGTTAGGGTTCGGTTTTGGCTTAGGGTTGGGGTTCGGGTTAGGGTTAGTGTTAGGGTTAGGGTTAGTATTTGGGTTCGTGTTAGTGTTAGTGTTCGGGTTCGGGTTAAGGTTAGTGTTAATGTTAGTGTTCGTGTTAGGGCTAGTAGTAGTGTTAGTGTTAGTGTTAGTGTTAGGGTTAGGCTTAGGGTTAAGATTAGTGTTAGTGTTACGGTTAGTATAAGGGTTAGTATTATGGTTAGTGTTAGTTTTAGTGTTCGGGTTGGTATTAGGTGTAGGTTTAGGGTTAGGGTTAGTGTTCGTGTTCGGGTTAGTGTTGGGATTAGGATTCGTGTTCGCGTTAGTGTTAGTGTTAGTGTTCGTGTTCGTGATAGGCTAGTGTTAGGGTTAGGGTTAGTGTTAGTGTTAGGGTTAGTTTTAGAGTTGGTGTTAGGGTTAGGGTTACGGTTAAGTTTAAGGTTAGTGTTAGTGTTAGTGTTAGTGCTAGTGCTAGTGTTATGGTTAGGGTTCGGGTTAGTGTTAGTGTTCGGGTTCGTGTTGGGGTTAGTATTCGCGTTCGCGTTAGGGTGAGTGTTAATGTTAGCGTTAGTTTAGTGTTAGTGTTTGTGTTCGTGTTATTGTTAGTGTTCCTGATAGGGTTAGTGTTAGGGTTAGTGTAGGGTTAGTGTTAGTGTTAGTATTAGGGTTAGTGTTAGTGTTAGTGTTGGGGTTAGTATTAGGGTTAGGGTTAGGGTTATTGTTAGTGTTAGTATTAGGGTTAGTGTTCGTGTTAGTGTTCGTGATAGGGTTAGTGTTAGTGTTAGGTTTAGTGTTCTGGTTAGTGTTAGTGTTAGTGTTAGAGTTAGTGTTCGTGTTAGTGTTAGGGTTAGTATTAGGGTTAGGTTTAGGGTTAGGGTTAGTATTAGGGTTAGGGTTAGTATTAGGGTTAGGTTTAGTGTTCGTGTTCCTGATAGGGTTAGTATTAGTGTTATGGTTCGGGTTAGTGTTAGTGTTAGTGTTAGTGTTCGGGTTAGTATTCGGGTTAGGGCTAGTATTAGGGTTAGTGTTAGTGTTAGTGTTCGGGTTCAGGTTCGTGTTAGGTTATGGTTAATGTTAGTGTTAGGGTTAGGGTTAGGGTTTGGGTTAGTGTTAGGGTTAGGTTTCGTGTTAGGGTTAGTGTTAGTGTTAGTGTTTAGGGTTAGGGTTAGGGTTAGGGTTAGTGTTAGTGTTAGGGTTAGTGTTCGGGTTAGGGTTAGTGTTAGGGTTAGTGTTAGGATTCGGGTTAGTATTATGATTAGGATTAGTGTTAGGGTTAGGGTTAGTGTAGGGTTGGTGTTAGTGTTAGTGTTAGTATTAGGGTTAGTGTTAGTGTTAGTGTTCGGGTTAGTATTAGGGTTAGGGTTAGGGTTAGTGTTCGTGTTAGTATTAGGGTTAGTGTTAGTGTTAGTGTTCGTGATAGGGTTAGTGTTAGTGTTAGGTTTAGTGTTCTGGTTAGTGTTAGTGTTAGTGTTAGTGTTAGTGTTAATGTTAGTGTTAGGGTTAGTGTTAGGGTTAGTATTAGGGTTAGGTTTAGTGTTAGTGTTCGTGATAGGGTTAATGTTAGTGTTAGGGTTAGGGTTAGTGTTCGTGTTAGTGTTCGGGTTAGTATTCGGGTTCGGGTTAGTATTCGGGTTAGTGTTAGTTTTCGGGTTCGGGTTAGTGTTAGGTTATGGTTAATGTTAGTGTTAGTGTTAGTGTTAGGGTTAGGGTTAGTATTAGTGTTAGTGTTAGGGTTAGTGTTAGGGTTAGGTTTAGTGTTAGGGTTAGTGTTAGTGTTAGTGTTAGGGTTCGGGTTAGTATTAGGATTACGGTTAGTGTTAGTGTTAGTGTTTGGGTTAGTGTAGGGTTAGTGTTTGTGTTAGTGTGTCGAAATTCTCGTTCTCCGAAAATAATGACTCCGACACTTACAGCTCCGGCAGAAGTTTCTTTAATTTGCTTGCTAGCAAGGGGCAGGTCACACTCAGTCAAGGGCTAAGTGAACACCTCCGAAATGGTACAGTTTCACGAGATATTTATACAGTAAAACCCAAGTCCTGGCCTCTCCCTGTGCATTGGCTCCGTCTCGCAGTCAGTGAATACAGATAAAGAGTTAATTACTACATCCTTGTCCTGACATGGTTTCCAGATATTTCCTTTTGTCAGGGTTATTAGTTGGTCAGCCGGCCATTACTCCATGAGAGTGTGGTAATGAGCTATTACCTGTCTTGCATTGTGTCAGGATTGTTCAGTTTCCTAGTCAGTTATCTGTTTGCATCAAAAAGATGAGGTTTCTACAAGAGATAATGGCTGGTGGTTTGAGTACTTCGAAAAGGGTGGGGTGGCATGGAACTTGTGTCGTGTAGACAATAGGAGAGCACCATGGGGGGGGTACTTGTCTCAGCATGACTTGTCTCCTAGCTGTCTGATGGCCATCAGCCATCTCAAACCAGGTTTAGCTGTTTATGCAAGCTGACTGCTAAAATGCAGAAAGTTCTGGAAGGACCAGGACTCCATTTTGTTATATATATATTGCAAAGGGCACACAATTAACATATGGTATCAGCTTAGATAAAAATACATTTCCACAAGTGTTTGTGTTAGTGTTAGTATTAGGGTTGGTGTTAATGTTAGGGTTAGTGTTAGGGTTAGTATTAGGGTTAGTGTTAGTGTTAGGGTTAGTGTTAGTATTAGGGTTAGTGTTTGTGTTTGCATTAGGGTTCGGTTAAGGTTAGTGTTCGGGTTAGTGTTAGTGTTAGTGTTAGTGTTAGGGTTAGGGTTAGTGTTCGGGTTAGGGATAGTGTTAGGGTTAGTGTTAGTGTTAGGGTTCGGGTTAGTATTATGATTAGGATTAGTGTTAGGGTTAGGGTTAGTGTAGGGTTAGTGTTAGTGTTAGTATTAGGGTTAGTGTTAGTGTTAGTGTTCGGGTTAGTATTAGGGTTAGGGTTAGGGTTATTGTTAGTGTTAGTATTAGGGTTAGTGTTCGTGTTAGTGTTCGTGATAGGGTTAGTGTTAGTGTTAGGTTTAGTGTTCTGGTTAGTGTTAGTGTTAGTGTTAGTGTTAGTGTTAGTGTTAGTGTTAGTGTTAATGTTAGGGTTAGTGTTAGGGTTAGTATTAGGGTTAGGGTTAGGGTTAGTGTTAGTATTAGGGTTAGGGTTAGTATTAGGGTTAGGTTTAGTGTTCGTGTTCATGATAGGGTTAGTATTAGTGTTATGGTTAGGGTTAGTGTTAGTGTTAGTGTTCGGGTTAGTATTCGGGTTAGGGCTAGTATTAGGGTTAGTGTTAGTGTTAGGGTTAGTGTTAGGGTTAGTATTAGGGTTAGGGTTAGGGTTAGGGTTAGTATTAGGGTTAGGGTTAGTATTAGGGTTAGGTTTAGTGTTCGTGTTCATGATAGGGTTAGTATTAGTGTTATGGTTAGGGTTAGTGTTAGTGTTAGTGTTCGGGTTAGTATTCGGGTTAGGGCTAGTATTAGGGTTAGTGTTAGTGTTAGTGTTCGGGTTCGGGTTAGTGTTAGGTTATGGTTAATGTTAGTGTTAGTGTTAGTGTTAGGGTTAGGGTTAGGGTTAGGGTTAGGGTTAGGGTTAGTGTTAGTGTTAGTGTTAGTGTTAGGGTTAGAGTTAGTGTTAGTGTTAGGGTTAGTGTTAGGGTTAGTGTTCGGGTTCGGGTTAGTGTTAGGGTTAGTGTTAGGATTCGGGTTAGTATTATGATTCGGATTAGTGTTAGGGTTAGTGTAGGGTTGGTGTTAGTGTTAGTGTTAGTATTAGGGTTAGTGTTAGTGTTAGTTTTCGGGTTAGTAATCGGATTAGGGTTAGGGTTAGTGTTCGTGATAGGGTTAGTGTTAGTGTTAGGTTTAGTGTTCTGGTTAGTGTTAGTGTTAATGTTAGTGTTAGGGTTAGTGTTAGGGTTAGTATTAGGGTTCGGGTTAGTGTTAGGGTTAGTATTAGGGTTAGGGTTAGTATTAGGGTTAGGTTTAGTGTTAGTGTTCGTGATAGGGTTAGTGTTAGTGTTAGGATTAGGGTTAGTGTTCGTGTTAGTGTTCGGGTTAGTATTCGGGTTAGGGTTAGTATTAGGGTTAGTGTTAGTGTTAGGGTTAGGATTAGTGTTCGTGTTAGTGTTCAGGTTAGTATTCGGGTTAGGGTTAGTATTAGGGTTAGTGTTAGTGTTAGTGTTCGGGTTCGGGTTAGTGTTAGGTTATGGTTAATGTTAGTGTTAGTGTTAGTGTTAGGGTTAGGGTTAGTATTAGTGTTAGTGTTAGGGTTAGGTTTAGTGTTCGGGTTAGTGTTAGTGTTAGTGTTAGGGTTCGGGTTAGTATTAGGATTAGGGTTAGTGTTAGTGTTAGTGTTAGTGTTTGGGTTAGTGTAGGGTTAGTGTTTGTGTTAGTGTGTCGAAATCCCGATCTCCGAAAATAATGACTCCGACACTTACAGCTCCGGCAGAAGTTTCTTTAATTTGCTTGCTAGCAAGGGGCAGGTCACACTCAGTCAAGGGCTAAGTGAACACCTCCGAAATGGTACAGTTTCACGAGATATTTATACAGTAAAACCCAAGTCCTAGCCTCTCCCTGTGCATTGGCTCCGTCTCGCAGTCAGTGAATACAGATAAAGAGTTAATTACTACATCCTTGTCCTGACATGCTTTCCAGATATTTCCTTTTGTCAGTGTTATTAGTTGGTCAGCCGGCCATTACTCCATGAGAGTGTGGTAATGAGCTATTACCTGTCTTGCATTGTGTCAGGATTGTTCAGTTTCCTAGTCAGTTATCTGTTTGCATCAAAAAGATGAGGTTTCTACAAGAGATAATGGCTGGTGGTTTGAGTACTTCGAAAAGGGTGGGGTGGCATGGAACTTGTGTCGTGTAGACAATAGGAGAGCACCATGGGGGGGTACTTGTCTCAGCATGACTTGTCTCCTAGCTGTCTGATGGCCATCAGCCATCTCAAACCAGGTTTAGCTGTTTATGCAAGCTGACTGCTAAAATGCAGAAAGTTCTGGAAGGACCAGGACTCCATTTTGTTATATATATATTGCAAAGGGCACACAATTAACATCTGGTATCAGCTTAGATAAAAATACATTTCCACAAGTGTTTGTGTTAGTGTTAGTATTAGGGTTGGTGTTAATGTTAGGGTTAGTGTTAGGGTTAGTATTAGGGTTAGTGTTAGGGTTAGGGTTAGGGTTAGTGTTAGTGTTAGGGTTAGGGTTAGGGTTAGTGTTAGGGTTAGGGTTAGTATTAGGGTTTGGGTTAGTGTTAGGGTTAGTATTAGGGTTCGGGTTAGTGTTAGTGTTAGGGTTAGGGTTAGGTTTAGTGTTAGTGTTAGTGTTAGTGTTCGTGTTAGTATTAGTGTTAGTATTAGGGTTAGTGTTAGGGTTAGTGTTAGGGTTAGTGTTAGGGTTAGTATTAGGGTTAGAGTTAGGGTTAGGGTTAGTATTAGGGTTCGGGTTAGTGTTAGTGTTAGTGTTAGTGTTAGTGTTAGGGTTAGGGTTAGGTTTAGTGTTAGTGTTAGTGTTAGTGTTAGTGTTAGTGTTAGTGTTAGTGTTAGTGTTAGTGTTAGTGTTAGTTGTTAGTGTTCGTGTTCGTGTTCATGTTAGTGTTGGTATTATTATTAGGGTTAGTGTTCGGGTTAGTATTAGGGTTAGTATTAGGGTTAGGGTTAGGGTTTGGATTAGTATTACGGTTCGGGTTCGTGTTAGTTTTAGGGTTAGGTTTAGTGTTAGTGTTCGTGTTAGTATTAGTGTTAGTATTAGGGTTAGTGTTAGGGCTAGGGTTAATGTTCAGGTTAGTGCTAGGTTTAGTATTAGGGTTAGTGTTAGTGTTAGTGTTAGGTTTAGTGTTACTGTTCGGGTTAGGGTTAGGGTTAATGTTAGTGTTCGGGTTCGTGTTAGAGTTCGGGTTAGTGTTTGGGTTGCGTTTAGGGTTAGGGTTCGTGTTAGAGTTCGGGTTAGTGTTTGGGTTGCGTTTAGGGTTAGGGTTAGTGTTAGTGTTAGTATTAGGGTTAGTGTTAGGGTTAGGGTTAGGGTTAGGGTTAGGCTTAGGGTTAGGGTTATTGTTAGTGTTATGGTTCGTGTTAGAGTTAGTGTTCGGGTTCGTGTTCGGGTTACGTTTAGGGTTAGGGTTAGGGTTAGGGTTAGTATTAGGGTTAGGGTTAGGGTTCGTGTTAGTGTTCGTGTTAGGGTTAGGGTTTGTGTTCGTGTTAGGGTTAGGGTTAGTGTTAGTGTTCGTGTTAGTATTAGTGATAGTATTAGGGTTAGTGTTAGTGTTAGGGCTAGGGTTAGTGTTCGGGTTAGTGCTAGGGTTAGTATTAGGGTTAGTGTTAGTGTTAGTGTTCATGTTCGGTTTAGTGTTACTGTTCGGGTTAGGGTTAGGGTTAGTGTTAGTGTTAGGGTTCGTGTTAGATTTAGTGTTCGGGTTAGTGTTCGGGTTACGTTTAGTGTTATTGTTAGGGTTATTGTTACTGTTAGGGTAAGGGTTAGGATTAATGTTAGTGTTAGTGTTAGGGATAAGGTTATGATTAATGTTAGGGTTATGGTTAGTGTTAGAGTTATGGTTAGTGTTAGGGTTAGGTTTCGTGTTAGTGTTAGGGTTACTGTTAGGGTTAGGGTTAGGGTTAGGTTTAGTATTAGGTTTAGAGTTAGTTTTCGATATGTGTGTGCGCTCGGTCTGTGAAGCTGAGCATGCCTCCAGTCGTCTTGTATAACCCTTGCCACTGGACCACGTCCTAGCTCTGTCAAGCCCGTGTGGTGGCTGGTGTGCAACGGCCACCCCAAGTTAAAATAATCCATGCATAGGCATCTTCCACCCTTCAGGATGTAGTTCAGGTCCTGCAATATTAGGTCCTTCATTGAAATATCTGTGAACTCATCCCTTTTTGGTATGGGAGCAAGTCATCCTCGCTTTGAGGGACTGCCTAATACTACTCTTCTTCGTCATAATAATGGGACTCCGTAAGTTGGACTTCCCATTATGAATGAGAATAACCCCCAAAACACAGAAAACCAATTATAAAAGATAGAAAAAATACACAACATATATTTATTAATTTAAATTAAAAGTTATTTATGTATTTAAAAAATATATATTTTTCCGATTTTTAAAAAAATGTTTTAAATTATGGTTTAAAATAAACTTACCATAGTGGGAAGGGTTGTTAACAATAAAATGTGTTTTCAAAATGTTATTTTACAATGTTTTAGTGTATTTTAAAACTCTTACTCCTGTAACAGCAGGCTATGCACCTGCTTTTATCAGGCGCAAAAGTTTTGAGGACATTTGCCGGGCAAGAGATGGGTAAATCCCGCAATCTTGCCCGTGTGAATGTCCTCGATTCCTAGATATGGAGGATCTGTCAAGCTCCAGCACGACAGATCGGAAAATCCGGTTTTCAGCGCATGCCTTCCTGGGTCCGTACACATTCTGATGATTGGGTTAGAGTTGAGTTAGTTTTAGAGATTGGGTTAGGGTGAGGGTTCGATATTTAGTTACTGATGTTAGCGATAGGTTTAGGGTTAGGGTTAGTGATAGGGTTAGGGTTAGGATTAGGTATATGGTTACTGATGTTAGCGATAGGTTTAGGGTTAAGGATAGGGTTACTGATGTTTGGGACAGGGTTAGGGTTAGGGTTCAGGTAGGTTTAGGGTTAGGGTTAGGGATAGAGTTAGGGTTAGGATTAGGTATATGGTTACTGATGTTAGCGATAGGTTTAGGGTTAGGGTTAGGGATAGAGTTAGGGTTCGGATCAGGTATATGGTTCCTGATGTTAGCGATAGGTTTAGGGTTAAGGATAGTTTTACTCATGTTAGGGTCAGGTTAGGGTTAGGGTTTGGGATAGGGTTAGGGTTAGGATTAGGTATATGGTTACTGATGTTAGGGTCAGGGTTAGGGTTAGGGTTAGGATTAGGTATATGGTTACTGATAGTAGAGATAGGGTTTGGGTTAGGATTAGGTATAGGGTTACTGATGTTATGATCAGGGTTAGGGTTAGGGTTCGGGATAGGGTTAAGGTTAGGATTAGGTATCTGGTTACTGATGTTAGGGTCAGGGTTAGCGTTAAGGTTCGGGATCGGGTTAGGATTAGGTATATGGTTACTGATGTGAAGGTTATGGTTATTGATACTGAGGTTAAGGGTAATGTATTGTGTTGGTGTTGCGATGATGTGAATATTAACTCTGGGCCTGAGCTGTTCCTGAGCTAACTTGGTGCACCGGCCTTGTATCGTTTATTTAACAATTACTGTTCAATGAATCCATGTTGCTGTTGATTCCCTCGATGCGTGGAAGACTGCGATTCCCAGTGCATCCCATCAAAGTACAGAGTTTGACTAACACTAGAACTCGGCTGCCCTCGATTCTTTAACTGTAAAGAATCGTCTGATCGAATGAGCCAATCGGGGTTGTGGAACATCCTGTTGCCATGGCAACTCTGCATGAAAGCAGGAGTGTCTGTGATCCTGGGCCACTGAAGATAATTTCAGTTCATGCAGTAAATTGTTCATTAAGTGAAGAATTGACTGTACGCGCTGCAGTCAGAGCTGTCAGTTAGCATTGGTAAAGATGTTCTAATGGGACTCGCAACTGACTTCCGCCCACACAATCCAACTTTGAGTGTGCGAGAGGGGTTGAGGGAACTAAATAGCTGAGTGCGGCCTCGATATAAACCTCTAACCGAGGGTCGGAAAGGGTCAGGGACTGGGGTTAAAATGCGCAGTCCACGTAACCCGACGCAGAAACACCATGCATGCACCCACCGCCGTTTTCATGTTGAGGATTTTGGGGCGCTCGAGGAGGTAGGAAAATCCGACGGAGAAAGGCAGGCAGGAGCGGTCAGCTCCCCAAGGTAAGCGGCTGCTTGTGGGCAAGGAGGAGGAGGAACACTCAAACCCCTCTACCAAGCAGACAGCTTCCCGGCTGTAATCTCCCACACCATCGGGATATTATACACCCACCCGTTACACACCCGCCCGTTATACACCCACCCGTTACACACCCCGCCCATTATATACACCCTCACGTTATACATTCGCCCGTAATACACCCGCCAGTTATTCACCGGCCCGTTATCCACACCGCCATTATACACCTCTCTCGTTATACATACACCCGCCCGTTAGAAACCCCTCCCGTTATACACCCTACCCGTTACACACCCACCCGTTATACACCCGCCTATTATACACCCCGCCCGTTATACATGCTGCTTGTTAGACACACCCGCCCGTTATACGCCCCGCATGTTATACACCCCAGCCGTTAGAGACCCGCTCGTTATACACCCCGCCCGGTATACACACCCTCCCGTTATATGCCCCGCATAGAAACATAGAAAATAGGTGCAGGAGTAGGCCATTCGGCCCTTCTAGCCTGCACCGCCATGACTGAACATTCAACTTCAGTACCCCATTCCTGCTTTCTCGCCATACCCCTTGATCCCCCTAGCAGTAAGGACCTCATCTAACTCCTTTTTGAATATATTTAGTGAATTGGCCTCAACAACTTTCTGTGGTAGAGAATTCCACAGGTTCACCACTCTCTGGGTGAAGAAGTTCCTCCGCATCTCGGTCCTAAATGGCTTACCCCTTATCCTTAGACTGTGACCCCTGGTTCTGGACTTCCCCAACATTGGGAACATTCTTCCTGCATCTAACCTGTCTAACCCCGTCAGAATTTTATATGTTTCTATGAGGTCCCCTCTCATTCTTCTGAACTCCAGTGAATACAAGCCCAGTTGATCCAGTCTTTCTTGATAGGTCAGTCCTGCCATCCCGGGAATCAGTCTGGTGAACCTTCGCTGCACTCCCTCAATAGCAAGAATGTCCTTCCTCAGGTTAGGAGACCAAAACTGTACACAATACTCAGGAAGGATAGAATAAAAGGAAAAGGAGGTGGGGTAGCATTGCTGGTTAAGGAGGAGATTAAGGCAATAGTTAGGAAGGACATTAGCTTGGATGATGTGGAATCTATATGGGTAGAGCTGCAGAACACCAAAGGGCAAAAAACGTTAGTGGGAGTTGTGTACAGACCTCCAAACAGTAGTAGTGATGTTGGGGAGGGCATCAAACAGGAAATTAGGGGTGCGTGCAATAAAGGTGCAGCAGTTATAATCGGTGACTTTAATATGCACATAGATTGGGCTAACCAAACTGGAAGCAATACGGTGGAGGAGGATTTTCTGGAGTGCATAAGGGATGGTTTTTTAGACCAATATGTCGAGGAACCAACTAGGGGGGAGGCCATCTTAGACTGGGTGTTATGTAATGAGAAAGGATTAATTAGCAATCTCGTTGTGCGAGGCCCCTTGGGGAAGAGTGACCATAATATGGTGGAATTCTGCATTAGGATGGAGAATGAAACAGTTAATTCAGAGACCATGGTCCAGAACTTAAAGAAGGCTAACTTTGAAGGTATGAGGCGTGAATTGGCTGAGATGGATTGGCGAATGATACTTAAGGGGTTGACTGTGGATGGGCAATGGCAGACATTTAGAGACCGCATGGATGAACTACAACAATTGTACATTCCTGTCTGGCATAGAAATAAAAAAGGGAAGGTGGCTCAACCGTGGCTATCAAGGGAAATCAGGGATAGTATTAAAGCCAAGGAAGTGGCATACAAATTGGCCAGAAATAGCAGCGAACCTGGGGACTGGGAGAAATTTAGAACTCAGCAGAGGAGGACAAAGGGTTTGATCAGGGCAGGGAAAATGGAGTATGAGAAGAAGCTTGCAGGGAACATTAAGACGGATTGCAAAAGTTTCTATAGATATGTAAAGAGAAAAAGGTTAGTAAAGACAAATGTAGGTCCCCTGCAGTCAGAATCAGGGGAAGTCATAACGGGGAACAAAGAAATGGCGGACCAATTGAACAAGTACTTTGGTTCGGTATTCACGAAGGAGGACACGAACAACCTTCCGGTTATAAAAGGGGTCGGGGGGTCTAGTAAGGAGGAGGAACTGAGGGAAATCCTTATTAGCCGGGAAATTGTGTTGGGGAAATTGATGGGATTGAAGGCCGATAAATCCCCAGGGCCTGATGGACTGCATCCCAGAGTACTTAAGGAGGTGGCCTTGGAAATAGTGGATGCGTTGACAGTCATTTTCCAACATTCCATTGACTCTGGATCAGTTCCTATGGAGTGGAGGGTAGCCAATGTAACCCCACTTTTTAAAAAAGGAGGGAGAGAGAAAACAGGGAATTATAGACCGGTCAGCCTGACATCGGTAGTGGGTAAAATGATGGAATCAATTATTAAGGATGTCATAGCAGTGCATTTGGAAAGAGGTGACATGATAGGTCCAAGTCAGCATGGATTTGTGAAAGGGAAATCATGCTTGACAAATCTTCTGGAATTTTTTGAGGATGTTTCCAGTAGAGTGGATAAGGGAGAACCAGTTGATGTGGTATATTTGGACTTTCAGAAGGCGTTCGACAAGGTCCCACACAAGAGATTGATGTGCAAAGTTAGAGCACATGGGATTGGGGGTAGTGTACTGACATGGATTGAGAACTGGTTGTCAGACAGGAAGCAAAGAGTAGGAGTAAATGGGTACTTTTCAGAATGGCAGGCAGTGACTAGTGGGCATGTTACACACCCTGTTACACACACCGCCCGTTACACACCCCGACCATTATACATTCGCCCTGTATAGACCCGCCCGTTATAGACTTGTCCGTTAGACACCCGTCCGTTATACACGCTGCCTGTCATACACCCCTCCCATTATAAACCCCGCCCGTTGTACACCACACACTCGCCCGTTATAAACCCGCCCGTTAAACATTTGCCCGTTATACGGTCCGCTCGTTATACACCCCGCCCGTTATAGAGCCGCCTGTTATATACCCCGCCCGTTATACGCCCCGCCCATTATACACCGCCCGTTACACACACCGCTGTTACATATTCGCCCATTATAGACCCGCCCGTTATGCAACCCGCCCGTTATTCATTCGCCCGTTATACACCCGTCCGTTATACACCCTCGCCCGTTATACACACTCGCCCGTTAAACATTTGCCCATTATACACCCTGCCCACATTCGCGGCATTGAAGCATTGACCACACTTGATCAGCTCCGCTGGGCAGGCCACGTAGTTCGCATGCCAGACATGTGACTCCCAAAGCAAAGATCCTCTATCTCAACACCATATTCCCGCTTTTGCCCCATATCCCTCAATGCCTTTTGTTTCTAGAAATCTATCTATCTCCCTCTTAAATATATTCACTGACTTGACCTCCACAGCCTTCTGTGGCAGAGAATTCCACAGGTTCACCACCCTCTGAATAAAAACATTTCTCCTCATCTCAGTCCTAAATTTCCTACCCCATATTCTGAGACTGTGACCCCTTGTTCTAGACTTCCCAGCCAGGGGAAACATCCTCCCCGCATCCAGTCTATCCAACCCAGTCAGAAATTAAATGTTTCAATGAGATCTGGTTAGCTGTTGCTCTTTCTTTCCCATTCGTACCGAAAAAACTTTGGGCTAGACTTTCCACTTAGCTGGCTATCACCCAAAAAATGGGCGATGTTCCAGGCTTAGCGATGATTCAGCTCTCAGGATCGCTGGAAGATCGCCCATTTTTCTCATCGCTACTTTCGGCGTTTTTTGCGGGGCGTGATAGCCCAGCGATGGGGAATGGGCCCCAGCGATGGGGAATGGGCCCCAGCGATGTGGAATGATGTGTTCCACCATCTCCATCCTGTTTTCTGCTCCGCAATTTTCTGCCTCATCTTGTGCTCTTTCCTCATTCCGTTTGGCGGCTGTGTCCTCCGGCTGCTCTGCTCCTCCGGCCACTCCACTCACACCTCCTGCTCCTTCTCCCATTTCCTCGTCACTCAAGGAGCTTCCTTCTGCCTCACACTCACAGCAGGTGGGGCCTTTGTGACAAACCGCACAGCTCTCTGTCTTGCAGTTCCGAGCGATGTGTCCAGACTTGCCGCAGTTATAACAGTACAAGTCTGGACAGCTTCTTACTAGATGGTCATGTCCAAGACAGTAATCGCAAACCTTCACCTGGTTATCATGCAGTATCCAGAAGCACTGCACTCGTTCCATTGTCTCGAATTTCATGCTGTAGGGTAATGACTTCACCCCCTCTGGGAACCGCACCTTTACATAACGGGTTCCATCGGCTACCCACATTCCAGGATAGGATCTCATCTTTATTACTGAGCAAAGTTTAATGTCCCACGACTCCAACTTTTTTTTATCAGCGTATTGTCCTCAACATAAACCAGCAGATTTAAAAATTAGACCACACCTCTTCAGGATAGAGCGGAGATAAATCCAAGTACTTCTCACCAACCTTCAGGCTCAGTAAATGTCTTTCTGCCTCCAATCGCCCACTGACCGTCACTTAGAATCCAACATTCGGGTTTGGTCGGCAAGCAAAGCAACTTCCCTCACCGCAGTCCTCATGTACTGCCTGGATTGTCATGTATTCAACTGTCATTGTAACCCATGTATAAACTGACCTAAGTTGTACACCTTGAGAACACTGACCACAGGGGGCGAACTTGTGGGAGACACTCGTAACCTGGACTTTCCGGTATAAAAGGGGAAGCTCCACCCACTGTCTCTCTCTTGAGGTCTTGGTAATAAAGGTAACTGGTTACAGAGTGATCTTCTCTCAAGTATGGGCCTCGTGTGCATTTATACTGTATAGTAAGGACATATCATTGGCGATGAGAAACTGGGATTTAAACCACGTGAGCATGGCCACTAGCAGCACAGAAGAGAGGTACTGTGTTGGTGATGATTGAGACGATTTTATTGAGAGACTACAGCAAAGCTTTGTCACCAAGGAATGGTTGGGACAGCATTCGGCCGACAAACGCAGGGCTCATCTTCTGACGGTTTGTGGATCCAGAACGTACTCCCTGATGAGGGACCTTCTAGCGCCAGAGAAGCCGGCAGACAAGATGTTCGAAGAACTCAGTAAGTTGATCGTGGAACACCTTAAACTGGCAAGCAGCATGCACATGGCGAGACACCGGTTTTACACGCACCGGCGGTGAGAAGAGCAAAGCGTTCCAGACTTTGTGGCAGATCTCTGGCGACTGGCGACCCTATGTAAGTTCCCAGATGCATGCAGAGTGGAGATGCTGCGAGACTTTTTTATTGAGGGCATCGGGCACGCTGGGGTTTTCAGGAAACTGATTGAGACCAAAGACTTGACCTTGGAAGCGACGGCTCTGATAGCCCAGACAATTATCTCAGGGGAGGAAGAGACCAGAATGATTTATGGCAAAATTCTTGGCTCAAATGCGGCAAACGACCAGGGAGTCAACATTGTTAACACGGCACACAGTTCTCTATGCTGACAAGGGCAATCGGACATGCCCCAGCATGCAATCGAACCCTAAGGGGTAATTCAACAGAGACAATGGCAAGCTGAACGGCGATTCATGCCATCGCAATGGACAATGCTGCCAGTAATGGGGCCATCAACACCTGTCAATAGTGCATTTAAGGACAGTTACAGAGACAGTCAGAGACGATCGACTGGTAATGGACCTTTTGTTTCCAACAATGGCTGGATGTGTTGAGGCAAACACCCAGCCAGAGCTTGCAGGTATCAGCAATATACCTGCAGAAACCACAATGTCAGCGGTCACTTGGCGCATATGTGCAGGAAGCCTGCAGCCAGGTTGTAAGCCCTACGAGGCCAAATGAATACTGGGGGAAATCGCTGGAAGCTGAAGTTCAGCGAGTTCATGTGGAGCACATATACAGTTCATATACCAGGACGCCACCGATAATGATGAAAGTGTTCCTCAATGGCATCCCAGTATTAATGGAGCTGGACTCGGGGGCCAGCCAGTCACCGATGAGTATCAAACAGTTCGAAAGGTTGTGGGTGTCCAAGGCCAGGAGGCCAAAATTATTGCCGATTGACGCACTGCTACGGACATATACAAAGGAGATCATTCCGGTGCTAGGCAGCGCCACGGTAGTCGTGACCCACAAAGATTCGGAAAACAGTTTGCCACTCTGGATTGTCCCGGGGAACAGTCCCGCACTACTGGGGAGGAGTTGGCTTGCTGTCATGAACTGGAAATTGGGCGATGTCAATGCAATTTCTTCTGTGGAGCGAGTATCATGCTCACAGGTCCTGGACAAATTTGATTCATTATTTCAACCCGGCATCGGCACTTTCATGGGGGCCAAGGTAATGATTCACATAAACCCGGAAGCCAGGCCAGTACACCACAAGGCCAGAGCGGTGCCGTACGTGATGCGGGAAAAGATAGAATGCGAATTGGACCGCCTGCTGAGGGAAGGCATCATCTCACCAGTCGAATTCAGTGACTGGGCGAGCCCGATCGTGCCGGTGCTCAAGGCGGATGGGTCGGTCAGGATATGTGGCGATTACAAGGCCACCATCAATCGGGTGTCACTCCAAGACCAGTACCCACGACCGAGAGCGGAGGACCTCTTTGCGACGCTATCCGGTGGCAAACCTTTTTCAAAATTGGACCTGACCTCAGCTTACATGACCCAGGAGCTGGCGAGTGAGTCGAAGAAGCTGACCACCATCACGACACACAAGGGGTGTTTGAGTATAACAGATGTCCGTTCGGGATTCGTATGCCCGCCGCGATCTTTCAGCGAAATATGGAAAGCTCCTCAAGTCGATTCCAAGGATGGTGGTTTTTCAAGACGACATCCTCATCACGGGTCGTGATACTGAAGAACACCTCCACAACCTGGAGGAGGTGCTACGCAGACTGGACCGGGTAGGGCTGCGACTGAAAAAGGCGAAGTGCGTCTTCTTAGCTCCAGAGGTAGAATTCCTGGGGAGGAGGGTAGCAGCAGACGGGATCAGCCCTACTGCGTCCAAAACGGAAGCGATCCAGAGAGCACCCAGACCCTGTAACACGATGAAGTTGCGTTCGTTCCTGGGGCTCCTGAACTATTTTGTTAACTTTCTTCTCAAATTGAGCACGCTGTTAGAGCCACTACATGTGCTCCTACGCAAAGGTCGTGATTGGGTCTGGGGGGACAGCCAGGAAAGGGCTTTTGATAGAGCACGCAATTTGTTATGCTCCAACAAACTGTTAACGTTATATGATCCGTGTAAAAAAACTTGTTCTAACGTGCGATGCGTCGTCCTATGGGGTCGGGTGTGTGTTGCAGCATGTGAATGCCAATGGTCAGTTACAGCCAGTAGCTTCTGCCTCCAGAAGTCTTTCCCGGGCAGAAAGGGGCTACGGGATGGTAGAAAAGGAAGCGCTTGCATGTGTATATGCAGTTAAAAAAATGCACCAGTATCTGTTTGGCAGGAAATTTGAGCTGGAGACAGATCACAAACCCCTAACGTCCCTTTTGGCCAACAACAAGGCCATAAATGCGGATGCATCGGCCCGCATACAGAGGTGGGCACTTACGTTAGAAGCCTATGACTACACAATTCGGCACAGACCGGGCACTGAAAACTGTGCCGATGCACTCAGCAGGCTCCCACTAGCCACCACTGAGGCGGCAGCTGAGCATGATGCTGAGATGTTGATAGCTGTTGAAGCTTTCGAAAGCGAAGGCTCACCTGTGACAGCCGTCAGATTAAAGTCTGGACAAATAAAGACCCGCTACTGTCTTTAGTTAAGAAATGTGTCCTGAATGGGGACTGGGCAGCCACGTACGGGGCATGCCCTGAGGAGTTTAAACCGTTTCATAGGCGCAAGGATGAACTCTCGATTCAGGCCGATTGCCTACTGTGGGGAAACCGAGTAGTCATGCCCCAGATGGGCAGAGAGATGTTTATCAGAGAACTTCACAATGAGCACCCGGGCATTGTCATGATGAAGGCAATTGCCAGGTCACACGTTTGGTGGCCAGGGATAGATGCAGACCTGGAACTTTGTGTTCGCAGGTGCAACACATGTGTTCAGCTGGGCAACACACCCAGGGAAGCCTCCCTTAGCCCCTGGTCCTAGCCCGCCAAGCCATGGTCACGCATCTATGTGGACTACGCAGGTCCTTTCATGGGAAAAATGTTTTTGGTTGTAGTAGATGCCTACTCCAAATGGATTGAGTGTGCCATTTTAAATTCAAGCACATCCTCTGCCACGGTAAAAAGTCTACGGGCAATGTTCGCCGCCCATGGTCTACCAGACGTCTTGGTCAGCGAGAATGGCCCATGCTTCACAAGCACTGAATTCCAGGACTTCATGGCAGGCAATGGAATCAACCATGTCAGAACGGCACTGTTCAAGCCGGCCTCAAACGGCCAGGCAGAACGAGCAGATAATCAAACAGGGGATGCTCAGAATCCAAGGGGGTTCCCTACAAAGCCACTTATCATGCATCCTGTTGGCCAATAGATCCCGACCACACTCGCTCACAGGGGTTCCACCCGCAGAGCTGCTAATGAAAAGGACGCTCCAGACCAGGTTATCCCTTATACACCCCACCATGAAAGAAATTGTTGAGAGCAGGCGCCAGTCACAATGTGACTACCATGACGGGAATGCGAGTGCGCGATGTATTGATGTCAATGACCCTGTTTTTGTCCTCAATTACGCTGCAGTGTCTAAATGGCTCGCAGGCACTGTGATTACCAAAGAGGGGAATAGGATTCTGGTAGTCAAACTTACCAATGGACAAATCTACCGCAAACACGTGGATCAAACAAAAGGAGGTTCAGCAACCCCATAGAAGAAGCAGAGGAGGAACATGACGTCGAGTTTACTCCACCATAGGTGACCGAACACCAGAACCAAGTGGAGGAGAGCCCAGTCACTGTGGGCAGTCCGGACAGGCCTGAGGCACCGCAAACAGCAGACACTCAGGCCAGTGCCCAACAACCGGAGCCCCAACTCAGGCGCTCTACAAGGGAGCGTAAACCACCAGAGAGACTTTACCTGTGATCCCAATAAGACTTTGAGGGGGAGGTGATGTCATGTATTCAACTATCATTGTAACCCAGGTATAAGCTGACCTAAGTTGTACACCTTAAGAACATTGACCACAGCGGGCGAACTTGTGGGAGAAACTCCTAACCTGGACTTTCCGGTATAAAAGGGGAAGCTCCACCCACCATCTCTCTCTTGAGGTCTTGGTAATAAAGGTTACTGGTCACAGAGTGACCTTCTCTCAAGTATGGGCTTCATGTGCATTTATACTGTATAGTAAGGACATGTTATGGATAATATCCCAAGCTCACATCTCCTTATCCTGGCACTGAACCTCCACCGTGTTTTCTTCTCGAAACCTCCTGGGGTCCCGATCCAAATTATTGGGCCTTTTATTCTTCCTTATAAAAATATTTTCCGCCCTGATTAAATTCATCCTGGGAGCATTATCCTCTAAGGGGCCTGGCACTCCAGGCACCGCAACGGCCATCTTGCTGCTGTTTGTGGGACAAACAGGACTGAGAATTTGAAACAAAAACACCACAAACTTTTTACAAACTCACTCCAACTCATTCCATAATCAGCAGTACTGCTCACTCCTTGTCCCTCCCACCCAGAGAGTGTGACTTACAGGAAGACACAGCTGACACACACCGCCCGTTATACACCCGCCCGTTTCACACCCTGCCCGTTATACACCCGACCCGTTATACACCCGCCCGTTATACACCCGCCCGTTATACACCCCATTATACACCTGCCCATTATACACCCACGTGTTATACACCACCATTATACACCCCACCCCTTATACACCCCGCCCGTTATACACCCCTCCTGTTACACACCCCATTATACATCCGCCCGTTATACACCTGCCTGTTATACCCCATTATACACCCCGCCCGTGAAACACCCCTCCCGTTATACACCTCTCCTGTTATACACCCCATTATACACCCGCCCGTTATACAGCTGCCCGTTATACCCCATTATACACCCTGCCCGTTATACACCCCGCCCGTTATACACTGCGCCCGTTATACACCCCTCCTGTTATACACCCCATTATACACCCGCCCGTTATACACCCCTCCTGTTATACACCCCATTATACACCCGCCTGTTATACACCTGCCCGTTATACCCCATTATACACCCCGCCCGTGAAACACCCCTCCCGTTATACACCTCTCCTGTTATACACCCCATTATACACCCGCCCGTTATACACCTGCCCGTTATACCCCATTATACACCCTGCCCGTTATACACCCCTCCCGTTATACACCCGCACGTTATACACCCGCCCGTTATGCACCCGCCTGTTATACATCCCACCAGTTATACCCCATTATACACCCTGCCCGTTATACACCCCTCCCGTTATACACCCCGCCCATTATACACCCGCCTGTTATACACCCCGCCCGTTATACACCCGCCCATTTTATACCTGCGTGTTATACACCCCCATTATACACCCCACCACTTATACACCCTGTACATTATACACCCACCCATTATACACCCTGTCCGTTACACACCCCGTCCATTATACACCCCATTGTACACCCTGCCCGTTATACACACCGCCTATTATACACCCGCCCGTTATACACTCAATCCGTTATACACCCCACCCGTTACACACCCCACCCGTTACACACCCCACCCGTTACACACCCTGCCCGTTACACAGCCCGCCCGTTACACAGCCTGCCCGTTACACAGCCCGCCGATTACACACACGCCCGTTATACACCACGCCCGTTATACATCACGCCCATTATACACACGGCCGTTGTACACCCGCCCATTATACAGCCGCCCTTTATACAGCCCTCCCATTATACACCCTACCCATTATACACCCCCGTTATAAACATCGCCCGTTATACACCCGCCCATTATACACCTGCCCATTAGACATCCCGCCCGTTATAAACATCGCCCGTTCTACACCCTGCCCGTTATACACCCCGCCCGTTATACATCCAATCGTTACACACCAGCCCGTTATACACCCACCTGCTATACACCCGCCCATTATACACCCGCCCGTTATACACCCCGTCCATTACACACCCACCTGTTGTACACCCCGTCCATTACACACCCGCCCGTTATACACCCCTCCTCTTATACACACCTCTCCTTATACACCCCGCCCATTATACACCACCGTTATACACCCCAACCGTTATACTCCCTGCCCGTTATACACACGGCTGTTATACACCCTGCCCTTTATACACCCCGCCCATTATACACCCCACCCGTTATATACCTCGCCCGTTATACACCTTGTCTGTTATACACCTCGCCTGTTATACACCTGGCAGGTATACACCCTCCCGTTATACACCCGCCCGTTATACACCCCGCCCGTTATGCACCATGCCCGTTATACACCCTGTCCATTATACACCCACCCATTATACACCCTGTCCGTTACACACCCCATCCATTATACACCCCATTATACACACCGCCCATTATACACCCTGTCCATTACACACCTCGTCCATTATACACCCCATTATACACCCTGCCCATTATACACACCGCCCATTATACACCCGCCTGTTATACACCCCGCCCGTTGTACACCCAGACAGTGATCTGAGTGAGTGGGGTCGGTGGGGGTGGGGTAAGACAGATCTCTGTGGTGGGGGGGGGGGGGGGCGGTGTGTGGAGGTAGGTGAGACTGATAGCTCCGTGAGTGGAGGTGGGAGGGGGAGGTGAGACTGATATTTCAGTGAGTGGGGGGGGGTGAGACTGAGATCTCTGTGAGTGGAGGGGGTTGCTGAGACTGATATCTCAGTGAGTGGGGGCGAGGGGGAGGGGATAAGACTGATATCTCAGTGAGTGGGGGCAATGGGGAGGGGATAAGACTGATATCTCAGTGAGTGGGGGGAGAGGGGGTGAGACTATATCTCAGTGAGTGGGGGGGGGGAGACTGATATCTCAGTGAGTGGGGGGGGGGACTGATATCTCGGTGAGTGGGGGGGAGGGGGATGAGACTGGTATCTCGGGAGGTGGGGCGGTAAGACTGATATCTCAGTGAGGGGGAGGGGGAGACTGATATCTCGCGGGGGGGTTGGGGTGAGACTGATATCTCAGTGATTGGGGGTGGGACCATCTGTGAATGAAACCTGTTAAGCCAGCACATCTATCTCACTGTCACACCAGGTAGCAGCCTTCTCGAAGAAGTGGGAGTCAGAATATATATGGGGACTGGTGACCCGAGACACTGCAGCTGTTGGGCCGAGGTCGAGAGTGATCCGTCAGTGTCACGGCTCAATGTCTGAGCAGAGTGAGGCTGGGAGTGGGCATTGACGAGCTGACATGTTATTAGTACTCTGACCTGCTCCCCCATCCCCCGAGGGCCTGTCACTGCTGTGAAAGAGCTGTTTGGTATGCGTTGGTGGAGTACAGACCAGCGGCTGGCTGCTGGTGAGAGCTGGGAGCTGGGAGCAGCGGCGAGAGCATTAGCTGTAGTCTGGATTCAGGCACTGCGTCAGTAGATGTTTTGATGTGACAGCTCGCAGTGTGAAGCTGAGGGAATTTAAGTGGCCTCGAAATCACGCTGAGGGCTCAGTCAAGAGTGTGCAGGCTGACGATAGCCAAGAAAGAAGCCTTCAGGAGCACGCGTGTTTGTGCGAAGGTGGAAACAATCGCAGATATTTCGGAGCACACTTGTGGGTCCAGTGCGCCTTTACAACTGAAGCCAAAAGGGAATTAATCAGGGAGGAACACGCAAGGCATTGAGAATGGGAGCAGTGATGGGCACATTATCCCTGCCAACCAAACAGAGGAGACATTCAAGAGGTAAGAATCCCCGACCTGTCGCCGCCGGTGATGTGTTCTGTGTCTCAAACCTTTCATTGGCAATGAAAGGCACGTGCACTAATCCTGGGCTCAAGTGGGCAGCTGTTTGCAACACTCATCTGTTTCTCTCACTGATGGATTGAGCCTTTTCTGTGGCTTCTTGATTTCTCAGTTCCAGCCCTTATTGTGTTATTCTCTGTAAATTGTCCGACATTAAATACTAACAGAATGAGATGTTATAACTGGCAGGCAGCGGGAGATGGATCGCCGATATTTATTCTGTTCTTCAATCGTGAGCTGGTGTTTCACGATCCAAGCAGGAAATGACTGAACCTTACCCGGTAAATGACTGAAACTCAGCTGGTAAATTAATTAAACATACCGGGTAAAATATTGAAACTTAGCCGGTAAATTACTGAAACTTGTATGGTACATAACTGAAATATACTCAGTAAATTGCTGAAACGTACCCGGTAAAGTACTGAAACTTGGCTGGTAAATTACTGGAACCTACCTCGTAAATTACTGAATATTAATTAGCCAATAAAATACTGAAACTTGCATGGTAAATTACTGAAACATACCCTGTACCTGGTAAGTTACTGAAACTTACCCGGTAAGTTACTGAAACTTGGCTGGTTAATTACTGATACTTACCTGTAAAATACTGAAACTTGGCTGGTAAATTACTGAAACTTACCCAGTAAGTTATTGAAACTTACCAGGTAAATTACTGAAACGTGCCCTGTAAATTACTAAAATTTATGTAGTAAATTACTGAATATTGTATGATAAAATACTGAAAATTACATTAAGTATAAAAGAAAAAGAAACTATGCTAAATATTTATAAAGTTCAGGTTAAGCATCAGTTGGCGTATTGTGTCCAACATGAGGCCTTGGAGAGGGTGCAGATGTGATTTACTAGAATGGTACCGGGGATGAGGGACTTCAGTTATGTGACCAAAGCCATTGTTTTCAGTCCCTGCCACAAACTCTGTTCCCTAGCCACTGACTCCATCCCTCTCCCCAACTTCTGTATGACGCTGAACCAGACTGCTCGCAACCTTGGTGTCATATTTGACCCTAAATGAGCTTTCGACCACATGACTAAGACCGCCTATTTCCACCTCCGTAACATCACCTATCTCCGTACCTGCCTCGGCTCATCCGCTGCTGAAACCCTCATCCATGCCTTTGTTACCTCCAGACTTGACTCTTTCAATGCACTCCTGGCTGGCCTCCCACATTCTACCCGATATAAACTAGAGGTGATCCAAAACTCGGCTGCTCGTGTTCTAACTCGCACCAAGTCCCGATCGCCAATCACCCCCTGTGCTTGCTGCCTGCATTGCCTTCCGGTTAAGCCACACCTCAATTTCAAAATTCTCATCCTTGTTTTGCAAATCCCTCCATGGCCCCTTGCCCCCTCCCTATCTCTGCAACCTCCTCCAGTCCCACAACCCCCTGAGATATCTGCACTCTAATTCTGCCCTCTTGAGCAGTTTAATCGCTCAACCATCAGTGGCCGTGCCTTCTGTTGCCTGGGCCCCAAGCTCTGGAATTCCCTCCCTAAACCTCTCCACTTCTCTACCTCTCTCTCCTCCTTCGACAATCCTTAAAACCTATCTCTTTAACCAAGCTTTTGGTCACCTGCCCTAATTTCTCCTTATACGGCCCAGTGTCAAATTATTTATCTCATAATTCTCCTGTGAAGTGCCTTGGGATGTTTCATTACATTAAAGGTGCTATATAAATACAGGCTGTTGTTGTTGATGAGACTGGAGAAGCTGGGGTTCTCCTTCGAGCAGAGAAGGTTAACGGGAGAGTTAATAGAGATGTTCAAAATAACGCAGGGTGTTGATAGAATAAATAAGCAGAAACTGCTTCCTGTAACCAGAGGACACCGATTTAAGGTGATTGAAAAATGACCCAGAGGCGACATGGGGGGAAACAATGATGCAACAAGTTGTGATCTGAATGCACTGCTGGAAAGGGTGGTGGATACAGATTCAACAGTAACTTTCAAAGGGAATTGAATAAAGACATGAAGGGGGGGAAATCTGCAGGGCTGTGGTGAAGGGGCAGGGGAACGGAACTAACAGGGTAGTTTCTTTTCACAAAGCAGGCACAGACGCGATGGGCTGAATGACTGCCTTCTGTGCCGTATCATTCTATAATTCTATGATTCTATTCCAGAAAATACTGAAACTTACTCAGTAAAATAATGAAACATGCTAGGTACAAAACTGAAACTTATCAGGTAAAATACTAAAACTTATCCATTAAAATATTGCAATTTAAACATAAGAACATAAGCACATAAGAAATAGGAGCAGGAGTAGGCCATACGGTCCCTTGAGCCTGCTCCGCCATTTAATACGATCATGGCTGATCTAATCATGGACTCAGGTCCACTTCCCTGCCCGCTTCCCATAACCCCTTAATCCCTTATCGTTTAAGAAACTGTCTATTTCTGTCTTAAATTTATTCAACGTCCCAGTTTCCATAGCTCTCAAGGCAGTGAATTCCACAAATTTACAACCCTCAGAGAAGAAATTTCTCCTCATCTCAGTTTTAAATGGGTGGCCCCTTATTCTAAAATTATGCCCTCTAGTTCTAGTCTGCCTCATCAGTGGAAACATCCTCTCTGCATCCATCTTATCAAGCCCTCTCATAATCTTATAAGTTTCGATAAGATCACCTCTCATTCTTCTGAATTCCAATGAGTAGAGGCCCAACATACTCAACCTTTCCTCATAAGTCACCCCCTCATCTCCAGAATCACCTAGTGAACCTTCTCTGAACTGCCTCCAAAGCAAGTATATCCTTTCGTAAATATGAAACCCAAAACTGCATGCAGTATCCCAGGTGTGGCCTCACCAATACCCTGTATAACTGTAGCAAGACTTCCCTGCTTTTATACTCCATCCCCTTTGCAATAAAGGCCAAAATATCATTGGCCTTTCTGATCACTTGCTGTACCTGCATACTATCCTTTTGTGTTTCATGTACAAGTACCTCCAGGTCCCGCTGTACTGCAACACTTTGCAATCTTTCTCCATTTAAATAATAACTTGTTCTTTGATTTTTTTTCTGCCAAAGTGCATGAGCTCACACTTTCCAACATTATACTCCATCTGCCAAATTTTTGCCCATTCAATTAGCCTGTCTATGTCCTTTTACAGATTTTTGTGTCCTCCTCACACATTGCTTTTCCTCCCATCTTTGTATTGTCAGCAAACTTGGCTACGTAGGCCAATTTATCTAGCTGAAGACTGAAACACACCCAGTAATCTATTGAAGCCAACCAATTAAAGTACAGAATTTTACCTGGTAAAATACTGAAACTTAGCCTGTAAAATCTTGGACACAAAAGCAAAATACTGCGGATGCTGGAATCTGAAATAAAAACATAGAATGCTGGAAATCTCAGCGGGTCAGGTAGCATCTGTGGAGAGAAACAGATACTGTAAAATATTGGGCTGGGCTTTGCTGTAGGAACAATGGTGAGGCTATCAGCGCTCACAGTAATTAAATTGTAAATCGCACAGCAACTTCCGGCTGCCGCACGCGCGCAGTAAAACGCGGAAATCAGGACGTTGCTGTCTGAATTGCGCCGCCCCTCCACATGACGCCCTGTACCCATTGAAATCCATGGAACGGCAGGAAGTTGCTGTACTTACCTGATAGAAACACACTAAACGCGGCAGAAAAGTTTAGAGCTTGTCCATGCCTGCGTAATACATTTTTAACGGAGTGGCAAATGTTAATTACTGCCAAACAACCTCTCTGGCATTGAAAATAACGTTTACACATGTGGAGTCTCAGTCCTTCAGATTGTAATTATTGTTGGAGATTTTAAAAACTCTTTTTTTGATAAAAATGTTCTTTATTTGCTTTTTTTCTATCTCTTTTATCTCTCTCTCTCTCTCTCTCTTAATCTTATCTTGCTTTCCCTCCCTTTATTTTTCTTTCTCTACTTGATTTGATGTTGAATTCAATATTCTGACACTTCCTGGTTCAGACTCTGCGCTGCTCATTAACGATTCTTCTCTCCAATTGGTGAAGGAGATGCACAGTTGCTTGGCCTGCTCACACAGATTTCAGATCCACTGTAGAGGGCACTGACCGTTTTGGCTGGCTAGAGCTAGTTGTAATACAAAATCCCATAGAAAGTCTGTCGGCAAGTGTCATTGTTGTAAATGGCTGGAACCATTCATTCATTGCTGCAAGCAAAATCCAGAAAAATGAAACTTGCCCGGTAAATTACTGAAACTTACCTGGTAAAATTATGAGGGGATTATTTTGGTGGAAGGGTGAAATCAGGCACAAAGTGGGTGCTGTGCTATTAAAACATGTTTGTTTTAAAATTGGGTTTTCGCACACCACTCTGGGGCTAATTGCCGATTACGATAATTTGAACCTGCCTGGAGGTACAAACCAGACATCGAAAGGTTTGGCACTCAGGCACTGATTAGACACAATTTTCATGGAGCTGTATATATGGGCTCCAGTCACTGACTCCCACTTGAAGGAGCGGAGTGCGCTGGCTGAGAAAGAACGGCATATTGCAGGTTGGCTCAGGGACAGAGGGAGAGGGTGCACAGGTTCTCGGATGTGGCAGTGGGGGTCCTGGGGAGGAGGTCCTGTACCCACCCTCCTATCCCACTCTCTCGTGGAGCAACTGCTGGTGATGCTCCGCCTGGACTCATGTCCTCCTCCCATTCCTCGCCTAGACCAAGGGGGACCCCTAGCAAGATCCCCATGACCCTGCACGCCCTTTCTCCTGGTGAGTCCTACAAGGTGTCCAATAAGGTAGAGTCACACAGCACTCAGTTTCTTCAGGTGAAGGTCTCAAAGAATTTCCAGAATAAATGTTGATAGAGTGTTGGGGAAGTCTTGACAAACTGTCCCAGAAAGTCTTAAGCTGTGTCTCAAAAGTAATCTTCAAACCTTCGGCAGCAAGTGAACATTAGAAGCTGAGCACGGCTTTTAAGTAGTGCTCAAAATCCTCATCAATGACTTAATTATTCCTGTTCAGCTGGTCGCTGTTGGGAGAGGTTGTTAAATTAAGCAACCCTGTGCGGAGGGGAGCGGGTAGGTCCGAGGGCCTCCTCGTAGGACTGCTCCTGGGCAAGGGTGCCATCAGCCGGTCCAGGCAGCGGGCGGTCATTCAGCCTGACTGCCTGCCTGCCTCTCTTCCACGCCTACATCCGGGCCAGGGTGTCCCTAAAGATGGAGCACGCGGTGTCCACCGGTACGCTCGCGGCCTTCCGCGAGAGGTGGGCGCCGGAGGGACTGGAGTGCATCATTACCCCCGGCAACCAAATTTTAATTTGATTTTATGTTTTAAAGTTTAATTTGTTTTACTTGCCGGGGTTTTTAGTGTCCCCCTCCCCTTTTATAGGGGGCACTTGTAAAATATGGAGTTTTAATGCCCCCAAATTTTTTTTTAAAAAACACAAAAAAAACCCAAAAAAAACATTTATTAGAAAAAGGGGCAGTTAAGTGTCTGGAGTGTCCTCCAGATCGGGGGGCACTTGATCTAATGTTTATTTTGTTCCCCCCCCCCCCAAAAGCGTTAAATTAAGCATTGTCCACCAAAATGTCATGCAGCCTCTTTACTGAGCGCTAACAGGTAAGTTAATTATCAATCAGACTCTTAATGATCCTCCGCGCAACCGTTCCTAGCGCGCAGTTCATCTCCTGTACCGAGATCGCGTCTTGCGCTAAACATGGGCTAAACCAGCGTTGCAGCTCAAGACCCCATCTTGGCACCTTGGAGGCTCTTTAGCAGCTAAAGTATCCGGGGGAAGCCACCCCGTGAAACTTAGCCGGTAAATGACTGAAACCTACCTGGTAAATGACTGAAACTTACCCGGTAGAAAAGATAGAGAGGGAAAAAGTGGAGGTGGAGTAGCTGTAGTTATTAGGGATAACAAAATGGCAGTAGCAAAAAGTGACGCAGCTATCAGCTAGATAAAAATAGAATCGATATGGATAGCGATAAAGATAATAAAGGTTCAATCACACTAATACGCGCAATCTACAGACCACCTAATAGTGGAAGGGAGGTGGAGGAAGAAATAGGCAGACAAATTAAGGAAATGAGTAAAAAACATAGAATTATAATCCTGGGGGATTTCAGCTAGCCAGATATTAATTGGACAGAAGAGGTCGGTAAAGGGGGATATGGAATCGAGTTCCTACAATGTGTACAGGACTCCTTTCTAACCCATAATGTAAAATGCCCAACAAGATCGGATTCGCTATTGGATCTAATAATGGGGAATGAACCAGAGCAGAGAAGAGAAGTAAAAGTAAGGGGACATCTAAGCAATAGTGACCATAATATAATACGCTTTAAGATGATAATTGAGAAGAACATAAATATGACGAAAACCAGGGTAATAGTTTGGAGAAAAGCTGATTTTGAGAGTCTGAGAATAGAACTTGGGAAAATGAAATGGACAACAATATTGGCAAAAACGATGCAGAACAGCAATGGAAAACATTTAAAATGGTGTTCAACAGAGTGCAGGAACAATATATTCCGCTTAAAGGAAAGACAAACTTAAAAACTAATGAGACTCTATGGATTGATAAAGACAAAAGGGAACAATTGAGGGTAAGGAAAGAGGCATACATTAAGTACATAGGCAGGAGGGGAGTGCATGATAAGGGAGAATATGAAGAGAGTAGGAGAGAAGTCAAAAAACAATTAGGAAGGCAAAGAAGAACTATGAAATTAAATTATCAAGGAACATAAAACAAAATAGTAAAATGTTTTACAGGCACATCAATAAAGAAAGGGAGGTTGGGATGGGAATAGGGGCCATTAAGGGATAGACAGGATCATACCACAGGTAACGAAAAGGAGATGGCAGAAATATTCAATCATTATTTTGCTTCAGTATTTACCAGGGAGATAGAACAGATGGCCATGACATTGGACGATGCGATTAGTAATGAGAAAAATGCATTAAACATTTTTTAGAGGGATATATTAAATAAACTAATCAAACTCAGAGGATAAAACTCCTGGTCCGGATGGATTGCATCCACGCATTTTAAAAGAATCTAGGGAAAAGATAACAGAGGCATTACTACATATATTTAATAATTCATTGCAAAAAGGTGTAGTGCCAGAGGACTGGCGGATAGTTAACGTAATACCTATATTTAAGAAGGGGGATAGAACATGTCCAGGGAATTATAGACCAGTCAGCTTAACATCACTGCTGGGAAAATAATGGAATCCCTACTAAAGGAGAAAATAGAAGAATGTCAACAAAACAAAAAATATAATAATGAATATTCAGCATGGATTTCAAAGGGAAAGTCTTGCTTGACCAATCTCATTGAATTTTTTGAAGAGGTAACAGAGAGTAGACAAGGGTAATGCAGTGGATGTCATTTATTTAGATTTTCAAAAGGCCTTCGATAAGGTTCCACAAAATAGACTGATGAACAAGGTCAGAGAATGCAGAGTCAGGGGACAAGTAGCAGAATGGATCGCTAGCTGGCTTCAAGACAGAAAGCAGAAAATGGGGTAAAGGGTAACTATTCACAGGGGCAGAAGGAAGGTAATGGTGTCCCACAAGGATCAGTGCTGGGGACCACAGTTGTTCACAATTTATATTAACAATTTAGACATTGGAATCAAAAACACAATTTCTAAATTTTCCAATGACACCAAATTGGTAGATAGTCAATACTGAGGAGGACTGCAACATATTACAGGAGAGCATTAATAAACTTGCAAAATGGGCATCTAATTGGCAAATGAATTCCAGCACAGATAAATGTGAGGTGTTCGATTTTGTTAAGAAGAATAGGGAGGCCACTTATTACTTGGAGGGTGTGAGTCTGGGTGGGGTAGAGGAGCAAAGGGATCTCGGATTACAAATACACAAATTGCTAAAAGTAGTGACGCGAGTTAACAAGGCCATTTAAAAAAAAAAAGCAAACCAAACACTAGGGTTTATTTCTCGAGGGATAGAATTGAAAAGTATTGAAGTTATGTAAACTTGTATCGAAGCTTGGTTAGAACACACTTGGAGTAGTGCATACAATTCTGGCCGCCCTTGTTATAGAAAGGATTTAGAGGCACTGGAGAGAGTACAGAGAAGATTTACAAGGATGATACCAGAAATGAGAAGGTACAACTATTAGGAAAGGATGAACAGGCTGGGTCTCTTTTCTCTTGAAGAAAGAAGGCTGAGGGGTGACCTAATAGACGTCTTTAAAATTATGAAAGGTTTTGATCGACCGGATACAGGGGAATGTTTCCACTTGTGAGGAAGAGCATAACTCGAGGCAATCAACATAAGATAGTCACCAAGAAATCCAATAGGGAATTCAAAAGAAACTTCTTTACCCAAAGATTTGGTAGAGTTGTTTGAGGATGTAACGAGCAGGGTGGATAAGGGGGAACCAGTAAATGTGGTGTATTTGGATTTCCAGAAGGCATGCGATAAGGTGCCACATAAAAGGCTACCGCACAAGATAAAAATTCACAGGGTTGGGGGTAATATATTAGCATTAATAGAGGATTGGCTAACAAACAGAAAACAGAGAGTTGGGATAAATGGATAATTTTCCGGTTGGCAAACGGTAACTAGTGGGGTGTCACAGGTCGGCTCAGGGGTCTCAACTATTTACAATCTATATTAATTATTTGGATGAAGGGACCGAGTGTAATGTAGCCAAGTTTGCTGTTGATACAAAGATGGGTGGGAAAGCAAGTTGTGAGGAGGACACAAAAATCTGCAAAGGGACATAGACAGGCTAAGTGAGTGGGCAAAAATTTGGCAGGTGGAGTACAATGTGGGAAAATGTGAGGTTATCCACTTTGGCAGAAATAATAGAAAAGGAAATTATAATTTAAATAGAGAGAGATTACAAAATGCTGCAGTTACAGAGGGACCTGGGGGTCCTTGTGCATGAAACACACAAAGTTAGTATGCAGGTAGAGCAAGTAATCAGGAAACAAATGGAATGTTAGTTGTTATTACAAAGAGAATAGAGTATAAAAGCAGAGAAGTCCTGCTACAACTGTACAGGGTATTGGTAAGGCTACACCTAGAGTACTGTGTACTGTTTTAGTCTCCCTATTTAAGGAACGATATACTTGCATTGGAGGCAGTTCAGAGAAAATTCTCTAGATTCATTCCTAAGATGAAGAGGTTGAATTATGAGGATAGTTTGGGCCTATACACATTGGAGTTTAGAAGATGAGAGTTGATCTTATTGAAACATATAAGATACTGAGGGGGCTTGAGGTTTGACAGGGTAGATGCAGAGAGGATGTTTCCCCTTGTGGGGGAATCTAGAACTAGGGGGCAAAGTTTCAGGATAAGGAGTCGCACATTTAAAACTGAGATGAGGAGGAATTTCTTCTCTGAGAGTTGTAAATCTGTGGAATTCTCTGCCCCAGAGAGCTGTGGCGGCTGGGTCATTTAAGATGGAGATAGACAGATTTTTGAGCGATAAGGGAGTAAAGGGTTATGGGGAGCGGGCAGGGAAGTGGAGCTGAGACCATGATCAGATCAGCCATGATATTGAATGGTGGAGCAGGCTCGAGGGGCCAAATGACCGACTCCTCCTATTTCTTATGTTCTTACTGGCTGTAAAGTGCTTTGAAACCACACCTAGAGCACTGCGTACAGTTTTGGCCTCCGTATTTAAGGAGGGATATCCTTGCATTGGAGGCTGTTCAGAGAAGGTTCACGAGGTTGATTCCTGAGATGAAGGGATTGTCTTATGAAGAAAGGTTGAGCAGGTTGGGCCTCTACTCATTGGAGCTTAAAAGAATGAGAGGTGATCTTATCGAAACGTAAAAGATTCTTAGGGGGCTTGACCGGGTAGATGCAGAGAGAATGTTTCCCTTCATGGGGAATCTAGAACTAGGGGGCACAGTTTCAGAATAAGGGGTCACCCATTTAAAATGGAAATGAGGAAACATTTCTTCACTGAGGGTTGTGAATCTTTGAAATGCTGTGCCCATGGAGCTGTGGAGGCTGGGTCACTGAATATATTTAAGGTGGTGATAGACAGATTTTTGAAGGATAAGGGAGTAAAGGGTTATGGGGAGCAGGCGGGGAAGTGGAGCTGAGTCCATGATCAGATCAGCCATGATCTTATTGAATGGCGGAGGAAGCTCGAGGGAAAGACTGGAGGAGGCTCAAGTGGCGCATAAATACCAGCGTGGATTGGCTGGGCCGAATGTCCTGTTTCTGTGCCACTTAATCTATGTAAGTTATTGAAACATACCTTGTAAATTTCTCAAGTGTAGCCGATAAGATCTGAAATGAGACTAATAGGAAATACAGACCAAAATACTGTCAATTCCATTGTTGTAAAAAACCCTTTCCACAACCTCCATTGAGGTGGTTTCAGCTCGCTGTCCAACTGCTTCCTTTTGATAATTAACATTAAAATGGCCTTCAAAGTACAAAAGAGCGAAACAGTTGTGAATAACAGAGTTTTTAGATAATGTGACAAGTGTCGATGTCAAATCCCTTTTACAATTTAGACAGAAGCAGCCACAAAGGTTGGACGTATAAACTCAGTCCCCGAACAGGGGCAGGGTGAAATATTAAGTGCAGCAGTTTCTCAATCTGTGAAATAGTACTTTTGGGAAAAATTGGAAAAGGCCCAAATTCAGCCAAAAATGAACATTGAGGGGCGTAAATTCCCCTGCCCTGCATTCAGCTTGGTGTCATATTTTTTCCAGCAGGGCGGAAGTGGGGGTGGGATGAAGAGACTGTCACTAGCGGGGGAGGGGGGAGACCCTCACTAGGGGGGGGAAAGACCCTCACTAGCGGAGTGGGGCGGGGAGTAGGGGGAGTGGGGGCGGGGCGTGGCGAGTGGGGGGGGCGGGGCGGGCGGAAAAGGAGGGTGGAGTGGGATGGGGGGGGTGGGTGGAGTGGTAGGACGGGGGGTGGGCGGAGCTAGAGGAGCGGCGGTGAAGTGGGGGTGTGAGGGGGGTGCACTGGGAGCGGGGCAGAGGGAATGGGGGGGGGCGGCAGGGGCGGGGGTAGTAGGGTCGGGGGGAGTGGGGGCGGGGCCGATCTTCACACTGCAGCATAAAGACCTGAGCTGAAGTTCGCTCACGCCGGCCCGTGACCAGCGCTCTCCGACAGCCCGAGGCATTATCGGGAGGCCAAATTTTGTCCCCTGAAAGTGTTGGAAATAAATGAGGAGGTGGACGTTGTAATGAGCGCCGCAATTGAGGGTGGCAGGGACAGGAGTGAGCGAGAGACTGGGCACTCAGAGTTCGTTACGCAGTTACAAATGATGTGCCACTGAGAGAGAGACATCAGTGCCCTGTGGGGACACTTACTTCACCCTCTAACTGTTGCTTGTTTATTTCTTTTCTTCATCTTCAGTAATCTCTAGCACGCATCCTGCCCAATTATTTGTGTATTGCTAAAATGAATGTAAATAATGTTTCTTCAGATTGGAGCTGAGGCTTAAATGATTATTCTATTGATCTTCCATGCCCTGGTTACACACATCCTCCTTCCATTTCAACCTGTTTACTTTTCTATTTATTTATTTTTTTCTAAATGTTCTTCTGCAGCTGGGAATCAAATTGTTTTACCGCATCTGTCTCAGCATCAAGCACTCCAAGAGTAGGTATAGCACGGGTTAAATACATAGAAACATAGAAAATAGGTGCAGGAGTAGGCCATTCAGCCCTTCGAGCCTGCACCACCATTCAATATAATCATGGGTGATCATTCACCTCAGTACCCCTTTCCTGCTTTCTCTCCATACTCCTTGATCCCTTTAGCCATAAGGGCCATATCTAACTCTACCTTGAATATTTCTAACAAACTGGCATCAACAACTCTCTACGGTAGGGAATTCCACAGGTTAACAAATCTCTGAATGAAGAAGTTTCTCCTCATCTCAGTCCTAAATGGCTTACCCCTTATCCTTCGACTGTGACCCCTGGTTCTGGACTTCCCCAACATCAGGAATATTCTTCTTGCATCTAACCTGTGCAATTCCGTCAGAATTTTATGTTTCTATGACATCCGCTCTCATCCTTCTAAACTCCAGTGAATACAGGCCCAGTCGATCCAGTCTCTCCTCAGAGTAAAGCTCCATCTACACTGTCCCATCAAACACTCCCAGGGCAGGTACAGCACGGGTTAGATACAGAGTAAAGCTCCCCCTAAACTGTCCCATCAAACACTCCCAGGGCAGGTACAACACGGGGTTAGATACAGAGTAAAGCTCCATCTACGCTGTCCCATCAAAAACTCCCAGGGCATGGATTGTATAAGGGATGGTTTTCTAGACTAATATATCGAGGAACCAACTAGAGAACAGGCCATCCTAGACTGGGTCTTGTGTAATCGGAGAGGATTCATTTGCAATCTTGTTGTGTGAGGCCCCTTGGGGAAGAGTGACCATAATATGGTAGAATTCTTCATTTAAGATGGAGAGTGACAGTGTTAATTCAGAGTCTCTGGTCCTGAACTTAAAGAAAGGTAACTTCGATGGTATGAGATGTAATTTGGCTAGGATAGACTGGCGAATGATACTTAAAGGGACGGTAGATAGGCAATGGCGGACATTTAAAGATCACATGGATGAACTACAACAATTGTACATCTCTATGTTAAGTAAAAATAAAACGGGGAAGGTGCCTTAACCGTGGCTAACAAGGGAAATTAGGGATAGTGTTAAACATAGAAATATAGAAAATAGGTGCAGGAGTAGGCCATTCGGCCCTTTGAGCCTGCACCACCATTCAATATGATCACGGCTGATCAAACACTTCAGTAGCCCATTCCTGCTTTCTCTCCATACCCCTTGATCCCTTTGGCCGTAAGGGCCACATCTAACTCCTTTTTGAATATATCTAACGAACTGGCCTCAACAACTTTCTGAGGTAGATAATTCCACAGGTTAACCACTCTCTGAGTGAAGAAGTTTCTCCTCATCTCGGTCCTAAATGGCTTACCCATTATTCTTAGACTGTGACCCCTGGTTCTGGAACTCCCCAGCAATGGGAACATTCTTGCTGCCTCTCACCTGTCCAATCCCGTCAGAATTTTATATGTTTCTATGAGATCTCCTCTCATTCTTCTAAACTCCAGTGGATACAAGCCCAGTTGATCCAATCTCTCCTCAAATGTCAGTCCTGCCATCCCGGGAATCAGTCTGGTGAACCTTTGCTGCACTCCCTCAATAGCAAGAATGTCCTTCCTCAGATTAGGAGATCAAAACTGAACACAATATTCTCAGAGTGGCCTCACCAAGGCTCTGTATAAATGCAGTAAGACCTCCCTGCTCCTGTACTCAAATCCTCTAGCTATGATGGCCAACATGTCATTGCTTTCTTCACCTGCTGCACCTGCATGCCAACCTTCAATGACTGATGCACCATGACACCCAGGTCTCGTTGCATCTCCCCTTTTCCTAATCTGTCACCATTCAGATAATATTCTGTCGTCTTGTTTTTGCCACCAAAGTGGATAACCTCACATTTATCCACATTATACTGCATCTGCCATGCATTTTCCCACTCACCTAACCTGTCCAAGTCACCCTGCAGCCTCTTAGCATCCTCCTGACAGCTCACACCACCACCCAGCTTAGTGTCATCTGCAAACTTGGAGATAGTACATTCAATTCCTTCATCTAAATCATTGATGTATATTGTAAATAGCTGGGGTCCCAGCACTGAACCCTGTGGTATCACACTGGTCACTGCCTGCCATTCTGAAAAGGACCCGTTTATTCCAACTTTCTGCTTCCTGTCTGCCAACCAGTTTTCTATCCACGTCAAAACATTACCCCTAATACCATGTGTTAGCGTTAGTGTTTTCTCTGAAGAATCACTCAACACTCAGGGTCGGTTCCAATGCTGAAGCAGCTTTATTACGCTCAGCGGGAAGGAAAAACTCAGGACCGTATCCAGGTTTCTCTTCACAGAACAAAGAGTTACATGTACCTTTATATGTTTTACAACAGTTACAAAACAGCTTACTGCAGTTACACAGCTCATCACGGCTGGACACAAG
Organism: Pristiophorus japonicus; assembly: GCF_044704955.1. Taxonomy (NCBI): domain Eukaryota; kingdom Metazoa; phylum Chordata; class Chondrichthyes; family Pristiophoridae; genus Pristiophorus; species Pristiophorus japonicus. Next base: position 150,812,693 of record NC_091980.1, on the reverse strand, counting down.
CCAATCATAACGATTATAGATTACATATAGGTTTTTTAATCCAATAGAATTCTCCTAGTAACCAGGGAACCATTGTCAATTTGGGTTGATCGATGACTTTATATGTTCTCTCCCTAGTTCTTTCATCTGGGAGAAATAATTGGTTTGTAGCCTTGTTTACAGCAAATGGTTTCCCTCTTATCTTTCTTCCTGGGGAATTAATTGGTTTATGGCCTTGTTCACAGGAGATGGCTTCCTTCTTATCTCTGCCTTCCCAGGCATTCCTACAGTGGGCCTCACAGGGTTATTGCTCGGTCAGTGAACGTTCAACAGTTCACAGTTTGACTACCTGATTTCCCATAATGCCTGGGCAGCCATTTTATGTGTGTGTCCATTTAAGCTTATGTGAGTTCTAAATATCCAGCAGGTGCCTAATGCCTAAGTCTATATATATCTTTCGACTCTCTACAACAATTCCCCCTTTCGGTAAAGGGACTAGCCCTAGTCCCCTTTTAACCGAAATACTGCCTTTATCTGATATTTGTGCACGGCCCGGTATTCCTTGCCTCAACGTGCTGGCCAGTCACGCGGTTTCAGGAGTTCCGGTTGCTCAAATCAAATTAACAAAGGCTAGCTCCTCCCGTCCCCTTATCAAACAGACTTGTTTAATATCCAGGGAACGGTGATTGGTCCGTTTCTGCCGTTTGTGGCGCCTGCATACCTGGCAGGCCATCACGCCCCATGTTATTGCTAAGATTAATTGTATTCCGACCAGTGTGTGTGAAATAATTCGAATCCATGGGTGGATGTTCACATTTATTCCCCAGTCCCAGACCTTTCTCCACCAACTCTGACTTTGTAAGTCTACCTCGGTATCTTCTTTGATTTTAGTTTGTAGCTGGTGATAGAGTTTTACAGATTGACCCACTCTGAGCCTCAACTCCCGTAATACTTCGGTTAGATGTGGGATAGGGACCTGCTCTGGCTCGTCATAATCCTGCAAATGATCATGGAGCTGATCAGTTACTTCAATAACTTCGGACTTCCGGCGCCTAACCTGGGTGATATGCGCTTGCCCGATCGCGACAGGTCGTAGTGGTGTAAAGCAAAAGTTTGGCTGCGGTATAGGGCACTGCAGGTCATTATACTGGTATGAACGCTCAGTAGTAGAGACGCAGTATCTTCCCCTCCCTCCGTAGCCTGCCCTCGCGAAGTGCATGTGTGCGGGCACTATTTCTAGTACACACCCATTGGTTCGGTTAAACCCGCACTCGTCTAGTTCGCCTCGGCCCACCGGGTGAGGGCATACTGTGATTTCCCCCCTTTGCTTGCAATCTGCTAGGGAAATCCCGGTAAGTATGTTGTTTCGACGAACGGCAGAGGTGGTGGTTAGTGTCCCCCTTTGGTTCGCCAACTGAGCTAAATGTGAACTGTCCATCCAATCGGGTACCTCCCCGCGTTGGATCTGGTTGAGGTTGTGGCGGATCTGTCCCACCATCCACAGACCATAAGCATGACAGAGTTGCCCCTGTCTTTGCTTTATTGTATCTTCTTGTTCTCTATCAATGAGGTGATTGATGGTTTTAGCGTGAGCTTCCAGGACTGAGATGCCATCCAACTGGATTTCGACACCCTCCTTTCCTCGGTTGGCCTGGTCTTCCTGGTTTTGCTCCACCCTCTCCAATAACCCCTTCATCACCCCTTTAAGCTGTTCTACCCTCTCATTTAGCCCTTGTATGTCTATCGAGTTAACTACGGAGGTTCCTGTATTGAAAACGGTAGCAACATCATTTACTATTTCCCTCTTCACCCTGGGTGCTAACCCCTGTCCCCGGAACTTACTGGCACCCATTGCATCGGCAGCCTGCTGCATTACAACTTTACTTAATACATTGTACATCTTCCTTGACTGTTCGGTACAATATTCCGGCATCTGGATGCCTGAAATATTGATCAGAACAGGCACAATTTCATGTTTAACATTATCATACAATAATTCCCCTTCGTTGTACATTGCAATCCCATTTTCTGGTCCCTTAGTAGTTATGGGACAAGGCAGTTCTTCGGGCAATGTAGTGATTCTTATGGGGCGCGGTGTCGGAGGGGGTGAGAAACATATATACAATTATATTGCAGCCGCCCCCGCCTCCTCGTAATACCCACACAGCCCCATTCCCTTCTTGCGGATGACTGATTGCTGGGATTGTCCCGGAGGCGCGCAAATTATGCCGAAAGTACATTCATCAGGCCCTTTGACATCCCTCCGTTTAATGCAGCTGCTCCTTATACCCGTGGAGCACTGTACACATACCCGGTCCTTATTAGGATTCACTTGTAACCATGCATTAAAATAAGTTCTGTCCTTGCTCCAATCCTTAGTCGCTGGAACACATATTCCGTCCGTCAAATTGAACAACACTCCATAGTTCATGTAATTGTTTATTTCCAGCGTGCTCTGCTGTCCGTCGGTGTTGCCCAGGGTACGTGCATGTCGCAGGGCTATCCATATTACGAGTAGCGCCTTTCGTATTCCCATTCCGGTAAGTATTATCTGTAATTTTAAACAGACGGCCTGGTCGTCACCAGGGGTTAAGTTTTTTTGCTCTACGAGTGTCCCTGTCACCCTGCAAAATCAGAAGGACAAGGTTATAATCGAACCATTTCGAGCTGAATCTGTAGGGCGTGCGCCCGTGTCTTTACCCACTTAAATATTACCCAAACTCCTATTATGACCAAGGCCAAAGCTATTCCTCCAAACATCGCTGTCTGCTTTACCGTTAGGTTGGGTTTGTGGACTACACCTACCCACCGTGGGGTACATTGGCTCTATTGCCAGAGGTGATGGTGCTATGGCTGCGCACTGCACTATCCGTCTAGTCCCGTTATCTCTTCCAGCCTGTTTATCTTAGCTTTTAACTCTTCAATTTGTTTTATTGAATATCTATTTCTTTATTGTATCAGGCAAGTATTATTACATAAGCTAGTTCTGTTTTTATTTTTGTTTCCTCTGTTAGGTGAGTCTTTTTTTTCCCTATTAAGAAATCCAAATTAATAATGTTCAGTATAAAACGGCTGTCAATGGAAAGGGTTAACTCCTTTCCAGGTTTGTAAGAAGACCTGATGTCATTACGTGACTTCACGTAATCATCTGAAAAAAAAGTCTTTGTGCCTTCAAAACTGGCTTCGAAATTAGGAATCCGTTAAACAGCATAAATCATTAGAGTAAACTCCAATGTTTTCCTAACTTCTAATTCAAGTACTTGCCAAAGAATTTTTTTTTTAAATTGTTTTAAAACAAGACCACACATACAATAGCAATTTTGTTTACTGAAATTCAATTCTGTTTTTTTTTTATTTCTCTCTTTCTCCTCGTTATCTTCAAAACCCTCCTGCTTGTTTAGACTGTTCGGGACATTTTTGGAAATCTTTTCAAACTGCATTGAAACTTTTTCATAATTGAAAATTCGAATCCATGTAGAGTGTTTTTTACTTATTCCAATTTTTTTTTTTTCCTCTTCTAATTAAACCAATATCTTTTTCACAGCAAACATCAACTAGTATTTAGTAAGTTATGTCTTTTTCCATTTAGTCCGTTACATCTTTTTTTTTTCTTTCTTCAAATTAGGTTTTGTATTTTACACGGAGGGTTCGTAACTCCATAAAGTTGTTAATTTGTTTACTTTCAAAGTGGCGTCTTTATCTTTTTCTTTTTCTCCATAACTGGAATGGAGACCAGCTTTGAGAGTTTGAGTGCTGCCTTTCGTTATCTCAAAATGCTCCAGTTTCAAAGCCGTTACTAAAGCTTGCTGTTTTTTAACATTTTCCAAAAGTTCCTTTTACACCTTCGCAGATAGCTCGCCACTTGCCCAGGAGTTTGACCTGATCAGATTTAATTTAATCTTTTTTTTTTAAATCCACCTCAGTATTTCCTGTGCCTTCTCTGAATATCTCAAAATCCCAATTCAAACTTTGTAATTTCAATCTTTATTTGAAACTTTTTTTTTTAGAAGCTCTTTTTTTTTAAAGCATTCTTTATCTCATTCCGAGATTAAATTTATATCTTTCAACCCAATCAATCATTGCATGTTTTCTTTCGGCAAGTAAGTGAGCATGTCAAATAAATATTTTGCTCAACAAACCTATTCTTTATTTGTTTATTCTCCTAGCTCCGTAACTTATCATCCGAATAAATCCACACCTGCGTTTCTAACTTAAATGTCTTAAAACTTCCCACATACAGGACAACATTACAAAGGGTTTAAAAAAAAGACTTTCACTCTGTTTCTAAAATAAACAGACACTTGCATTCCTCTTCCAACCAGGCTTTCGGAACATGAAAACATAAAACAAAAATTCATTCTGCAGTCAAAAATCACACAGACACTTCTCACTCAACGATCAGACATTTACAACAGTCTCTCTTCTTGTTTTGGCCGGCTATATTTTTGGATCCATGACCTTTCAGGGAATTCGTAGTTTTATCTAAATAATTCCTCACATAACTAATTCCTGAGGATTCCACCCTGCTTTAATCATTTTTTCAATTAGCTTCTTTTGTTTTTCCGCCAGGTGGCGGGTAAGCGACCCTTCTGGTCCCCACTCGAGTTTACTTGTTTTCATGGCCATTCCTGGGTAGGACTGGTATCGTTAGGAATCTACTCTCAGCGGTCCGCTTTCTTTCTAGCGCGACTTGTAGTAAACTGTCTCTTGGCTACTGTCAGGTCACAAGTTCTGCTGTTACACAAACTTATACAATTCTTAAAAACGCGTTTAAGCAATTCCCGCAGTGCTCTACGTATCCTTAACGACTACCTACCACCGCTCAGCCCGTTGGTCCGACCCTGTTCACAGGTTTGGATTCCGTTAGCCGCTGTACACTGCTTGGTTCTATCCCGGGGTATTTCAAATTACACTACTGGGTCCGGAAGATGTCTCTCGGTATCACGATCCCACGGTCTAAGTGTGTTCCCTACGCCTACTTGGTTCCTGGCCGTCACGTGGGACAAAAGTCCTCTTAATTCAGGCTCAGGCTAGGCGTTTGAGATATTAGACCGTCTTCTCATGTCGATCAACCAGCTTCCACCTTCCGCACCCTTTATACTTAAAAATTGTTTTTTATACTCACCCGGGTTTTTTCCAAGGGCGTCCAGCGACTCCGGGAAATCCCGTCGACTACGCCATTGTTAGCGTTAGTGTTTTCTCTGAAGAATCACTCAACACTCAGGGTCGGTTCCAATGCTGAAGCAGCTTTATTACGCTCAGCGGGAAGGAAAAACTCAGGACCGTATCCAGGTTTCTCTTCACAGAACAAAGAGTTACATGTACCTTTATATGTTTTACAACAGTTACAAAACAGCTTACTGCAGTTACACAGCTCATCACGGCTGGACACAAGCCAATCATAACGATTATAGATTACATATAGGTTTTTTAATCCAATAGAATTCTCCTAGTAACCAGGGAACCATTGTCAATTTGGGTTGATCGATGACTTTATATGTTCTCTCCCTAGTTCTTTCATCTGGGAGAAATAATTGGTTTGTAGCCTTGTTTACAGCAAATGGTTTCCCTCTTATCTTTCTTCCTGGGGAATTAATTGGTTTATGGCCTTGTTCACAGGAGATGGCTTCCTTCTTATCTCTGCCTTCCCAGGCATTCCTACAGTGGGCCTCACAGGGTTATTGCTCGGTCAGTGAACGTTCAACAGTTCACAGTTTGACTACCTGATTTCCCATAATGCCTGGGCAGCCATTTTATGTGTGTGTCCATTTAAGCTTATGTGAGTTCTAAATATCCAGCAGGTGCCTAATGCCTAAGTCTATATATATCTTTCGACTCTCTACAACACCATGTGCTTTAATTTTGCACACCAATCTCTTGTGTGGGACCTTGTCAAAAGCCTTTTGAAAGTCCAAATACACCACATCCACTGGTTCTCCCTTGTCCACTCTACTCGTTACATCCTCAAAAAAATTCTAGAAGATTTGTCAAGCATGATTTCCCTTTCATAAATCCATGCTGACTTGGACCGATCCTGTCACTGCTTTCCAAATGCGCTGCTATTTCATCTTTAATAATTGATTCCAATATTTTCCCCACCACTTATGACCAATCTATAATTCCCTGTTTTCTCTCTCCCTCCTTTTTTATAAAGTGGTGTTACATTAGCTACCCTCCAGGCCATAGGAATTGATCAAGAGTGAATAGAATATTGGGAAATGATGACCAAATGCATCCACTATTTCTAAGACCACTTCCTTAAGTACTCTGGGATGCAGACTATCAGGCCCTGGGGATTTATGGGCCTTCAACCCCATCAATTTCCCTAACACAATTTCCTGACTAATAAGGATTTCCTTCAGTTCCTCCTTCTCACTCGACCCTTGGTCCCCCAGTATTTTCGGTAGGTTATTTGTGTCTTCCTTAGTGAAGACAGATCCAAAGTATTTGTTCAATTGGTCTGCCATTTCTTTGTTCCCCATTATAAATTCACCTGATTCTGACTGCAAAGGACCTACGTTGGTCTTCACTAATTTTTTTCTCTTCATATATCTATGGAAGCTTTTACAGTCAGTTTTTATGTTCCCTGCAAGCTTCCTCTCAACCTCTCTTTTCCCCCTCCTTATTAGACCCTTTGTCCTCCTCTGCTGAATTCTAAATTTCTCCCAGTCCTCAGGTTTGCTGCTTTTTCTGGCCAATTTATATGCCTCTTCCTTGGATTTAACACTATCCCTAATTTCCCTTATTAGCCATGGTTGAGCTACCTTCCACGTTTTATTTTTACTCCAGACAGGGATGTACAAGTGTTGAAGTTCATCCATGTGATCTATCATTGCCTATCCACTGTCAACTCTAAGTATCATTCGCCAGTCTATCATAGCCAATTCACGTTTCATACCATCGAAGTTACCTTTCCTTAAGTTCAGAACCCTAGTCTCTGAATTAACACTGTCACTCTCCATCTTAATAAAGAATTCTACCATATTATGGTCACTCTTCCCCAAGGGGCCTCGCACAACAAGATTGCTAATTAGTCCCCTCATTACACAACACCAGTCTAGGATGGGCAGCTCTCTCGTTGGTTCCTCGACATATTGGTCTAGAAAGCCATCCTTAATACACTCCAGGAAATCCTCCCCCACCGCATTGTTACCAACTTGGTTAGCCCAAGATTAAAGTCGCCCATGATAACTGCTGTACCTTTTTTTGCACGCATCCCTAATGAAAGATTAAATTGGAGGAAAGCGAATTTCAGTGGGTTGAGAATGGATCTGGCCCGAGTAAATGGGAATCAAAGATTGGCAGGCAAAACTGAAATCAAACAATGGGCTGCCTTTTGAAGAGGAGATGGTTTGGGTACAGTTCGACATACATTCCCATGATGGGGAAAGGAAGGGCAACCAAAGCCAGCGCTCCCTGGATGATAAAAGAGATGGAGAGTAAGATGAAGCAGAAAAAGAGGGTGTATGACAGATGTCAGGTTTAGAGTACGAGTAGGTACTTGGCTGAATATAGAAAGTTCAGAAGGGAACTGAAAAAGGAAATAAGAGGGGTTAAGAAAGAGTATGAAAACAGATTGGCAGCTAACATAAGATGGAATCCAAAAGTTTTCGATAGACGTATAAATAAATGGCTAGTAAGAGGAGGGGTGGGGGCGATTAGGGACCACATTGAAGACTTAAGCACAGAGACAGGGAGCATGGCTGACATACTAAATGAATACTTTGCATCTGTCTTCACCAAGGAAGATGATGCTGCCAAATCATAGTGAACGAGGAGGTAGTTGAGATACTGGATGGGATAAACATTGATAAGAAGCTGGTACTAGAAAGGCTGGCAGTACTTAAAGTAGGTAAGTCACCAGGACCAGATGGAATGCATCCTAGGATACTGAGGGAAGTAAAGGTGGAATTTGTGGAGCTACTGGCCATTATCTCCCAATCCTCCTTGGTTATGGGGCTGGTGCCAGAGGCCTGGAGAATTGCCAATGTTACACCCTTGTTCAAAAAAGGGACTAAGGATAAACCCAGCAACTACAGGCCAGCCAGTTTAACCTCAGTAGTGGGGAAGCTTTCAGAAACGATCATTTTGTCCCGGATTAACAGTCACTTGGACAAGTCTGGATTAGTTAAGGAAAGCCAGCATGGATTTGTTAAAGGCAAATCATGTTTAACTAACTAGGGGGCACAGTCTCAGGATAAGGGGTCGGCCATTTCGGACTGAGATGAGGAGGAATTTCTTCACTCAGAGGATTGAATCTTTGGAATTCTTTGCCCCCAGAGAGCTGTAGATGCTGAGTCTCTGAATATATTCAAGACTGAGATTGATAGATTTTTGGTCTCTAGGGAAATCGAGGGATATGGGGATCGGACGGGAAAGTGGAGTTGAGGTCGAAGATCAGCCATGATATTGAATGGCAGAGCAGGCTCGAGGGGCCGAATGGCCTTCTGCTTCTAATTCTAATGTTTGTGTGTTCTTATGATGTGAGGGAAAAAAAATTTACGCAGTGGTTAGGATCTGGAATGCGCTGTCTGAAAGGGTGATGGAGGCAGACTCAATCGTGGCTTTCAAAAGGGAGTTGGATAAGTATCTGAAGGAAAAAACAATTGCAGGGCTACGGGGAAAGGGTGGGGGAGTGGGACTGGCTGAAGTGCTCTTGCAGAGAGCTCGACGGGCTGAATGGCCTCCTTCCGTGCTGTAACCATTCTATAATTCTATGATTTTATGAATAGTGTTATTCACAAGTGGCAAAAGGACCTGATTCAACTTGATATTAGTCACATTTGATATTTGGCCAGGTCCCTTGGTGCTTCAGCCTGTGTGTGACTGGTGTGGACAGCAGGTCCAGATTACACCCTGGTCAATGCTGGCCATAGTCAGGATGGCAGTGAGGCTCAGAATTAACCTGGTTGTCTGTTGGCCTCTCCTGTGCATGATTCAGTGGTCCCTCGAGAGAGAGGACATGCTCGGGCTTGCCTGCGATGGTCCCTGTATTCGAATAGTGGACATTCACTGGGCTGACACATGAACAGTACATTGACATACATTGGGCTCCTAGTGTGAAGCCTCCCCACATGTGCTGGGAACTGGGGGGAGGGGTGTCCACTGCACACAGACTTCCATCCGTGGGTAGAACATTGTGGGGAAACACGTCTAAGTTGCTTATATACACTCTCAGTGGGTTCCGCCAGGACCACTCGGCCCCAGACCTCAGTACAGCCTTGGTCCAAACATGGACAAAAGAGCTGAATTCCAGAGGTGAAGTGAGAGTGATTGCCCTCGACATCAAGGCAGCATTTGACCGAGTGTAGAATCAAGGAGCCTGAGTAAAACTGGCCAATGGGAATCAGGGGAAGTCTCTCCACTGGCTGGAATCATACCCAGCAAAAATGAAGATGGTTGTGGTGGTTGGAGGCCAATCATCACAGCCCCAGGACATCGCTGCAGAAGTTTCTCAAGGCAGTGTCCTAGGCCCAACCATCTTCAGCTGCCCTTCATCAATGACCTCCCTCCATCATAAGGTCAGAAGTGGGGATGTTTGCTGATGATTGTAGAGTGTTCAGTTCCATTTACAACTCCTCAGATAATGGAGCAGTCCATGCCCGCATGCAGCAAGACCTGGACAACATTCGTGCCACACAAGTGCCAGGCAATGACCATCTCCAACAAACAACAGTCTAACCACCGCCCCTTGCCATTCAATGGCATTGCCATCGTCGAATCCCCCACCATCAACATCCTGGGGTCATCATTGACCAGAAACTTAACTGGATCAGCCACATAAATACTGTGACACATAAATACACTGACCACACTTGATCAGCTCCGCTGGGCAGGCCACATTGTTTGCATGCCTGACATGAGACTCCCAAAGCAAGCGCTCTACTCTGAACTCCTTCACGGCAAATGAGCCAAAGGTGGGCAGAGGAAACATTTCAAGGACAACCTCAAAGCCTCCCTGATAAAGTGCAATATCCCCACTGACACCTGGGGGTCCCTGGCCAACGACCGCCCTAAGTGGAGGAAGTGCATCCGGGAGGACGCTGAGCACCTCAAGTCTCATCACCGAGAGCATGCAGAAATCAAGCGCAGGCAACGGAAGGAGTGTGCGGCAAACCTCTCCCACCCACCCCTTCCCTCAATGACTATCTGTCCCACCTGTGACAAAGACTGTAATTCCTGTATTGGACTGTTCAGCCACCTGAGAACTTACTTTGAGTGGGAGCAAGTCTTCCTCGATTCCGAGGGACTGCCTATGATGATGATGATGATGATGATGATGTGGCAACAAGAGCAGGTCAGAGGCTGGGTATTCTGCGACGAGTGTCTCGTCTCCTGACTCCCCAAGGCCTTTCCACCATCTCCAAGGCACGTCAGGAGTGTGATGGAATACTCTCCACTTGCCTGGATGAGTGCAGCTCCAACAACACTCAAGAAGCTCGACACCATCCAGGACAAAGCAGCCCGTTCGATCGGCTCCCCATCCACCACCTTAAACATTCACTCCCTCCACCATCGGCGCACCGTGGCTGCAGTGTGTACCATCTACAGGATGCACTGCAACAACTCACCAAGGCTTTTTCGGCAGTACCTCCTAAACCCACGACCTCTACCACCTAGAAGGACAAAGGCAGCAGGCGCATAGAAACACCACCACCTCCACGTTCACCTCTAAGTTACACACCATCCTGACTTGGAAATATATCGCCGTTCCTTCATCGTCTATTGGTTAAAATCCTGGAACTCCCTCCCTAGCAGCACTGTGGGAGCACCTTCACCACACGGACTGCAGCGGTTCAAGAAGGCGGCTCACCACCACCTTCTCAAGGGGCAATTAGGGATGGGCAATAATTGCCGGCCTTGCCAGCAACGCTCACATCCAGGAATAAATAAATAAAAACCACCACAGCCAAGAGCAAAATGTTATAAAGCGGGCGCACTAAGGTACAAGCGGACTGTGTCAAGCCCGTATCTTACAGATTGAAACCGCCTGGCACAGAACTAAATTAAAATAGAACAAACATAATTTATAGCTGGTGTTAACTAACTGCTGCACTTGCAATGATTTAATGAGACATTTTGTTCCTGGTCATGAGCTGGATTGAGTCAATTAAAGCAGGGTGTAGTCTCGGTAATCTGCTGGGCACAGAATGGTTCCGAGTGGGGCAGGGGATTGACACACAGCGGTTCCACCAGTGGATAAATCCCCATTGTCATTCAGGGGCCCTGGGTCTGAGAGATTTCTTTAACCTTCCCTCCTTCGCATGCTCTCTCGACATTGTCATTCCAATCACACGCATTACTTGACAGAAAACCAGGCGTGGGTTTGGAGATGTCCTACTGGGAACTGAGCAGGAAAAGCATCACTTTTCACAGAGAAATGAGGACATTGAGAGGGACTGCAGCATAGGTTAAGAGGATTCACAGCCCTGGAATTGTCCTGCAGGGGCCTCATAGCTCCAAGGTTGGGGATTTATGCATCCTCCATATCTTAGCGACAGTCTCCATGGAATCACTTCACTGTAGCTCAGTCTTCATTTAATGCAAGGTTAGTGGAGGACAGCTCCTGCATATAATGTCTTACTCCTCCCAAACCAAACCCAAGTGAACAGGTGGAGGACAGGCCTGCCACACTGCCATGGGATGCAGGTTGTACACTATACAGCTGTAGTATCACAACACCTGCAGCAAGGTACAGTTTATATCAAAACACCACCTTCTGCGGGAAATGTCAATTCGGACTGACTGAGACAAGACTCTGGAGGTGGGACAGAGGGATAGAGTGAAAAATAAAAACAGAGAATGCTGGAAATCTCAGCGCGTCAGGCAGCGTCGGTGGAGAGAGAAACAGAGTTAACGTTTCAGGTCGGAGAGTTCTGATGAAGGGTCATCGACCTGAAACGTTAACTCTGTTTCTCTCCACAGGTGCTGCCTGACACGCTGAGAGATTTTCAGCATTCTCTGTTTTTATTTTCGATTCCAGCGTCCGCAGTATTCTGCTTTGCTATCGTGAGAAGGTAGGTGGGTGGCTGGGGTTGGTCAGATCACCTTCAGCAGTATAACTTTGATGTACAGTACATCACTGGCAGTCACAACCACGTAGCTGACCTGCTCAGCTGCTCAACAGTTGCTTCAGACTCTGGTGCTGACTTGTTCACAGATGACGACACATATGTCACGTCGATCATCACTTAGTCCATCAGAAACCTTGTCTCCTGTGACGAACTCAAAACCAAATCATAGCGTGATGCTACGCTCCAGCACATGAGCCACTTCCTCCAGACTGAGTGGCTGAAGCAAATTCCGGAAGAGCTGAAAACCTTCCACAGACTTTGCAATTAATTTTCCGTTCGGAACGATGGCTGCCGAGCTCGTGGTGATAGAGCAGTATTTCCCAAGTCACTTCAACAGCACGTTCTCTCATTGGCACACGATGGACACCCTGGCATTGTCTGCATGAAGCAGAGATGTCGCGATTCAATATGGTGGCCTGGGATTGACACTCGCATAGAGGAGTTTGTCTCACACTGCGAAGCATGCAGTCTGAGCGAAAAGGCCACAAACATCCGACCAGGGCCAATGAAGCCCATTCTATGGCCACAAAGACCATGGCAACAACTTCAGCTGGATATCTTCGGTCCAGTTGAAGCAGCTCCACAGCACCAGCATTTCCTTGTTGTAGTACATGACCTGCATTCCAAATGGCCAGAAATCGCTACAACAAGTTCAATGACCTCATCAACAATTGTCACTATATGTTCACAAAGTGGGGCCTTCCAGAGGTCATAATCACCGACAATGGACCACAGTTTGTGTCCAACCAGTCCGCGGATTTCCTCACGCGTCATGTTATCGAACATCACCTTACTGCTCGGTACAATCCCCAAAGCAACGGAGGTGTTGAGTGATTTAACTGCATCATCAAAGAGAGTTTGAAAGCCAATCTCGCAGCAGGCCAAACATTCGACGAAGCAGTTCAAACCATTCTCCGCACATACCGTTCGACAAAGCACTCGCTAACGGGGAAGACACCTCGTGATTGGGTGAAATCTTCACTGGCTACTGGATATTCTCAAGCCCCCAGCCAAACCTAGCGCAAAGATAACCACACTCTCATCCCAGATTTCAGAACGCCAACAAAAAGCGAAGCCGTACACTGACACAAAACGAGGTGCTCAAAAGCCCCAATGGAAGAACGGAGCTTGGGTCAGAGTTAAGCATCCAAACCATAGTCAAAAGCCCCAATGGAAGAACGGAGCTTGGGTCAGAGTTAAACGCCCAAACCATAGTCAAAAGCCCCAATGGAAAAACGGAGCTTGGGTCAGAGTTAAGCACCCAAACCATAGTCAAAAGCTCGCATCTTCACTTTCGCCTCCAAAACAGATCGGGCGAAAGTTCAGCTCTTACACCTACGAGCTCAATGATGGAACTTGATGGAATGCTCACAGACTGATCCCAACTCATAGGCCAACAGACCAGCAGGATGGAACAGAGGCACCGTTCTGTTTCTCAACCGATAACCTCGATCAAACACTCTAAGCTCCACGCGGTCTCAGCATATCAGAACACGGCCTGGCTATCTCAAGGACTTTGGGCTAGATTTTACACTTTGGTGCATATCACCCAAAATGGAGGTAAAAATGGGTTATCAGATCGCCGGCTTGTCATCCATTCTCAAAGCACCTAGTCTCCATTTTTGAAAATGGGCATTACCGCGAGCGATATGAAATGGGCTGACCTTCTGCCGTAAAGTGTCGGCATGGCAATGCTCGATTACCATGATTCAGAAGGTCAAGGGTCATCATGACATGCGCAGAATAGGAGACGGAGAGAGGGACTGAAAGCGTGTGTGGCTGTGGTCTGTGCTTGTTTGGCAGTTGTGGGAGGCATGAGGGAGATTCACCAGCAGCAAAAAGCTTACTAAACACCAAGAACATAGTTGGCACCGAGATTTTGTCCAACAAATAATATATAACATGGAAGGTATGGTGAACGCCCTGGAGCTGGTAGCCAGGAACACTGGTAGCAGACACACACTAGCTGGTCCTCACCCCACCTAATATCCCTGCACAGACACTCCTGTACTGGGGGGGGTGGGTCCTATACCAAGGGGGGTGTCCTGTACCCAGTGGGGGTGGGGTCCTATACCCGGGGGGTCATGTTTCGGGGGCGGGTGTCCAGTACCCTGTGGGGGGAGGGGTCCTGTACCCAGGGGGATTGACCCAGGGGGTGTACTGTACCTAAGGGGGGGGTCCTGTATCAGGGAGGGGAGTCCTGTACTGGGGGGTCATGTTTCAGGGAGGGGGGTCCTGTACCCAGTGGGGGCAGTGTCCTGTACCCGTGGGAGGGGTCCTGTACCCAGGGGGATTGACCCAGGGGGTGTACTGTACCTAAGGAGGGGGGGTGGTCCTGTATCAGGGAGGGGGGTCCTCTACTGGGGGTGGGGGGGGCGTCCTGTACCCGGTGGGGGTCCTGTACTGGGGGGTGTTGACCTGTACCCGGGAGCGGGGGTGGGGATGCTGTACTCTCCAGCGGAGTCCTGCTCTCCAGCATGCCTATGAAGTCCGCATGTCAAATCCGTTGATGTCCGGCTGTATTACAATGTGAATTATCACCGATACGCTTTAATCTTCACCAACACCTTGGCTTCCCGTGCTTGCCGACATTGCACCACCACACCTACGCCGCCAATATGCAGTCTCCTGCGAATATAAGCACTACACCAGCACTGACATGCCGATCCAGGCCGACTGGAACAACCTACCACCAACCCGTCCTAAATCTAGAATCTATTCTGGATCGTTGGCAAAGCCCGTCGACGATCTCCCCTCAGCCTTGATGGCTGATGGCAAAATGCTTGGAAGAACTGCAACATACGGAATGGATTCCTTATAGAGGAGCCCACAGTACAACCTGAAGGATCAAACCTTCCTCGCAAACAGTGGACAACCATCGACTGCCTCAGAACCGGTCACGGTCGACGCTGCCACCTTCTCCAGGCGTGGAAGATTAAAGCATCCCCATCATGTGACTGTGGAGCTCAGAATCACACCCCGGGCACAGCACAAGCTTTGTTTCTGCATAAAAATGAGTTACTAGTTATTAATAGCTCGATTACACCTTTACATAAATAAGAATTTATTACATCTTTAATTTACATAAGCAAAGTACTGTGGATGCTGGAAATCTGACATAAAACGAGACAATGCTGGAAATACTCAGCGGGTCAGGCAGCATCTGTGGAGAGAGAAACTGTTAACATTCCAGTTGTGACGAAGGGTCTCAGACCTGAAACATTAACTCTCTCTCTCTCCACAGATGTTGCCTGACCCGCTGAGTGTTTCCAGCATTCTCTGTTCTCCTAAATTTACATCATCATCTTTCGTACGTTATTAGCAAAGCAAATCCAATGCCCCCAGTGGCATGTTGGGGATGTTGTAATCGTCCACCTATGGAGACAGTGGTAGCGTCGACAAACCTGTCTATCACAGTTCTTCCAAGCATTTCGCCATTGGTCATCACGGCTGCGGGGAGATAGCTGAAGGGCTTCGGCGAGGGTCCAAAATGGCCGCCTAGATTTGAGAGGGAGTTGGTGGTAGGTTGTTCAAGTCATCCTGGGTCTGAGGAATTTTTCCAACAGGGGACAGAGGCCTCAAATGCAAAAATGTTGAGATGCCCTGCTCCAGGGCATGTGATGCAGATGCTGACCTGGCACAAGGCGTCCCCCAGATTCTGGGAGAATGAGCTGTTCATCATAGGCAATCCCTCAGAATCGAGGAAGACTTGCTTCCACTCTTAGAATGAGTCCTTAGGTGACTGAACAGTCCAATACAGGAATTACAGTCTCTGTCACAGGTCGGACAGATAACCGTTGGGGGAAGGGGAGGGTGGGACTGGTTTGCCGCACGCTCTTTCCGCTGCCTGTGCTTGATTTCTGCATGCTCTCAGCGATGAGACTCGAGGTGCTCAGCGCCCTCCCGGATGCACTTCCTCCACTTAGAGCGGTCTTTGGCCAGGGACTCCCAGGTGTCGATGGGAATGTCGCACTTTATCAGGGAGGCTTTGAGGGTGTCCTTGTAACGTTTCCTCTACCCACCTTTGGCTCGTTTGCCATGGACGAGTTCCGAGTGGAACGCTTGCTTTGGGAGTCTCGTGTCAGGCATGCAAACAATGTGGCCTACCCAGCAGAGCTGATCAAGTGTGGTCAGTGCTTCAATGCTGGGGATGTTGGCCTGGACGAGGACGTTAATGTTGGTGCGTCTGTCCTCCCAGGGGATTTGTATGATCTTGCAGAGACATGGTTGATGGTATTTCTCCAGCGACTGTTCACACTGAAATTGAATCTGGCTCCCCGACAATCGCAGACTCTGATGGGGGTGGGGGTATGTTTCCTTGGGGATGCTCCCCCTCCCACAACGTGTGAAGAGGGGTCTCCGTCAAGTCACAGGGTGCAAAGGGTTATGGAACCACGGCAGCTAGGAGTTAAGACACAGGTCAGCTATGATCTAAATGAATGGCAGAGCAGACTCGACGGCTGAACAGCCTGCTCCTGTTCCTACATTCCTACATTTCTACTGGCTAAATTATTGACTCAGATTTATTTGCAAATGAAATGTCGCCCCGAGCCGTTGGGGCACAGGGAAAGTACTAAACAGAACAGCACTCAGATAGTAGAACTGGATTAATCCGACAAGAGTTTAACAGATGAAGACTGAAGAGCTGACACTTGATCAATGTCAAACTTAACTTAGCACTGCAAGGAGGAGCAGGGCTGCACCTCACTGCCCCACAAGAAAACACTTGCCATCTGTTGCCTTGGGATTCCGTGCACCACCCCAGCTGCAATACCCCCCCCCCCCCCCCCCCACTCTTATCTTCCAGACGGCCTGCATTCGATGTAATACTAGTCCGTCTATACCACCCCACAATCCGTCTATACCTCCCCAAAATCCATTGATCTTTGCTCTAGAATTCACTTTTCTCTTCCACATATCGCTGCTCAAACCTCCGATAACATCATCACTCGCTGTTCAAATCTGTCTATCCCTCCTGCAATCCTTCCCACACTTGAATAATCCCCTCCTATTTTTGTTCTCTGCCGTTTCTCCAAGGAGCACTTTGAGGGACACTTGAAGTGAGGGTGGGCAGTGTCGGGAACCTGTATGTCAGGCCGGTGTGACTGGGGTTGGGAGGCTGAGCGAAGGGTGGGGGGTGCTGGGTGGGCAGTCTGTGTGTCAGGCGAGTGTGACTGGGGGTGGGAGGCTGAGACAAGGGTGGGGGGGGGGGCAGTGTGGGGAGCCTGTGTGTCAGGCCGGTGTGACTCTGGGTGGGGGGCTGACAGAGCTGAGAATGGGTATCAGTGAGGGACTATTGTGGCTGGTGCTTGGTATTCAGGCAGCATGGCAGTGCAAAGCTGCAGAAGTAATCCCTCTGACCAGCGATGTAAAGCAGAGCTTCACAAATAATAACTTTAGCTTTTCATTTATGATTACAAATCATTTATAGTCCCAGCACATGTAGGCTCAGTTCCACAGCGCACCCCGGGGAACTCAGCTACACATCAATAATACTTACTGTAAGCTTTCATTGATTCTAACTCAATGAATAATGCCAGGATCTGTACACTGAATAACACCAGGTGTGTACACTGAATAACACCGGGTGTGTACACTGAATAACACCGGGTGTGTACACTGAATAACGCCCGGTGTGTACACTGAATCACACCGGGTGTGTACACTGAATAACGCCCGGTGTGTATGCTGAATAACACCAGGATCTGTACAGTGAATAACTCCCGGTGTGTACACTGAATAACACCTGGGGGCTGAAGTTACCCCTCTGAGCAATGCCTGGTTGCCCTCCCCCAGCGGCCAAGCTGTGGAGTGCCGTGGCCGGCGAGCTGCCGACATGAGAATTGCGCTGACGCGGTCTGCAGCTGCTCCTCTCTTCCCCTTCACCTCCGCGGCACTCTGAAGTACGTCATCGCACCGCGCCCTGCAGCGCTGAGGTCCCGGACCGGAAGCAGAACTCCCCTGCAAACGTCGGCCGGGGCCGGGCTGGAAGAGTTGGATTATTGCAGTGGTGCAGCGTTAGTGAGTGAGAACACCACAGTGGATTAAAGGGCTGGTGCATTTGTTCGATTTATTTCCGGCCACTGTGTTGCATTGTTGAAGTCACATTGCACGGCCACTTCGAGGAGGCTGAGCACCTGGAGACCTTTGAGATGGGACAGCGCTGGCAGGCCAACGCCTCCTGTGCATTGTGTGTGCCGCCGAGGCTCGGGGGAGAAGGTGGCACAGAGGGCAACGGCTGCACAGACAGTGGGCAAGGGTGGCAGGCATCATTGTGGAGGAGGAGGAATAGGGGAGGGGAGGAATGGGGGAGGGGGAGGAGGAATAGGGGGGGAGGGGGAGGAGGAGGAATAGGGGAGGGGAGGAGGGGGAGGAATAGGGGGGGAGGAGGAGGAGGAGGAGGAATAGGGGGGGGGAGGAGGAATAGGGGGGGGGGAGGAGGAGGAGGAGGAATAGGGGGGGGGAGGAGGAATAGGGGAGGGGGAGGGGGAGGGGGAGGAGGAGAGGGAAGAATGTGGAGGAGGAGAGGGAGGAATGGGGAGGAGGAGGAGGACGGGGTGGAGGAGGGTGAGGAGGGTACCCAGCCTAACCCTAACCCTACAAGGGAAGCACAATGCCATGTCATGTCATGTCATGTCTTTGAGCCTTACACTACGCCGCACTGTCTCCCCTGTGGCTGCCTCATGGCTTTGGGAAGGCTGCTGTGTGTGTGTGTAGAGGAAGCTACAGATGTCCTTCTCGGAAGCCCTCGACCAGCTCTGACCCTGGAAGGGCCGGCTGAAGACTGGGCCACATCCTCCTGTGCCTTCAGTCGGGAGTGGCTGGGGAGAAGCCATGGCTGGCAGCAGTTGCGGAGTGGCAAGTCTCGGCTCAGGGCTGCTGTGAACCGGAGAGCCCACATCAGTATCCTGGTCCGAGGAGCCTGCGTCACTCCACTGGGACAGCACCCCACCTCCCCCACCAAGCTGCTGGAGCACAGGTCGGCGGGGTGGGGTGGGACCCTTAGGTTCCTGGTTGACTGTGGTGGACCCAGCCGCAATGGCAGCAGTCAGATCTCGCGTAGCCTCCAGCTGACACTGCAGACAGCAGCTACACTATAGGTCACAGTCTAAGAATAAGGGGTAAGCCATTTAGGACCGTGATGCGGAGGAACTTCTTCACCCAGAGAGTGGTGAACCTGTGGAATTCTCTACCACAGAAAGTTGTTGAGGCCAATTCACTAAATATATTCAAAAAGGAGTTAGATGAGGTCCTTACTACTAGGGGGATCAAGGGGTATGGCGAGAAAGCAGGAATGTGGTACTGAAGTTGAATGTTCAGCCATGAACTCATTGAATGGCGGTGCAGGCTAGAAGGGCCGAATGGCCTACTCCTGCACCTATTTTCTATGTAACATCAGAGATGACAACAGTCAGATGCTCCGTGTCATGATGCCCAGAGTGCCTGAGAGCATTCTGAGCTTCCAGGGCAGCGGCCATCCTGTGCAAAGAAAGGTCGATACGAACTGAAGACACTGCTGTAAAACCGGTCCTTTAAGACCAGGGAGCAGCTCCATTGTGAGCATGATGGTTTGCAGCAAGTGGCGAGGAGGGGAATTTCTCAGTGCAAATATCATAGGCGGTCCCTCGTATCAAGGATGATTTGCTTCCACGCCAAAAAGGGATGAGTTCACAGATGTTTCAATGAAGGACCTAATATTCCAGATCCTGAACTACATCCTGAAGGGTGGAAGATGTGGTCTGTCATGGGCTTGACGGAGTTAGGTCTTGGTCCAGTGGCAAGGATTACCCAAGATGACTGAAGACTTGCTCTGCTGCACGGACCTATTGCGCACACATATCGCAGTGTGGGCTGGTCCCTCGCCTCTTCTGGGCCCCGATCATATCCCTCCACCGTCTCTTGCCACTCCTGTTGTATCTGCCCATGCTCCAATGGCGTCACTCTGCACTGCCGTCGCCCTCCTGCACTAGCTCGCTCTGCTCCCTAAAGTGGCCTCTACGCTGCTCCCGGTCCGCCGCATCTCTGCTCCTTTTATGGCGCCAACCTGCCACTGATCATGTCACGCAGGTCGGAGCCTCCAGGCTGTGCAAACACCACATCACTGAAAACAGCCATTACCACTGGCAATTGAAAGGTTGGAAGGAACGGTTGGGAACAGGCCTCACCTGTCTGACGTACTGCGAGACTGATGCAGATGTAAGGAGATGCTGTTTACAAAACCAGTTGTCTGGCAGATGTTTGTTCCAAAATGAACCAACTTAGAGACTAGAGATTGGAACAAATTGTGTTCCTCTTGGATGCCGGGAACAGGACATAGATTCCCATTGACAGCAGCCAATGCCAATTCATTCCTTTGACAAGAGTTGGCAGAATATCAATAGACCGTGGGCCGAGTCTCAAAGAAATTTTTTCCATAGGCCCCTTTGTGGAAGGGCTCCTTCTTCACACCAATATTAGTTCAGGGACTACTCATCACAGAAATCAATGTTCCCATCTTCAAAAAGTGAGCATTTTGCAGAAACTTTCATTAGGAAATAGGCAGAAATCTCGCCAAAACCCAAAGTGATGATATAATTGCGAGTTACTTAAATGACCAATCACAACCGCTGTATTTGTCAGTACTCCAAAATCAGCCAATGACGATCTGTGTATTTGATGGATTAGAGTCAGTGACTGCTAGCACAGGAACAATGGTGTGCTGCATGCACCGGGAACAATGGCGTGCTGCATGCACCGGAAACAATGGCGTGCTGCATGCACCGGGAACAATGGCGTGCTGCATGCACCGGGAACATTGGCGGCTGCATGCACCAGAAACAATGGCGTGCTACATGCACGGAGTGGTCAGAGCCGGATAAGATTTTTTCGGACTCGAGCTGGATAAGATTTTTCATGAGTGGAAATTTATTGTAACTAGAGAAGCTCAAATAGCAGAGAATGCCATCGAAAGTTTAGATCTGGAGCTGGTTATTGCACCAGAAAGACTCTCAACAATCCCACATTTGATTGGCTATCATCGGCAGTGCTACATGCGTTTCACCGATAAATCCAAGATCGACAGAGCCAAGGAGAAGCAAGAAAGGGAAAATCAGAACTATGAATATGAGTAAACGTGATTTTACAATATTTCCTATGAAACTCTGTCAGCCTACAAATGTTCAACTTTTGTTCCTTAGTTTGATGGTTATGCCGTTTGACACGTTCCATTCTGTGGGCCTGCTTCTGCCCCATATATTTATTTCTGTGTAGACTGACTGACTCTAAACCTCTCACTCTAGTCATAACACACACAAACACAGCAAACAAAGAGGTTTTTTGACCTAGGGTCACTGTCAGTGGGACTGATTAGAATATCCATTTCATCATTCCTTTGCAGTCATTGCAGAACCAGTACAGAAAGAGGAGAGGAGTGAAGCTGCCACCAAGGTTTGAGTGTTTCGCTCAAAGACGGCAGACCCCAAGATTATACCTGCGAGGGCTTTCCATCTTCCAGTGCAGTGCCTTCTCTGCAAGAAGGACAAGAACACTGTGGAGAGTCACAGCCAAAAGAGACGAAAAGAGAGGCTGGTACAATGTGAGGTCAGTTAGAGGAACGCAGATCACCAAAATCTTCTCTCCCGACCAGAAAATTCCAAAGCAGTGGACAGAATTTCTGTCTTGTGATGGTGACAAGGAAAATCTTCCCCAGTTCCTCTATGAAAGCTGGTGCAAGTCTGCAAAGGAGATTGTTGTTGGTGAGGGTCACGCTATATGTCAGAATGTTAGCAAAACAGTTCTGGAGGTGCTACCAATCCCAGCTCTGTTCTCCAACCAGGAAGAAGCTGACACACGACTAGAGCTTCACAGTGCATTTGCTGCCAGTTCTAGTGAGCATGTCACCATAAGCAGTCCTGACTCTGATGTCTCTGTACTGTGCTTGGTGTATCTGCATGGACATTGATGGCGGGCTTTACTCTTACACATGAAGAGGAAACAACACACGTACGATAGATGTTCAGCACCTCTTTGATCACTTTGTGAAAGATGTATGTGCTGCTCTGACAGTGTTTCACTGTTTTTCAGGGTGTGATTCAGAGAGTGCTCTGTATGGAATGGGGAAGGTGAAGTCAGCGAAAGTCCTGATCGCCAGCAAAGAGCACTGCTCGACATTTGGGAAGTTAGGGACCTGGTTTGCTGTTGTGAAGAACTGGAGGCATACAACTGCCAACTCTATGGGCAGAGTGGATGCAGAGATGTGAAGCAGGCCAGATGTCAAATGTTCCAGATCGGAAGTTACGCAGAGAAGTGCTTACCACCAAATATTAATTCACTGTACAAGCATTTACAGCGTGTCAATTACCCGTCTGTAATTCACAAGCAATGTCTTGAGAACATGCCGGAAATCCCATCTCCAAAGGACCGTGAATGAAAACTTGAAGATGATGTACTTGTCACCGACTGGATGACCCTTCCCCCAGCACCAGCCAGTGTAATGGAGCTTGCACATTGCTCATGGGAAAAGACCCAGAGTGCACAAGGAAGGTGCTCTTGTCTTCTCTGACAGCTGTGGCTAAGTGGGTAGCGCACTCGCCTCTGAGGCAGAAGGTTGTGGGTTCAAGTCCCACTCCAGGGACAAAATCTAGGCTGACACTCCAGTGCAGTGCTGCACTGTCGGAGGGGCCATCTTTCGGTTGAGATGTTAAACCGAGGCCCCGTCTGCTCTCTCAGGTGGATCCCATGGTGCTATTTCAAAGAAGAGCAGGGGAGTTCTCCCCGGTGTCCTGGCCAATATTTATCCCTCAATCAACATCACAAAAACAGATTATCTGGTCATTATCACATTGCTGTTTGTGGGAGCTTGCTGTGTGTCGATTGGCTGCCACGTTTCCCATATTACAACAGTGTCTACACTCCAAAAGTACTTCATTGGCTGTAAAGTGCTTTGAAATGAAATGAAAGGTGCTATAGAAATGCAAGTCTTTCTTTCAACAAGCTACCTTGCACCGACATTAGGTCATGTGTAGGTTGTGCGAATGTTGTATCTTTGCCCAAGACGCCTAGGTCTGAGGAAACTGATACCTTGATTCTGATGGTGATTCAGAGACATGCACTCCTTTTAATCTCTCACTTTTTTAAAGATCTGTTTTGTTTTTTCAGTACTTCTATCTTTAAAACAAATCAATACTATTATTATTTTAATTCTAATTATATGGTTGACCAATGAGTGCGGGTGTCCGTCTGAAATGTCCATAATATGTAAGAAAAAATGGTTGCTATGATAGATTTCTTTCTTAACAATGGATATGAAAACAAAACTTAGATTTATTTCTATATATGATGTGTCCAGACCTCAGACGTTCTGTGATACTTTTTTTTACCAATTCTTACACTATCCATGCTTAAAATTTAGAAGTAGCACTGATATGTCACTGTTGCTAGGGAAAAGAAAGTCCATAGGAACCATTTTTATGTATTTCTTTGTTTTTGGCCATTTCTCGGTAACACTCAATTTTCAGACTTGGGACCATTTGGTTTTAGCTTCAGATACATGTTTAACATATTTAGCATTGTTCCAGATACTTCCCACACGGAGACTACAGAACCAAAAATCTAGGCAAGAAAACAGGCTTGGGCCCACGGTCTACAAGTTAAAAAGAGATTTAAACATTGCAATGATAGGGATGAACACAAACGAACAATAGCTCCTGCGTTTATTGGGACCTTGCAGATTAGCACTGGTTAGAGTTATAAAGCTGGCTTACAACATTGGGTGAATATCTTGCTGTTTTACTGGACTTCCTTTGGATATTGGGGAAATGTTTAATTTGAAATTTATCTGGAGTTGGTTGCTTCCTTTAGGCGATTAATGCCTCTGGTTTAGTGCAGTCTTCGACTGGATGCAAAGTGACTCGACGGGACAAGTATCTTTGCTACGTAATTTAAGGGTTCCAGCTTTGCAACTGCTTGTGGTCTGGAGAAGAATGAGGAAACCAGAGCCGAGGGTGTAGACAGCAGCATCAAAGAAATAGGGCCTTTCACCCCAGGGCTGTAAGACTGAACCCAGACAGATTGATTTGATACAAAGAATTACAGAGACCACAATATTGCAAATATCCTTGGCTATAGACATTATGTCAGAGGATTGAATGGGGTAAAGCAGGTAACGATAGGCCAGTCAGCCGAGAATAGGCAGTGGGTGAGCTTCTAACAGCCTGACTAGAGGATAAAAGTAACACTCACTTAGAAGAGCCTGAATTATTAAAGGGAAGACATCATGGAATAGTAAAAGACAAGCCGTGTCTGACAAAGTTACCAGAGTTCATTGAGAAAATATTGGAGTGTTTTGATAAAGGAAATTGTGTAGATGTTGAGCATATGGATTTTCAAAAGACAAGAGGTTTGTTGATAAAAGTAAGGCATATGGTATTGAAGGATGTGTGCCAGCAGGAGTAGCAAGTTGTTAAAGGACAGAAGACAGAGGAGCAGTTAATGGACGCCGCGATTTCAAAATTCTCATCCTTAATTTCAGATCCCTCCAGGCCTCACCCCTCCCTATCTCTGTAATCTCCTCCAGCCCCACAACCCCCCACCCCCCACCCCCAAGATATCTGCACTCCTCTAACTCTGCCCTCTTGAGCATCACTGATTATAATCGCTCAACCATTGGTTGCCGTGTCTTCTGTTGCCTCGGCCCCAAGCTCTGGAACTCCCTCTTGAAACCTCTCTGCCTCTCTACCTCTCTTTCCTCCTTCATGACCCTCCTTAAAACCTACCTCTTTGACCCAGCTTTTTATGCGGCTATTTATGCGGCTCGGTGTCAAATTTTTTATCTCCTCATACTTCTTTGAAGCGCCTTGGGACGTTTCACTATGTTAAAGGCGCTATATAAATACAACGTTGTTGGAGGAATGTAAATAGTAGCATCCCCAGAGCATCAGTGTTGGGACCATTGCACTTCTCAATATAGAGAAAGGATCTGTGCTTGAGTATCAGAGGCACAATATGAACATTTGCAAATCGCACAAAAGTAGCGAGCTTGGTTAACTGTAAGTGACTTCTGGAGGTTGATATCAGATAATAGTAATGTGGAGAAATGTGAGGTGAAACATTTTGGCAGGATGAATAAGGAGAGGCAATATATACTAAATGGTAAAACTTTGGAAGGATTACATAGACAGCAGGGGAGTGCATGATAAGGGAGAATACAAAAATATTAGGAGAAAGTCAAAAAGCCACTTAAGAAGGCAAAGCGGAACTATGAAATTAAATTATCAAGGAACATTAAACAAAATAGCAAAATGTTTTACATGCACATCAATAAAAAAAAAAGGATTGTTGGGATGGGAATAGGACCATTAAAGCACAGACAGGATAATACCACAGGTAACAATAAAGAGATGGCAGAGATAGAACAGGTGGCCGTGACATTGGATGGTAAGATTAGTAATCAAATAAGTGGATTTAAAGTAAAAAGGGATATACTAAATAAACTAATCAAACTCAAAGAGGATAAAACTCCTGGTCCGGATGGATTGCATCCACGTATCTTAAAAAGAATCTAGGGAAGAGATAGCAGAGGTATTACCACACACATTTAAACATTTGTTAGAAAAGGGTGTAGTGCCAGAGGACTGGCGGATAGCTAGCATAATACCTACCGGTATATTTAAGAAGGGGGATAGAACATGTCCAGGGAATTATAGACCAGTCAGCTTAACATTGCTGCTGGGAAAAATAATGGAATCCCTGCTTAAAGGAGAAAATAGAAGAATGTCATTGACGTTTTTGAAGAGGTAACAGAGAGTAGACAAAGGTAATGCAGTGGATGTCATTTATCTAGATTATCAAAAGGCCTTCGATAAGGTTCCACAAAATAGACTGATGAACAAGGTCAGAGAATGCGGAGTCAGGGGACAAGTAGCAGAATGGATCACTAGCTGGCTTCAAGACAGAAAGCAGAGAGTGGGGTAAAGGGTAACTATTCACATGGGCAGAAGGAGAGTAATGGTGTCCCACAAGGATCAGTGCTGGGGACCACAGTTGTTCACAATTTATATTAACGATTTAGACATTGGAATCAAAAACACAATTTCTAAATTTGCCGATGACACCAAATTGGCAGATAGTCAATTCTGAGGAGGACTGCAACATGTTACAGGAGAG
The DNA here is from genome assembly GCF_044704955.1 of Pristiophorus japonicus. Taxonomy (NCBI): domain Eukaryota; kingdom Metazoa; phylum Chordata; class Chondrichthyes; family Pristiophoridae; genus Pristiophorus; species Pristiophorus japonicus. The sequence goes on along the minus strand of NC_091980.1, from coordinate 150,786,498 downwards.
TATTAATAAACTTGCAAAATGGGCATCTAATTGGCAAATGAATTTCAGCACAGATAAATGTGAGGTGTTAGATTTTGTTAAGAAGAATAGGGAGGCCACTTATTACTTAGGATGTGAGTCTGGGTGGGGTAGAGGAGCAAAGGGATCTCGGATTACAAATACACAAATCGCTAAAAGTAGTGACACAAGTTAACAAGGCTATTAAAAAAAGCAAACCAAGCACTAGGGTTTATTTCTCGAGGGATAGAATTGAAAAGTATTGAAGTTATGTAAACTTGTATTGAAGCTTGGTTAGAACACACTTGGAGTACTGCATACAATTCTGTCCGCCCTAATATACAAAGGATTTAGAGGCACTGGAGAGGGTAAGAGAAGATTTACAAGGATGTTACCAGAAACGTGAGGGTATACCTATTAGGAAAAGATGAACAGGCTGGGTCTCTTTTTTTGTTTGATAAAAGAAGGCTGTTAGAGGTAACCTAATAGAGGTCTTTAAAATTGTGAAAGGTTTTGATAGACCGGATACAGAGAAAATGTTTCCACTTGTCGGGAGAGCATAACTAGAGGCCATCATTATAAGATAGTCACCAAGAAATCCAATGGGGAATTCAGGAGAAAATCCTTTACTCAAATTGTGGTGAGAATGTGGAACTCGCTGCCGCAGGAAGTGGTTGAAGCAAATAATATAGAAAGGAAAAAGAAAGGAAGACTTGCATTTATATAGCACCTTTCACAACCACTGGACGTCTCAAAGAGCTTTACAGCCAATGAATTACTTTTGGAGTGTAGTCACTGTTGTAACATGGGAGTTGATATATTTAAGGGGAGATTGGACAAACATATGAGGGAGACAGGAATAGAGGGTTATGCTGATAGATTTAGATGAGGAAAGATGGGAGGAGGCTCGACTGGAGCATAAACGCCGGCACGGACTGGTTGGGCCGAATGGCCTGTTTCTGGGCCGTATATAATCAAATATAATCCTGTCGCCTGTGTGAGGATTATGGGAACAGCCAGCAGCAACAGGACTGTACTCCGACAAGTGTCCAGGGGAGAGAGACAGAGGATTTACAGCGATTTCAGCAGTCACTTGCTGAAGCCGAGTGCCACATTACTAATTCATGCATTCTGGCACATTTCAGGCATGTGACTGATATATTATCAGATTTGTTTATTTTGCCTGGTATAAAATGTTATTCTGGGGTTTTGTCAATGACCTGGTTACCTCAGCTCTGAGTGTAAATTGGATGTGAAGTGTGAGTTCCTGTGCGTGTGGTGATTCTGACCTGTGAAGTGCAGAATTAGCAAGGATTGATCGTCATGAAACGGCAGACTGATGAGTGTGCTGATACAGTCTCACACTTCATCTGAGGAGCCCGCCGTATGTGTCATTCTGCTGGATAATTAAAACATCTTCGCAACTGCTTCATGGTCTCGAACAGCACAAGCTCGGCCCTCACTCTGCACAGGATCAAATGCCACGTGATAAATGCAGAGATATCTCCAACTATATTCTCTCTGTCTCCTGAGCCAGTGACTCCAGGGGTAGACATCAGCAGGTCTCCAGTACCTTGTACCTCCTCGACTCTCCTCACCCCACGACACGGAGAACACATTTACAATAACACACACACATTGTGGACTTCAAACCATTTTAGAAATCCTGTGCTAGTGAATATCGGGGTGCTCCTTTCTATCCACGGATCGGTGGGGTGATGCTGTTTCAGGTCACGGGGCTTTACTATAGAGAGACAGCTCCCCTTTACTCACTTCCTTTCACCTTCCCGTCTTCACTCTTCCTCTCCCGCTCATTTAAAAAAGAGATGGTTGGGGATTTGGATAGAGAAGTGAAAACCTCATCCCCGCTCCAATGTAGTTGTAGTTTTTTTTGTAGTTGTGCTGTCTGGGACAGAACTCATTAATGATGAATATAGCATTTAGTGCGCTGAATATGTAAAACCTTGCTGGAGCGTGTGCTGTGCATGTTCACCAGTTTGTATTGACCGAAAATTGTTCCTGATTCCTGCAGCCTCAATTCAAATAATTCCCTGTAGCCCCTCAATCCCCATCAACCCTAAATCCGGGTACCCCCTCAATCCCCATCGCCTCTAAATCCGGGTATGTGGGACAGTGGTTAGTGTGTGGGGCAGTGGGTGTGTGGGTGAAGCCAGATCTTGCTTTGGCCATGTGCTCATGATATGAGCAGTCGAGGCCTACTCCCCACATGCACAGCTTGATCCCGGTAGATGTAGGGCTTTCCAGCAGCTTGATTGCCTGTGGGACCGTTGTACGGCGAGTTTTCGTCCTGCAGCATTGCCTTTTTGGAAATTGCATTGTATAAATACTGATAATCTGTGGCTGACACCAGTAAAAGTGACTGGGTTTGGCCTCTACTTGACTCCAGTCCTACACCAAGATGGGTAACTCTTAATTGGGGTTGGGTGATACATTTTGCCCATGCCCACATGCCCAGAACAAATGTTAATCAGGATATCAGCACCGAGAACCGATGCGACTCACTGTACCTGATGTGGATCAGTGGGATCATTTCACCTTGGCTGTTGTGTGTACTCTCTCCATCTTCTCACCTTCTGCGTGTGGACAATGTGACACTAATAAGGCCATGTCTGGGGCCATGGGGGTGTCGGTCCGCCTCACTACAGGCGTTGGGCAATCTGAGTCAGCCTGAGCACTGACAGCCTGAGGGACTGGGACAGGGCATGCCCAGAGCCAGTGACTGGGGAGGCCCCTGGTACAGGAGACCAATAACATAGAATGGAGAGGGCAGGGCATTATATACCTCTGGGTCAGGCTCCGAGCGAGACAACAAGAGCAGTTAGTGTTGATTCATTCAAATGCAAATGAGAGAGATTTCTTTCAGAAAATCACATTGTGGGAGCCAGTGTGTGAGTGATGTGAGACACGGTGTGTGGGGAGTGTGGAGTGCTCGGGGCGCTGGCGGGGGGGACAGGCTGAGCTTCCCAAAGATCTCCCCAGTGTGGGTCCCTCACCTCATGCCTGCCTCTAATTAAAAGGGATTGGTTGCTGTGAGCAGTCAACAACTCTGTAATATATGCTCACAGGTTTTGAGTGTGCAAGGTTGCAGCCCCTCTTCCAATATCTGAAGCGACTGCTCCTCAAATTCTGGTTGCATTTCAGTCCCACACTCCTGACCTTTTGGGCACCCTGTGCGGAGGGGAGCGGGGAGGTCGCAGGGCCTCCTCGTAGGACTGCTCCTGGGCCTGGCCAAGGGGGCCATCAGCCGGTCTAGGCAATGGGCGGTCGAGGGGGTCGTTCAGCCTGCCAGCTTGCCTCCCTTCCGCGGTTACATCCGAGCCAGGGTGTCCCTGGAGATGGAGCATGCGGTGTCCACCGGTACGCTCGCGGCCTTCCACAAGAGGTGGGCGCCGGAGGGACTGGAGTGCATCGTCACTCCCGGCAACCAAATTTTAATTTGATTTGATTAATGTCCAAAGTTTAAATTGTTTATTTGTTGGTTTAGTGCCCCTTTAATAAGGGGGCACTTGTATTAATGTTCAACTAAAAATAGTTGTAGAGCTGTTGAGTTGTGAGTGGCTTAGCCAGTCACGTGATGTTCACAAGACTCAATAAAACCCCAGCCAGTTGGGTTCGGGGGATCCACGATGAGGCAGGTGGTTGTGAGCCTGGTGGATGAACTGGTAATGCGTAGTGTGATTGTTAAACCTTTGCTAATAAACCAACTAGTTCTTAATCGCAATGTGTTGCTACGAATTCTTAAGCAAAGAACCCATGGAGGAAATACATTACAAAGTGCATTATTGCTGTACCATGTGACTACCAGGATGGTAGAAGGTGGACGAGATGGACCTTGATGTTTATTCCTCTGGAACCTCCTACCTTCCTGATCCATGTTGTACTGGGGGCTGTGTGCGAGTAGTGGGGGGAGTGTTTTATTCTCTTGTGGTCCGATCCATTATCTTGATGAGCGCAAAGTTTGTAAAGCGAAGAGTAAAGAAAGGAGTAGTGGCGGTTTCATTGATCACACTGTCCTGCTTTCATTCTGTTTCTTCTCCTGATTTATTGCTGTGTAACAAATGCTTGCTATGAAGAGATTCTGTAAAGTTGCACCGTACAATGCCGTGCTCATGTGCTGCGCAAACATTTTCAGAGCCAATCTTTCAAAGTCTATTGTGGTCTGTGGGTTTAATGTGAGGAACGGGTCCCTCAGTGTTCCCGGTGGACTGAGGAATAATGGACTTTTGCTACACTGGGCTTCGTTGTTTGAAACTGGGTCACTGCTGCTCTGTGGGTCGACAGCATCATGTCTCCACACGGAGTTAGCATTTGGTTCTCGAGTGTGACTAAGGATTGGGGGCATGATGGGCCGAAATGACCTCCTTTTGCGCTGTAAATTTCTATGTTTTCAAGTCCCTCACCTCTGGGACCATTCTGGTAAATTCCTTCTGCACCCTCTCGAAGGCCTTGACATCCTTCCTACAGTGTGATGCCCAGAATTGGACACAATACTCCAGCTAGTGTCCAACCAGTGCGTATTAAATGTTCACCATAGCTCCCTTGCTTTTAAACTCTCTGCCACCTTCGAAGTTGAGTGTACATGAGGTAACACAAAGGTAGTGCTGAGGGAATGAAGAGAGAGGCCATTTTTTTTTTAGATTGACTTCAGTCACCAGGGCTTGTGAAAACACTCTGAAGGATGGAGGGACTGTAGGCTCCGGTACAGGAAGAGTCTGTATTACACAAACTAAAGCTACTCAACGTTTTTAAAAGCTGCAGGAGTGCACTAGTTTGGGGGGTGATTCCGCATTAACCCCTGGCGAACTCACAAGGGGCAAGTATCTAAGTGGTGTGTGCTCTGTGCAACTTGGGCATGTCACAGGTTCACACAGGAGGGGAGCCACAATAAGAGGAGTGCGCATTAATAAATGGCCCCTGGAGGGGTGCACACAGCAAGAGCTAATCACGGCATTCCGCTGTGTGCATAAGCCGCCAACATCAATCAGAATGTGGCCCGAGTGCTGAGCACAGTAAATGGATTGGGAGGAAGCGGCCAGACAGTGTAGCAGCATGTACACTGTTACAGCCGGGGTAAGGCTACTCTGGCAGGCTGGACCCAGCAAACTCATCATCATCGGCAGTCCCTCGGGATCGAGGAAGACTTGCTTCCACTCTAAGAGTGAGTTCTCAGGTGGCTGAACAGCCCAATACAAGAACCACAGTCCCTGTCACAGGTGGGACAGATAATCGTTGAGGGAAGGGGTGGGTGGGACTAGTTTGTCGCATGCTCCTTCCGCTGCCTGCGCTTGATTTCTGCATGCTCTCGGCGATGAGACTCAAGGTGCTCAGTGCCCTCCCAGATGCACTTGCTCCACTTGGTGCGGTCTTTGGCCAGGGACTCCCAGGTGTCGGTGGTGGGGAGTTCCGAGTAGAGCGCTTGCTTTGGGAGTCTCGTGTTAGGCATGCGGATAATGTGGCCTGCCCAGCGGAGCTGATCAAGTGTGGTCAGTGCTTCAATGCTGGGAATGTTGGTCTGGTCGAGGAGGCTAATGTTGGTGCGTCTGTCCTCCCAGGGGATTTGTAGG